>NC_082642.1:145861020-147061020 GCF_028023285.1 Balaenoptera ricei | reverse complement strand
GATACAGCCACTATGGAGAACAGTATGGCGGTTCCTTAAAAAACTAAAAATAGAACTACCATATGACCCAGCAATCCCACTACTGAGCATACACCCTGAGAAAACCATAATTCAAAAAGACACATGCACCCCAATGTTCATTGCAGCACTATTTACAATAGCCAGGTCAGGGAAGCAACCTAAATGTCCATCGACAGACGAATGGATAAAGATGTGGTACATATATACAATGGAATATTACTCAGTCATAAAAAGGAATGAAATTGGGTCATTTATAGAGATGTGGATGGACCTAGAGACTGTCATACTGAGGGAAGTAAGTCAGAAAGAGAAAAACAAATATTAAATATTAACCCATATATATGGAATCTAGAAAAGTGGTACAGATGAACCAGTTTGCAAGGCAGAAATAGAGACACAGATGTAGAGAACAAACGTATGGACACCAAGGGGGGAAAGGGGAGGGTGGGATGAAATGGGAAATTGGGACTGACATATACACACTAATATGTATAAAACAGATAACTAATGAGAACCCGCTGTATAGCACAGGGAACTCCACTTCACTGTACAGTAGAAACTAACACAACATTTTAAAACAACTATACCCCAATAATAATTATAAAAACAATAGATAACTAATAAGGACCTACTGTATAGCACAGGGAACTCTACTCAATATTCTGTAATGGCCTATATGGGAAAAGAATCTAAAAAAGAGTGAATATATATATATGTATAACTGATTCACTTTGCTGTACACCTGAAACTAACACAACATTGTAAATCAACTATACTCCATAAAAATTTAAAAAAAAATTTTTCTGATTCTTCAAATTATCTCCCACTATATCATATATATATATAGATTTCACATATGCTTTTGAATATATTGCAAATACCTTCTCCTATGCTCTGAGGTTTGTACTTTCACCAATTTACTAGTAATTTTTGAGTTCTTATTTATAATATGGTCCATTTTTCATTTTCTTTCTTGATGTTAGTGCTTACTCGGATCTGCTTAAGAATTGTTGCTTACCTCTAAAGTCATGAATGTATTCTGTCTCTTGTATTCTAGAAGTTTTAATGTTTTAACTTCTGCACCTAAACCTAGAGCATATTTGTGCTTTACTTCTGTGCATTGTGTGCTGTTGGCAGTCAAGTTCCAATTTTTTTCCTTATGAATATCCAATTGTATTAACAATTTACTGAAAGATTATTCTTTCTCCACTACTCTACAGTAAAATATTTGTCATAAATCAAATGTCCACACATTCAAGTCTATTTCTGTATTCTTTACTTTTCCACTGGTCAGTTTATCTACTTTTGCAACAATGCCCACACTACTCTAAGTACTATAACTCTTTAAAAGGTATTGGTATCTTATTTTGTAAGTTCTGTGGCTTTGTTCTTCTTTATGCTGTCTTATTTAGTTTTTGCCTTTGCATTTCCATTACAAATTTTAGAATCAGCTTGGTAATTTCTTTAAAAATATTGATGAGATTTTGATTGAGATGGTACTGTATCTATAAATCATTTAGGAAGAACTGGCTTTTTAAAAGTATTGCATCTTCCAATCAACACATGTGGTGAACACCGCCATTTATTCAAATCTTCTTCACTTTAATTTATAGCCAGATATTTGTTTAAATGCAACTGTAAACTCTATTTCTGTATTAATTTCTTAAAACTTTATTTCTGGTATAAAGAAATACATTGATTTTCTATTCATTGTATTCAGTGACCTTGCTGAGTTCATGTATATTCATTGCAATAGTTTATCTATAGGATTTTTGGATTACCTTTGCATATAGTCATATTACTTTGAATAAAATTTGTGTTATTTATTTCTGCTCAGTTCTCATACTTCTTTTTTCTCCTTGAATTATTGTTGTGGATAGGACCTCAAGTACAAAATTAAATAGCAGAGCTGACTCTAATTTCTTTGATCCATTCTCAGTCTTGAGGGAGAAGGATTTCTATATGTCATTACTGAACAAAAGGTTTGTTGTAGCTATTTTTTGTAGATACACTCTATCAAATTAAGAAAATCCCTTTTTATTTACAGTTTGCGATGTTTGTTTGTTTATAAATGAAGACTGAGTCTAGTAGCATGCTTTTACCATATCTATTAAGAATATCCTAGGCTGCCTCTTTTTTTTCTGCATATGGATAATTTAGGGGATTATTTTTTAATGTTAAACAATATTTTTCTTTCTAGAATAAACACATTTTTTTCTATGATATGTTATCTTTTTAAAACATTGCAAAATTTAATTTGTTAATATTTGGTTTAACATTTTTACGCCTAAATTCATATGAGAGAATGGCCTACTACATTTTTGCAATGTAATTGTCCAGTTTTCATGTCACTATCTGGACCACCTGTGGATGTTTCCATTGTCTCTCTCTTTTTTTGGTCACATTTCTTGGATCTGTGGTATTTGTAATTGAATACGAGACTTTGCAGAGGCCTTGCATTGATGTTATTTTCTCTAGATGACCCCTTTTAGTTTCTGGTAGGCAGGTAAATGGACACTTGATAACGTTAGTACTCTCAGTGTTCTAGCTGATTTCAGGTTGGTTGTAGTCTTTCTAGGGTCTGATATATGTATGTTCTATCTTCCAGAATGTAATCCTTTAGGGGTACCAACTGAAAGCCTGGCTTGTTTACCAGGAACTGTCCACACTGAAATTCAACTTTTAGCTATCCAGTGTTGAGAGCTCTCAACATCTCTGCATAGCTTTTCAACCCCTTAGGAGCAGCTGTTTTGCTAAGCTTCTCCATTTCTTGGCCTGAGCCACTTCTTAATGGATGGTCAGCTATTAGGCTCACTTTTCTGTGCTTTGCTTCCCTCTAGGATCTTGGGTTCCCAATCACTGGCAGTTTAGTAGCACTGAATACCATTTGGATTCTCCAATCCCAAAGACTATCAAAAGCTCTACTCAGTATTTTCACCTTTTAGTACTAGCTTCAGCTTGTACTTCTCAGCCTTTCCACTCCTCTTATGAACTGACAAATATCTTGAGGGAAACACGATGTAGAATATTTGGCTCACTCTAATGAAGACGTCTTCTCTCTGGAATATCGGCCAATCAAGTCCTGGCTGTCTCAGTAGCTCTCAGATATCTTTAAACTGATTTTTTTTTTTTCTTAACCCAGTTGATCAAGTTGTTTTTAATGGGAAGATTGTTCTGCTGCAAGCTAGCCCAGCATAACCCAAATCAGAATTAACAATTGGGATTTGAAATAAGAACATTATTTCTGTGTCACTTACTAGCTATGCTCTTGCCTCTAAAACTTAATTTCTACATTTATAAGGTTTCATAAAACCTTTAGGCAGTCATATATCTCTTTCAAGCCTAAATTTTAATGATCTGGGAGCCCTATTGGACTCTAGAAATTCTAGTGCGTACCAAATATCTCTCCCTCCTTGGGTAGCTTCAGAATGGAATTCAGCTTTTCTCCATAATCTCTAGTCAACTTCCTTCAAAAAGAAGCAGGCCCATAATACTCACACACACACACATACACACACACACCTCTAAGTACAGACATACATACGTAGTATTTCATATCCCCTCTAAACAAGTAAGAACAGGGTGTGTGTGAGTGTGTGTGTCTGGATATCACATAGGAATCGCAAAGCAATAAACAAAATAGCAGTTCCCAGAATCCACATGGCCTGCCCTCCAGGAATCTTCCAGTTCTGCTTCCCACAGGGGTTCACCCTGAGCATTCATCTTCTATTCCAAGTTAGATCTTCAACAATGTCGACATAAACAAAACAGTTTTCCACAGAAGAAACACAGTGTTGGAAAACACAACCTCATGCATTAAAAACATAACTTTTTACATTATTATGCTGAGCAGTTTCACTCCTCTGTTTCTGGAATCTCAACTTGACAATAGAGTTTTTACATAAACTTAAATTCCCATTAAAGTTTTATTGCCTCCTCCCACCTACAAAACAAAGGAGCAGTCTACTCTCAAAGGTAAATTCAAGACTCCACTTTCAGGAAAACATTTTTTAATATTTAAAACACGACTCCCATCCTAGTAAATTTAAAAAGGCAATTTTCCCACTGCTGGACATGAAAATGTCAGTATAACTGGGATCCAGTGTAAACCAGGGCATCCCATTACATCATAGGTTTACTGAGAGAATAAAGGAAATAAAATAATCTCATTTGAAACACTAAGTGGATGCTCATGTGTTTCCTCCAGGTCACCTTGTGCCATCAGTGCTCAATCCAGACAGAGCTTGGAACATAGTAAGTTTTTATTAAATGAGAAATAAGGCAAGAGCTCAGGCTTGTTTTGCAGATGTATGCTCTTTCCACAACACCCGGTTATTAACTTTGGCCTCTGACCTGGCAAAATGAATGTGCTCAGAAAAACACACCCATGCAAAGGACCAGAAGGCTGATTCGTTTTTCAGTAACCTTGTGCATTTGTTTCCCTGGAGCAAAGTTGGTTGATTCAATGCACCAAAATCACATTCCAGATCAGAAACAGTTGTTTGACATTAATTAGGTGTCAGGATGTGAAAGGCCACTGGACAGGCTGGTGACTCATGAATTGACTCTATTTAATCATGCTCTCAAATCAAGGAAACATCCTTGCAGCTATGTTGTTTTGAAATGAATCGACAAGGATAGATAATTAAGAGGACATAATTAAGTACCTGGCTTAAAAAAAGGAAAAAAGAGACATTCCTGTGGGAGACTTCAGTGTTAAGTAGAAAAACAAAGTGCCCTCGCTCATGAACTGATGTCCATACACCCCCTAATCCTTCAAAATGAAATGTTTTAGCAAGGGGCAAACTGAAGTCTTATTTTAATTTTTAAAGTGGGTATTATGAGAAACCAAGTAAAATAGTCATAGATGATAAGTTAGAATCATTTTTAGAATCCAACTATCCTACTTTACTTCTTACACAACTTCAGAGTGTAATTTATGATTTTAAAGATGTGATTTATCATAATGGGCTCTGGAAACAAGCTGATAGAAGCATAACTTGGCTAACTTAATTTTTAGCAACTATTTATTAAAAATGGATCCATGCTCTTGCCTTCTTCTTTATTTGGTTTTAGTATGCTTAAATATGGCAAAGGAAACAGGACGAGGTGACCTAAACTTATAAACACACTGTTCCTTAAGATCGGTTTAGTCTGCATGGGCCAGTCCCTGCCCTGTGTTTGAAGAGAGAACTTTCTGTGAACAGATGGATCCTTTAACCCTGGGAGGTGAGAGTTGTGGTTCTCTGTACACTAAGCACAATATCTTCTAAAATACAAATATGAGGAAATAGATCAGACTAGACATAGGTTAAAGATAAAAACCATCCAAATAACTAGAGGTAACTGATAGCTATTCCTTGGTAATATTTTTGATAATTCATGAATGAAAAATGGTCAGTATGCTAAAAAGAGAATAGGCTTTTTTACATAAACAACAATTATGACCAGAAATACTGGTACCCAGGACTTGTGGGGATGGCGGTGTTGAGGATGCTGAGGGCAGTGTTAAAATTAAAAAATAAATCGCTTTATTTCTTCGTTAAATGTAATTCAATTTGCATTTCAAGGCTAACCTCTGGAACTCTTGGGCATATCCCAATTAATCCCTCATTTGGTATCCACTTAGACTTGCTTCACAGTCTGCAAGTGCTCCCCATCAAAGAGCACGACTCAGGCACTTCCTGTAACTTATCCTGTGGTTGGCCTTGCTATCTGTGAAAGGCAGGTCTCAGCCATCTTAGCTTTGTGCAGTTTAGATCAGTGATGGCAATTAGATTTTAGAACACAATAGCAACTGCTTCCCAGAGAATTATTTTGAAAAGAATTCTAAGGCCAAATCTGGGGTCAGTAAGTAAAATCATTTGGCAATAAACTATGAGTATAGGAAGAAAAGGTGCCACCACGATGACACATATTTTCCAACCCAAATTTATAGGTTTACTTACAAGCAAATATTTGGGGTTACCCAAAGAAGCACGGTATTTTAAATAGGCCGGCAAACAGCACATTTTTTTTTTTTTTTTTAACAGCACATTTTTGAGCAAGGATGAGTTCAATAAGTAAGTAAATGTTGTTTATTTACTTACGTACTTTTAATTTTACCTAAAAGTACAAAGGACAATAAATGTTTGCTATACTTCGATCGAATGCAATAGTCTATTTGTTGAGGACAAGTGTAGCAAATTGAAAATCATAATTAAGTAATTCACTATTGAAGTCTACTTGTTTTAGTTTAAAATTATTTACATAAGGTAATATGTATATACTTTTTCCATATTTGGAAGGATCTAGCAGGGTTAAGAGATGTTACAGATGAATGTGTAAAAAACTGTGAATTTGCACTTTTTTGCCAATCAGTGACTCTAGAATCACTTAAAGGAAAATATGAATTTGTCTTCTCTGCAGGTAGCAGTTAAGAGAATAAAGCAAATGAATAAACTCTTAGTAGGATACCTATCAAGCATTTAAACACTGAGAGTGTCTCCTATTGACATTACAGTACTCTATAGCAAATTTGATGATTCTACTTAAACAAAATACATATATTAATTTTTATAACAATCTTTAATTCTAAATTTTCCTTTAGGTTTTCTTTCCTTCAAAGTCATCTTTATATGTTATGGTTTGAAAAATGAATTACTGTTCTGAACAAAAAATAGGGTGAGGAATAAAATACATTTAATGATTTGTTACATAATACATAGTAAGTATGAAAATACCTCTTCTTAGCGTGGCTTAAAAGTAAGTGCTTCCATTTAGAAAAAGCTTTGTAATAATTAAGCAGGGTAAACTTCACTACTTAATTACAGAAAAAATGAAAGGAATTAGAGTAGACAGGAAGAGATTACGAATATTTAACCACCATTATATTTTCTCTGAAGCTATTTTCTGAACACATGTTTAGTATGTGATCTTGAAAAATGTTCTTTCAGAACTGACATCTCCCTTCTGACTATATACATTTATTATTATTATTGTTATTATTGTTTCATTAGGTGCAACAAGATAGATAATAAGCGTACACTCCTTGGCACAAATTTTATATATATTAAGTAAAGACGTATGCATATGCACGTAACCTAAGATTTTTTTAGAATCAACTAGTTATAATTAAGGAAGTTAGTTTCAGTATTTATCTTTGTAGTTAAGGGAGCTTTGATAAATTATGCTTAATTGGGAGCACAGAAAATAAGCATTAGTTCTCTCAAATAGTATGCAAACATCTGTGAAAATTTCTTCATAGCAACATCTCATTTTCCCTCGTTCGAGAGAATACTTAAGCACCAACAGTTAGCTGCTAGGTATTTGTATGTGAGGATATTTCAACCCCTACAATTTACATAAAGTAATGCATAAACTATGTATTTTATACTTTCATATGATAAATTTTTATAACCAGGTGCATTTATTAAGCACTCATATAGTAGATGTTGTACAAAATGATATACTAAATACAACTATTAGTTGCAGTTTTGATTGAACAAAGTGATGCTGGACTGCGAATGAGAGAGATTTGTTCCTGAATGCGTATTTTAAGTACCATAGATTTGAGTTCCATTTCATTGAAGAGACACAGAAAAAGCCGACTGAGTTAGGAGTCAAAAGACTCTATTGAAATCACCTCTTTCCTACAGTTTTAACTTAGGCTACTTAACCTTAGTCTCAGTTTTCCCACCTTTCAAGTGATCATTATACTATTTACCTCTCAGTATAGATGTGGTAATTAGTTGAACAAAAGTGTTTTTTGGAAAGTGTTTGCCATGCAATAGGGGCTTCATAATTTAGTTCTTATATTCTTGGCAGAGACAGCATCAGGGCCCAAATGAAAAAGTAGCTATGTTAAGGTCAGCTGTGGGTCACATGATCAGAAAATCTTGTTTGTATAGATCATGTAACTATCTTTTTATTTGGTCAGTTAGAGATTTTAAAAATTAAAAGTATTGTCAGCCTCAAAACAAATCTACAGTCATCTTCATTTATATAAAAACTTGGAAGCCCCCTTTACTCACTTTTATTACTGATCATGTCAGAGATACTACTCATATTTACTGGAGTCATTATGGAGCACCTTGAGGTGAATTCAGCCAGGGTCTAGATCACTTCAGCTGAGGGGTACATCACTGGCAGAGATTCTCATTTTCCATACCAGCAGTTTCATAAAAGTTACTGTGCTCTTGTCAAAATGCACACCCTAAAAGTTGACAGTTATTTTTTATTCGATGGACAAATCTGAGGACTTAAGCCTGGGACACAGCATCTCAGATACTTCGGAGAGACTGCTCCGAAGAGGAAGGGAAAGCTAGGATATATAGGAGCTTTTGCCACAAAAGCAGGTAGTCAAAACGTCCAAAGGTTACTGTTAGTAAAAGAAAACCTGTAGTCTCAAGTTAATGAAATTAGCACTTTTCTATGTATGGGAAGATGCATGTCTGGGCTCATTGAAATAATTCCTTTGATATGCACCTCAGCTATCTGTGGCCAGTATCCTGTGCTTTCTCATCCTGAGACTCCTCAGGGTGCACCTTCGGGGTGGCTGCAGCAGTTGACTGCTAGATGACAGGCATTCTTTGTTTCCATCATGAGTTGCCTCAGGGCTCACCTTGAGAGGCGGCTGTAATGTGGTGGCTTGATGGCTGCAACCTCCTTTGTTTACTGATATGGCAGGTGGCATTCTTAGTTCACCCTCTTATGCAGCTACCTGGGGAGAAAACATTGTCTTAAGTTTCAGGAGAATTTTGTACTTTATTTACATATCCCAAATATTCTATGGTACTTGTCATCTCGTTGGTCAAAACTGGCTCTCTGCTTGGTTTCTTTAGAAATAGAGTGGCACAGATTCTTTGTAATTCAGACATGCTTTTAGGTGTGTATGCATTAGAGACTGAATCTTTTCTGGAGTTGAGGCTTTGAGTCCACAAAATAATTGTGCCGCTTTTCAAAAGCCGTGACTCCACTGAGCTTTGGACGTTGAGCAGTGTGAAATGAGCGAAGCCTCTATTTGCCACCTGCTCTGACTAGTTGGGTTCTGAAAATCTGAACTTCATAAATAAATCATTGGTGAGCTTTTTTTTTTTCCTTCCAGGTTTAAATGCAGTGTCTTCAGATTCTTATAATATTAGCTAAAAAGGCAAAACAGTTTGAAGTTATTGGAAGTCCTACAAACATGGGTCTCAGAGGGCACTGCAACATCAAAAGGTTTCTATCTGAGAACATTATTAGTCTCCCTGCAATTTCCATGCCCTGCTCCACCAACTTCTTTAGGAAAGCACACACACACACACATGCACAAAGCTCAATATTCTTTAAATACTTTAAATTGTCCTCCTTTTCCCCCTAAATCAGTGCTTCTCAGCTTCTCTAGTGAGAACATAAAAAAACAAAGTCATGCCTTTGAAAGACTGAAGATGAATTCATATGTAAGCCCTCAGTTGCTGTCATGAAATCTCTTAAAAATCTCATGTGTTAATATGTTTTAATTAATGGAATATTTTTCATTTTCTATCATGTCATCTATTTGTTGCAATATATTAACTGGTATTTGAAATCACTAGTTAAGTCACTTAATTTGATTTTTCCCAAGTCCCTGAGAAAGCTGACAATTCTGGAAGATACTTCCTGTCATTTCCCAGCATACAAATATCCTGTCTCCTCCTTCCCATGCTCACCCCCAGCGTACCACTGTGGACTTCTAGCCACATTTGCAAGCTCGTTTTGAAAGGTAAAACCATGAACTTTTGATGTTTGATGGCATAAACATGAAGAATATTTTTCATATTGATTTCTTCCTCCATTTTATCAATGCCACTGATTTGCAAAAGTCAGGTCATAATCTCTCTTGACAAATGCGATGGAATGTAGACAGATCAATCTTCTTTGTGACTTGAATAAACATTTGAAACATTCTGTTTTTTAAATGCTCCTGTCATCATAGGGGCCAAATTGATAACAAATGACTTGATCATTTCTTTTTTTAAGACAAATGTCTCAAACTCCTTCCCACAAGTGGTTAGTGCTCACTAGTTTATACATACTAGCTAATTATTCTAAAGTGTTTCATGATTTAAAAATCTCTCTTGAGGTTAGCACTTTGGGATTAAGTCCTCACAGTTTCTTTAACACGGGAACAAATAATATGAGCAGCTCGTAAATTATTGAGCTTACCATTTAAGATGAAGACTGATTTTTTTTATTAATTTATTTTATTTATGTATTTATTTATTTTTGGCTGCGTGAGGTCTTTGTTGCTGTGCGCAGGCTTTTTCTAATTGAGGCGACCGGGGGCTACTCTTCATTGCGGTGCGCAGGCTTCTCACTGTGGTGGTTTCTCTTGCTTCAGAGCACGGGCTCTAGGCACGTGGGCTTCAGTAGTTGTGGCACGTGGGCTTCAGTAGTTGTGGCTCACGGGCTCTAGAGCGTAGGCTCAGTAGTTGTGGCGCACAGGCTTAGTTGCTCCACGGCATGTGGGATCTTCCCAGACTAGGGCTTGAACCCGTGTCCCCTGTATTGGCAGGTGGATTCTTAACCACTGCACCACCAGGAAAACCCCAAAGACTGATTTTGAAAGCAGATTTATATTTTCCTCATGAGCCTTTCAAATGCTCTAGGTAGTTTACAAAAAGGAAAAAAAAAAAAAAAAATGTGTGTTATTCAAGGGAAAATCTAGAGGTGGATACTAAATAGCTTTAAGTACTTTCTCCTCTACTATGTTTGTGTAACATGCAGAACTGAATTACCATAGTTTGGGACAACTAGTGCAACTCTTCAGGGTGAAACATAATACTGGTGATCACAATGTTTATTTGTATAGTACTTTTATCTAAGGAGATCTAAGTCCTTCACAGGGCCATTAATTCTTAAAACATTCCACAGAGGCAGCCAGCAGGTTCTGCACTCCTGGTGTTGACAAAGAAACTGAAACATGGGTGGGGTCAGCTTTCTTGATAGCAATTGATACCTGGAGGCCATGGTGTCTTGAAACGTGGTTAGAAACTGACAAACCTTGTACCAAAGTTGTTCCACATTCCAGCAATCATACAGTTGGCAATGTTAAAAATTGGAGAATTTCATTTAAAAGCCCAGATTTCTGTCTTCTTGTTAAGAATGGAAAGTTCTCATAACACAAGGGTGCACTCCCTTGTGGCGAACATCAGCTGGATTTGGGCAGCTTTTGCTGCATTGGGGGGGCATGCACTGTCCTTACCTGCCCTGCTTCATTTTTTTTTTTTTTTTTGGTCCCCATCCTGGTCCCATCAGGCATTTGTGTTTGGGACACCATGTCATAAATCCTATGATTTTACAGTCAACGGAAATGTTGGTTCTAAATGGGAGTCATGCTTGCAGCAAGTGTTCTCTCCTAATTAGCCCATAAGTTCCTTGAGGCAGGGACTGTGCCTTCTGCCTAGTTAATCTTCAGTTCTTAGAACAACGTCGGTCTTGTAGCCACTGGGTAATCAATATTTGATGAATTAATGAGGGGATAAACAAATGAAGGCCTTAAAATGACATTTGAGTCAAGCTGTTAATTACTGGGACTGTTTATAGCAGGAAATTTTCTCCTTAGATGGAAAATAGACTTGAGAGGTTTTCCAGAATCGAACTTTGTTGACTGATTTAACATTTTCCATGGTGACCAGTGCCTGACACGAAGGAATCATTGTAATTGGGATTTCAAGCCTAGAGTCAAGGATGGTAGAGTGTGGCCACAGAACATAACAAATATGTAGATGAGTTAAGTGTGACAAGATGTAAAGTGAGAAAATGGTCTGTGAGAGTAGAGCTTGGGGATGTCAAAATCCAGTTGGACTGCTGCCTTATTTTTCTGATCTTTTCACTGTAGGAATAAGTCTATTCACTGAAGACGTCTATTCACTGTAAGTCTATTCCCTTCTACTCTGGGTGTTCCCATCACAACCTCAGAGAGTCAGCTCTGAATTGCTTTGTAAGGAGAATGCCCCTTCCTTTATGAAACTTGTACCACCAGGGATTTTTTTTTTTTTTTTTAAATGCCAAAGGGGGTTTACCATCTCCAAATTAAAGAATAGACTAACTCAATTACAATAGTACATGTAATGTTTCTAGCATGTGTTAGATGATCAATACATGTTATTTAAATGGAATCTGAATCTCAAGGGAACCGTAAGAACCATATTTATATTTAGATAAATGTTACATGCAAAACTTTATTTATTTTTTTGTACTACATGGACATATTCTCATGTACAGAATTCAAACAACATAGAATCTACAGAATCTGAAAGTCTTTCCTTTATAACCCCACTCATACACATATCAGCACATCTACGTTACAATCCCCAGGAGAACCACTGTCCCACAATTTGAGGTACCAGAAGCATACTTTAAAAGTTTTTTCCTGTTTTGCTAATTCTAAAAATCTTTGCTCAAAACAGTGTAAAGTTTGAGACAAATTTCGACTGAAAAATAAGGGAAACACACACACTTGAACAGTAATCCATGCACATTTCTAATTATTTTCAAATAAAATCACTGTTTCAAGTTTTATAGCTAAGTTAGTCTGTTCATTGGAAGCCAAAGAAGTCCCCCGTAATAGCTCACTTATGGACTGATCACACACTCATTTGTAGTGGAAGTTCTTTCCCTTCCCTTTCTGATTTCAGAGTAAATCACAACAAGGCAAATTGATGAAGGCAGGCTGATGCAATTGAGACTACTACTGAAGTAGCTTAATACTTCTAAATGAAACCCCTTCCTGCAACATCATTGACTCATAAGAATTCCAGTTTGAAGATGGGCAAAGTAAAGTAAAGTTCCCGAGACATCAGAACCACTCCTAAATAGTAGGGAAGGGAATAAATTTTGCTTTTTCCATTTGAGAAGATGCATGAAAGATACATACAGGTTCTTTCTAAAGTTAAAAAATATATAAGTACACTATTTTTTTTTTAACTTCCTAACATTCTATATCTTTTTTCTATTATTTTAGTATATTTAGAGAATAATAAGTGATAATTTTCCAGTATGTTAAAATTATATATTTAACAAAAATGGTAACCTAGATTCCCAATTTTTTCCCAATATTTGCCAAGATAACTGAAAGAGTATTCGATTAATAATAGTAAGCACTACCAAAAAATGGGGATCTGTGTACTGAGAAAAGAGAAGGGAGGTAGAACAAATAAGAAAATGGAAGTCTTTTGCTGAAAATACTCAAACTTGATGAATGCTGAAGCAAAATACATGGGCCCACTGGGATGTTATTTTCACCTCTTAAAGGGTATAGCTAAATGTGTAGTGAAAGGCTGATAGAGCCAGAGCTGAGTAGTATTTTAGATTCTTCTCTGCTTAGGTATTGACCTGAAAAAGTCTGACAAAGTGATGTAACTTACATGTAGGAGATTAACAAAATTCTATGTGCTTAGAGTTTTTTTTAAAATGATACTATTCATTTACTGCAAATATTTCCTGAGCTCTTACTATGAACCAGGTAATGTCTAGTGGTTGGATATAAGATCAGGGGACAAGACAAAGTCACTTTGCCCATAGCATTTACATTCTATTGGGAAAAACAAACAATAATAAAAATAAACAAATACATACGTGAGCAATAGGCAGTTTTCTTGGCCAGAGTGTCCTAGTTACCCAGAGTCACCAAGGAGATATCAAAAATTGGGGCATAGAGATTTCAGCACTATCTGTGTGATATTAAATAAATATGGAGAGTTTTTTTATGTGTCAGGCACTTGCAATACTTTGCTACAAGGGTAGGTAGAACAGAGATAGCTTCTGTTTTTCATGGCTCTTTTGAATGAATCCTCAGCTATAGAATGAGGTGAGCAGAGGATCACTCTCACCTGCTCTGTATCTATTTTCCATCCTGCTCCTGTATACAAAGACACTCTTCCCTGTTCCAAGTTCTTAACCTGGAGGGAAGCCTGGCAGGGCAGGACCAACCAGTTGAGTAGCAAAGGAAAGAGATGGAATGTTCAGGAGTGTGAGAGGCCAGAGGGCTAGCTGAAACTGCCTGAGAGAGCCTTCCAGAAGCCAGTTCAGTAGTCACATACAAGTCCCTGGAGCAGGAATCCTTAAGAAGATCCTAAAGGAGCAAGGGTCAGAGAAAAGGGAAGATAAGAACAAGAAACAGCAGGGTGAATGAGCCAGGAAGTTGTGTAACTACCCCGGACAGTTGACTTGCTTCTGCTGAATGTTTACACTCTCCTGGAGGTGCTTTTCATGGGTTGTTTGCTTTCATTTAAAGGCCCCAAATGCCTTGGAGCTGCTTTTGCATGGAGTGAAGACAGGCTGTTCTCCTTACCTGCTTGTGCAGTTAATGTGTGTCTTTTCAAAGTCAAAAATGGTTTGGATCATTGGTAGAGTGCTTTATCATGAACAAGGCGAGACCTACTGACCAGCTCAGCACCAAACTCCTGACCCTAACTCAGGTCAGCACCAAATTATCTAGTGTCTTTCACAGTCTGAGTGCTGGGTGAAATTTGGGAATGTACTGCAGGGCAAGGCTCCTCCTCCTGAGGAGACCAGAGGCTGCAGTATTGCAACAACACCATAGGAGTAGAACACACAGCCACTCTATCAAAAGGTCCTCAACAGCAACATTTGGTAGTGTTCTTGCAACTCCCTGAAATGGACATATACCTAAAAGACCAAAGGATGTGCTTTTGTTTATCATTCTGGAACAAACAAATCTGACATTTTTAAATCTGTATAATCGTGAACAGATGTTATTAATATCATTTATAAAGACTTGGTTTATTATGACAATTGTAAATGACCCAGCATTTCTTTATCCCACTGCCCCCTCAGTGCTCTGCAAATATAAAACTATAAAAAGCAGAGACTATGATTTATTTCTTGATCCTCAGAGTCTATCATGGTGTCTTGTACATAGTGTATTTGTTGGATGGTTGGAAATGTTCAGAAGATATTTCATGAGTCATCATTTTGAAAATTTTGCAAAAATTACAAATTCTCTTATCAATATTTGAGATAGAAATTGTACAGCTTTTAATTTTTCTCATATTCTCATTGAAAAGATACTAGGAAGTCCAGCATGTTGTAATATATTGCAATATTTTCTTTTTCTTTTAATAACTAAAACCCAAGAATACCACGCACTTCTTGTTCCAATAATATTCTTACCCAGTGTGGTCTGAAGTTGGTTTTAAGTAAAACAGTTAATGTCTAACCCTATCAGAATTTGCAAACACTGGTTGCCTAAGGCAGATAGAACCTTAATTTGAATTTTAAGTGGAAGGTTAATTGTTTTGTAAATTATTCAGTAACAGGCCTAGCTCTATTTGCCTGGTTAATTACGTTACCCAGTCCTGTTAACTACAACTTTACAAGAAAAAGTCATTTCTTGAGCTCCCATATTCACTGTTTGCTCATAGGGATGTGTGTGTATGTGTGTTTTCCATGTGTGTGGCCTTTTCACTGATAAATTTTCATCTTATGATTCTCATATTGAACAATGGCTCTTGCTGTAGGGAAAGGAGACAACTTATTACTCTCCATCCTGCTTCAAATGCTATTGAAAACCCACAATGTGCAGAGCATTATTCCAGAGAACAGCAAGACATAAAACTACAAGATGATGCAAGCAATGAGTCTGATTTGGAGGCAGGTCTGTAAGGACATACTGGCTCAAGGGCATGGCCTCATGACAGACTTGAATTCTTACATTGGCCTTTCTACTAGTTAGTTGTGGGACTTTGGGCCATTTATTTAAACTTCATAAGTTTGAGTTTCCTTAATAAAACTGATATAATAATAGTACTGTTCTAATAAGGTAGTTGGAAGGATCAAATCATATAATTAATTAAATATTATATAGTTTAATAATCTTAATTGTTAATATAATTTATTATTTATTGAATAGCTCTTATTAGCATAATAGTATTACATAATATTTTAAAAAATATATTATGTTAAGCATATGTAATCATATTGAAGATATTATCCTACGTGCTTTGTCTTTTCTTTTCCTTTTTGTAGTTAACCTGAGTTAAACTTGATGTGAATTGCTGTGGATTCAAAATTAAATTATGAGAAATGCTCTTTTTTGGCCCTATTCATTATCAGATGTTACCATTTCTGGTCCCAATTAATGTCTCCAACTGGCCAGAAATTTGTCTCCTCTCTTAAGGGAGATGATGATTTTGTTGCTAAATTCTGTCATGGAAACATCCCTGGTGGGGAATCCGCCTTACAATGCAGGGGATGTGGGTTCGATCCCTGGTCAGGAGACTAAGATCCCACATGCCACAGGGCAACTAAGCTCACGCGCCACAACTAGAGAGCCTGTGTGCCACTAACTACAGATCCCACACGCTCTGTAACCCACGCACCACAACTACAGAGCCCACGTGCCCTGGAGCCTGCACGCCACAACTAGAGAAGAAAAAAACCCGCACGCCACAATTAGAGAGAAACCCGTGTGCCGCAATAAAGAGCCTGCGTGCATCAACAAAGATCCCGCGTGCCGCAACTGACACGATGCAGCCAAATAAATAAAATAAATAAATAAATAAATTCTGTCATGGACGCTTTGTTTTCCTCGTTCAAAGGTGCACATCATTCTTTACATTTCAATAAAAAGAATTGTGACATGAGATGAAAAGTTTAAGAAAATTGTTTTCAAGTAATTCTGAATATAACCATGTGGAATGCAGTTTTATGCAACTTACAAATGTTTTTCATTTTGGCTTTTTGTCAAAGACAGAAAAGTTGTTCCTGAGTCACTGAAAAGAACAATTTTAGTGAACTAATAAAGGTATCGTGTCCTACCTCAGTTGATCACCAACAAGTCCTGTAAAACACAAAGGAAAGTTTTCCTGTATTACAATAAGCTGAGGGTGCTGATACATGAAGCTGTTCACTTCATTGTACTAAAATTGTTTAATTCTCATTTTAGCCAAATATGTGTCCAGCAATGGTTAGATCATTAAGTACCACGACCTAGTATGTAGTTAAGAAATTATCAAGATGAAGATGATAATGAGAGATGGATAAGAAAAGGTTGCCCAATAATGATTTCTGAGTGGGGGACTCTCTGAAACTCTAAACAAGGAGTAACTGTGGTGTGTTTTCCCCAGGAGAAACTTCTCTGAATAGAGTATCAAAAGATATATATTTCAAATATCAATGAATCAGATATTTGAAAAAAAAAATCACAAAGCTTGGCTGTGCAAATAGTTCTCAATAATGCACTACATGGAAAAAAAAATGTATTGAACAAATTTTGTTTTTCATTAACTTTGATCATATGTGTTTATATAAGAGATTTCCTTTCTCTAGTTTCCTTCAGGAGATTGTAGACAATACAGAAAAAAAACATGGAATTTAGGTCTGAATCTAGGTTCTATTTCTACGGATTCAGCAAGCAAAAGCTGTGTGACCTTAGAAAAGGCACAGTCTCTATTGAGTTTTAATTTATTCAATTATAAAAGGGGGCTAATAACCCTTACTTCATAGGGAGGTTTTAAATATAAGGTGTAGTGCATCTAAGTAACCTGTGACATAGGGATCATTTAATACTCTGTAACTATTGTTGTTACTAGGAAATTTCAGCTCCTTTAAAAGAAATTTTCACAAATCATTAGAAGTAGGATGGTTCATGTCAATTAGTCCATAGAGATTGCTCATTAATTTAGTGAAAAGAATTCCCACAGTATATAGCTTAATTAAAAAAAAAAAAAGATCTCCCTGAATTTCCTGTCCTTTAGTGGGGTTATCCCATACACTACATGCAATAAAACATGTGGACCTACCTCCCAAAATATGTCAAAATTCACTGCAACTCAGATTTTAATTTTTTTAAAATGCAATGAAAAGTAGGAGAAAGACAAAAATATTTCAGTAATCATTATTCCCATTGTGTATTTTTTATTTATGTTCACTCTATTTTTTTATCAACCTTGGAACAAAAGGACTCCTGAGACAAGAAGAAAAGACTTTTCAGAATTAGGTGAACTTAATTGCTTGGATTTGTTAGTAGCTAGATGTTAGTGACTGCAGGTTTGTGTCACCCCCAAATTCATATATTGAACCCTAATCCTCAGTGTGATGGTATTTAGAGGTGGGGGCTTTGGGAGGTAGTTAGGTTTGATGAGGTCAGGAGAATAGGGTCCTCATCATAGGATTAGTGCCCTTATAAGAAGGGAAAGAGAATAGAGCTCTCTCACTCTCTCTGCCATGAGAGGGCACAGCAAGAAGACAGCCGACTGCAAACCACAAAGAGGGCTCTCACCAGAACTCCACAATCTGGCCCCCTGATCTCAGACTTCCCAGACTTCAGAACTGTGAAAAATTAATTTCTGTTGTTTAAGCCACACAGTCTATTGTATTTTGTTAAAGCAGCCTGAACTAAGACACAGCAATTATTATATAGGAAGGAGTTCATTTTTAAGCAGAGCAAATATAAACCATAGAGAGGTGGTGAATATGGAGAACTGCTAACGGATACAGAACTTTGAGAACATCACAAGGACAAATAAGATGAGTGTTCAAGAACATGTGGCAATGCCCAAGATTATTTTGGGAACAACAAACAATGAGACCTATTGATATGTAAGCTTCTTTTTTCAGTACAAGATGGTCAGCCAAGTACAGTTAATTAACAGTGAAAAATAATTAAAAATAAACACAGGTTGAAAACTCTCAACCCAACAGAGAAAAAGGAATGACCTATATGGGAAAAGAATCTAAAAAAAGAGTGGATATATGCATATATATAACTGATTCACTTTGTTGTACAGCAGAAACTAACACAACAGTGTAAATCAACTATACTCCAATAAAAATTAAAATAAATAAATAAAAATCTTTTTAAAATATAAATAAATAAATACAAGAAAAAATTCAGAAAACAATAGAAATTGATAATGGCTTGATAGGCAGAAACAAAGATTATTTCAAGTAGTGATGAGAATTAATAGGAACCCCAGACTAAAGAGTTGTTGGTTGAAGATTAACTGCTGTAACAGTAAGGATGACAAAAACAAGGGCAGTCTGACAGTGACATTGTGTGTTATCATTTATAAAGAAGAAGCATTTGCATGTGTTATGTAGTTGTCAGGACTAAATTTAATTTAGTAAATTTAATTGCCAAACTTAAATCATGCTTCTGATAATGTAGACAAAAGGGAGATCTCTAGAGAGCAAGGGAACACATTGGGTCAACATGGGCATGCTTTTCTTTCTTGGGTTCTTGGTAATATTTTGGTTCTTCCTAAAAATGGAAATACAAATGATAGAACAATCTCTGTAAGTTGCTCTGTAGTTCTAAATTAAAGAGTAAAAAATGTTATTAATCAGCTAATTCTCTAAGCATTATTGCTCTCTGAATTTTGTAGGCAAGTTAATCATCTCAGGGACATAGTATTACGGAAAAGTCAGTAAACAGTGTACTTGACTTTTTAAGCTCTGAATTTAGGGCTTTCTGTCCCTAGAAAACTTAGTATTGCCATTTTTCCCTGTCTTTCTCATTTCCTCTGACCTTTAGGACACAGTTATTTCAGAATATCATGGGGTTAACTGGATCACTGTGTGATAAGAAACCTGCCTGAAGGCCCTGGGCTAGTTCCTGATAGGACAGTTAACTCTATAGTTATTCTAATGCGAACCCAAGGTTGATTTCTCATTCTGATTGTAATCTTTTGGCTAAGAAAATTTCAGGAGTAAAGTACTAATATTTTTGAAATGCGGGAAATATTTTTGTGTGAAATAAGGTCTTGGTAAAGCTTAATGCTTCAAGGAAGAGAGGTTTGATAGTGCGCGAAGGCAATGGGTACATCAATCCACACCTGGGAGGCAGCTCCTATGAAGGCCAAGGCTCTCAAATATGTAGATACCTATTTCCATAACAAGTTTCCTGTTTTTAATGTAGATATTCTGCAATATTCAAACGGACTCCTAAAAAACATGTCACATGGATTTAGATATTTCTATTTGCTTCCCTACAAATATAAATATATATACACATAGATACACACATATATGTGTATCTATGTGTGTATATATATATATATATATAATATACATATATATATATAGTTTTAGTTTGTCATTATCTCAACCAGTTATGTCATTCCTTTTTCATTTTCCAATTGTGTCAAGTCGTTCCCTTTGCCCAGGTTGGCAATTCAAGATAAAAATAATAATAATCTGCTGTTTTGATTTCAACTCTCTTTTTATGGATTACAGATTACTTTTCCAAGGTTAACTTATTTCCCCCTCCACCACAAGTCTGTAACTGATACAAACCTGAAGGAGAAAATGTTAGATATTTTCTGTTAGCAAAAGGGATATGCTCAAGGTTCGTCCTTAAATGAGGCCAACTAATGAGGAAAATTACTGTAAATATCAGCTATTAATTTTTTCTTAATTTCAACATGTCCAGGCTAATAAAATAATAACAGCTGGGCCTACCAGACATTCCCATTTTTTTTTTTTTTTAGAAGACAGTTATTTTGGCATCTTTCTCTTCCCCTCCTTCAAAGTACTTTTGTTTTAATCTCTGTAAACCACTAAGATTTTTTTGACCATTAAAATTTCAAAGTTTAACAAGTGAGCAGGAGATGCTTTCTTCCATACTCAGATTTAAGATAGTACAAGGAAGCAGAGAAGAAGTAAAATTGTAAATAAAAGATCATTTTTATGATGCAAAAATGAAAGGAAATTAGCGTTTGAAGTTTGGAAAGACAGGACAGTGCATTCAAGGTGCCCTCCAGAAGAAAATTGCTAGTGGAGTTTTCCGAAATCAACATGTATGTTTATTTTAGCTCCACTGTTGTCATCGTTATTATTTTGAGTTGAGACTGTTGAAAATGCGTTACATTAGGGGTTTCTACCTCCTCCTGCAGACATGGTATTAAAGACAAGTTTAATTGACAAATTTAGTTGATTCAATGAATATAGTCATTTTGTCCCGTAAATATTTATTTAGAAATATCAGCCATTTGTATAGACCTAGGATGCTTGCACCATCTGTAGAATTCTAGTTGCTTAGGTCTAGGAAGACGGAGTAGTAAAGATAGAGCCACAGAATAAGCTAGCAACCTGTAAGCCACTGCATCATTTAATTGCTATTGTGAGTGCTTGCTACATAAGAATCCAGAAGAAGAAACCAGAAGAAAATCGCATGGATTATTTTTTCTTGTTTTTGCAATTTTTTTTTTTTCCTTAGAAATCAAGATTATCAGGAAAATACTAATGAGTAGTCTCCCTGGCTCAAAAGAAAACATGTGTTTGGTGCCATGGAGGAGGACAACGTTATTATAATTACTTTAGCCTTATTTTGCCCTTTGGCATGATCTGTTCCCTGATTTCACTACAGTCAAGCTTGCTTTGAGGTTGTAGACAAATTAAATCAACCACTTGGATCATATGTGTCCCAAAGAATGTGGTTTCTCAGGTATGAGCAATCTATCAATCCTCTGCTCTCCTTTCACTTTGGCAGTGTGACAGTCCTAGCAAAATTCTTAGGCAGAGATTTTATTTTGTGTCTTGGTCACAGCAGCTCTTACTAAAAGTTTCCGCATTGCCAGTACAAGTTGCAACTTTCACATCTCAAGGGATTGGTGCATTTCTTGATGATCGTGCAAACATTCCTAATTATGCCTCCAGGTAAATATACTGCTGTTTTCTTGGACAAATGAGAAGTACAAAGAATGTTTACGCGCAGGTCTAGCAGTTCCAAGTATCTCTTGTGGGCTTAGACACACCTGAGTTACCATCCCCCTCTTACTGGCTGAGAAAGTTGCCCCACCTGATTTGTAAGTTTACCTGCGGTAGTCAGTGGAGTGAGGGTGAGTGGGCACCTCAGCCAGCCAACACTGGATTTAATCTGGTTAGAAGTAGCACAGCAGCTCTTATTTGAAAAACCACTGAGTTCTGAGTTCATTACTACAGGAAAACTCTTCTCCCCTGGGGCGCAGAGAACCTTGCTTCAGAGTAGCCCTACCGGCTCAGGAATCCAGTCAGATAAAACCCATCCTGGAGGAGAATGGCTACCTATGCCCTGCAAATCGCCGGACTGGTGCTTGGTGGTGTTGGAATGGTGGGCACAGTGGCTGTCACCGTCATGCCTCAGTGGAGAGTGTCTGCCTTCATTGGAAGCAACATTGTGGTTTTTGAAAACCTCTGGGAAGGACTGTGGATGAATTGCATGAGGCACGCTAATATCAGAATGCAGTGCAAAATCTACGATTCCCTGCTGGCTCTCTCTCCGGACCTACAGGCATCCAGAGGACTGATGTGTGCTGCCTCTGCGCTGTCCTTCCTGGCGTTCATGACGGCAGTCCTCGGCATGAAGTGCACCAGATGCACCGGGGACGATGAGAAGGTGAAGGGTTACATCCTGCTAACGGCTGGAGTAGTGTTCATCGTCACTGGCCTTGTGGTGCTCGTCCCTGTGAGCTGGGTTGCCAATTCCATCATCAGAGACTTCTACAACCCAATAGTGGATATTGCCCAAAAACGTGAGCTGGGAGAAGCCCTCTACGTAGGCTGGACCACGGCGCTGGTGCTGATCGCTGGAGGGGCACTGTTCTGTTGTGTTTCTTGTTGCAATGAAAAGAGCAGTAGCTACAGATATTCCATACCTTCCCACCGAACGACCCAGAAAAGCTATCACATGGAAAAGAAGTCACCGAGTGTGTACTCCAGAAGTCAGTATGTGTAGTTGTGTATATTTTTAAACTACCTAGAGAGCCATGCAGATGACAAAAATATCCACTATTTTCTAAAAATGGAACCCCCCAAAAAACACTGATTTGCTGTTCTTAACTGCCTGATATTAATTACAGGGACTGTGCATCAGCTCTTTATGATTCTATAAGCGATTTCAGCCGAATGAGATATTATACACATTGCTCTGATTGTTCTAGAAAGTACAGTCATTTGTTTTCTAAAATGGTTCATGCTGTTTTCTCCTTTTATCAGTTACTTCAAAATGACATTGTTAAAGACGATTATTTTACCACTGTGATTTCTTTATGGCATAGCGTTATGCATATAGATGAGAGTGACGTTTTTATGTCGCATAAATAGAGACAGGCTTATATCGTTCTATTTTAAATGAAACACTGATTCATTACACTGAATAAATAGAATTCAACTATTGCTTTTCAGGGGAACCAGGGATAAGATTGAAGAAGGTTAATATTAATTGTTTAAAAACAGCTTAGTGATGAATGCACTTGATTTATAATGAAGGTTAAAATGAAGGCTTTAATCAGCAGTGTAAAGGGAACTAAATGGTTTTTTGAGATCCTGTTTTTCAGCCTAGGAGTTAGAAATCCTAACTCCTTTATCCTCATTCCCCAGAGGCCTTCCTTTTCTTGTATATTAAATGAACAGCTTTTAAAAGGCAGATATTTTGTCAAGGGGCTTTGCATTCAAACTGCTTTTCCAGAGCTATACTAAGAAGAAAGATAAAACTATAGTCTTAGAAACATTAAAGACTTCAGGAAAGTGAAAAAAATTTTTTTTTCTTTTTAAGATTTTGTGGCTGGAGAAGGATGCATTTTGACAAGAAATCATATATATATATGAATATTTTAGTAACTATTTGTATACAGACTTTGGGTTTTCATTAATGTAAATAACAGAAGAGAAAAATAATATGTCTTTATTTGCTTACTACAAAACAAAACTGAGCTGTCCTTTGTGAAATGCATCTTCTCCTATGTGGATACTTAAGTCAAAATTGTCATTTAAGTCCTTCAAAGATAAAATTTTTATTTGTTCCATTTTTGTTCAACTTTACTAAGGTATAGAATTACTATATCTTGTGTTTTCCCCAAATTTGATCCAACTGTTAATCGGATTTGAAAGTTTGTATCTACATTTTTCTACCTTAAATGACTATGTATGTTATCTGCTTTATGTCTTTTGTATTAATAAATTGTGCCTTTTTATATTAAGTTTATACCCTTTCATTATTCTCCACTTTTTCTATTTTATTAACCTGTAGAGTTTAAAAACTTGATATTTTCAGCTTTGCAATTTTGAAAAAAGACTATCAAAGTCACATTTTAAAGATGAAGATAGATTCAGCATTAATTTTTGGGAATATAAAGTATCATATATCCTTTAACAACCTTACAATGATTGGATTCCCATACTAATATTTGATGCGGATAATATATTTGTAATTTATTAAGTTAATACTATAAGTTCCCCCCAAAAATCTATATCCTATAAATATTATGTTTGTAATAGCCATTTTTGTAAAAAATTTCCATAGCTAAATATGTTTCTACCTCTGAGAAATAGTATTCATTAATTACAGTGGGTAATGTTTTAGGGACATGTATTATATACTAGGACCTCCACTGCTTTATATGAATTATATCATTAAATCTTTTATGAGATTGATATGATTAGTTCAGTCACAGATGAGGGCCCCTCAGAACAGTTTACTGATTACCCAATAGAGTCAGGAGAAAAAATAAGGACTATCTGACTTCACAGCCCATGCTCTTTTTCTTCAGGGCAAGTTGATTTTCTTCAGCAACGTCTACTTTACAAACTGATTTTTGTACGTGAGAATGACTTGCTTAACTACTGTTAGTTGTGAAAACTTTTAGTGTTTTTTCTGAGATTGGTGATTTTCCAATAGCCTAATACTAATTTACCTTAGGCAATTTTGGGTCAAAACATTCATAAGAGCATAAATAAAGAAAAACTAACTACGCATTTTGGAGAAAAAAAAAAGTCCAATCTTCTAAGCACCAGCCTTTAATCAAACATCCTTTTTACTTAGAAAGCTCTCCTGAATATCCCAAACTCAGTTTATTCTTTTCATCTTCTCTTCCCTAAAGCAGAATTCTAACATTGCTAGTTTTCTGTGGCATCATCTTTTGAGTATCTCTGAAATCTTTCTCCAACTTTCCACCTTACTAACATCTCTCTTTCCTACCCTCTAGACTTGTGTTACCGCCCTCCTCCAGCTACCCTCTGTGTTCCTAGCTCAGTTCTTTCTAGAATGCAAGTCAGACCCCATCACGTCCTGCCCATAATCCTTGTAGGAATGCTCCATTGCCTGTAAGGTAAATCCAAATGCCTTAGCAGATGGTAAGAGACAAGAAGGAAAATCTGTCTTATAATCTTCATGGCAAACTTTATCACGCAGTAACATCAGTGTATAACGAGTATGATAACAATTATAAAATGGATGTCCAGAAACTAGAATAACTCATATGCCAAATGCCTTCTTTAATATCCTGAAAAAGATGCACTGGTATTAGGAAATGGTTTGACTGGTGGCAATTATGTGCAAAAGGATGTTTTATATTGTAGTCTTATGGAGAAACAATGTGGTGTGACAAAAAGAACACAGGGAGGTGGGGGTATAGTTTTATGCCCTCAGCTTACAGCTGGACTTTTTTCTCTTTCATACTGTACCACCTGCAGCCCCTACCCTGAACCACTTCTGCTGAATCTGTATCCAAAATGACCCCCTCCCACGCTGCAAAAACTGGTATTAAGCTGCATTACCTTAAGTGCTAGGGATATGGGGATGGCCAAGACACAGTTTTTGTTCTCAAAGAATTTGCAGTCTAACCAGAGACAAGAGCAAGAAATGTAGCCTTTATTGCAAGCCTCCCAGGTGCTTGGCCTTTTCTTTCTTTACCATATCAATCCTCTAAGAATTCTATGAATTACTTAAGAAATCATGAGAATACTGAGTCTCAAAGATATATCTATATATATATATATATATATATCTCCCCTAATCCAAGAGCCTGTACTCTTCCTACTGTAATATTGTCCAGAGACATCTCTCCCAGAGTTAACTTTCTGCACAACAAATGTCATCTCACTATCCCAGCTCCAAGCCTCCCTATGACTCTCTGGTCACAGCACCCTTTCCCCCTGAGTCCCAGGGTGGACCTCATCATCAGTCTTTGCTACCCCTAAACTCCTCTCTCTCCTCCCTCCCAACTTCTACATAATTTACTGCTTCTCAGTTCCTGACATCCATTACCTTTCCCCTTGGAATATATTCTATTTTTTAGATTCCTATCATATTTCAAATTCACCAGGCCTCCTTCCTTTTCCTGAGGAGGCTTCAAGAGCTGCTGGAACAATATCCCTGCAAGCCCCTCCTCCCCACTCTGATCCTACCACCCACTGTGCAAAGCAGAGCAGTAGCTGGGACCCAGCCAACAGGCAGAGCAAAGAGACCAGCTTTCTGCAAAGCTTCAGGCCCTGCCAGATTCCAGAAGGAAAGAGCAGTACTGTGTTCAATTCTGAGAGTCATGAGAAGCAAGAGATTCCTAGTGCAGAGGCCCAAGGCTAGGCCCGAAGCCCTGTGCTGGGGTGAGATGGGCAGGAAGAGAAATGTGGGCCTTACCTGCTTCATAAATAGTCTTTGAAGGAGGGTGGTATTTGTACACCTGTGTAGTCTCAAGGTGGATAATCAGGGCCAGCAAAACTGTGGGAGACTCAAGTACAGGGTACGTTCTTGCTTGTCCTGGGACCTCAGAGAGAACTGTCACTTAGAGTGAGGATATTGAGAGAGAGAGAGTGAGAGAGGGAGGCAGAGAGGGTACATCCCAGGGCCCCAGGAGAGAGACAGCAACTTTCAGGTCATTAGATCACCACCCAACAATGAGAATCCCTGTCACCTGAGGGTGGGCCATTGCTAATTACAACAACTTAACTTCCACAAGAAAAGAGATCCTAGAATCACTTAACACCAAATGGGACTCAACAAGCAGAAAAAGGAAGTGCAAACTGAGTGCCCACAACTGGCAGAGGACCTTTGAGGAAATGATCTCCTGGGAAAGAGAGAAGATGTCTTACACAAACAAACTCTAGCTGTAAGAGCCAAAGGGAGGTTGAATCATGGAATTAAAGAGCTTCTTTTTCCTAAAATAACATAACTTTCACATTTTAAAAGTCTGCAGGGAAGGAAGCCTTGAGGGAGGTCAGTGCTGCGGGAAAAACTGGAGGTTTGGAAGATCAAGTAGAAGAAAAGCTCCAAACACAGAGCAATCATAGAAAAAGATGTAACTCATAAGGAAAAATATAAAGAACTTGGAGAACAAATTCAAGGACCTAAGGGGCAAATTCAGAGAGAAGAATAAAAAACAGATGAAAGCAGGGGCAATCACTTAAAGAAAAAAAAAAAAAAAAAAAGTTGATGGTTTAAAAAAAAAGCTCAAACTTACAAATACAAAGACTCATTGAGGACCTGAGAAAACTAAAAAAAAAAAAACAAAAAAAACTATTAGTTAAAGTCTTAATTTCCAAGCTCAAAAAGAAAGTATGCAAGGTTTCACCAATCATAAGAAATTACTTAACAGCCAAAACAAGAAAAACATACTACTTCTGGCAAATATTTCAACCACAAACCTAGAAGTTAGATGATGGTAGATTCATAATTAAAGAAAATGAGAGACCAAAGACCATAACCCAATAAGTCTGTTCCAAACAAAAACTACATTTCCCTGTTAATGAGAAAGAAAGACACTTTTTGGCTAGCCCAAGATCCAGCAGCTGTGTCACTCATATGGCTGATCTGGAGGAAATACTGAAGCAATGAATCATTCAAGAGACTGCAAGGAGGGGAAATTGGAAAGGAGAGGAACCTTGGTCGGCCATGACTCTTGCGGTAGACAGAAGGAACTGGTTGGACAAGAATCGAAGGAGGGTTTGAAGGTTTCCAGTCGCCATCTTCTGGAACTCTTCTCAACATCAATGTCCAGGAAACCACTACAAATATGTCAAGGTTGCTCCTCCAGTTCTAAACTGCTGCTTTCCCAGTCCTGCAGATAAATTCAACATATTCAGCATGGGAAACAAAACAAAACAAAGAATGTCTAAAAATCTAGCCTCAGACTTCTTGTTTCCTTTCATCTTCTGCCACAGGGTCCATAGTGTCCATAGTCTAGCCTTGTCAGATTCCATGTCATGTCTTTGCCATCCGGGAATTCTTTCCCACAGACCTTGCTCATCTCCAATGCCCTTGTCTTCTTTTATTGTCAGGTGTGGTTGATCCCTTGACACTGCTTATCCTGGCCACCACCTCTAGCTGCAAGCATTCACCACCCCTGTGCCAGCCCCAGCTCAGTACAGCCCAGTCCGGCTGTGAGACAGATGTATCCCAACTGGCCCTGCCTCTCCATTCTGGGAAGGACACTTGGTCTTTGATAGACAAAGAGGTTTATGGGCTTCCTCCTCGTCCCTCAAATCACCTTCAATTGTAAATCCTCTCTCTGCCTCACACCCCTTCTCCTGACTCCTTTCCAAATTCCAAGAAATTTATATGAAAATATGGGAAACAGAAAGAATCTTTAATAAAAAGAAAAACAAAACAAATAAAACAAACAAACAAACAAAAAACAGAATTGAGCATTGTCCTAATTCAAGAAAGAGTGTATACAACCTTTCTTACCAATGGGTTAAAAAAAAATTGGCTTTTCTTGTTTATTTTTAATTTTTTAAAGGATAAACTGTATTAATACAGGCAGCAAAACAAAGTAAAATAAACAAACAAAAAATAGTCCCTCCATATATCCAGCTCTTTCTTAATTGTTTCTTCTCCTGATACCCCATCTTCCTTCTTAACCACTGGTCTCTAAAATCATTAAATTTGTAGCTCAGGGTTGCTTCTTTCATAGATTACTTCTGCATTTTGCAATTGATATGTGGGAGGGGTGGTGGGAAGGAATGAAGCCCAAGGTTGAAGACTATTTTTTCTTTGTTTTTTGTATGCAACCTAGTACTAATGTAATTGTGCAAGCATCATAAGTGAATAATCTTTCTCTCTCTATTTTTTTCTGAATTGGGCCAGCTTTCACACACTTTTTTTTTTTTTTTGAAAGTGGAGATGTGGGTAGATATTTCTCCATAGCAATACAGAGGTCCTCTTTGAAGAAGGAACTGTTATTTATTAGATGTCAAGTTGTAGAAATGCTTTAGAAATAAAACTGCCCTCCAACTTTAAAGGTGAAAAACCCTCTGAGGGAAAGGAAGACGCCCATAATTACAATCCAACTGGGGTCTAACACTGAATCTTGACACAATGCTTTTACTTTTATCAAAGAATGAAGAGATTAGAAAGATTCTGCACTGAGCCCAGAAATCTGGTAATTTCTTGGTGTGTAACAAACAAACTATCCCCAAACTTGGTGACTTAAAAAAACAACCATTTTATATATCATGACTTTGTGGGTTAGGAAATCAGGTAGCACTCAGGTGGCCTGGGGCACTGACTTCTGCTGGTAGCTGGGGTCTAGAGTCAACAACAGCTCTGCTCTCTGCCTGGCCCTTGGCACTGACATCTGGAAGTGTGGATTCAGATAGGCTCCTCTGCCTGTACATGTGGTCTTCTTCGTGTCTTTCTAACAAGGTAGTCAGACATCTAGCCTGGTGGCTGAGGGCTCTAAGGAAGCAAGTGGAAAAACACCAATCCTTTTAGGAGGTCTGGAGTCTTTTCCACCATTTGCAATTGGTCAAAGATATTTGATGTTCCTGGGAGGAGCATCAAATAATCTGGGGCCATCTTTTTTTTTTTTTAACATCTTTATTGGAGTATAATTACTTTACAATGGTGTGTTAGTTTCTGCTTTATAACAAAGTGAATCAGTTATACATATACATATATCCCCATATCTCCTCTCTCTTGCGTCTCCCTTCCACCCTCCCTATCCCACCCCTCTATGTGGTCACAAAGCACTGAGAGCTGATCTCCCTGTGCTATGGGGCTGCTTCCCACTAGCTACCTATTTTATGTTTGGCAGTATATATAAGTCCATGCCACTCTCTCACTTTGTCCCAGCTTACCCTTCCCCCTCCCCGTGTCCTCACGTCCATTCTCTTCATCAGTGTCTGCGTCTTTGTTCCTGTCCTGCCTCTGGGGCCATCTTCAATCTACTCTAGGCAAAAGGTGGGGTTTAAAGAACTTGAAGAGAAATGTCTTTTTCAAATGGATTTACTTCTTGAAACAAAGGCATAGTTTAAAAGGTGTGTTTTGTATTTAAAATGAAATAAAAAGAATTTGAGTTTTCTATTAAACAAAAGTTGGTGCAAGGAAAAATACAAATTAAATATCAGCTTTAATTCTCCCTGTTGAAAATAAAGGAAGAGATTTCTCTCCTCTCCTTTATCTTAGAGTTTTATTTTAGAAAACTTGTGTTTTCTCCTCTTTCAGAAGGTATATAAATTCTTTAAAAAACTAGAGAGCTTTTTGTCAGCTCTATGAACCAAGAATGTCTTTCTCTAGGACCTGGGTGCCCTGTCTTTGAAATGTAAACATCTCTATCTTCCAGTTTCTGTCAGCAAAAAGGAGCCTAACCTTAGTGTGTATCTTGTTCCATGTTGCAAAACAGCCTCCTACCATAAAGATATGAGAATCCTGTTTCTCCTCTGGATAAAGAAAATTAGCTAACATAGATGGGTACCCTAATTACCAGGTAAATTGAGGATGAACTATGTGTGACGAAGGCACTGTCAAATCCTTTTACTTGAAGAATTCTTAAATATTTATCCTGAAAATATGCATGCACTTGGTGGTATCTTTGTGGGTCTATAGAAAGGTAAGATTTCTTTCTGTCTTTGCAATCACTTAGATTGCCTGTGGTGCATGTCACATTATGGTTTAATGCTTATTCGATAATGAAACTATTTCCTTTCTCTGCTACCTTTGTGGACAGGTTTTCTGGGTTGGAAGATTTTGTTTTTAATTATATTTCCCCAACACAGGCCAAGATAAGAAAAAAGACAGAAGACAAAAATTTCCATAATCTAGAAATTTATGCTTAGTAATAATCAGAGATGTTCCCAAATGTTTTGTAAAGTTGTGCTCATTTGAGAACTACTTATAATGGTGAAAATTTGGAAACATTCTAAGTGTCCCACAGAGAAAGGTTAAATAAATGATAGTGTATCTGTTCACTCAGTTGTATGTCTTCCTGCTATTGAGAAATCCTTAATGACCCTAATATTGTTATGAAAATAGAATAAAAACAGTTAAAGAATTCCATACTCACCATAACCCTGATTAATAGTTTCTCCCTCTCTCTCCTTCTTACACACATACACACAAACAGATGAACCCACACCCAAATGAAAGGAAATGGCTGGAGAGAAAATAAAATGGTTAAACTGTAAACTTCTGTGTGATTACTGTTTTCTTTAAAAAAATTTTCTGTGCTTCCATTTTTTAATGAGCAAATATTTTCATAGTGAAAAAAATTAATAAACTTATAAAAGCATATTTTAAGGATAGAAGTATATAAAAAACAGTAGATAGTTGATAACTTGGCAGAAAAATGAAAACAGGACTGTCGAGGAAAGGGATGAGAAATGATCATTAAATTCTGAGGAAAATAATAAAAATATGGGAAAAAATGGAAAAATTAATGATCTAGCTTGAAAAAAGTTTTATATTTTAAGTTTAACTAAAGGATTTTGGAAATATCCAAATTAAAAAAAAAAACTTAAATCAGTTAAACAAATATAAGTTGTATGTTTGATTTCTACCTTTAAATAACAACACAATGTAGTTTTTTTTAAATTTCATTTTGCCCTTTGACTTTAATGTTTTTCATTTACCCTTTTAAGCCATCCTTATTCCATAGAGAGAATTCACTTTTTTTTTTAGCATGCAACAGGCAAACATAAACATTTAATTTCCCAAGTAGCTAATTTTTCAGTTCCATTTGTTAAATAATCCATTCTCCATAGTTTTGTGATGCATTATTTATCAAGTAGTAAATGCATACATATCTCACTATCTGTTTCTGGGCAATTTATTCTGCTTCATTGATCCTGGATCTTTTAAAAGTAGATTATCACTAATTGATGTAAATGCCAGTGGTTTTATCAAGTCTGTGGATACTTGTCTTCAATATACTACTTCATATTCTACTGACTTCTTAATGGAAATACTTTCACAGAATGCTTGCCCCAATTCACTGCACAATAAGTGCTGAGAAGAAAATATCATATTAATAATGAGGAGACTCAGATGAAAACTAACTTTCTTTCTTTCTTTTTCTTTCTTTCTTTCTTTCTTTCTTTCTTTCTTTCTTTCTTTCTTTCTTTCTTTCTCTCTCTCTCTCTCTCTCTCTCTCTCTCTTTCTCTTTCTTCTTATCTTAGAAACTGTGACAGGTGTACTCAGGTACTATCTTGGTCCCATCTATTCTTGTAAATTTCAAATCAACTGTGACATAAAAACAGTTTTGACTTAGAACACAGATAGCATTATTCAGATGGAGAGGGTTTTTATAAATCAAGACTAAATCAAAAGGCGTTTCACCAAAAAATCTATCAGGCCCTATGTAGACGACCAGAACCTCATCCAGGAAACCAGGATTCCAACGTTTTCTCCAGCTAACTGAGTAGCTTTGAGCAATGTATATAACTAATTCCTGTATCTATTTCCTCACTGTTAAAATAAAAATTTATGAGATGGACTATATGATATATTAGAACCCAAACAATCTCTAAAAGTCTGAATTTGGGGGCAAGGTATCAAGTTCAGAAATAAGGATCTCACTTTCTTTTTGCCAGCTGCCCTAAATAGAAGATCAGTAATGCTGTTTTGGAACCAGAATCTGTCTATGCCCTTTGCTCTCATGTGTGCCTTTTTACAATGATAATCTGGAGACTTCACCCAAGAACAAATGTATACTTGATTCACTAAGACTTACACACAAGTAGTTATCTATTGCTGTGGCAATGCTACATACTTTAGGATACATGTATCTCTGACAACAAATAATGATCCCTTCTATTTCCCTTCCTCAGGGACCTGGAGAGTGTTTTCAGGTATCTGGAGAACATTGACATAAGATCCAAATCCATAAATGATAGAAGAAATTGCTAGCTTTTGTTCATAAAGTTTAAGCACATAACTGGTAAACCCAGAAAGCAAGTGTTTATTGAAAACATATTATACAAGCAATCGTCTTTATTTATTTATTTATTTATTTTTGGCCGTGTTGGGTCTTCGTTTCTGTGCGAGGGCTTTCTCTAGTTGTGGCGAGCGGGGGCCACTCTTCATCGCGGTGCGCGGGCCTCTCACTGTCGTGGCCTCTCTTGTTGCGGAGCACAGACTCCCGACACGCAGGCTCAGTATTTGTGGCTCACGGGCCCAGTTGCTCCGCGGCATGTGGGATCTTCCCAGACCAGGGCTCGAACCCGTGTCCCCTGCATTGGCAGGCAGATTCTCAACCACTGCGCCACCAGGGAAGCCCAGCAATAGTCTTTTATATAGTACGTCGTTTGAAAACCTGATGGACTGAGAAACTATCTTGAAGTATCAATTTGTGCCTCCTATGTCTTTAGGACACTCAAAACCTGGGGTTACTGTGAAGTTTCTCTAAATCACTGTGGATAGAATGGAACTGGTCTGTCATCTCAGTTTACATGACCTTGGGTCTCAAGCATATAGCATAACAAATTCCTTAATAATAAGGGATGGTGAGGGACAACCATGTCCTATTTGCAAATAAACCTTGGATTAACCCAGACCAAAATTTTCTGCTGAGGTCCCTTGAATCTATAGCCTGAATATTTTTATTTTTTTTGTTTCATAATCAATTGGTTGTTGTTTGTTGTTTGGTAATTGGTTGTTTCTGATTATATATATAAATATATATAATATGTGTACGTATAATATTTGAAATTATATATATATATATATCACATATCTGTGTGTATATAATATAAAATTATACGTGGTACTTTTCATTTAAAATTTAAACAAATAGTGTACAAAAAATGAAAATCATCCAAAACCCTACCTCAAAGAGATAAGAAATATTTGCATTTTGGTATTTAATTTTAAATTATCACTCTTCCAAATATAACCAGTATTCAGAGAGGGAAATATGAACATATTAAAAATCATGGTAGCTAATCTTTTAATGAGGCACGCACACTGTGCTTGAGTTTGCAAAATCACCCGCAATTGTCACATAAACGTTGAAAAGAAGCTCTTTCACCTGAGGAAAATGATGTTTAGGAAGGTTAAAGAACATGTTCCAGATCACAAGGGTAGTAAGTGGAGGAGCAGTATACAAATATAAATATCCCCAAATCTAAGCCCATGCCCTTTCCACCTCCCTGTGCTTTTTACTAGTGGTAGAGATACCGGAATCACTCTCATTTCTTGGGCAGGTGGGGCTGGTTTGTATTCTGGACACGCTGATAATTTTGGCACCTCAAACTAACACCCTTTAAATACCCATTCAATAGTTATATAGTGGAAACAGGAAAAACTGATTTTTGGTTAACTTAATGTATATGTAGAAACAAATTCATGTGCTGATTCATTTCAGGAACTAATGCAAATCCAACATTCTTTAAAATTTTAGCAAAACATTTTTTACCTCCCAAAGTTTTCTTCTTTCTCCTTGTCATTTTTTGTTGTTTCCCAAACTACACTACTTCGTAGGAGGCAAATTAAAGGGCTCTAACTGTAGATATGAACATTATTACTTGTTCCCAGTAAACAGAATCTCTTGATACATTAATGTGCTTTAGAATCTCCGGAGAATTGGACCTAACGTGTAAGTAAGAAAATATGGAGCAGAGATGGGTTTTTGCTGGCAAAAAGAATTTTGCAAATTTCTAATATAAGGTGATATCTGCTTCTGCAGAAGCAGGCCCAATATTTTATATAATCATCAGGTTTAAAAAGAATAAGTGGTGGTTTTGTAACTTATCTAGCTTGTTCTGGTTATTGGGATGAGAGAGAGAAACCCTGGAGATGTTCTGTATTCATACTAGAAAAATACCACCTATCACTGTTTAAAAGGAGAAAAAAGTATAGAGTGAGAGCATAGAATTTTGAGAAAAACAGTTTAGGGAATCCTAAACAGCGGTGAAGTTTTCTCTCCAAGAACCTACAATCTAGTTAAAAATGAGAGGTCCTTCTAATACTCTTTATTTTCCCATGTTCTGGTTTTGATGTACCCCTTCTCCTTCTTTTGCCCAGTCTTAACATCAATCTCCTAAAATTTCCTTTTTCTAGAAATTACCCAATTTTATAGACTACCCCGAATGGATTACATTCTTGCGTGATTCACTCATTCAGCAAACAATTAATGGGAATCTGCTCTGTATCTACCATTCTAGATCTCAACCTTTAAGAAACACTGCCTGGGTGATCTTAAAGGGCCTTTTGAAATTAAAATATTTTTTATTTCATTAATTTTAAGGCAATTTCTTGCTGGATTCCATGGTGCTCAAAAGAGCATCAGGTTTGTAGCATACAAGAAAAAAATAAATCAGGCAATGGATGATGGAGTATAGATTGGAATTTCAGGGTTCTTGGGACCTAAGTAATTGACATATCTCACAATCTTCCTTAGGACCAGATGAGTCCTATAGTGCTGGAACTTTAGTTCCAATTAAGAGAACCACATGATCATCCTTAGAAAGTGAAGAATCCATGTATATGTTGTTGTTGAGAGAATGACCAATATATTCATGAAAAGGACAAGAGTCTGGACAAATCAAAATAAAACATGCTAAGAATGAGACCATATTGTAGACTGGTTAAGCTATCTAGGTCATTGAGTTATACAGACCCAGATGCAAATTCCACCTTTGTAACACACCAATTGTGAAAAACTGGGCAAGTTATTAAGTCTCTTAGAGAGACAGTTTTATCATTTGCAATACTGCAATAATATCAGAAACTCATAAATTAGTTGGGAAGATTCAATATAATGATGCCTGTAGAGGACTTAACCAGGGCCCAAAAGAGTGAAGGTGTTTCCAATAATATTGAATTATATATAGCCCTCTTGAAAGGAAAGTGGATTCCTGTATACTGCTTAAAGATTATGCATAGATGTTAGGGTGTTTTGGATGAAGACAGGGTAAGATTTGGGGAAAAACATTTAGAATTCTGAGCTCAGACAAGAATTAGTAGATCAATGTTGCCCTAAAATCATAATGGTCATAAAACAACTGATTAGGCCCAGCGTTCAGCTTTAGGTGTCAGAGATTACAACTTCAAAACCTCTCTCTTGCTCAGACCCAGGAGACTTTATTTACATACACACTTGATGGAAACTTAGAAATGTCTTTTTGAGAAGTAAGCTAAAGGGGGAGTAGTAATGCCACCCAAACACTAGGGGGCGCTCCAGTTTACTCTGTGAGGAAAAAAACTTGCCCTCGTTTCCACTGTAAATTGAGAAGATGAAAGGTATAGGTCAAAACGTGCTAGTGGTTAGGAAAGGCCTTTGGAACAATTCATTATTGTGATTTATAATATTAATTTGTCACAAGTCTATTTCTTTCCTTATGTGTTTGACTTTCAAAAGAGAGCCATAGGAGGGGAAAAACAGTGTAATACTATTTCTAATTATTAAGGGCAACAGTTGTATAACACAACTTATACCACATGGATTTATTTAAACTCCCTTTCCATACTCAGTAGTTTTAAAGGTCATTTCCAAGTCATTTACAAGCAAGAGATAATGTATCTATGCAAACAAAATAGAGGAGAGAGTATTTGCTGAATCTCGGCTTCTGAAATTACTTTAAATAATTCAGTCTCCATTTTCTCCCTGATGTGACTTATCCTTCATTTAACCTTTCATGAAAATAGATAAGATCATATCTGCCCTATTTTTATTTATTCATTCAGCAAATATTTATTGAGCTTGTACTATGTACAAAACACTGGGGATTAGGAAATTCATAAACAGCAATCCCAGTCCCTCACATAATAAATCACCAAGCTTACATTTTAGTGGAGAGAAACAGAAAATGGACATCTATAAAGGCGAATATATCAGAAACTGAATATACAAATGACAATGGCCAAACCATATATAAAAATAGAACTCTGACCCACAACCTGCAGCAACCTGCCCAAGAAACCAACCCCTTTATCTATAATAAATAGTTGCGGAAACCAGCCACTGTAAGTCAGAATTGTAGGAAGTCAAACTACTACCTCTAGTACTAATCCAGGAAGCTAAACAATAACTTCTTTAATAATTGGCCCCAAATGATCAGGATTTGATTAATAACTGACAGCTTCCCTAATTTTTGTCCCTGCTTCCAACTTAAGACCAAGCAGAGAAAACCAAACTAACCGATTACATAGGATGTCCCACTTCTAGTGAGCCTGCCTCTGCTTTCCCCTTACCAACAACCTTCCCTCTAGGCACACCTGAAGACTTCCCTTTTCCCAATATAAAGCTTTCCTTCTCCTCTGCTTGCCTTTGAGTCTCTGCCAAAACACAAATGGCAGTGGCTGACTTCCTTTGCTATAGCCAGTTCTGAATAATTAGACTTTGCTTTTCTCCTTTGGTTAGTCTTCACTTATTTCCACATATAGAATGTAACAAGTTGGGAGAACTATTGAGAAAAATAAATCAGAATCAAGGAATAGGAGCACCTGTCAGGGAGAGCGTTTACTTTATTTTGAGTGCTCAGGCAAGACTTTCTGAGCAAAGACCTAAAGAAAGTGTGGGTCTGAGTCATGTGGATATCCAAAAAGGGACATCGCCGTGCAGAGGGGAGAGGAGAGAGCAGCTTCCCCTTTTTCAACCTGGAAGGCGAAGCTGCTCATGCAGTTTGACTAATTCTCATTTTCATCTTCACTTGGCAATAGAGGCAAGGGAGAGAGTGGCCAGGTATGAGTTCGGAGAGGTAGTGAGCTATAGTAAGCTCTTACTCAGAGTAATAAACAATGCCTTTGGACAATTAATCAGAGAAATGACAGGATCTGACTTTGTTTTCAAGGATTACCCTGGCTGTAGTGTTGAAGTAACTGCAGGGCACGACGGTAGAAGCTGGGAGAGCAGATTGCTGTATTGTAGACTGAAGATGGCATGATTTGGATCGAGGGAATAGTGGTGGAGGTGGGGAAAAGTCATTTGTTTCTGGATATGTTTGAAGGCAAAACTGACAGATGTGTTGATAAATAGAATCTGAAAGGTGAAATAAAAGGAGAACATGAGGACAAAAACCCAGGTTTTTGTTTTTTGGGTTTTTTTTTCACATACTATAAAAATTATATTTACTTAGAGTAGTCAAACTTATGAATTTCACAACTTCTTTTCAAAGAACTCATAATTAAAGTTAAAAGACAAGTCTTATACTGAGGAAGGATTACAACTCACATAATCCACAAAGATCTCCAGGCAGAATTCATCAAGAGCTCCTACACAACCATAAGAAAAAGAAACATCCTGACAGAAAAATGGGCAATAGGTATGAGCCAGAAATTCACAGAATAAATCAAAAAGTGGCCAAAAAAGAAGAAAAGAGGCTTAGTCTTACTGCAATTGGCAAAATGCAAGGTAATGTATCCCCCAATGGAATATTACATTGCAGTTTAAATAAGCAAAGTAGAGCTATAAATCTCAAAAGCAATGTTGAGTTTAATAAACTTGTAAAATGTTGATACAATTTATGCCATGCTTGAAATAAGTTAAATCATGCTATATATCTTAAATACTTACATATACAGTCATGGCAACAAAAATCATAATTGGGAATGAAACAACAAGTCTTGGATAGCAGTTATAGTGGTATTTTGAGCCAGATTACACTAGGTTTTCTGAGCCAGTTCTGTGCATCTCTTCCTTTTTTCTTAAAAATTTTTATTGGAGTATAGTTGCATCAAGAGGAATGGATAAAGAAGATGTGGTACATATATACAATGGAATATTACTCAGCCATAAAAAGGAACAAAATTGGGTCATTTGTAGAGACGTGGAAGGACCTACAGACTGTCATACAGAGTGAACTAAGTCAGAAAGAGAAAAACAAATATCATACATTAACCCATATATGTGCAATCTGAAAAAACTGGTATAGACAATCTTATTTACAAAGCAGAAATAGAGACACAGACTTAGAAAACAAATGTATGGATACCAAGGGGGGGGATGAATTGGGAGATTGGGATTGACATATATACACTATTGATACTGTGTATAAAATAGGTAGCTAATGAGAATCTACTGTATAGCACAGGGAATTCTACTCAGTGCTCTGTGGTGACCTAAATGGGAAGGAAATCCAAAAAAGAGGGGATATATGTATATGTGTGGCTGATTCACTTTGCTGTACGGTAGAAACTAACACAACATTGTAAAGCAACTATACTCCAATAAAAATTAAAACAAAAAACAAAAAACAAGGTTTTTGGATTCATGAACTCAGGAGGAGAGTTACCATTGAGAAGGGGATAAGAAGTTTTGGGTGGTTGTTTGTAGCAACTGGTAATGTGGTTCTAGTCATGCTGAATTTGAGATGCCTGTAAGATTTTTCAAGGGAAATTATGGAGAGTGCCAGATTGAGGATAAAAAATTTGGGTGCTGTCAGCATATAAGAATTAAAGCCATCCATAGGGTCACTCTGGAACACTGTGGTGTTTAGAAATTGAGGGAATGAGGAAAATCTCACAAAGGAGAAGGTGAACGAGTGAAGGTGACCAGAGAGATAGGAAAAGAACCAGTAGAGAAAGTGGCACCTCTTACACTAAGAAAGCACTGCAAGAATAAGGAAGTTGTCCGCTAGGACAAATCTGATCAGTTAAGTAGGTTGAGAACTAAGAAAGGATGATGGATTTAACTATGTGGACCTCACCAATGACTTTTAGAATATATTTTATGGGAGTTGTGAAGAATAAAATAAAATGTTTGAAAAGAGAACGGGAGGGGCTAAATTAAAGGTAGCAAGAAGAGGAAACTCTCCTGTCAATTTTTGGTTTAAAAAAAAGAAGTGAGAAACAGCAGTAGGAAGAGACTGTGTGGTCAGGAGAAAGTTGTGTTTTTCTTTTTATTTTTTAAAATTTGGTTGTATTGCAGTCAGTATGAATATTTATGGTAAGTAGAATAACGGCCCATCTAAAATGTCTGTGTCCTAATCTCCAAGGCCTTTGAAATATGTCACCTTACATGGCAAAAAAAGGATTTTGCAGATCTGATTAAGGATCTTGTGATGCGGGAGATGATGTCCCATTATACACATGGAGCCAATGTAATTATTATCCAGGCAGATCCAGTGCAATTACAGGAGTCCATATACGGGAAAGAGGGAGGCATGAGGGCCAGAGAAGGAGAAGTGATGCAAGTGGAGGAGAGAGAGACAGAGACAGAGAGAGAGAGATTGAGATGCAAGGATGCTACATTATGTACTTGAAGATAGAAAAAGAGCCATGAGCTAAGGATGCAGGTAGCCTCTAGGCTGCTATTCTAGGTGGAATAGAAAAAAAATAAAAATAAAAGGGAATTCTTCCCTAGAGTCTCTACAGCTCTGCAAATCTATTTTGGAATTCTGGTCCCTAGCACTGTGAGATAATAAATTAGTATTCTTTTAAGCCACTAAATTTGTCGTACTTTGTAATAATAGCAATAGGAAACTAATACAGTGCTATTGGGAATGATACAATCGAGACGGGAAGATGATAATGCAGGAAAGAGATGGCCAACATCTGGAGTGATGACTTTCAACCTGTGTGTTTGAGATATCAGATAGGATCTGATACATGGGGGATGGACGTAGACAAGATTTCATTAATAAGAACAGGCTTAGAATAAAATTCAGCTGCAATCAGTTGATAGATTCAGTGGCAGAAGAATTTCCTCCATTTTTTTCACTCACTGAAGCTAAAATCAATGCTATCAGCTAAAATGAGAGAAGTGGGGAGACATGTTGATGAAAAGTAAACAATAGTCCTTCAGGAATGTGGGAAAATAATAGACTAGAAAAGAGTAATATGATTGTATGGCAGAAATAAGAACCTGCCTGAAGTTTGCGGCAGTGGATTGCCTCTTTTAATTTTTTTCTTCAGGCATATTTAGCCTCCTGGATTTACTACAGAATCCACGGAGAGTCGGATTTAATCAAAGCTGAGGTTTTGCCAGAAGAGTAAAACAGAGAAAATTAGGGTTAGAAAGTGAGGGTGTATGCAAGGGAATCTAAGGTGCTTTAGGGAGGAAGTGTGGACATGATGAAAGTTAGAGATATTGAAAATGTGGTGAATCAACCAACTGTAGATTTCAGCGGGGTCAAAAACGTTATTGTATAGTATAGGGAGATGATGAAGGTCAGAGAGTGAGAAGCTTGAGTATAAGCTAGGGAGGGAGTGGAGTTAATGAGAATAAAAATGTCTAGGCTGTTCTTCTCTGGGGCTGCACATTAGCATTGCCTGGGGAGTTTAAATCAAAGCTGAATTAAATTAACGTCGCTGGGGATGGAACCCAGTCATCAGTATTTCCTTACATTTTTCACATATGATGATAATATGCAGGTTGAGTACCATGAAAGTGAGCGGCTGAGATGGAGTGAAAAACAGTACCATTGGAAGCACAGGAGAAATGTATATTGTAAAGATGAATGACATAACATGTAATCAGGAATTGAACTCTTCCTCGGCAAAGCAATAGGGTAACCTCAGCTGTTTTATGATATAGTTACGGAAACTTTCACCGTTATCATAAATTAGGCCTTTCTTTTTTGGCACAAGGACAACTGAATTAACTATTTTGCTAAGAAATCTTGGGCAGAATGTTGCCTGGCTGTTGTTAAAGGAATAAGAAATAGATGTTTCTCTCCATTCTCCTCTCCTATTACATATGGGAAATGTTCATATAATTCTAATTTAAAATATTTGACAAATAGATAGACCTAAGCTACAAGTTATGTGTAACAGTAATTTTGCTTAGAGACATAACAGCTGTAACAAGATCAGACCTAAGACATCACTGGGCACTTAATCAACTGGTGAATAAGATGTAACTCTTATGCGTGTATTTCTGCAATAGATACTAAGAGTTGCATGCCCAGAATCTATTTTTCCTTCCTTGCTAAGAGAGTCTCACTTTTGTTTAGAGTAGAAATCTGCTTTTTTAAAATACGCCTCTACCAACACTTCCTTGACCTAGTTTTGTCATGGGACCTATATCTGGCCAGTGAGACTAAGTGGGAGAATTCTAGGTCAGGCTTCAGAAAAAGTTTTGTTTTCTTCTGATAGAGACAGACTCAGGAGCTTGGGTCTTTGCTCCTTTGCACATTTCACCCTTTTCCTTGGAGGTGACGCAGCCATTCTGGGACTTTGGGAACAAGTGCCACATGCTGGGTTGCTGTGAGCAGGAAGCTAGACAGAGCCTCCATCCTCCAGGAATTATAAGAGCAGCTGTGCCAGCCCTGAGCTGCCAAACTCTACCCTTTGTCTTTATGAGAGAATAATAAACATCTTACTTGTTGAAGCAACATTAATAGAATATGTGCTACATAGAGCCAAGTGTAATTGCTAGCAAATATAATTTTCTTCAAAGAGAGTTTACAAAATATCTTCCTTTATCCTTTGTTGTAAGTTAAAAAAAAAGACATTTAATCAGTAGATTATGTAAATTATGTTTAAATTATACTTATTCTCATTCATACAATGGAATACAGCACCATTATAAATATGATGAGGTGGGCATCAATGTGTAATGACATAAATGTTCACGATAGAGTATATTAGGTGGAGAAAAAAAAGGATGTATACTAGGCTTTGTCCAACTTATTTTCATCTAAATCTTATCCATTTTTTCTTTTCAGGTCTATTGTGGTAAGTCATGGTTGTAGTAAAGGGCAAGCCATGGAGGAGATGTGTCTGAAGAACTAGTCTATGAAACACCAAGACAACATGAGTCTTCAAAGTCTGGGGTTAGTGGCTGCATGTAATGAAGAAAAATGGCATATGTTTATCCTTGAAAATCTCAAGAAACCAACTTTAAATATTTTTTAATCATAATATTATTATTTTTTTCTTTTTTCCTTCTTAAGTTTATTGGCTAATGTTTTATCAAGATATACTTTGTTATTGTAAAAAATAAACAAACAAAAACAACAAAAAAGACTTTTACCTTCAATGTTAGGGAGATCAATTACTGATTGCTATTATTATCCACATAGTACTTAAATTTATTAAATAATGCTCAAGGGCTTTTTGTGGAGTGAATTTTTAGAACTCAGAAGACCTTCAGTCAGTCTCCAATTATTTTTCATGTTGGGCTCATTTACTCGCAGTCAAAAATAATTTCATAGGAGAGACCATCAAGATGGTGGAGGAGTAAGATGTGGAGATCACCTTCCTCCCCACAAATACATCAGAAATACATCTACATGTAGAACAACTCCTACAGAACACCTACAGAACGCTGGCAGAAGACTTCAGATGTCCCAAAAGACAAGAAATTCCCCACGTACCTGGGTAGGGCAAAAGAAAAAAGAAAAAACAGAGACAAAAGAATAGGGACTGGACCTGCACCTCGGGGATGGAGCTGCGAAGGAGGAAAAGTTTCCACACACTAGGAAACCCCTTCATTGGCAGAGATGGGGGTGGTGGTGGCAGGGAGGAAGCACTGGAGCCACAGAGGAGAACACAACAACAGGGGTGCGGAGGGCAAAGCGGAGAGATTCCCACAGAGAGGATTGGTGCTGACCAGCACTCACCATCCTGAGAGGTTTATCGGCTCACCTGCCAGGACAGGTGGGAGCTGGGGCTGATGCTTGGGCTTCGGTAGGATCCCAGGGAGAGGACTGGGGTTGGCAGCATGAACACAGCCTGAAGGGGCTAGTGCGCCACAGCTAGCCGGGAGGGAGTCCAGGAAAAAGTCTGGAACTGCCTAAGAGGCAAGAGACCATTGTTTTGGGGTGCACAAGGAGAGGGGATTCAGAATATCACCTAAACGAGCCCCAGAGATGGGCAAAAGCTGCAGCTATCAACACGGACCCCAGAGACGGGCATGAGACGCTAAGGCTGCTGCTGCAGCCACCAAGAAGCCTGTGTACAAGCACAGGTCACTATCCCCACGTACCCTCCCGAGAGCCTGTGCAGCCTGCCACTGCCAGGGTCCTGTGATCCAGGGACAACATCCCTGGGAGAACACAGTGCACCCCAGGCTGGTGTAACATCACGCTGGCCTCTGCCGCCACAGGCTCACCCCGCATTCCATATCCCTCCCTCCCTGTGGCCTGAGTCAGCCAGAGCCCCCTAATCAGCTGTTCCTTTAACCGCATCCTGTCTGAGCGAATAACAGATGCCCTCGGGCTACCTACACACAGAGGTGGGGCCAATCCAAAGCTGAACCCCGGGAGTTGTGCGAACAAAGAAGAGAAAGGGAAATCCCTCCCAGCAGCCTCAGGAGCAGCAGATTAAATCTCCACAATCAACTTGATGTACCCTGCATCTCTGGAATACCTGAATAGACAACGAATCATCCCAAAATTGAGGCAGTGGACTTTGGGAGCAACTGTAGATTGGAGTGTGCTTTCTGCATCTAATTTGTTTCGGGTTTTATGTATCTTAGTTTAGTATTTAGAGTTTATTATCATGGGTAGATTTGTTTATTGATTTGGTTGCTCTCTTCCTTTTTTTTAATATATATATATATATTTTCCTTTTTCTCTTTTTGTGAGTGTGCATGTGTATGCTTCTTTGTGTGATTTTGTCTGTATAGCTTTGCTTTTACCATTTGTCCTAGGGTCCTGGGTGTCTGTTTTGTTTTTTGCTTTTTCTGGGTTTTTTTAGTATAGTTTTTAGTGCTTGTTATCATTGGTGGATTGGTTTTATGTTTTGGTTGCTCTCTTTTTTTAAATTACTTTTTAATATTTAATAATTTTTTTTAGTTTTTATTTCAATCACTTTTTATTTTATTTTGTTTTGTTTTGTTTTGTTTTCTTTCTTTCTTTTTTTTTCTCCCTTTTCTTCTGAGCTGTGTGGCTGACAGGTTCTTGGTGCTCTGGCCAGGTGTCAGGCCTGTGCCTCTGAGGTTGGAGAGCCAAGTTCTGGACATTGATCCACCAGAGACCTTCTGGATCCTCATAATATCGAAAGGCGAAAACTCTCCCAGAGATCTCCATCTCAATGCTAAGACCCAGCTCCACTCAATGACTAGCAAGCTACAGTGCTGGACATGCTATGCCAAACAACTAGCAAGACAGGAACACAACCCCACCCATTAGCAGAGAGGCTGCCTAACAACAGAATAAAGACACAGACACCCTAAAATACACCACTGGAAATGGTCCTGCCCACCAGAAAGACAAGATCCAGCCTCATCCACCAGAACACAAGTACCAGTCCCCTCCACCAGGAAGCCTATACAACCCAGTGAATCAACATTAGCCACTGGGAGCAGACACCAAAAACAATGGGAACTAAGAACCTGCAGTCTGCAAAAAGGAGATCCCAAACACAGTAAGTTAAGCAAAATGAGAAGATCGAGAAACACATAACAGATGAAGGACCAAGGTAAAAACCCATCAGACCAAACAAATGAAGAGGAAATAGGCAGTCTACCTGAAAAAAATTCAGAGTAATGATGCTAAAAATGATCCAAAATCTTGGAAATAGAATGGAGAAAATACAAGTAATATTTAACAAGGATCTAGAAGAACTAAAGAGCAAACAACAATGATGAACAACACAATAAATGACATTAAAAATTCTCTAGAAGAAATCAATAGCAGAAGAACCGAGGCAGAAGACTGGGTAAGTGACCTGGAAGAAAAAATAGTGGAAATAACTACCGGAGAGCAGAATAAAGAAAAAGGAATGAAAAGAATTGAGGATGGTCTCAGAGACCTCTGGGACAACATTAATTGCACCAACATTTGACTTACAGGGGTCCCAGAAGAAGAAGAGAAAAAGAAAGAGACTGAGAAAATATTTGAAGAGATTAAATTTGAAAACTCCCCTAATATGGGAAAGGAAATAGTTAATCGAGTCCAGGAAGCACAGAGAGTCCCATACAGGATAAATTCAAGGAGAAACATGCCAAGACAGATATTAATCAAACTATCAAAAGTTAAATACAAGGAAAAAATATTAAAAGCAGCAAGGGAAAAGCAACAAATAATACACAAGGGAATCCCCATAAGGTTAAGAGCTGAACTTTCAGCAGAAACTCTGCAAGCTAGAAGGGAGTGGCAGGACATATTTAAAGTGATGAAGGAGAAAAACCTACAACCAAGATTACTCTACCCAGCAAGGATCTCATTCAGATTCGATGGGCAAATTAAAACCTTTATAGACAAGCAAAAGCTAAGAGAATTCAGCAGCACCAAACCAGCTTTACAACAAATGCTAAAGGACCTTCTCTAGGCAGGAAACACAAGAGAAGGAAAAGACCTACAATAACAAACCCAAAACAATTAAGAAAATGGTAATAGAAACATACATATTGATAATTATCTTAAATGTAAAGGGATTAACTGCTCCAACCAAAAAACATAGACTGGCTGAATGGATAAAAAAAAGAAGACCTGTATATATGCTGTCTACAAGAGACCCACTTAAGACCTAGGGAAACATACAGACTGAAAGTGAGGGGATGGAAACAGATATTCCATGCAAATAGATATCAAAAGAAAGCTGGAGTAGCAATTCTCATATCAGAAAAAAATAGACTTTAAAATAAAGACTATTACAAGAGGCAAAGAAGGACACTACATAATGATCAAGGGATCAATCCAAGAAGAAGATATAACAATTGTAAATATTTATGCACCCAACATAGGAACACCTCAATACATAAGGTAAATGCTAGCAGCCATAGAAGAGGAAATTGACGGTAACACAATCATAGTAGGGTACTTTAACCCCCCACTTTCACCAATCGACAGATCATCCAAAATGAAAATAAATAAGGAAACATGAGCTTTAAATGATACATTAAACAAGATGGACTTAATTGATATTTATAGGACATTCAATCCAAAAACAACAGAATACACTTTCTTCTCAAGTGCTCATGGAACATTCTCCAGGATAGATGATATCTTGGGTCACAAATCAAGCTTTGGTAAATTTAAGAAAATTAATATCATATCAAGTGTGCTTTCTGACCATAATGCTATGAGACTATATATCAATTACAGGAAAAAATATGGAAAAAATTCAAATACAAGGAGGCTAAACAACACACTACTAAATAATCAAGAGATCACTGAAGAAATCAAAAATGAAATCAAAAACTAACTAGAAACAAATGACAATGAAAACACGATGACCCAAAACCTATGGGATGCAGCAAAAGCAGTTCTAAGAGGGAAGTTCAGCAACACAATCCTACCTCAAGAAAGAAGAAACATCTCAAATAAACAACCTAACCTTACACCTAAAGCAATTAGAGAAAGAAGAATAAAAAAACCCCAAAGTTAGCAGAAGGAAAGAAATCATAAAGATCAGATCAGAAATAAATGAAAAAGAAATGAAGGAAACGATAGCAAAGATCAATAAAACTAAAAGCTGGCTCTTTGAGAAGATAAACAAAATTGATAAACCGTTAGCCAGACTCATCAAGAAAAAAAGGGAGAAGACTCAAATCAATAGAATTAGAAATGAAAAAGAAGTAACAACTGACACTGCAGAAATACAAAGGATCATGAGAGATTACTACAAGCAACTATATGCCAATCAAATGGGCAACCTGGAAGAAATGGACAAATTCTTAGAAAAGTACAACCTTCCAAGACTGAACCAGGAAGAAATAGAAAATATAAACAGACCAATCACAAGCACTGAAATTGAGACTGTGATTAAAAATCTTCCAACAAAAAAAAATCCCAGGACCAGATGGCTTCAAAGGAGAATTCTATCAAACATTTAGAGAAAAGCTAACACCTATCTTTCTCAAAATATAGAACTCACACCTCCAAAATATAGCAGGGGGAGGAACACTCCCAAATTCATTCTATGAGGCCAATATCACCCTGATACCAAAACCAGACAATGGTGTCACAAAGAAAGAAAACTACAGACCAACATCACTGGTGAATATAGATGCAAAAATCCTCAACAAAATGATAGCAAACAGAATCCAACAGCACAATAAAAGGATCATACACCATGATCAAGTGGGGTTTATCCCAGGAATGCAAGGAATCTTCAATATATGCAAATCAATCAATGTGATACACCATATTAACAAATTGAAGGAGAAAAACCATATGATCATCTCAAAAGATGCAGAAAAAGCTTTCGACAAAATTCATCACCCATTTATGGTAAAAACCCTCCAGAAAGTAGGCATAGAGGGAACTTTCCTCAACATAATAAAGGCCATATATTACAAACCCACAGCCAACATCGTTCTCAATGGTGAAAAACTGAAACCATTTCCTCTAAGATCAGGAACAAGACAAGGTTGCCCACTCTCACCACTATTATTCAACTTAGTTTTGGAAGTTTTAACCACAGCAATCAGAGAAGGAAAAGAAATAAAAGGAATTCAAATCAGAAAAGAAGAAAGCTGTCACTGTTTGCAGATGACATGATACTATACATAGAGAATCCTAAAGATGCTACCAGAAAACTACTAGAGCTAATCACTGAATTTGGTAAAGTAGCAGGATACAAAATTATTGCACAGTAATCTCTTGCATTCCTGTACACTAATGATGAAACATCTGAAAGAGAAATTAAGGAAACACTCCCATTTATATGGCAACAAAAAGAATAAAATACCTAGGAATAAACCTACCTATGGGGACAAAAGACCTGTATGCAGAAAAAAATAAGACCCTGATGAAAGAAATAAAGATGATACAAATAGATGGAGAGATATACCATGTTCTTGGATTGGAAGAATCAACATTGTGAAAATGACTATACTCCCCAAAACAATCTACAGATTCAATGCAATCCCTATCAAACTACCAATGACAGTTTTCACAGAACTAGAACAAAAAATTTCACAATTTATATGGAAACACAAAAGACCCCGAATAGCCAAAGTAATCTTGAGAAAGAATACTGGAGTTGGAGAAATGAGGCTCCCAGTCTTCAGACTACACTAAAGCTGCAGTAATCAAGACAGTATGGTACTGGAACAAAAACAGAAATATAGAGCAATGGAACAGGATGGAAAGCCCAGAGATAAACCCCTGCACACATGGTCACCTTTTCTTTGATAAAGGAGGCAAACATATATAATGGAGAAAAGACAGCCTCTTCAATAAGTGGTGCTGGGAAAACTGGACAGCTACATGTAAAAGAATGAAATTAGAGCACTCCCTAACATCATATACAAGAATAAACTCAAAATGGATTAAAGACGTAAATATAAGGCCAAACACTATAAAACTCTTAGAGGAAAACATAGGCAGAACACTCTATGACATAAATCACAGTAAGATCCTTTTTGACCCACATCTTAGAGAAATGGAAATAAAAAGAAAAATAAACAAATGGGACCTAATGAAACTTAAAAGCTTTTGCACAGCCAAGGAAACCATAAACAAGATGAAAAGACAGCCCTCAGAATGTGAGAAAATATTTGTAAATGAAGCAACTGACAAATGATTACTCTCCAAAATTTACAAGCAGCTTATGCAGCTCAATATCATAAAAACAAACAACCCAATCCAAAAATGGGCAGAAGAGCTAAATAGACATTTCTCCAAAGAAGATATACAGATTGCCAACAAACACATGAAAGGATTCTCAACATCACTAATCATTAGAGAAATACAAATCAAAACTACAGTAAGGTATCACTTCACACCAGTCAGAATGGCCATCATGAAAAATAATAAATGCTGGAGAGGGTGTGGAGAAAAGGGAACCATCTTGCACTGTTGGTGGGAATGTAAATTGATATAGCCATTATGAAGAACAGTATGAAAGTTCCTTAAAAAACTAAAAACAGAACTACCATAAGACTCAGCAATCCCACTACTGGGCATATACCCTGAGAAAACCATAATTCAAAAAGAGTCATTTACCACAATGTTCATTGCAGCTCTATTTACAATAGTGAGGACATGAAAGCAACCTAAGTGTCCATCGACAGATGAATGGATAAAGAAGATGTGGCACGTATATACAATGGAATATTACTCAGCCATAAAAAGAAACGAAATTGAGTTATTTGTAGTGAGTTGGATGGACCTAGAGTCTGTCATACAGAGTCAAGTAAGAAAGAGAAAAACACATACCGTTTTCTACCACATATATATAGAATCTAAGAAAAGAAAAAAACATGGTTATGAAAGACCTAGTGGCAGGACAGGAATAAAGACGCAGATGTTGAGTATGGACTTGAGGACATGGGGAGAGGGAAGGGTAAGATGGGACGAAGTGAGAGAGTGGCATGGACTAATATATACTACCAAATGTAAAATAGATAGCTAGTGGGAAGCAGCCACATAGCACAGGGAGATCAGCTCGGTGCTTTGTGACCACCTAGAGGGGTGGGATAGGGAGGGTGGGAGGGAGATGCAGAGGGAAGAGATATGGGGATATATGTATATGTATAACTGATTCACTTTGTTATAAAGCAGAAACTAGCACACCATTGTAAAGCAATTATACTCCAATAAAGATGTTAAAAAAATAATAATAATTTCATAATCTGGCTTCTGAATTCACATTTGATATGCACCAGAGAACACTGTATTTTCATGTATTTTTAAATGTTCTTTAATTGCTAGATATTCAATTATAAGAAAAAAGTAAAGTGTGAAATTACCCTGAATCCATGGGTTATGTATCTGAGCAATTGCATAAGCTGTTAGCCCTTCTATTTACAAACACATGTTTAATAACAGCAGAGCACCCAGGGTGAAGCAGAACATGGTTCAGTGCAACCTCTTATGCACACTCAACTCATAAGAGTTTAGTGAACCTAAATAGCTTATTTTATAACCCTTCACATCATCTGGGCAAGAGTTATGATTAATATAAAAAATATCCACAGTGCTTACATATTTTCTCCCCAAATAACTGATTAGTAAATTTATAGTCAGCTAAGAGTTTCATTTAAAAAAAAATTATGGATAGTGGTTTTGGATATTCTTTAGAAAATACTGTACTCTAGAGTTCACCACTTGATTGAATTCTGAAGGTTTTTCCTTGTGTGAATCACCACATGAAGCACAACAAAAAGAGCAATAGCAATTCTTTTTTTAAGCAAAAACCTCATTGAGATTTTGTAGGGATTTTATTTATTTATTTTTTATCCCACCAACCCACCCTCAGCCATTTTTACTTATCACAATTGTCACATCTAAAATATTAAGTATCTGAAAAAGAATATATATGTGTGTGTATAACTGACTCACTTTGTTGTATACCAAAAGCTGACACAACATTGTAAATTAACTGTATTCCATTTAAAAAATGGTTATTAAAAAGTAAAATAAATAAATAAAATAAAATATTGAGTATGATGAAACCTTTGTAATCAGAAATTCTCTCAGGCTTTATGTGTGTGTGTTTCGATGCAATATTGTACATTTCTCAAATTATTACATTTATCTAATTATATGAAAAATTTTTACATGAAAAAGTACAGCTGATTTATGTGGCTCTCTGCTGTTTTCTAGGCATAATGCAGAATTGCCTGTAGGAATAATGCCCTCCTGTTGCTTTAAAAGGACAAAACTTGAAATGCCTTAAGAATAGACTCTACTTTCTTAGGTGACTGCAGATGTAATTTTGTATGACTGGTAAATTTAAGTATAATCTTTTGGGAGCATTATTTAATAATACTTTAGATATTATAACAGAGGAATGAACAGATAACACATTAGATTTCTGTTAAACCCCTTATCACACTTCATATTGATATTAGTTTCAAAATAAAATTAATTCAATATATTCTTATTGAGCATATCATGTTTTAAATTTAAGTTGGGTATAAAATTTTGCCCTTAGATGCAAAATCTCTCCCTAATTTTAAAGATATGATTGCACTGTCTTCTAGCTTTATTGTTGCTATTGAAAAGGTAGCTATCAGGTCAGAAGATGGCAGAATAGGAATTTTCTATCATCATCCCCCCACAAAGCACTGATTTTGACAACCACGCATGGATGAGAGCATCTTTGTAGGAGTCCAGGAGTCTAGCTGAGAAGCTCCAGCACGCTGAGTAAACACACTGCAGAGGGTAAGAAGAACAGTTTCAATTTCCCCACGTGACCCTTGCCCCAAAAAGGACATCTCAGGGCCAAGAGAGAAGCTCTCGACCTGTGATTTCTTTTACTGGGGAAAGTGGACGTGTAGTGAGTGAATGCCTGGCTTCCCCAGCCATGTGGGATACTGACCAGGAGACCCATTTCTATCTCACCCTACCCGGTATACTGAGGTGATTGGCGTGGCTGAGTGGCTGGAAGAGGCTGGGAGCACGGCAACCAGGGCTCAGAACACAGCAAAAGGCATAGATTCTACTAATAGTTTCATGGACTCCATTAGGAAGCCTTCCCACGAGCTACTTGAGATGCATCACCAGCAGACGACCCCGCCCACTCCACAGCTGGCCCACAGGCATCCCCCAATGCTCCACATGCTTCATGCACCCCCTAGTGGCTGGTTCCCTACACAAGTGCCCACAGAAGTGAGTGTGAGCATTTGCAGGAGGTTTGGGAGCACATATATAAAGCAGGTCCAGCTCTGCAGAATTGGGAGAAGGTATAAAACTTGAGCATTTCAGGGCACTCCCCTAGAGAAAATAAACTGGAGGCTATCAACACCTAGACTGGCTTTGTAGGACCAAAAGAAAGTACACAATTTTGAGAATTCCCCCTCAAGAGGAAACAGGAGATGTGGAGCAGGTGCATGCACAGAAAAAGTCTGAGAGAGCCACAGACTCCCTTGCCAGGCTGACCAGTGAAGGTATTTCTCTCCTGAAAAGATGCTCAACGTCACTAGTCATAAGGGAAACAAAAATGAAAACTGCAACGAGATTTCATCTTACATTTGTTCGAATGGTTATTTTCAAAAAGACAGAAGGTAAGTGTTGGCAAGCATGTGAAGAAAAGGGAACACTTGTACTTTATTGGGGGGAATATAAATCAGTGCACTGATTATGAAAAACAGTATGGAAGTTCCTCAAAAAAGTAAAAATAAAACTACCTTATGATCTAGCAATCCCACTTTTGGGTATATATCCAAAGGAAATAAAGTCACTATCTTAAAGAAATATTTGTACTCCCATGATCTTTGCGGCATTATTTGTATTAATCAGGATGTGGAAAGAACCCATGTGTCTGTAAGTAGGTGAACTGATAAAGAAAATGTGATATATTATATATATGAATGTGATATAATATATGATGAAATATTGTTCAGTCTTAAAGAAATCCTGACATTTAATATAACTTGGAGGTTATCATGCTAAGTTAAATAAGTCAGACACAGAAAGACAAATATTGCATGATCTCACTTATGTGTGGAATCTAAAAACCCTGCATTAATAGTAAAAGAGAACAGAATGGTGGTTACTAGGAAGGTGTGCAGGAAATTGGAAAAGGGGGAGATGTTTGTCAGAGAGAATAAGTTATAGTTATAAGATGAATAAGTTCTAGAGACCAATGTACAGCATGGTGACTATAGTTAAGAATAATAAATTTTATACTTGAAATTTGCTAGGAGAATAGATATCAAGTGTTCTCATTATACAAACCAAAAAAAAAAAAAATGATAACTAAGGTGATGGACATGTTAATTAGCTTGATTATGCAATCATTTCATAATGTACACATATTTCAAAACATCACATTTTATACCTTACATATTTACAATTTTTATTTGTCAATCATACTTCATTAAAGCTGGAAAAATAAAAAATAAAAAGTGAAAAGAAAAAATAGTTATCATGCTAATTATTGTTTCCTTGTAAGTTGTCATTTTTTTCTCAACTCATATTAACATTTTTCTCTTTTGTCATTGGTGTTCTGCAATTTACCACAATACAGCTGGAAGGATAACTCTTTATTTATCGGATTGGAATTAAAAGTGCTTCTTAAGTCTGGCAATTAGGTAATTCTGATTTCAGAATCTGACTTTCTGGAAAATTCTCAACCATTATTTCTGATTTTGGTTTTCTTCATTCTACATATTATCTCCATTTAAATGTAAGTAAGTCCAGTTAAACTTACTTTGAATTTATCTTCCACAGTACTCAAACTTCCTTTGGCATTCCCCAACTCTTTTTCTTTGTTACATATCAATAATTTTTAAAATTTATATTCTAAAGATCTAACTCTTTTTAATCTCTTGTAATACCCGTTTATCAGTTATTTTTATTTTCTTGAAATTTCCATTTGCTTTGAGTCTACATTTTATTTCATATATATATTTTTATTTCATATTCTGTTCCCGATAATCTCAAATTTTTGGAGGTCTGATTCTGCTGTTTTTACCTTCTGCAAGTTCTCACATATTATGACGTTTCCTTGTGTATTTTGAGATTTGTGATTGTGAGTTCTGTTTGGGGGATATCTGTGGGAATTCATTGAGGACTCCTTCAGAGGAAAGTTACACTGTTTTTGTTAGGCACTTTTACATGGCCACAGTATCTCAAGTTACTTTTGTAATTCTAATCTGAGACAAGCAAATTTCCTTTTTGTTGGACTTACTGGTGGAAATTCTTTCTAATTTAATCTTTCTCCTTAAATTGTTGTTCTTTGAGAATCTTACCCTTATTCTAGGATGTCTAACCTGAATCCAGGATTTTGCCCATGCCCTGTGCACTAACCCCCGCCCCCAAACTGCAGTTCTAGGCCACTAGGGATGGTAGATTTCCTACGGGCATTCTCAGCTGCTTCCTTTGCTAGTTTCTCAAAATTAAATTTCCGCTTAGTTCTTAATCTCAAAATATTTCACCTATTTTCTCGAAAACTTCTTAGACGTTAAATAAAATGACGTTTTTTCTTTCAAGCATTTTGGATTTTTTTCTGAGGAAATTATAACGTATTAATCTCCAGTATCAGCAGAAAGTGCTGAATATCAATTGAAGTGCTAAATTGATATCCAATGCTTAATAGCACAAGAAGATTCTCTAATTGAAATTAAATAACCCTTGACTTATATTGAATAAAAACAAAAAACATATTTCTCAGATTTTATGATTCATTTTAATACCTTTCTTGTCAAGTAAATAACCTGCTTAAGAAACTTATAATTGGCCTCAGTTTTCGATCTCAAAAAATCTAAACTCTTTACTTCTTAGGCCCAGTGATGTTTATCCCAACCTTATTCCTTTACTGTATGATTCTTACTAAAATGCATAAAAAGACAATTTCAGTAAGTTAAAAATATCACCCTTACATCAATATAGAAATGAACATGTTTCAAAGGTGTATTTACTCATTAATGAGAACTACTAGGTTAGGAGGGCTGGTTGCAGGAGCGTTTAAGGAAAGATGTATTGAAATAAGTTTGCTAAGTCAAAAACAAACCTCTTCAGTGTCCTAAGAGAAAGGAAACATGAGGACAGATGTTATCTTTTACTGTCCAGAAATTATTTGCCTCTGTACAGGAAAGAATCTGTAAATTAGCATGTAACATCACAAAATTTCAGCCCTAACCAATAATAAATGCCAAGTAAGACATAGGTACAATGCCCTAAAGAATTAAATAAGATTTGGTTGACTCTGTTAAGCAATGGCATTGGGTTCATGGCATTGAAAGGACATGCAGTTTTTATTTTGCCTTACTTCTAAGTAGTGGATCATTTATTTTTTTTTCATTACAAATGTAAAGTCTATGAGGGTAGGGGCTTTACAATTCTTGTCCAGTCTTCCATGACTAGTGCACAGTAGAGTGGTCTGACACATATTAGTTGCTCAGAAAATATGTTGAAATAATGAATCAGTGAAACTGACCTACTCTCTATGCCTTTTTTTCATCTATTTATCTAAATTATGGCATCCCCACTCTATCAGACCTGAAGCTCCCTTTAATATAAAATATTTGGTAATGTCCTATGGAATACTGTGGAATGAAAGTCACAGATAATATAAAATAGTCATTTGGAAAAATTATGTCCTACTATAACATAAGGGAAACTTTAAATAAGAATAATTTATTTAAAATAACACATTTCATTATGTAGTCAAATAGGAACAGCTACACTAAAAGAAAAATAAATTGGTCAGATGCTTGCTTTTATATGTAGACTCACTGACAATATGGACGTTAGAGACAGATTGGTACAGATGTTAGATTTGTGACTCAAATTCCACAACTGATTGCCATGAATGCCGTGATTTTTTAAATGATGAATAACTTTTAGTATAAGTTCCAAACAAAATAAAAGTCAACCGTCCCTCTTTACTGCAGTCCTGGATTTTCACTGTTCATTAAAAAAAATTATTTTGTGTTTAAATATAAAATAGAGTTTTATGTTCATAATCATACACGGGGTTTTCAGTCACCAACCAAAAGATCATTAGAAAGCTGCATGAGATGCAGTGTACTTTGTGAAGGATTTACTGTATTTTAAGTCTTGTTTGTACAAGAGGACTATCAGACCTCCACCTATTAAATGCTAATGAAGTTCCTTATCACTGCAGCAACCAAATTCCACTTCCCCAAAAACACATTATCAAAATATTCCTAAGCTTGTATTTCCCCATTTCAGGACCACTGATTGAGGCATATTTACCAATTTTTAAAGGGTCAATTTGAACAATATATCTTCATGAGTATTTCCCAGTGATTTCTGTGACTATTATCCTCTCATTTCTCCAGCACTTGACAACTTTTAAAGTTTGTATATACAGTGAAGTTATCAAGAGTGTGTGCTCTGTAATCTCCTTGTCTGCGTTTCTATCTCAGACGCCCGCTGTGTCCCTGGGCACTTCATCTACCGTGTCTGTGTTTCTCTTTTCTCATTTGTGAAAAGTGAATAAAATTGGCAGCTATCTCACTGGGTTGTTGTGATGAAAAAATTCACATCAGTTACAAGATTGAAGAGTTATCTCAGTTCATATTAACTTTTATTTTCTTCTAGTTAGTACCAATCAGTTGGTCTTTTAAATATGCACCACTAGTCTTGTTTCGTTAAATAGATGGCAAGCTCCTTGAAGGCAGGGCATTTGAAAAATGGTGGATAAACTGTTGATAACTTATACATATTTATTAATTATGTTTATTTACTTTGAGCCATTACAGAAGCATAATATTTGCATAACAAAACTCTTGAAAATATGAGTTAGAATTGCAAAACATTCTACAAATATTCCCACAAAAGAAACATTAGTTCAAAGAAGAGTGCTCAAAAGCAGAGGAAACTAAAAATATTTTTCTCTTTGTTACTGATTTACAGAATGCCTTTGGCCAAGTCACTGAGCTGCTCTATATTCTCACATTTTCCACAACCAGGTGCAGATGTAACACCTGCTCATTCCCTCTCTCTTGGGAATGTTGTAAAGTTAGATAATGTGTATGAAGCCTTTGTTCCCAGGCCAGGGTACAATTATCTGTCCTCTTATTAAAATTCCTCTCTCCTGTGACATTATAAAAGGTCTTAGGAATCATGTCTTCCTATGGATTTTCTCTGCTAGAAGAAGGTGTGTCTGCTCTTTTTTCTTAACCTCTGAACAATAGAAAATATTCATTACCTTATTAAAGAGTTGGATAGTATTACCTAAAGCTTCAAGTGTCCCCACCATCAGCTTTTATGATTCCCATAAAAAAGTTCAGGAGCATGCACTGAACTTGGATGGTAGAGAGCCTTGGTTTTATATTCTCATCTTTCACAGTGAAACATTAACTGTCAAATTAACTATAGACATTTCTCCAAAGAAGATATACAGATAGCCAACAAACACATGAAACAATGCTCAACATCACTAATCATTAGAGAAATGCAAATCAAAACTACAATGAGATATCACCTCACACCACTCAGAATGGCCATCATGAAAAAATCCACAAACAGTAAATGCTGGAGAGGGTGTGGAGAAAAGGTAACCCTCTTGCACTGTTGGTGCAAATGTAAATTGATACAGTCACTATGGAGAACAGTTTGGAGGTTCCTTAAAGAAATAAAAATAGAACTACCATATGACCCAGCAATCCCACTACTGGGCATATACCCTGAGAAAACCATAGTTCAAAAAGAGTCATGTACCACAATGTTCATTGCAGCACTATTTACAATAGTCAGGACATGAAAGCAACCTAAGTGTCCATTGACATATGAATGGATAAAGAAGATGTGGCACATATATACAATGGAATATTACTCAGCCATAAAAAGAAACAAAATTGAGTTATTTGTAGTGATGTAGATAGACCTAGAGTCTGTCATACAGTGTGAAGTAAGCCAGAAAGAGAAAAACAAATACCATATGCTAACAGATATATATGGAATCTAAAAAAAAAAAAAAAAAGGTTCTGAAGAACCTAGGGGCAGGACAGGAATAAAGACGCAGACATAGAGAATGGACTTGAGGACATGGGGAGGGGGAAGGGTAAGCTGGGATGAAGTGAGAGAGTGGCATGGACATATATACACTACCAAATATAAAATAGATAGCTAGTGGGAAGCAGCCACATAGCTCAAGGAGATCAGCTCGGTGCTTTGTTACCACCTAGAGGGATGGGATAGGGAAGGTGGGAGGGAGATGCAAGAGGGAGGAGGTATGGGGGTATATGTATATGTATAGCTGATTCACTTTGTTATAAAGCAGAAACTAACACACCATTGTAAAGCAATTATACTCTAATAAAGATGTTTAAAAAAAAAACACAAAAGAACCCAAAAAAACTATGGAAGAAACTGACAATTTTCCAACTCTATGCAATTAAATTAGTTAATTAACTAATTAAATTAATTAGTGTCAATTGTTACTGATTTTTAATTTGTTTTTGTAAGATAAATTCATACTTTTTAAAAAAATTAATTATTTATTTATTTAGTCTGCACCAGGTCTTTGTTGCAGCATGCAGACTTCTTAGTTGCAGCATGCATGTGGGATCTAGTTCCCTGACTAGGGTTTGAACCCAGGCCCTCTGCATTGGGAGCGAGAAGTCTTACCCACTGGACCATGAGGGACGTCCCAATTCATACGTTTTTAAGGCTAAAGAAGCCCTTAACTTGGATTGAACAAAATGCAGCAGATTTAAGCTGGCATATGGTAATCAGATGTGGCTCTGAGGTCACACTGCTTGAGGCTGAATCTTGGCTTTACCTATTAGCTGGATGACACTGCACCTTAGTGTGTCATGCTCAGTATTCTCTTCCGAAAGATGGAATTGAAGACGATGTCAACCCCATAGGGTAATTTTGAGTGCCAATGATGATAAGTAATGCATAGATCACATAGGAAATAATAGTACATATCTTTGTGACATGTCAGAGTGCTAGGTAAGTACTGATATTAACTATGATTCTCTGGGATGGGGGCCTGGCCTCTGCAATGCATGCTGTTTCTGGCCTCTACTCACTGGATGTCAGCAGAATCTTCCCAGTTTGAATCAAAAATATCTCCATATATTGTCAAATGTCCCATGGGGAAGAATAGCCTCTGATTGAGAACCACTGTTTTGTATTATAATAGATTTTACGGGGAGGGGATGGAACAATTTCGAAATGACATAGTCCCTGAAGACCATAAGCAAACAATCCAATGGGGGGAGAGACCTTTGAAGCATAGACTCTGAACTGAGACACATCAGAACTTGAATTCAGATGCTGAACATTGTTCACTGTCTCTAGTTTCTTCATTTTCTTATCTGTAAAATGCAGATAACCATTAGAACTAAGCAGATAATTCAAGAATTTGGCTGGTGGCAAAATAAGTGTATAAAATTAATGATTTTCTTATTTTACAGTTAAAAATTATAATGGATAAAAGACCTAAATCATAAGAGCAACAAATATAAAATTAGGAATAAAATTAACAAAATAAAAACACCCCAAATGTAAGCTACACACAGTAATTACTTAGGGTTATAAATTAGGAAACTGATATGAATCTTTAATATTGGAAACTGTTGGTCATTTTCCATGTAATAATACCATTTACATAAATGCTTTCAGAATCCAATATGGTCTTTTCTGTTGTTAATTTAACAAAACTATTTTAAAGTTCATCTGGAAAAAATCCAAAAGTATTTAAGAAGTAGAAAACAGGAGATTTTTAAAGCTTTTTAAAGAAAATTGCAATAATTAAAATGTTATGTTATTAACGCAAAAACAGACTAAAGAGAAATTCATCCCAATTACAAAAGAAGACAAATAATATAAATAGATCTGTAGCAAATTAAATTGTAGAGATCCATGAGGCAGAATAGAAAGTCCAGAAACAATTTAAGTATGTTTTCAATAAATTAAAAAAAAATATTTGCTGAACCCATACTATGTTCCTGGAAGTGGTCTAAATATCGGGGGTATATTAGTTATAAAACAGAATATGTCCTTGTTCTCTTAGATTTTCCCTAGAATAGGCAGAAAAACAAATTAAAAAATCAACTCATAGATTTGTAATATACTGTCTGGTAGTGATAAGTGATTTAAAAAAACATAAAAGAGAGTAAAGTGACAGTCATAAAGGATTTCCAATTTAGGCAGGGTGGTCTCTGGTCAGAGAAGTCTTCTTTTAATAAATAACTTTTAAGCAGAGATTTAAAAAAAAGCAGACAGGGAACCCCACACATATCTGAAGATAGAGCATGGAGGGCTTTGGGGCCAGACCAGTGGGAGATTAAGTCAAAGAACTAACTGGGTACCAAATATGATAGGGATGCTGGATTTTATTCTAAGTGTGATAGAAAGCCTCACGAAGGAGGAAACATAATCTGTGAAAAATAAAGAGTAACAGGGAAAACCACAGCAGTAAGAATAATTTGAAAGCAGCATCAGTAGTTTGGTCGATTGGACCATGACATTTGTGGTGGAGGAGATGAGAAATAGTTAGACTTGGGATTTGAAGATAGAGCATTAAGAATTACTAATGAATTATATGCTGTATGTGAGACAAAGAGGTGAGTTTATGGTTACCTTCAACTTTTTTGGTCTGAGAAACTGGGCTGCAGAGGTTGCATTTATTGAGACAGGGAAGGAATAATTTGGGAAAGTTTGGGTAATCAAGAGTTTGGCTCTGAACAAATTATGTTTGAGATATCTATTGGACCCCAATGTGGAGAAATGTTTAATAGGTTGTTAGATAGATGAGTCCAAGTTCAAGGAAGTGACAGCAACTGGAGACACAAATGTGGAAATGATTTTAAAGCCACAGTCTGGATGAGGTCACCAAGAGTGAACATGCAAATGAAGAAGTGTAGAGTTCCAGGGTGCTGGGTGCTTCAAGCATAAGGAAATGATATACACGTGTATTCATTTCCCATTGCTGCTGTAATAAATTACCACAAACATAGAGTTTTACACATCACAAATCTATTATCTTACAGTTCTGGAGGTCAGAGGTCCAAAACAGGTCTCAGTGGACAACATCAAGGTGTTGGCAGGGCTAGGGTCTCTCTGGAGGCTCTGGGGAGAATCTGTTTCTTTGCTTTTTCCAGTTTCTAGAGGCTGGCTGCACTCCCTAGCTTATGACCTCCAAGCTCCATCTTGAAAACCAACATCTGGCTATTCTTCACATACTGTCTTCTCTCTGGTTCTTTTTCTTCTGCTTCCCACATTTGAGGACCCTCTTGACTACCTTGGACCTATTCATGTGATCCAGGATAATCCCCCTATCTTAAAGTTATCTGCATCCCACCCATCTAGGTCATCACAGAGCACCGAGCTGAGCTCTGGTCAAAGAGGGAGGGGATATATGTATACATATAGCTGATTCACTTTGTTGTACAGCAGAAAGTAACACAATATTGTAAAGTAATTATACTCCAATTAAAAAAAATTTTTTAAGTAAAGATAAAAACTGGAACACTCAAGTCTCAAAAAAAAAATGTTATCTACCATCATCTAAGTTCATCTGCAAGTTTAATTCTTCCTTTTCATGTAACTAAACTTATGGACATCTTTGGAAGACCACTCTTCTCCTTACTACAGTCTGTGATAACGGCAACATGTTACAAAAAAAAAAAAAAAAAAAGGAGAAAACAATAAAAGATGTAGAAGTGTAGATATAACTGGCTAAAAATATGAAAAAAAAGAATTAGAGTGAATTTCTTATCTCACATCATATATTAATTTAATAATCAAAGCATTAAAATTTTCTTGTAAAAAATAAGAATCTTCTTGAGAACTAGAATAGTTTATAGAAGAGTGTACCGAGGAATTCAATAAAAGCATGATGGAAAATATTAACTGATTTGATTGTGGTGCATCAGTATTGTATGAAGCATGTACGTTAAAGCAAAGAATAAGTAAAATCAAAAAAGGCAGGCAGCAAACAAAACCATAATATAGGATGTTGGAAATGGAAGCAGGCTTTTCAGTGCTTTTGTGGCCATCTCAGGATATTCAGCCTTGACTTTAATCCAGAACGTATGGAGATTTGAAGTTGTCTCAAACATACTTTTTAAGGCCACCGTCATTTGCGATCTCAAGCAGTTGATCCTCTTCTAGCACAGACAACGTTGATTCACCTGGCTTATTCATAAACAAGTCGTGGACCCATTCCTTCCCAGTTCGGGGGTCTTTTGTGGTTGGGAAGTAATGCTCAAACTCTTTTGAAAGCTGAGATAGGTGATCATGTACCAGCTGGGAGAAAGAAGTCCCTGGCTCAGTCTCTTTCAAAATCTCTGCTAATGTTTGAAACATATCGAAAATCCCAGTGTTCAATCATTGCCCCCATAATTCCAGTTTGGCTTTGAATGCAGCCACTTTATCTGTCGACTTGAACACAGTTGTCGTTCTCCCTTGAAGTGACAGATTATGTTCATTGAGCAGGTTGAATATGTCACACAAGTAAGCAAGTTTTGCAACCCATTCTGTGTCACTGAAATGTGCTGCCAGTGGTGACTGTTTTTCTAAAAGAAATCTCTGGAGCGGCTCTCATAACTCAAAAGCTCTGACCAGTGATCTACCTTTAAAAAGCCATCTCATTTCTGGTATAAGAGAAGACGTGTGTGCTCTGTGTCCATCTCCTCACAGAGCAGCACGAACAGACGTGAGTTAAGGGCATGTACTTTAATGTGGCTGATAATTTTAATCACATCCTGCAAAATGTTGCTAAGTTCAGGTAACGTTTTTTGGCTAACCAGCATTTCTCTATGGATGACACAGTGCATAGACTCACATTCAGAAGCGACCTCTTTGACTCGAGTAGTGAAAGCAGAAAGCTGTCCAGTCTGGCAGCCTCTCCGTCTGTGCATATACTGACACAAAATGACCAGTTCTGTTTTCTTAATATGTAATCATTCAAAGACTTGAAGAGTTCTGCAGCTGTGGTGTTGACTGGCAACAAAAGTGCACATAACATATCCTCATGCACATCCTCCTGAAAAATATATCACACAAAAACAAGCATTGTTGCCTTGTTGTCAACATCGGTAGACTCGTCAACCTCGATTGCGTACCACGGTGACTCATTAATCTTCTCTAACAATTGTGCCTCAGTATCCTCTGCTATTTCATCAATTCGTCTAGTTATGGTGCTAGCCAAAAGAGAAACACGTGCCACCTTTTGAGCTGTAGCCTCTCCTAAAAGTTCATGACAAATGTCCTTAGCAGCAGGCAATAGTAAAGGGCTTCTTAGCTTTAGCAATGCGGTTAGCCACTAAGAACGATGCTCTCAGTGCAGACGCATTTGATAAAGTCGTGGGTGGCCTTCAATAATTGCTTCTGTTCTTTGTGTTCACGTTTATTTCTTTTGAAATACTCCAAAGGCTTGTCTTTTGCTGCAGGGCGCTTGGTCTCTATGTGGCAAAGCAGTTTTGAAGGTTTCATGGCTTTGTTGGATAGTCGGTCGCCTTATATTATACAAAGTGGGCTTGGAGAATGTGAATCACCTGTTGCAATGAACCGGTAATTTAAGTAGGACTCTTGGTATTTTCTTTTAAATGTAGCTTTCTTTTTGTCGGCAGTATTAGAGTCTTCTGCTGTCTCATCATTGGGTCTTTCCCGGTTTTCAAAGAAGTTCTCCAGCAACATTTGTTTTTTACTCATTTTGTCTAAGGTTAGCTTGTGGGCTTACCAAAGCTGTGACTGAGAAAAGTGCATAGTGTGGGAAAGAGGTTCGGATGGAAGTGGTAAATAAAATAATGGGCAAGCCACATGTGGACTAAAATAAGTGCCAGATTCAGATTTAAAGCCTGCTACCAGATGCAGCTGTACAATTGAAGTATAGCAACTCACCTGACACTATAAAGCCTGCCACCAGATGCAGCTTGTCACTTGCCACTCACTGATAGGGCTTTGATATGAGTCTGTAAGCAACTGATTTATCATGGTCTCTGTGCAGTGAAACCTCTCTGCTAATGATAATCTGTATTTGCAGCCGCTCCCCAGCGCTAGCATCACAGCCTCAGCTCCACCTCAGATCATCAGGCATTAGATTCTCATAAGGAGCAAGCAACCTAGATCCCTCATGTGTGCAGTTCATAGTAGGGTTCACACTCCTATGAGATTATAATGCCACTGCTGATCTGACAGCAGGCGGAGCTCAGGCGGTAGTGCGAGCAATGGGGAGCAGCTGTAAATACAGATGGAGCTTCGCTCACCGGGCAGTGTGGCCCTGTTCCTAGTAGGCCATGGACTGCTACTGGCCCGTGGTGGGGGGGGTTGGGGACCCCTGCTATAAAATAACTGAACAGTACTCCTCAACTTTTAAGGTCATCATATACAAGGAAAGTCTGAGAAACTGTCATGACCAAAAGGGATCTAAGGAAACATTACAACCAAAGGTAATGTGGTATGCTGGATGGGATCTTGGAACAGAGTAAGAATAATAGCTAAAAACTAAGAAAATCTGAATAAACTATGAACTTTAGTTGCTAATAATGTATAAGTATTGGTTTATTAATTGTGACCAATATCCCATACCGATGAATGATGTTAGTAACAGATGAAACTGAGTAAGAAGTATGGAAACTGCCTGTATTAGCCTCTCAATTTTTTTCTAAATTTAAAATTATTTTAAAACATAAACTATATATAAAATATGACAATATGGACTGTTTATCTCAAAAAAGTCATAAAATTAATTATTGAATGGATACATTTTGATCAATTTTTTATTATAAAATTAGTATATGGGACATTTATTTACCATATTTAATGTTAACCAATTTTTGCTAATATGTCATTTAACCCATTTATACCAAAGAGGAAACCAAGGGTTAGAAAGGTCCTTTGGTATTGTTTAAACTGATACCGTGTGAACCTGAGAGTCTCCAAAATATTTGCAGACACATCTGCTCAATGAGAGTTTTTAGTTATGATGGATTATCTAGATGACAACTGCAATTATGACTGACCCAAGTGATTGACGCAAATGATTATCTAAATTGAAAATGTTAAACATGTAATGTGCTTGATGTGCATCTGACTTCTTTCAGGTTGGCTTCTCCAAATTTTAAATTAAGAATATTTGGTCAGTAATACAGTTACTGGTTGAATTATGTTTACTATTTATACAGATATAGGATTTTTTGCAGTGATAAGTTTCAATTTAAAGAAATTCAACACTAGGTTTTAGTTTTTTAAATCATGTGGTAGAGACATTGATTTGCCTTCATGAAAATGACATTTTACACTGGAATAATTTTCAAAATGAAGGTCAAATGTGGTCATGGTACACTGTGCACATGTAGAGTTCATAGTCAAAAAGCCAGTTAGTGGGATATTGAGCCTTACAATATGCAGAGACATTCAGGCAAAATCAAATGAAAGAAAGAACTTGCTGAAATCTTCTCATATTTGGATCAAACGTAATAAGCAGATCTGATCTTTGTGTAGCTCATTAGTAAACATAGATATAAATAGGCAGTAAAGAACAGTACATTTTAATTTGCCATATTTTACTTAGGGGCATGCTTTCAAGTGTTTTGACTTATTAAAATATTGAATCAGATTAAGAATAATTTTATTGTTAAAATTAAAAAATGATAATGATAAATGAATGTTTCAAGTAATGGTGCATCACATTCAAAATCTGACAAAAAAATGACAAGTGGAGGACAAATTATGGAAGTGTAGCTTTCTGCTAGTATTTCTAACATCCAGAATTTAGTTTCAAAATTTAATATTATCTACTGTATAAAAGTAATTATAATTTAAAGTTTATCAATTGTGCAGTCTTGCTTGTAATTAATTTGTTAATTTATTTTGGTTTCATGGTTTTTGTAAGAACCGTAAGCATAAAAGTTTGTACCACATTTATGTCTGAACATAATTGAAGTAGTACAGTATTATAATAAAAAAAAATTTAACTTATTTTTCAAAGGTATTTGAACATAATTTATAGTTAGAAGCACTGTGCTAATACTCCAGTTGAGGAGTTTTCAATTATAATTGGTAAATGTCATGCCCTTACCCTGCTTTTTAAGAAATAACATTGCCTAATTGCAGAGAGATAAGAGCAAAACATTCATCATTTTTATTTCAAAGCCGTTCACCACCTACTCACATAAGACTGAGTTTAACCAGCAATGTACAATATTTACACTGCAGGTTCTTGTCAAGGAGTATAACCTCAAACTCAATCTCAAGTCTCAAAAGCTCTACTGAAAGAATTAATATTAATGTAAAATTACCTTGAGGATATACAACCCATCCATTCATATAGATCAGTGACTCTGTCTTAGCTGCATACTAAAATCACCTAAGGCACTTAAAAAATACTGATGCCTGGCTCCCATCTTGAGCTATTTTGATTTAATTGGTTGGATGTGGGACTTGATATGGTTAATAAGTTCCCTTATATGATTGGAATTAAAAAGCAAAAAACAAGAACCACTGGAATAGAAACTAGAAAGCAGTGTTTCTGATCCTAGTCTGCATATTAGTATCACAGGAGGTGCTTTCAAAATAGTGATGCGACTATAACAAAATATAACAAAAACAAAAATTCTGACACTAGGGCCCTACCCCCTGATTCTGGTTTAATGGGTCTGTGGTGGGACCCAATTTGCTGATATTGTTTCAAAGCTCCTACAGGTGATTCTAATGTAAAGTCAGGGCTGAGAACCATAGCTCCAAGATCTGGGCCACCTTATTTAGACTCCTGTAGAAGAAGAACACTTGGTCAAATGTGTCTACTATACTTACTGCAGGGATGTTGTTCATTGTATTCCACAGTGAAAGAGATTTCTTTCTGGTGTCATAAGCAAGAAGAGTTATGCAACTCCTGAAGAAATGTATTTGTTTTTATTGCCTGGACACTCTGCATTACTGCTAAAAGGCTTACGTGCAAATTCAAGGCCAATGCTTAGCAAATGGGGAACGTATGTTGTGGACAAACTTCATGTCATTTTTATCTTCTATTTCCTATTCTTGTGGTACCCTGTCCCCCAAAATTCCATTTTCTTTTCATTAATCACAAGGATTCTTGTTTTGTTTTCCTTTTTTTTTACAAGTCTTCTTCAATTATTTCTGCTGCCCTATGAGACTGAAAAAAGAAAGGAGAGAAGGAAATGGGAGGGAGGAAGATAAATTCAAGGATTTTTATAGCATATACTCAACTGTGTGCAGAAGCAAAAAAGACACGCGTTTAACACAGGTTTGCATTAGAGTGGACTCAAATTTCCCTGAATGGATTCACAGAAAAGTCCATTTGAAATACTGGCATGTAAGTAGCCTTAAAAAAGTTGGAATTTGAGTAATAATGAAAGATAATAAATTTGATAGACTAGTTGGTGGTATTAAACCTAATTTAGTTGGATTTTAGATTACCCCCAAATGTATTCCTGGAATAGAACATTTTTTTTTTTTTTTAACAAATGAGATGTTTAAATTGTTACGTAGTATATTTCATTACATAAATCCAGTCTTTAACTCTGTAGAAAAGTATTCAAACTGTGAATTTATAATTTAGGAAGATATAATTAAATGCCAATCCTTAAATTAGTGGATGGCCTAACTAAATGAAGCATTGTATTTATTAATTAATTCATTATTCATTCAAACAATATTTCCTGGGCAGGTTACTACTGCCCGAATCTGGGTCAGCCTCTCTGCTATGCAGTGTGATTCTAGCTGTTAACAAAATAGATGGTCTCTGTTCGCATAGAATCTATACTCTAGATGGGAAACAGACTTAAATGAACATAAATAGAAATGTATATTCATTTAGAACTGGTGAAAAATGTTATGGAGAAAAATGCATATTATTATAAAAGACTAAAACAGTGGCAGAGATAGTGGGTGGAATTGGAGTGTAATATATTCTGATAGTTCAGAAGTTTCTCTTGTGACAAAATTTGGATCAAAATCTAAAGGAGAATGAATAATTCTCAAGTGGGCAATGTGTATGTGTTGACATGAGTGAGGGGAATTGGGAAAGCTCTTTACGTAGAGGGGATAGCATACATTAAAGTCAATAAAAGAATAAAAATTTCCATATATGCATGTGTATTCATACATTTACTTACATACAATTTCAAATCAATCTAACAGGCGTTCAATTCAAACTTTTTCCATTCACTTGTACTTGTTAAAACTTGAACTGGACAAGGAGGGAGACAGAACAGTAACTTTCAAAATAGAATACAGTAAGTTAGCAGAATATCTGAACATTTTACGGAGTGAAACTCTTGAAGGGGGAGAAAAATAAGGCAAAATGAGGATGCTTTGTGAATCCTAATTCTTTCAGTCTGATGTTCTACCTCCACTCCTATTTACTTGAAGCTGATGCTGCAAGTAAAACTCAGACACATTTTTGCAAAAGTCCCTCAACCTAAATTAGATTCTCTAAGACCTCAGAACAAGTCTCAAGAGGACATGAGGATAGAGTAAGTCAGCAGTCTGTACTGTCAGATTCCTCTCACTGATGGTGATCTAATCATAGACAATTTGTGTTCAGGATGGAGGTGTGGATTCTTACATATATGTACAGTCCAGACTATTCCTATGAGCTCCACAAAATCTAATTTCCTATGTTCTTTACTGGGATGGCTCACAGGCTACTCAACTTCACATCTGAAACTTAACTCTTGACCTGTTTCTACAAGGTCGCCGATTCTTCAGTGTCTCACACCTCAGTACTTGCATCCCTGGGTACAATGGTGCTCATACCAATGGTATGACAGTCATCTCTGACACATTTCCCCACCTCTAGTCCATCACTCACCCTTGTCAGTTATAACTCCTATACATAGCACAATCTATCCTGTCCTCTACATTGCACTATTGATACTTCTAACTTAACTTCCATCATCTCTCATTTGGATTATTGCAGTAACCCTCTAACTGGTTTCTTCATGTTCAACTGTATGCCTTTCTAGTCTATTCCCACCAAATAGCAATGTTTTCAAAAAAGTTTTATTGGAGTATAGTTGATTTACAATGTTGTGTTAGTTTCAAGTGTACAGCAAAGTGAATCAGTTATACATATAAATATATCCACTCTTTTTTATTTTCTTTTCCATATAGGCCATTACAGAGTATTGCGTGGAGTTCCCTGTGCTATACAGTAGGTCCTTAATAGTTAGTATGTTTTTTAATGCAGTTTTGATCATGTCAGTTCGATGCTTAAAATCTTTAACTGATTTTGCTTTGATCTTCTGAGAAGATTATTAAATGGTTCACTCGCCCTACGTATCTGGACTTTGCCTATATTTGCAGCCTCATCTGCCCGTCAGCAGTTCTCACTTCCCTCTTGCTCAAGGTCTTCCAGCTGCATTAGCTCCAAGCTCTCTTTGGCCTCAGTGCCTTCACCCAGACACTCTTTCATGCCCAGAATGCTCTTTAACCCACTCTTTATCTGATGGTCTGGCTAATTCCTACTCAAGCTTCAGGTTATGGCTTAAATATCACTTTGTCAGAGAGCCTTTTCTTCACCTTGTAATTAAAATTGAGGTCTCATCTGTTTACACTCTCTTTATACCCTGTTTTCTATACCCTATATTTTTTATCTATAGCGATATCTCAATTTGTAATTACATATTTTTGTGCTTGCAATTGCTTGTTTAATATTTACTACTCTCACCAAAATGTAAGCTCTGTAAAGACATGGGATGGAGTCATGTTTAGAAGATATGTTTTAAAATTGGGCAGGGGTCAAGCCAAGGATTGCTCTTTTGCATTCTGCTAAGGGATTTGTATTTTATCTTGGAGGAAATAGAGAACTACTGAAAAAATTTAAGCAAGGTGGTGGCGTGTTCAGAATTTGATTCAGCAAAGTCTTTATGGTCCCTAGTGGAGGTTGAGCGACATAAGAGTAATACCAGAGGCAAGGAGACTAGGTAAAACATTATTGAAATGATTCAAGTAAGAATGTTGAAAGGCAAACTAAGGCATAGTGATGTTAGAACAGGAAACATATTTAATGAATTATAATAAGGTGTCAACCAATAGTTGGGCTCCCAGGGAAGCAGACTCTGAGGTGCAGATTAGATTGTGCATTGGGTTTTATAGAGTGCTCTTGGGATCAACACTTATGGGAAAGAAGGGAAGGAAGAGAATTGGAAATAAGAAGTCAAGTTGTAGTACAGACTCAGTGAAATCATAAGCTAGCCCCACAGTGAACTCTGGAGCTGGGATCGCCCCTTAGAGTTAACCCCTAGTTGGGGCTAGTGAGCTAGACCTTTACACTCCTATATTGATCAGTCATTCATTGGATATAGGCTGTCCCCATGAATGGGGAATGCTTTGGGTGAGATGGCTGTTTTCAGGCAATACCTGAAGGTGGCTGACAGGTGAGATCATTTTGCTGTTGGCACTCTTAGCAGGTGGAAGAGGCATTTCGGTGCATAAGAGCTCCACAGGTTCCTATTGACTGAGGGGCTGAGAGAAACAAAGAAACCTGGGTGATAAACAGAGTGAGGCCTGCGCTGAAGATAAAAGATTAGAAACTTATAGCCCAATAAGACATAGCAGAAGCTATGGCCCTTGGTGAAACTCCCTAGAAAGCATGTGCTGGGGGAAAAGAGTATTGAGGTATATATGGAAGCCTGAAAAACCAGACAAAGCAAACCTGGGTCAGGGCACTTATGGAATGAAAAGACTGAGGATGAACATGTAGAGAAGTGGTAAGCAGGATAATATAATAAAGGCAAAAGAGACAAACATTACAGCAAACATTTCCTGGGTGCTTGTCAAAGCCAGGTCTTTGCACATATTCCATAAACTTAATCTTCAAGGAAGCCCTATGAGGTTGGTATCATTATTGTCCTACTTTTGGAGAACAGGCAACTTTGAAAAGTTCAAAACATACCCAAATTTGATGGTTAAGCCATCAAGCCAAGACTGACACAAACCTCTCTCCAAAGCACGTCCTGTTTACTGCCTCATCTAGAAGATGGTGGTTTATTTTGAACTTTACAGAAAGGACAATTAAGCAAGAATATGGAAGTGTTCTTTGGAGATAGCAGTTAGGATGTCCCAGAATTCTGTCACATTTCTAGAAAGGGGAAAATGTGAAGGTGGACCAAAAGATGTATATGAATACATAGCAGGGAATACAGATCTGACAAGGTGGAATTTTAATATGGAAGAGAATTGAGTATGTTTGTATTCTAAAGGACAATTCAGAGAGACAAAGAGGGTATAGGTACAATGAAAGTAGGGGATGATCAATGGACCAAGGGCCCCTGAGGAAGTAGGGGATAAGATTCACAGAAAAGTTAGAGAAGAAAACAATATCTCCCCTTAAATGTAAAGGAGAGAAAGTAAAGATAGTGTTGACGATTGGCTTTGACTGTGAGAGCAAAAAAAAAACAACTAAAGCTCCTGCATTAATTATGTTTCTCATATTATACTTATACTTAGGATGTGCCTCCATATTCTAAGTAAACATATGCTCTTACTTGTGTTTATCTTTAATACAGACCAGATGTTCTGTCTGATAAAAAAATCAAACAGTTGGAAGTTGGAAACTTCCAGGACAAAATAAAGACAGGAGTAAAAATTAGGTAGAATGAGGAAGAGGAAATAGAAGTAATAAGTCAGAGTAGTGTTGGCAAATCCCTTCAGGGTGGGAATGGTTAAACTTGTGTCTCAACAACCTCAAACAAACGGCCGAGAAAACCCTTCATCCTTAGTTGGTGTTAGGAAACTATGAACTACACAGAAGTCATCTGTTTCCTCAGTGATTCACATTTCTTAGAGAAGAAGTTCTTATTTGGTCTAGGATGGTACTAAGAAAGTAACAACATCAGCAACAACGATAGATAGATGATAAATAGATAGATGATAGATAGACAGATAGATAGATAGATAGATACATACATACATACATACATACATAGATACATACATATATAGGTGGACCACCCTTCTTGGAAACTTAATAGTTTTCACATGTTCTAATTAAATTAATGGGTTCTTAAAACCTGAATAGTGTTGGACCACCCATCATCTCTTGACTTATATTTGAATAAAATGGAGGACCTTTCGGAAACTGTAATGCCTCCCACCTGGAGCATGCTTGGTGTGCCTGCTTTCAAATAGTTTTCATCCTTGGAATGGATTCCTTGCAGTAGAATGTGAAAGAAAAAGAGGAAAAGTTCACACTTCCCAAATTAAGCCTACTCCCCACCTCATGTCTGAACCATGGCAGGAATGTGACCATCAAAAATGACAACTTGACTCTCAGATTTTGAAACCATCTCAATTGAATTTTACTTGCTTTGAAAATTTGAAAACTATCGAAGGGATAGCACTAAATTTCAGGTTTAATCCCGTTCATATGAAAATTCTTCTGAATTCTTTTCTATCCTCCTGTTTTTGAGTCAGACTAGAAAGAGGAGGGAAGCATCATAAGTTAGAGACCATATCTATTCCTGGATCAGTTACCGTGCAGCTAGTCTAGCCAGGTGCTCTGAAAACCTCACATTCCTCATCTAGCAAATGAGAGACTTAAGCCTGATGACTTTGAAGCTGCCTTCCATCTCTAAAAATTTTTCTGTTACCTGGATTTAAGTAATTACACATCTAATCCAAAGGGCCACTTTCATTTTGCTCCATAAAAATGGAATATACATTTTTGGCTTTGATAAATATGATATATTCCAAGCTGCTGTTGAAGAAACATCTAATGAACATTTATAACCTAAACATTATTTCACCAGAGAGAAAGGTGTTACTCAACAGATAATATAATAATTACCAGTAAATTCAATAATAAGAAGTGCTTCTCCTTGTTCTTGCTTTCTGGATCTTAGAAATAAACTATGAAATCTGAATGTCTTGCTTAGGATGCCTCTTTTCATAAAGTATCAGTAATTTTAGTAGAAGTCTTGAAAATAATACCTGAACACTTATTTGATTCAAGAAGTCGTTATTAAAACCAGGATTCATGAACCACATTAAAGAGAGGTGGCTTAGATTAGAAGAAAATAATAGATCATCTGAAGTCCAAAGTGTTTTGCAAACGCTCTCCAAAGAACTGGCAAGGTGTTGGTGTTTTCTTCAGTGGTGGCTTAACATATATATTTATACTTTTATATCAGAGTGATTTTTAGACAGGAGGTTTTCAGCTCTGTAATTAGCAATCCACAATGGAGGTTTTGGCACATAATCACAGCATTCCTTAGCCAATAATAATATGAGAAATACTAACGCTGAATGCAGTATTTCTTGGCACACCTCTGGTTACGTTCTTATTGGCTGAGAAACAATTATATATGACTAGTGAGTAATTCATACGTAGTATGAAGTGAATGCGAGTGTACGAGGGCAGCATGCATGTACAACAGGTACTTCTAGTTAAGCCACGTTCAGTCATTGCTGCAGGTTTGGACTAAAATGTTCTGGGCAGTAACAGTGGAGAACACCATCGGAGATCGCTGTAGCCTCACGGAGACCTCCCCGTTCTGGGTCGTAAGCAGCTTCCATTGCATATTGGATCCGTATTTAAAGCAGAGGCCATGGCATTTGACCCGCTGCAAACCGCTGGACTGGCTCTTGGGTTCTTCGGCATGGTGGGGACTCTGGCCACAGCACTTCTGCCTCAGTGGAGAGTATCAGCTTTTGTTGGCAGCAACATTATTGTCTTTGAAAGGGTCTGGGAAGGGCTCTGGATGAACTGCATCCGACAAGTCAAGGTTAGGTTGCAGTGCAAGTTCTACAATTCTTTGCTGGCTCTCCCACCTGACCTGGAAGCAGCCCGCGCCCTCATGTGTGTAGCTGTTGCCTTATGTCTGATTGCTCTGCTTATTGGCATCTGTGGCATGAGGAAGATTCAGTGCACAGGCGCTAACGAGAGGGTTAAAGCATATCTTCTGGGGACTTCGGGAGCCCTCTTTATCCTGACGGGCATCTTCGTTCTCATTCCGGTGTCCTGGACAGCCAATACCATCATCAGGGATTTCTACAACCCAGCCATCCACATAGGTCAGAAACGAGAGCTGGGAGCGGCACTCTTCCTTGGCTGGGCAAGTACCGCTGTCCTCTTCATCGGAGGGGGTCTGCTTTGTGGGTTCTGCTGTTGCAACAGAAAGAAGCAAAAGCACAGATATCCAGCCGCTGGGCGTCCTGCGCCACACACAGATAAGGGACAACAGAACCGGACAGTGCTTAGTAAGACCTCCACCAGTTACGTCTAACACCTGCTTTTCACTCAAACTGTGGGTTATGATCAATGTGTTTTATAGAGGCTTGCCAGAAACTGTAAGTACATCAGGCAGGAGAACTTGCTTTATGACTGTTTTCAAACTGAGATGAAAAGTTTAAAGGGCATATAGATTGTAGTCATCTGTGAGAGGAATAAAAAGGACTTGCTTTAGACATTCTGACCTCATGTGTATTAAATGCATTTACTATTACTGGACTCACATAATCCCCATTCCAATTTGTGTAGTCTAAAATCAAGTATGTCCATAATCCTTAGTATAATGATAGACTCTTTTTTGTCCACAACCATATATTATCTGTTAAGAAATCCGAATTCTATTGTAATTGATAAGCCCTAGCAATAGAACATATTCTAAAATATAACCTAACTTATTTTTTCTCCAGATTATTTCTTATACTAACATGGTAACAGCTAAAATGATGACTTTTTTTCTTTTTAAAACAAGCTGCAAATAATAGACATCAAATAAGGACTTTTAATTGAATTTATCAAAATATGAAAATGTTTGTTCAGTGGAAAGAGTTGTTTCTCTTTTAGGAAACTCAAATGTACTAGAAATTAAACACTTTTAGGGAGAAGGGAGCTCTGATTTCTGTTAGGATATTCAAGAAGATGATTTTAAAGCATCTAACTTATACAGTTAAACTTGCTTAGAATTATATATTCAAAGGAAAACAATTTATAAATGAAAAATAATATGCTTTCAGAACCTATGATGTGCACCTACAAGCAAACAGAATTATCTGTCTTGATAAGACACATCAGTAGAATACTATGAACACTCAATTCTCATCAATAGGAAACACAGTCCCAATCAGGGAATTGAGGTTTGCGTGTTGAAGGGAGTGGTTTCTATTCCTTGTTTTATTCTTTAGTCATTGCACATGTCTACACACTCTAAGTAAAATGAAGAATCAAAGTCATGATTCAGGCAGTTAGTCAGGCCAAAGTAAGTATCTCCTTTTGTATTCTCTAATAAATAAATAGGTATGGATAAAGCATTTTGTTTTGCTTGAATTATATGCAGTATTTTCTCAATTCTTCACTTTCCATGTATTTAACATGCTAATATTGGGTCATAAGTGTGGGGCTTGGGGGAGATGGATAGTCAAGTGTTTGTGGGGCAAGACCACCCCTATGGGATGCTTCTGAATATCTCCAGTGTCTTGTGAACCAATTAATGTTTATATATTCAATTTTAACTCTTCAAATATTGTGTTTATTTTATAATAAAGATGTATTTCATTTACAACATATAATTTCAGTGAAGAGATTAAATTTGTTCACCAAATATTTATTGTATATCCATGCTTATTATAATAAAATAATAAAATAAAATAGTTACATATTTTCAATGATGTTGGTCTACTTCCCTGCGGGGTTAATTTGAAAATGAAGTTCTGTCCTGAAAAGATCATCTAATAACTCTGAAGCATTAAATCAGAGATAACTCAAGGCTAGATGTTAATGTCAAACCCTCATTCCATTCTACAAACCACCAGCAAGACTTCAATAAGGCAAACCCTTGGTAACATAAAACTGTATTTTAAAAATTAGTAATACATTAATGATATAGGCCAAATAAATGTAAATGTCTTCAAATAATAGCAATAAAAATAAGAAAACCAATAATTTAGATAGATTTTTCCTAAGATTGCTTTATTTTTCAGACTTAATTGAGAAAGACCAAAACATTGGGTGCGTTGAAAAGGAGTCATTTATCTTACACAAGCAAATACATAAGACATCAGGACAAGCAAGATATATGCTTAAGGGTTGTCACAGAATCATTTGTCTTACTCTTTGGCTCACTAGAAGAAGTAATTAGTCTGTCAGGATGGGTTGCAGAATCTAAATGAGGCATGATATCCTGCTAGTCAGAGAATCAAAGAGTAAAATTGTGTAACTCTAGGTAGAGTCATAAAATTACTAGAGACAACATTAGCTACTGAATATGGGGCAAAGTTTTAGGGACTAAGAATTCTTTTCCTTGCCCTTTCATTAATCAGAGTATACTTTGGAAAAAAAATTGTTCCTTCTCTCTGCTGTACTATTTTTCCTTCTACACACACACAAAAAATTAATAATTTTCAATGAATTTCAAGGTGCATTGTAGATGTAAATCTCATACCACAAACCCAGGTGTGGAAGAAATGCATCTTTTTTTAAAAAATCCAATTTAAATTCAACTTCTTGGGTATTTTCCCATGTATTACACAGTTTTTGGGGTCTTCTGCAGGGATAAGCAGCGGCTGATTGGTGGGTTCAGGGTATCAGTCCATGATCATCACTCCATAGATGTACTGGGAAGATGTCTATTATGCCTGCTCACAAGGTCCCTTTAGGCTTCTCTGCTTGGTCGATTTTCTATCATGCTTGGCAATCTTTTCTTGAGACTCTCTTGTTCTCGGCTGCTTGGATCGGTGGATTTCAACCCTGGCTGCATATTAATAGAATTGCCAGAGGAACTTTGAAAACTACCAATGCAGCCAGTGTCCAGATGACCTATGACATCATTTCCCAGAGTCATGGCAGGAATCTGACCTCCTGACTTGGTTACCAGCTGTCTACAAGCAGTGGTAAAGCAAATTTTGCCTTCTCCCATAGGAATTAAAAAAAAAAAAAATCACCTCCACAAATCTCCTCCTCCATTGTCAAAAATTTTATACAATTTCATAGATGCTTAAGCATTCAGAAGCAAAAATGCATAAAAAGACTGAAACTTCTCTAGGTGATCTTGCTTTCCGCTTTGCTCTCTACTCCCTATCTAGAGAACCAGTGAACTGCATTGCTAACTGCCTTCTGGAATGGGGACCAGAGAGAGGGGGGAAATATACTATTATCCAGCCACACATGGTTAAAATGTTTTCAAAGACTAACCCTTTGTAGGTTACAAATTTAATTAAATGCACACTAATAATGCTTTTCTTTTGCAGAAAGATCTTGATACATTTAAAAATATTTTATTGGGCTCACTTGCACTCCTCAGCTACCACATACTGTAGACAGTGCAGAGAGCATTATCAACATATTTTAACTAAGAGAACTGAAAATTACAAGGTTGTATGACTTGGCCAAAATCATATACCAACATTGAGAAATCAAGAAGTCAGCCATACTAAGTAGAGACTTAACAAATATTTGAGGAATGATCAAGAAACTATATACATCAGTATAGTAATTTGAGATTTTAGCTAATATGAAGCTCCTCTTCCCACAGGGAAGAGATGAAACAATAGAACTCAGAAGTTTAAAGACAGTTCTTGTTTTTTTAGTCTGAAAAACCTAAATTCTGAGGAGACTGTGGGCAAAGTATAAAATGGCTCAGTCAGAATCAGGTTTTTCTGAATCTTAAGATTATACAATGATTTCTTTGGATGAAGGTAAAATAAAAAGGAGCAGAGTTAAGATGGTCTAGATTTCAGTGTGTCCCTGGGAAGAAACCTATGGACCCTCCCTAGTTCAGTTCTTGGGAAGTGAGATGCAGAGAAATGACAAATTCTCAGATGGGTTTGAGAATTTAAGGACAGAAATGATCTGTGTCCTGACCCAGGTGGAACAAAGGATGTTGACAGTTTTCCTCATGCACTCACAGTGTTGGGAGATAAGAAACATCTCTGTGATGTGTTTAGTCTGTCAGGCCAAGAGATAATCTTGCCACGTTTTCCACAGCTAGAACACTATGGGAAGAGAAGAATATTTCCTACTCCCCTTAAAATGGAACAGAGCATGCAAAAAGTCCTGGTTGTTGGGATTAAGTGAGAACACAGCAGTAACACACATGGATGGAGAAGGTTGGGGGGCAGGGAGGGTGTCCATGGCCTGTTTGTCTTCAGATCTATTCCTTGCCTTCCTCTGCTCTAATCTGTATCCTAAGGATGTTGGTCCCTGCAGGTTGTGCAGTGGTATGCCAAGAGTGGGTGGTGGCAATTGTCCTTACCAGGTATAGGCAATAAGGGGTAACTCTATCTGTAGAGAGTTTAAAAGCAATAATAAATCCACCTAAATATCAGATCTGTTCTTTATAATCTTTACATAAAGGCCTTTCTAAAAAATGTCAGTGATAAAGCACTCCTTCTCAGAAAGAAAAAAAACTGTGTTGGTCTAAGTCCTGCAAATCACTGTAGTTACTGTAGATGTAGAAAATAGACAGATAGACAGATTGACAATAGATGATAGATAGATAGATAGATAGATGATAGGTAGATAGATAGATAGATAGATAGATAGATAGATAGATAGATGATAGGTAGATAGAGCCAGCAAAGAGCTGAATTGTGTCCACTGCTAAAATTCATACATTTAAATCCTACCCCCAGTATCTCAGAATGTGACCATATTTGGAGATAAGGTCTTGAAAGAGATAAAGTTAAAATGAAGACATAAAGGTGGGACCTTAATTCAATATGACTGGTGTTCTTAAAAGAAGAGGGTAGTTGGACACAGACAGGAGCAGAGGTAAGACAATATGAGACACAGGGAGACAACAGCCATCTACAACCACAGAGAGAGATCTGGATCAGAGCCTTCCTTCACGGCCTTCAGAAAGAACCAACTCTACCAACACCTCGATCTTGGACATCTAGCCTCCAGAACTATGAGAAAATAAGTTTGTGTTGTTTTAACCACCAGGTCCGTGGTATTTTGTTACAGCAACCCTAGCAAACTAGATAGATATAAATAGATGATAGATAGATGGTAGATAGATGATAGATAGATAGATAGATAGATAGATTGATAGAAAACCTACAGTGAGCCTTGACACATGGCTATCTGTATTTGTTTCAAGAGAGAATTTTTCCTTACATTCAGCAAGGCTTATTTTTCAAATCATCACTCTGTTTACTTGGTTTTACTGTTTCAATTTCTTTAACACAAATAAAAACCCCCAGTTGCTGTAAAATGACAAAATTAAAGTAACTCGAGTTCTGTTTCTACATCTTGACAGTGTCTCTGCTACAGAAATTGGAGGCACAAACTGTGTATACACTAGCTAGCTCTAATGAGTCTAACCTGTAATGAACTTACTGGGGTTTCTTCAGAGTTACATCTGTAAAGAATACAGTGTTCATTAAAGGATAAATAATAAAAATGTGTTAATTTTAAGCTTATAACTGAAAACAATTTCTCTTACCGAGGAGAGGTATAAGAAAAAATAATTTGTATCTGGGAGTGAGAGAGGCCAGACAGACCACTGAGGTTGCCTTTTCCTGAGCTCCATGCTCAACTGCTGCCCATTAGACTTGGCCAATAAGAGGCACAGGTTAGAGACAGGAAGGCAGTAGTGGTCCGCCCCTTTTCTCTTTGTGGGGGCAGATGCCTCCAGTGATGACTATGTCTTCTTCCCAGCTTTGCCAGAATGGGCCACTTGTAGGTCCAGCTTCTGCCAATTGCACATCATCTCTTGGGTCCAACAATCATTGCTTTTCTTTTAGTTCCCTCATCTTCAGGAAAACAGCAGTTTTCTGCTATCATTAGGTCTGGTAGGCTCCATGGTCCTCTCCTTGGTCTTCAATCTCCCCATAACCTGCCTAACCATGTCACTCTATGAAATTCCACTAATTTAAAAATATAGAATGATTTCACTTTTCTTGGTTGGACCTGAGAGACACAACAACTGAAAATCATCCGAAATGATGCCTCTCAGTCAAATCCAAGGTGAACAAATAAAGGTCATAAGTATCAGATCAATGACTTGGCTTCACATGAGCTTGGCTTTACAGAACTTAGGTACGACTCTGAGAAAATGAGGGACCCTGACTGAATAAGATTAAGTTTGTATTCCATGGGAGTTTGCAACCAAAATTAAGTTCAGTTTTTAAAAATATTTGCACGGCAAAACACCTGACACTTAGGAGATGGCAAATGTTTGCTGAGAGAATGAATAAATGATGAATTAATGAAAGAAGAAAATAAGAAGCAAATCACAATATAAAGTGCCTTATCTGGGGGCAATCAAAAGTTCAATTCCTAAATGGGTCTAGAGGAGTTTCGTGGTTTTGATACTCTTAGCAGGATAATTTCCAAGAAAATATTTATTTAATGGATTGCCCATTAAAGGATTATTGCAGACAAAACAGGACATCAAGAAAATACATTTAAAATGGGCAAAAGTCTGAATTTAGACTGTGACTTAGTAATGCTCAGAATTTACTGGTTGAAATGACTAGTAAAATATTCAGTAAGAAGCCCGTCATAATATGGATAGGGCTATAGTAAAATGACTAAAACTTTTACCACAATAAAGATGTGTCAGACATTTTATCATGGCTGGTCTCACTGTGGGATGAAGAATGTATTCATCAGTTGAACAAAAACTCCCACACACTCTGAATAACAAGGTTGGTTCTGGAGGTGGATTTGGCAGAAATGAATTTGTCAAATACATTCTGGGGAAAAAATGAAAGGATGTAATAAAGGAGATCTGAAAGTATAAAAGACAGCTGATAATAAAGGCAAGGCACAGCTAGGAAACAGTGCAAACCAAAATAGGGGTGGGATGGGAGGAAAGGCTATGGTGATTGGAAGGGGAGGGAAAATTTCAACTGGTACAGAAGGAGAAACAAAGGAACATTCAGCTTTACAAGGAGGAAAATAATTCTTAGAACTGACACTGAACCTGTGATGAAGATTCTCAGAAGCATGGAGACACCACTGCTATTTATAAAGCCCTTTTCCATCCTCTCCTGGAGCTGATGATGACATGGTTAGAATCATAGAATTGTAAGGTTGAAAAGGATCATGGAAGGAATTAAGGCCAAGACAGGTGAGCCTCTCTAGTTAACTCCTCTTCAATGTGGTCTGACCCAGGGCCACCCTACCTTCCATCAGTAATTCTCCAGACCTAAACCTGCCTCCCTCAGGAAAAACCTGCCTCTCAACTTTCCACTCACCTTCTCTGCACCACCTCTTACTCATTCTATTCCATCACCCTCAACTTGACCTCACACCTGTCCAAGCACTGAGCTTCCATTCGTATTGCACTTTGCACCCTTTGCAATGTCTTCTGATTTGATTCTTCTGCAAATGTTGGGCTCCTGAAGGTTGACAAAGATTTTTTCAATAATCTTGTCACTTTTTTCCAATTTTTTCTGACAATTTTTCTTAAACTATTGCTGAGAACACTTTTCTTTAAGATTTTTTAAGATACATTGCTTTTGTATTTCTTCCCTAGATCCCACATGTATCTACTTCCTTTGAGAACTCATTCATCCCTGTTTTTGCAACTTCCAGTAAATGACAAATGGATTAGTAGAAAGAGCACTGGACAAGAAGATCTGAGTTTATAACATAACTCTTCCATTCAAACTGAGCCTCAGTGTTCGCATATACAAAATGTGGACAGTGAAAAAATACTTTTTAACATGTACTATATGCTTATAAGTAGACTAAAGGCACACACACAGACACACATAATTCTTCTTATTTTTCTTTTATAGGTTAAAAAAAAAACAAAACTGATGCTCAAAGAGGTTACGTAACCTTTCCAAGGACACAACCAGGTCACTGTCCACACCCACATCAATGCATCTTGAAAGAGTATGCTTTCTTCCATGCGGTGCCCTTCCTCCCCATCTCCCCACATAAGGGGGATAATAGCCATCTTCTCTACCTAGAAGGGCTACTGAGGAGAAAACCGGGTAGTGCCTGTGAAAGCATTTTAATCATAAAGCATTATGTAAGTGTAATACATGATTATTGTTATTATCTCCCAGCAGTCCAAGTCTTTAAGCTCTTTACAGTTCACTTGCTTTCTCTGCCCATAAAGTAACTAACTTGTCTGTCCTGTTGGCCTTAAACTTACACAAACATAATTATCATTATGTTTTCCTATGCTTCATATTTCCCCAATATTTTTTTCCTTCATAAGTATCACAACTTAATTTTTCCCTTAAAACATTGATGACTGCTACACTCTGGTTTTTTAACTGCTGTGGTCCTGGAGTAATAATTAATAGCACCCTCTTTTTCTGTCAAAACTCCCAGTGTGGCTGATAAATTATACGGTCACCTAAGATCTCTCATGTGCCTCCTGCTATGGTCCCTATTGTCTCCATTCTTGCTCATCGTGTTTTAAAACCCTGTCCCTTCCCCATTTACATTCATTAATGTTAATCCAATTGCTACTTACTCAGCTTACTGAGATAGTACTTTTTCTCCTCTGCTCATGTCACAAATTCTTCTGTTCCGTATTTCTGAAATACAGAAACACAGATTCTCACCTCCAACCATGGCTATTATCATGTCCCTTCCTTTATTAGAGCTCAAAGGCATTTAAATTTCTAATCCTAAGCTTCACTGTTTACTTTCAATTATCCTTTATCTTCTTTTCTTTCCTCAGCTTTCTTTCTTTATAACTATGAATTACTACTTAGAGTACACACAACTGGGTTCAACCTGTCCCATATGTCATTAATCACAGATATGTTTGCTCCAAACCTGGAGCACACTCTCTGTTGCTTCTGTAATCCATGCCTTCTCCATACTTCTTTTCTCCATCTCTGTTTTGGTAGATTGCAAATGACCATTAATCATTTGCAGTTCCTTCTATTAAGAAGGAACTACTTCTCCAGCCCTGGAATGAGGGTTAACCTCAAGACTAGCTCTCACCAAAAGAATGCAAAGGAAGTGACATTAAACAAGTCCTGGGCTTCCCTGGTGGCGCAGTGGTTGAGAGTCCGCCTGCCAATGCAGGAGACACGGGTTCGAGCCCTGGTCCCGGAGGATCCCACATGCCGCGGAGCAGCTGGGCCCGTGAGCCACAATTGCCGAGCCTGCGAGTCTGGAGCCTGTGCTCCGCGGCAGGAGAGGCCGCGATAGTGAGAGGCCCGCGCACTGCGATGAAGAGTGGCCCCCACTTGCCGCAACTGGAGAAAGCCCTCGCACAGAAACGAAGACCCAACACAGCCATAAATAAATAAATAAATAAATAATTAAAAAAAAAAAAAAAAAAAAACAAGTCCTGCATCTAGACCTCATGAGTCTTTCAGCTTTCAGCCTTGCTCTCTTGGAATGCTCCTACCATGTTATTAGTCCAGACCACCCTGATGGGGGATGAGAGGCCAGATAGAGAAGTCCAGCCTTCTGAGCCATCCCAGTAATTCCAGCATTCCCAACTGAGGTCCATGAAATAGGAGCGAGACCAATAAACCATGTGGAGCAGAGAAGACCCATCCTGGCTGAGCCCAGCTCCAACTTCTGCCTCACAGAATTTTGGACAAGTGATATTTGAAAGCCTCACTTTACTTCATTCATTCTTTTCATATGACTATCTGTATATCAATATAATATGTTTTGTTTTCTATCTTTCTTATCTCTTTTCATCGATAGGGATATCTTGGAAAATTTTAAAGATATACGTGTGCTTTGCATTAAAAAATCTTACTTAATTTTTGCACTGACCACACAATTTAGGTGTTGCCATCTTTATTTTTTTGGATAAGCACACCCATCACCAAGGACATTAAGCAACTTGAACAAAATCTGCCAATTCATAAATAATTAGATCAAAATTTAAATTATTCATTTTGTTATTTCAATAGCATATGCAATAAGTATTTTTCATTAGATCCAATAGAGACCATAAGGTCTCCTGTACCATGGAGAAGTCACTCCAAGAAAACATAGAAACCAAATAAATCAAAGAAACAAATGCAATGCAATCCGTGATAACTGCCATTTGAAAAACAAAATTCTCTGGAAGTGAAGAGGAGAGGGATAATATGGATTAAGAGTGTGCAGAAGCAGAAAACCCTTCTGGAAGAGACAGAAATTGAGACAGACCTTGGGGAGGAAGGGGATTCCCAGGGGTAAAAATAAGTGAAAGAAGGTTTGAAAAGATGTCAAAGTGGAGCTATAAATATGGAAACACCCTTGGTATGTCCAGGGAAACGTGAATCAGAATACAGGCATACACAATAGGCAGCAATTTGAGATATATTTGGAAAAGTTAAGTGTTCAGCATATGGAAGACCTTGGAAACTAGGACAGAGAGTTCTTTGTTTGTAATCTGTCAAAGGAACTTGCACAACAGAGTCATATTGTCACAACTGTTCTTAGAAAGCTTCTCTCATTTTAATGGACTTTATTATGGTTTGCCTTATTAATTAGTAAGTTGGTCAAAGCCATCAATATATTAACAAGTACTTACACACACTATTCAAGGAACTGGGCTAGATGTCATGAGACATTTAGAAACAAAAGTATGGTGACCAACAGTAAACATCTGCTCTCAAGAAGTGTTCAGTCCTGTTAGGTCTCTAAAACATATCCTACAGTAAAACAACAGAACAAAACAAAATTTAAAAAACCTGTCAATAATAAAAGTTGTGACTTTCACTTAAGAACAATTTTTTGGATAAAATAAATGTTTGCATATATTTTTGATGGTCCTGATCAAACTGTGAAACACTAAGGAACCCTTACTAGGAAACTCTGCTTCACTGGTACAATAAAAAAATAACACGCTATGATTGTCCCATAAATTCTATGAAAATGAGTGTTTTCACATCTTCAGGTTCCTGTATTCTAGGCATTATCATTTGAGGGATTTTAGTGCCAGTTATTAACAAAGGCAGTGTGGTGACCAACTTTATGTGCCAACTTGACTGGGTCACAGAGTGCCCAGATATTCGTCTAAACATTATTTCTGAGCGTATCTGTGAGGATGTTTCCAGATGAGACTAACATTTGAATTGGTGGGTTTAGTAAAGTAGATCTCACCTCCCCAAAGTGTGTGGGCATCATTCAATCCATTTAGGTCTGGACGACAACCAAAAGCGGAGGAAGGAAGAATTTCTCTCTCTCTATCTCTCTTTTATTTTTCCTGCTTGACTATGGAGCTGGGACATAGGTCTTCTGCTTTTAGACTAGGATTCACACCATCTGAACTCCTGGTTCTCAGGCCTTCGGAGGACTTGGATGAAATTACATCACCAACTCTCCCGGGTCTCTTGCTTGCAGACAGCAGATTGTGGGACTTAACTTCCATAATTTCGTGACCCAATTTTTTATAAGTACATATGAGAGAGAGAGATAACGATATCCTAATGGTTCTGTTTCTCTTGAGAACCCTAGCTAATACCTGCAGTCTTCTTACTTTCAGAGAACATTCTTCACAATCCCTACAACATGGGCTTAGGACAGGATACTGCAAGACATTTAGATCACATTAGATCTGGAAACTACCAGACAGATCTCCATCTCTAATTGTGGATTGATAGGATCTGCCTTTCCTTAAAGGAATTTCAAGCATCAGTGGGCTGACGAGGAAGTGTTTTTGGAAAATATGGAATACATCTACCCTCTAAAATTCTGAAATCTCCACTGTATGCCAGTGTTTTCCTAAAATGACTGTATCAGAAACACCTGAGAAACTTGGTAAAAATGCACATTCCTGCACCCCTTCCCAGATGTACTTTATCAGATTATCTATGATGGAGCTCAGGATCTTCTACCTTATATACACCCCCATATCATCCTTTCCACATAGCTTAGAGTTTAAGAAACCAATAGGAATGGCAAGCCTGTGTTCTCCCTCACATTGTAATTACCTGTAAGCAAATGGCGTAGGTGTTGCCAGAAGTGTTACAGGTGTTGCCAGAAGTGTTAGTCTAATTAACGATCCACTCTGAATTTTAGGAGTTCCTTCGAGATAGCCTTGTTTTTGCTTCCCCTTCCTATTGGTGGATTTGCTTTTGTATTTTTTTGTTTGTTTGTTTGCTTTGGGTTTTTTTTTGCTGCACCATGCGACATTCAGGATCTTAGCTCCCTGACCAGGGAACCTGGTGTCCCCAGCAGTGGAAGCACGGAGTCTTAACCACTGCACCTCCAGGGAAGTCCCCGTCTTTGTATTTCCCATGCCATCTCAAATGCAAAACTACACTCCAAATACCTTCAAAAATCACTTATGGCCACTAGTAGAGCAACTTTAAATGAATGTTTTCGTGTCTGCCCATAAAGACTGCTATTGCATCACTTCTGCTGGAGTTATTATAGCTTAATCAGCAGTCTGATTTAGAGGAGTGGTTTAAACGTGCAGGACTTTGGGAAGGGAACTGTGACAATTACCCCTCGATTATGCCTGAACAGGACTGATCCTTGAATCTTGGCTAATTTGGGGGAGGTTGCCTACCACAGAGCTGTGATTGTGCCCACATTTTGGCTGCCAGTATGAGTCTGTGTTTTTATTGAATAAGAACCACTGGAAGCTACTGGATAAAGAAATTTCCTTCCTTTATCACATCAGCCCCTTAAGCTCAACACTGACACCCATCACACATGTATACACACACGCTATCATATGTTACTGCAAGATATATTTATTTACCTAAAGGAACAACTAAGATATGAAACTTACATACTAGCTGAAATTAATTTGTCTAGTGAGAATTAAATATAATTGGAAAGAAATTCCTAGCATATTTTTTTTTTTTTTTGAGAAAGGGAAACCCATCACCCTTCACAAGATGTTTTGCAAACTTGGAGATTTTCTTTTTGTTAGACACCTTTAACTCTGGATCTTACATCTTACTCTTGTGACTGATTCTTTTCTCTCTCTAGCCTGCTATCTCGGATGTGGATTACTATTCATTTTCCTTAATCTTTCACCTCCAGAGGTTTGATAGGGAGGGTCTGGGTAACAAAAATGCAAATGAAAACCAATCTTAAAAATTAATTGATACTAGCTATCCCTAATTTAAGAGTGTCTTCAATCACTTGAATAAGCAGAACATTTTCACCAGCCACTCTTTTTTCCTGCCTCCAATTTTCTACGTTCATATCCACCCCACTCCTCAAATGATCTGTAGAGTTTTTTTAATTCCCAGAATCTCTTCTCATTTCTTGTGAATTTTCCTATGTAGGAAAACTTAAGCTCCATTTCTCAGTTTTAGTTTTCATTTTGCAGTGGCAAAAGTTTCTTCTGTCCTTTAGCTCTAGTCTCTGTAAGTGAGAAACAGTTTGGTGTTTAAAACTTTTACCACAACATAGGTAAGTAAAATGACACATAGGAAGGTGATAAAATCATGGTTGAATGGATGGATATATGGAGATAGGTGATAGGAGAGAGAGAGGAAGAGAGAAAGAAATGGATAGATAGGTAGATAGATTTATATTTCTATATCTATATTATAGTTAGTGATTAACACATTTAATAAATAAAAGTGTGGTCTCCCTAATTGGTCACTAATTAATCCATCCATACATTCATTTAACAAATACTTCATTAAACTTTTTTTAGGTGCCAGCTACTTTTCTAGACCCTAGAGACAACACCAATGAATAAAATAGTCAAAATCTCCGTTTTTATTGAGCTCACATTCTAATGGAGTTTATGTTATTGTCTACGCTTCCTCCTGAATAATGCTGGAACCCATCTCCTATTCTTTGAAGCCAAATCTTTATCCTCTTTTTAACTGGATGAATAAAGCACCCTGCTGACAATTCCTTTTTTCTTTTCTTTCTTTTTTTCTGTAGTCTTGATCCTTTGCAATTTACTATCCTCATTTTAACCACAAGATTGAAATCTGATTATATCCCTACTTTGGGCTATTCACTGGTGTTTCCATCCTTTACAGAATAAAGCTCCAATTCCGCAGCTTGGCATCCAGGGCTTTTATGAGTTCATCCTTACCTACTTTTAAAATGTCACCTCCTGGCATTCTGAATCACACCCCAAACTTAAAGTCATGTTCATTTGTTGCTACTTGCAATTCTTGAAATTTGCTTCAACACTTTATGCTTCCAGCCCTTCGTGCATGCTCCTCCCTCTGCCATCCCCATCTTCCCCTAGTAAAGTCGAGTTCACACCTCAGTGTCTTTCTGGACTTTCCCAGATGAGTTAAGAATTTTCTCTCGTATGTTCCTGAATGACGTAAATGAGTTTATTGTAGTTCTGACCTCACAGCTCTCTTTTTGGCCCCTCCTATTCATGGTGTAGGCAGATGAGATTTTTTTTTTTCCATTTTTAATTGAAAATTTCATTGTGTCAGCCTTCTGATCTATGTTTTCCCACTGATTTATTTCCTGCCTACTTCTCCAGTCTCTCTCCCTTCGTTCTTCTCTTAGTTCATTACACATTGCTCCATTTTCCTTCTGCTTTTTGAGCACACAGAACCCTTTCTCACTTTTATCCTGGTGGTTCTCTCTGCCTGGAATACCCGTCCTGGGCTTATCGAAAGGCAGACTCATACTCATCGCTTTAGGTCTCACCTCAGCTCTCACCTGATGAGAAACGTCTTCCAGGATCGCTGCTGCTATAGTGGCCTCCTCTCATTACTCTCTATCCTGACACCGTGTCCATATCCTTCTTAGCACGATCCATATGAATGGATCTCAGTTATTTGTTTAATAGTCTCTGCTGATTTTCTTGAATGCAAGCTCATTGATGGTTAGGATTCTGTCTACTTTTTTCACTCCTCTGGCTCTAAAGCCCAGCATGGTGCTCAGCAAATCTATTGATTGACTTAATAAACAGTAATGGCCACATGTTGCTATTTGCTATTTGCTTCTTTCTCTGTGGATACCAGACTGTGGAGATAGATGTAGAGGATATACGTTGTATACCGCTCACTTTAGTACCACTAAGAAGCATGATATCATAGATAATTAAATTATATTTTACCTTGAATATAAACATGACAAGTTAAAAAAATGCATCATGTTATAAAGATGCAAAATTATTTTAAATGAAATTATGAAAAAGATGAGTAATAAGATTTATTTTTTGATACCTAAGTCTGATCAAGTCTGAGGCTGTCTATCATGTGAATTGGGAATGGAGACAAGTCCTGCATGAAGGTTAGCATCAGAAAACCTGACTCCTCTGACATTTGGATGATGTGGTATAGAGAGCTGGCTGTATCCCTATGGTCACTGGTCTTGGTTCTATTATATAATCTGGAGATTGAAGGAGATGATGACCCATTGTAAGGTGCCAAGCAGAGAACGTGCCTGAAACAACCCAGGGACCCAGTAAATGTTAGCCCTCGTAGTTAAGATGATCAACAAAATAAATTAATTTCTGATATAGACTAAGAGGAATAAAATCGAAGTTCAGAAAAAAATTCACTTTTAAAGATTCAGCTTTTTGGTTGTCAATTTTTCAATATTTTCAAATCCCAGAATTTAAATGATTTTGTTTTTCTCAGGGTATTATCACTTTAAAAATGTTGCAAAAGTAGTTAATAGGTAGAAACATTTGTCTTATCTGGTGAAAAGAGTTATTTTCATGTATTTCATTTTTAACTATTAGTTATTTATCAGTTTTCAAGTTATGAGACTACAGCTTTGTGGGGAGGGATCTACTTTTATTATTCAAATCTCAGAAGAAATACATGCTTTTTAATAGCTAACTTTTATATCAAGACAATAAGTTAAAATGGATTTCTGGTCTCCTGACATCATTAAAGATAATATTGTTTTAATCAGTTTTAGGGTCACCAGCTTCCAAGGCAGCCCCCAGTGATCCCACCTCCTATAATTCACGTCCTGGTGTAGTCCTCTCTCACATGATCCCAGAGTTGGTCTGTGTGACCAATAATGACAGCGGTGATGGCATGTCACTTCAGAGAGTAGGTTATAGAAGCTCGTGCCTTCCATCTCGGCCACTTTGGGAGAGATGAGCCGCCATTTTGTGAGCAGCTGCTCACAAAAGCCCAGGCAGCAACAAAGTGAAACCTTCTCTGGCCAATAGCCATCAAGGAACTGAGGTCTGCCAGTAACCATGTGAGGTCTTGGAAACAGTTTCTCTAGCCATAATTGAGGCTCGAGATAAGACTGCAGCCATAGCTGATGCAGCGTGCAACCTCATGAGAGATGATGGAGCCAAAACCACTCAGCAGAGCTGCTCCCAGATCCCTGACCCACAGAAACTGTGAGATAATAAATGTTTATCGCTTAGCTGCCAAAGTTGGGGGTAATTTGTTAAAGATAATTAATACCAGTGTTGAATCTGATTTACGTGGTACATTGCATGTTTGAAACCCAGTGTCCTTAAAAAAATCCAGAATTTTATACATAGTAGAATATTTATAAAAGCCAAAAAGTCAGACACAAAGAAATTGTATAATGAAAAGAAAAAAAAGGAAGAAAATAAGATGGCCTGAGTAGAGGTTATGGTCATATGTCTGCAGCTGTGATAGAGTTTAGAGATGGTAGCAGATTGGGCTGAACTCTATCTCTTATATAGAGCAAAAGTCTGAGCTATAACCTTTGAGTGTTCCCTTTTATAACTTTAAGGCAGTTAAATCATGTTTATGGAATTAACACTTTCAATGGTCTTTTCTGGATGCTTTTCTCAAATTGTCAAGCTTTCTCCAATGAGTCTATGTTAATTTTGTAATCAGAATATATAAGTATTATTTTTGTTTAACTTAATCAAGTTTTAATATACTCAAAGATCTAAGTTATTTAGCACCTCTGGAGTTAGGAATTAGAACTGAATAATTCAATTGTCTATGGCAGATTTTACCACATGTGATACCTGACATCTGGTTCTAGGTCCTCTTTATTTGAGAAACGTTTAGAGTAACTGAGCATGTTTATTTTAGAGAAGAGATCATTTGAAGAAATATGAGAGCTGTTTCCAAAAATTTCAAAATTGTTATATACCATAAGAAATAGACTCTGTAATAGAACTCAAATAGTTCTATGTTGATACCAGGAATAAAGTTAGAGTCAAGTCACAAAGCAACACTTTCAGCTCAATATGAGGAAGAAATCTTTGACATAACTAAAAACAATAAAATATTCTGCCTTGTGAGATTGTGAGGTCCACACCACTAAAGGGGAGTAAATGGACATTCACTCACTCTTTACTGGACATCTTCATGAGAGCCTGAAATAGCATGTCAGTGATCAAAGGGATGCCTCACTGGCCCTAGATTCTGTCATTGGTCAGCAATCAATATTTTGATATAACTGATTAAGTGGACTAGAGATGCACACATCACAAGAATCTTTGTTTTAGATAACATTCTTGCATTAATTCTTTGACGGCATTACCCAAGTATATGAAGATGTGTAAATGCTCTCCCACATCTGTTTTTCATGACCTAGATCTACTTCATTGGCTCCTGTAGCTGAGAGAGTTTCTGAGGGAGCTGATAGACATAAAAGAAGATCTGCAATTAACCAGGGACACAAAGACTGGCTGGGCTGGACCTCCAGGGCACACCTCTGCTTGTTTCTATCATCTCCCCAGTTGCAGACAAGGGTTCTCATGGTCCCAACTTCTCATCTACCTAGCCCTGTAGTACCAGAGGGAAGACCCATATCACCTGAAGCTCTGGATCAGTACCTCTGAACGGATTTGTCTGGCTTGGTTCAAATGTCCACCCCTGAACCAATAACTATGCCCAGAAAATGGAAAAGAATTATGATGATTGGCCTTGGTTCATGTATCCTTCCTATAATTGGAGCGCAAGGGACAGACTATTAGGAGTTAGGAAATGCATGTAGATATCAAAAGCAATCCCTATTTCAGACCACAGTAATCTCTTATTTTTTACCCTTTCATGTTTTGTTGTTGTTGTTGTTATTATGCAATTTTGTAGCGTTATAAACATTATAGGCAAATGTACTGGAGTTACCTATAATTGAAAAATGTATATTTATTTTCTCTCCATAAATTATTGAGGTGTTTCTGCTATATAACACATTTTGAAGTTTCACCTACTTTAGAGGGGTATCATTCTTTTAATCATAAGGCACTCAGAGTCGCTTTCTTTTAACTTTCTGAGTAGTTTTTAATAAGCATGGCAAAATCAATCTAACTGAAAGATCTGATCATTAACAAGCACTGACCCAAATCTTAACAGCATCTCCCATGGCATACAATGCCAATCACATCCTCTGCCAGAGAAATTCATGAAGAGGGTCCAAGAGATACTTCCATGAGACCTGACCAGGTGCCTCCTCAACTGGGTCCAGCTTCTGTGAAGGACACCTTAACTCAGACAGATGAAGTGTTACATTAGAGATAGTCTGTACTGCCACAGTGCATTCTGAATTATTTTTTAACTTTACCATGATTTTACTATTTTTCATGTAGTTTTTCATAATGGAGATTTTCTGACATTATGCTAATTGAGCTACTGAATGCAAGGATATCTTTATATATACCCTAAATTTGATGGGATTCAGACCTAGGTAAATATGGAACAATTGTAGTAAACACATAGATACAATTATTCCCTTTAGTATTCAAATTTCATAAAGATAATAGCTGTAAAACACAGACAACAACTTTCCTCTATCTTCATCCCTGTCTTCTAACATCATAACGTTAAGAATTTATGAGCTAAAATATAAACTATTTTTGATGAAAACACTATAAAATTTGATAAAACTCTATAAAATATTAAAACATGAACTATGACAATATTAACTCTATGAGTTAAAACATGAAGTATTTGGAGTATTCCTCCTACTGAGTACTTATGCCAGTGGGATTTGTCTGAATCAAAGTAATAGCTCTACTGAAATACCTTAATTGTATGTCTGGCTACAGTTCAAACTTCTCACTGTATGTGACGCAAACCCTCCCTCAGGCAATCCTGGTTTCCTGGTTAACCTGGAAAATGAATGCAGATGACAATAGATAATTGACTTTGTGTAGAGGGCATGATGCCAGAGAACCATGGCTTTCCCAGCCAGTTGTTTTTAAACATTCTGGGAAAATTTACTCATTGTGTAATTTTTTTACTACTCAAAACATCTTTGTGTGACACCAAATGGTATTTGTCACAGTTTTCCACTTATGTACACAGTTGTTCATATTTTAAGGAGAATATCTCATTTATTCTAATTTATTAAGAGTGAGTCAGAGACTGTTTTGAAATATCTAAAGATCTGTTTTATATATATATATATATATATATATATATATATATATATATATATATATTTAAATTTATACATTCATAAAACAGATCAAAAACTTAACTTCTATTAAAACACTGGAAATGACAGTTTTAAATATAATGAAAGCCTTCCACTTAACTGCTTTTCATAGATGTTTATTACTTTATTCGTTTACCTAAGTATTTTAGATTATAGCTAAATTAGATTAATTTAGAATATTATTTAATATTATTTGAATTTGCACAATTGAAAATATTGCCATGCATTATTAATAAATGAACATAGAGTAATATTATTTCTTCTTCATTCATTGACACACTTTTTGATATTTTTCAATCAATGAAAACTATAAAAATATGCACTCAATTTACAGATTTTTATTGAAAAAGTGAAAAACTCATTTATAGCGAATATGCTGTTGAAATATTTTCTACATCTGACTAACTGGTGAAGCCTTAACCAAAAACACAATTTAATTTTTAAAAGATATTAGCAAGTAGTTGGTGCAAGCATCAAGATAAATAGGAAGATATATTAAAATTCTGGGACCCACCCTCTAAAAATACGGTGAGAGACTTCATAAATTTTAACATTATTTTATTCCATCCTGGCTTTTTAATTCCATTCTTTCACTGTTTGTCTTCTTCATTTGTCCATTTATATTGAGGGCTCACTCATGCCATATGATGAGCTAGTCTGGGGTTAAAAAGACAAATGAGATACACATAAGATCAGATTGAGAGGATATCAAGTTTATTGGGAAAAAAGAGGTCAAAGTCTTAAGAGGATAGATGTGGATAGTTTAATCAAAATTATATTGAAGTTACCAGAAGAATGTCACATTGTAGGTGAAGAGGAAAATTATAATATGTATGTGAACATATAATATTACCGTTGTTGCTTGCTGACTGCACTTACTTTTGGTTCTTCCCTCATCCATTCTCTGTACTTCTCCCTTGACTCCCAGACTATTAGACTGGTTTTACTACCCTCTTCTTCTATACTTCAATTCTTTCTTTTTCAGAATTATCAACTTTCTCCCTGTACCTAGAGTCTTTTCTACATATGCACTTACGCTTCACTTCTTATCTCAAATAAAGAGAATCTTTTCTCTTGTTCATGGCTAATCTCTATACATTTGTTACAGATCCTGTGTCTTTCCAACTTTGTCCAGGCCTCATCCACCAAATTATTCCCCTCGCATTATGAGTCTCTCATTTCTCCCTCTCCTTTCTTTGTGAGCATATACATACACTCAACTCTTTCATCATTAAAAAAAATTTTTTGGACTCTTTTCCTATCACATTTTTCTTCTCTTAATAGTCAAAATTATTCTTCATATATCATTATTCTTTATCCTCCTAACCTTCCCATTCAGTGTTCTACTTAACTACAGACTGACTTTCTGTCTCCACCCCACCATACCAGTGAAACTACTGATGGTAAGATGATCAAATCCAAAGAACACTTTTCAGTGTTTATTTAGCACCTATGCCAGGCTGCATTTGACACTCACAAATAATAATTCTCCTCTAAAATGTCTCTTGGTTTCTTCCTTTTTTTCTTCCTCACCATTTTTTCCTGGTCATCTTCATTGGACTTCCTTCCCTCCAAGAGCTTCTTAAGGTTATGTTCACCAAGATTTTTGTTTTGTGGGGGGTGGTCCTCTTCTACTTGCATTCTAGTTCTTTCTCAGGCATTTCATCTACACCAATTATTTCAAATGCACCAATGAACTAAAAATTTCTAAGTCTCTTTCATCACCCAGACTACTTTCCAAAGCTTCAGATTTATAAGCTATGGGTCTATAAGACATACCCATCTACACATCCTTTATGTGCTGTCAATGCTACCTACATATAACAGAAATAATTGTTGTTATCTTCCATCTTGTTCTTCTTGCTGTATCTCTTAAATTGATGAAGGACACCACCTTCCACTGAGTCACAAAAGACAGACATTCAAGGACTTCCTTGATTCCTCACCTTTCCTCCATCTCCACTCCAATCAACAGTCCCTGTCATGCCCTCATCCTCAATGTATCTTGAAGCTGTTTCTGCCTCTACCTCTACTACCATTCTCTTAGATGAGTTTTTCAAATCTATCACATGCATTGCTGCATGATCACTTCAATTACTTTTATTTCTAGCCTTCTCTTTTTAAAATCATTTAGCCACAATAGACAGACTAATCTTTTCTTTTAAAAACAAAAATCTAACCATGTCATCCCCCAGCTTAAGATCTTCTTCCAACTTTCCTCCTGAACAGCAGGATAAAGTGCAAACTACTTGTCAAATGACCTTAAGCTCTTAGTATCTGGCCTCTGCTTACCTTTCCAACTTGATTTCTCTCAGACTTCCTCATATGAACTTTTTACTCCAGCCAAAAACAACATGTTTTCACCTATTATAATGCAACTAGGCACTTGTCCTATCATCACAGCATGAGCTTCAGAGACTTACTACCTTCATATCTTGGTGACATTTATGTCTCCTTAGGTCACAATCCCATCTTGGTTTCACATAACCTATGAACTAAATTATGAAGCTAATTACCACCATCTCCTCTTCCATCTTCACTCTAGCTGAGAGGCTTCCTCCAGTGAAAAAAATTCAAGGTATAAGGAAATAATCCACAAACTTTCTAGATCACAGTTAACATCTACCTGTATGTGTGTCCATATACTCTTTTTTCCTCTGTACTTGTGATAAACTGTTTTTCTATCTAAGAGCCCATGTATTTGGATTCTGCATCTCATCCTATCTTGCTTACTTAATGAAGTGGATCAAGAAATGTTCTTCTGCCTCTCTTACATTATCATTTTTACCTTCTTGGTTGAATCATTGCCATAAACGTACAAACATGTAAGAAAATATTTTCTTCTGATATCACATTCTAGCTTCCTTCCACTTTTCTGGGAATATCTGAAAATACCTGCTATCTCCAATTCCACTCATATCATTCCCTCTTATACTCACTCTAAGCAGACCCTCATTCTTACCACTTCAAAAAAACAGCTTTTATAAAGATCATTGATATTGCTTAATTCTCAGTCTCCATCTGATTTACTCTATCTGTAGGTTTAACTCAGTCACTCCTATTTACTTTAAGAATTCCTTCATTTAACTTCCGAGGCTCTACTGTGTCTTGGCTTTCCTCCTACATTCTATGTTGTACCTTCTTATCTAACCCCCAGCCCCCATTGTTGAGGGGAGGCAAAGTGTTCTCCTCACCTGCCAATCTTCTAAATATTGGGGTTCTTGGACTTCTCTTCATTTCTTTTAATAATACTCCCAAAGTTTTCTCTTCCATCCTTATGGCTTTCAATATCATCTGTGTTCTAAAAATTGACATATATATTTCCAGCCAGACCTCTCCCCCGAACTCCATACTCACATATACAACTGTCTTCTATTGAGTATCCAATAAATATATTACATTTAACATTTCCAACATCCAATTCTTGATGAAGAGATGACGATGGCCTTCGTTCTTTTCCATAGGGTTTTCCTTTCACCTCCCCTCCCAGTTTTCCTCATTTCAGCATATGGTAATTTTATTCTTTTGATTATTTAACTCAAAAACCTTGGGATTATTGTTGAATCCATCTCACACTTGAGTAATGTCTGTCAGTTCCACTTCTAAAATATATCCTGAATCTGGCCACCATGCTTCTCCATAACCTCTAACAGTACCCATACCACTCTTTTCTCTTGCTAAGATTTTAACAATTCCCTCTTAATTAGTCTCCTTGTTTTTATTATTTTTCCTTTACAAACAATTCTCAACTCAGCAGCCACAATTCCTTATCTAAAATCTAGGTCAGGTCATAGAGGCAACCTAGACTCATGGCCAACAGCATGGACTCTGCAGATGGACATTCTGGGCTCTACTACTTACCCACCATGTAACCCTGCATGGGTTACTTAATCTCGCTGGCTTCTGTTGATTTACCTATAAAATAGAAATAAAAATGTGATAAACATTAAAGTTGCAATGAAGAATATATTACTTGATATGTGTAAAAAGCTTAGGGTAATGTCTGGCATATAAGTTACTTAAGTAAATTAAAGAAATATTGTTTCTCTGTCCTAAGGCCTTTGTTGGCTTTCCTTTCCATTTTTATAGTGGGTCCTCAGGTCTTTCATAATCCCAATCCCCTCAAACTCTCTGACATCACCCTCTGGCAGTTTTCTTCCCTTACACCATTAGAACTGTATCAACATCCTTGTTGCCCTAAAACACAGGAATCTTGCTTGACTCAGGAACTTTGTACTTGATGTTCACTCAGTCTGGAATGCTACCTCCCTACTACTCCCACCCCACACAGATATCTTTAAAGATCACTTCCTCAGTTTCTTTATTCAAATGTCACCTTCTATTATATAAAATATCAATCTCCCATACCAGCTCTGGAAATTACTTCTCTCCTACTCTGCTTTATTTACCACCAAAGCACTTATTGAAAGCTAATATATTATACACAAACATCTCTTATTGTCCAAATATATTTAATTTATGAATGCGAGTAGGAATAGTACAGGTTACTGTGGTTTGTCTAGTGAATAACAAGAATTCAGTTGGTGAGGAAATCATCTGAAAATTAAAAAAAATAAAATCAGATAAGGACAATTCTTGAATTCAGTAAAGGAGAGTTTGGAAATAGAGGATATAATGAGTTTGGATAGTGAGGAATATTTGTATTTCCTAAGTTAATTGCAAGTTCCAAGATGCAGTAACTGTATGATACTCTGTTGTACCTCAGAGTCTAGAATAAGACCTAAGAAAAATAGACTCTCTTGATATTTGTTTGTTTAAATTAATGAATAAATAAAATATTTGTAAACAAACTCAATTATTTTTTTTCTTCCTTTATCAGCCAGTCATAGGAAATTCTCAATGAGGTCATAAGGCAGGCTGAGGGAATAATGCTGTTGCTGCAGAAGCAGGCACAGAAGAAAGATGAGCTTTCTAGTGACTTTCATTACTTGTGTTCTCAGGAATCACTTGAACCTCTTTCTGTTTTATTATTTTTGCTTGATGGTGGGATGCTGCTAGAACATCTCATTTCATGAATTGGTGGTTCAAACCACTTGGTATTGAGCATCTCAGATCCCACTGAACCCATGTTTGCAGTCTCTGCTATGGCACATTAGCAATCCAAGAGCTATCTCAGAAAGAGAAAAATTAGTTTCTGACAACAGAATGGCTTTACATCCAGTTCTAGGATTTTTCACCCTTATTCTCCTCTCAAATCTTTCCATAAACCTTACGTAGCATCTTATCCACTTGGTCATAAAGGCCATGTGATAAAGCAAGTTTTCCCTGCTCATCAGATCAAATCAGCTGATATAGACTGGTGTAGTACCCTGCAAAAAAATAGATAAAATTCCTAAGGAATAATTTGGGCAAAACCAGGAATTTTAAGCACTTCTGAAGTAAGATCCTGAAGATATTTTACTCTCCCTTCCAAGCGAAAGCAAATAACTTCAGTTATTCCCTGTTTATTGGAATACAGAATATAAATTTACCAGATGCCAGGGGCTATGTCGAATTGCTCTAGGAAAAGGACCACTTTAAAAACAGCAGCTCTAAAGCAGTCATCCCTGTTTAAGTTTATGAAAACTTATTTTCTTTTAAAATCTATCTGGGTTAGGGGGGTGGCCAAGGTGGCAGAGTGGGAAGACCCTGAACTCACCTCCTCCCACAGGTACAACAAAATTACTTTTTATAGGGCACCTATCTATAAGAACAATGTGAAGACTAGCAGAAAAGATTTTCCACAACTAAAGATAAAGACAGAAGAAAGGGAACTATGATGAGACAAGTAGGAAGAGTGGAAACACAATATAGTCAAGACCCACACCCCCTAGTCAGTGACTCCAAAACAGGAGAAATATCACAATTGCAGAGGTCCTTCCCAAGGACTGAGTGGTCAAAATCCCACATTGGACTCCCCAGCCTGTGGGTCTGCACTGGGAAGATAAGCCCCAGAATGTCTGGCTTTGAAAACAAGCAAGGCTTCTGTTCAGGAAAGCCAGAGGGTTACAGGAAACAGAGACGCCACTCTTTAAGGGCACACACAAACTCTCATGTGCTGTGAGTCCCAGAGCAGAGACATAAGTAGTAGTTTGAAAGGAGCATGGATCAGACCCACTGACAAGCAACATTTTGAGATCCTCCCTCTAGCCTATTAGTGCCAGTGGCTTACCCACCCACCAGCAGACCAACAGCAGTGCTGAGCCCCCCTGGGCCAGGTAGCCAGCCATCAAGAAGCCTACCCTGCCCTCCAGCAGGCCCACAGTCACTGCACATGGCAGGGCCTTGCAACCAACCAGGTGGGGGCCAGACCCACCTACCAGCACAAATAGAGAGCCCAGAAATGAACCCACACTTATATGGTCAATTAATCTACAACAAAGGAGGCAAGAATAGACAACGGGGAAAAGACAGTTTCTTCAATAAACGATGTTGGGAAAAGTGGACAGCTATATGCTAAAAAGAATCAAACTGGATTACTTTCTCACACCACATACAAATACAAACTCAAAATGGATTAAGAACTTAAATGAAAGACCTGAAACCATAAAACCCATAAAAGCAAAAAAGGAGTACACTCATTGACACTGGTCTTAGCGATATTTTTGTGGATCTGTCTCCCCAGGCAAGGGAAACAAAAGCAAAAACAAAGGAGTAGGACTACGTCAAGCTAAAAATCTTGCACAGCAAAGGAAACTATCAACAACAAAAAGTCAGCCTACTGAATGGGAGAAGATATTTCAAACAATATGTCCACTAAGGAGGTAATATTTAAAATAAACAAAGAACTTACAACTCAACATCAAGAAAGCAAACAACCCAATAAAAAATAGGCAGAAGACCTGAATAGATGTTTTTCGAAGGAAGGTATACAGGTGGCCAACAAACACATGAAAAGATGTTCAACGTCACTAATCATCAGGAAAATGCAAAGTGGAACCACGAGATAATACTTCACACTTGGACAATGAGATGTCACCTTATGTGGTTATCATCAAAAGACAACACATAACAAATATTGGCAAAGATGTGGAAAAAAGAACACTTGTGCACTACATATCTTTTCAAGGATGCCCAAGCTTCCACTTATCATTGTAACTTCGAATTTAGTGCTGAAGGGGGTGCCCTCTAAACTTCCTCAGAGGACATATTTAGGAGAGTCATTTATGACATATTTACTGTAACATTCCCCAAAGACAGCATGAAAATCCAGTTTTCAGGCAACAAAATGAATAAGTAATAAAAACTCTTCTCATTTGCCAAAGCCAATACTCTGCATCCACAACCTTCAGTAAGTGCAACCATTTTAATAAATTCAGCCAACACAAAAATTATGTTTATTTCTAGTCTAACACTTAGAATCCATTCTTACCTATATCCATCCTTTTTTTTTTTTTTAATGAAATAAACTAAACAACAAACAAACAAAAAAACTTGCAAGATCTTGGTGTTAAGCACTTTTCTCTCTAGAGTTACGTTTTTTTTTTTCTCCCAGATCATGCTGAGCTTGTTTAAGATGTGGGAGCATTGATAACTGGTAAGGATGAAGCATGGAGAGAAATAAGAAATATCTTGCATCCCTCTGCAAGATACTATTCCGTATGAATTTGTAACTAATTTAAGCAATGCAGGACCAGCCCCTTTTCAAAGCGTCAGGAGGTCTGCTTCTGCTGGCAGGCCTGACAGAGTTTGGGTGATCTGGGTATTAACGAGTCATCTAAATACTCTCAAATCACTATTCCAGTTCTCAGGAATAAACCTTCCCTAATAAATCTTCCCTAATAAATCACCTAACATAATGAATTCAATTTGTGTTATAATTGAGCAATAAACAAGATCAGATTCTGAAGTTAACTTTTTGCCATACCAGCCTTGAGACCAAAGAAGTTAAGATATTCAGTCAGTCTTAGAAAATGTTAGGTTTTCTGATAATGTCTTGAGTTAAGACTTGAAAATGTTGACCTTGTCGCTTTCTATCTTTAAATTCTCTATCCCCGCCTACAGTCCTTCTTTTGCTTTTGATCCAGGTAATGGTCTGTTTTAATAGTAATTTTGTCCACCAATGCCTTTCCTTTATTTGGCATCTCATACCGGTCTTACTTTCTAATGGTAAGTGGTTTCTCACTACTTTGAGATACAAATAGTTAATGAAGACATTCCCAAATCTTATTTTCCTGAACATCTGTTGCATTTAACCAATGCTGCTATCAATAACCACATTGGTCAGTGTTGAGTTTTTAGCAGTACAATCTACTCTAGATGGTTTAAATGGACACACATTTGATACAAAGATTGAGGAATATACAAAGTTGTCAGAAGGGCCAGAGAAGGCATGAGATTGGTCCCATCCACTAATCATTCATTTTCTGCTCAGTTTGCCCTCTCCCTTATGAGAAGCAATAAGGAAGCTCCTACTTCTCCTGCTAATCATCAAGCCATGCTATGTGTGTCATGTCTGACAGAGCTGTTGCTCCTTCTACAGTTAGCTGATGAATCAAAAAGGCTGCTACATATGCCATTGCTGCCATGATCTGAGTCAACAAAATGGATATATCTCACCTTGTATGTCTCAGTGATACTGTTCCTAATCTAGGTTTATGGGGTTACACATGAAAAATATAATCAAAATCAGATCCCAAACTCTATCTATGAGTGGAGGAAGGGATTTTTAAAAAATTTTTATTGAAGTATAGTTGATTTGCAATGTTGTGTTAGTTTCTGTTGTACAGGAAAGTGAATCAGTTATACATAGACATATATCCACTCTTTTTTAGATTCTTTTCCCATACATGTCATTACAGAGTAATGAGTAGAGTTCCCTGTGCTATACAGTAGCTTCTTATTAATTATCAATTTTATATATAGTAGTGTGTATATGTCAATGCCAATCTCCCAATTTATCCCCTCCCCTTTTCCCCGTGGTAACCATAAGTTTGTTTTCTACATTCGTGACTTTATTTCTGTTTTGTAAATAAGTTCATTTGTACCCTTTTTTTTAGATTTCACATATAAGCAACATCATATGATATTTGTCTTTCCTTGTCGGACTTACTTCACTCAATATGACAATCTCTAGGTCTAGCCATGTCACTGCAAATGGCATTTGTTAATTTGGTCTTCTAACTATCTCCTGCACTCTGTAAAGGATTGGAGTGGGTACTGGCAGAACAAATCCAAGAATCCATAACAAATTTTGTCACAATTTCTGGGCCATTTCTTACTGCTGTGGAGGCAACAGTATAGTCTCTACTCTTCTCATGTCCTTGTCTCCAATTTCTTTAATGGGATGTCCCAGTCCCTGACCTTTACTCCTACCGTGCACTACAGGTTTTACACCTTACCTAAATGGTTTTATTAATGACCTAACATAATAATATTACACTGAATTAGTTCTCATCGTTTTTGATTTATGGATTAGTCTTATTATTCTAGTAGACATTCTCTGTTTTTCCATCAACCATGAAAGCTCCTGTTTCTAAACATCTTTGTAATTGAAGTGATGCTGAGGATGCCAGAAAAGAAGAAAGGATGAGTGAATATGCAGAGGAATGTGGAGTGGAAAGGAATTTGACGACATGTGTTGTTTAGCATCTGTTTGCCAAATAAAGGGGGAAAACATTTCACTCAGAATGAGAAAAATGAAAATGAGTCCTAGTATTTGGGCAGAGTGAGAAGAGTCAGAACATTGTGGAAGATAATTCTAATGATTGCTAAATTTTAAAATTCCCCTTCTGACTCATACCTCTATCTCACCTTTCCTGTTGTACAGAACCCTGAAGTCTTATGATGAAAGCACCATTAAAGGCCAAAGACTCTGTCTGGTCGGTAAAGCTGCCCCCCACTCACATGAACTAGCATGAAATCCATTGCACTAATTTTTTAAGCCTTGTTTTGAGAGTGTTTCTGAAGCAAAACAAAGTCTATTCTGTCTTTTTAAAATAAGAACTCAGATAATTGTCACAGAGATTCAGTAGGATGGCTGAAAAAAATTGAAAAACGTGCTGTATTTTAAAAAGTTAAATATTTGATGTTGTTACTTGCTTACTATGACTTACTTATTTACCTTTTTTTCTCATATCAGTGCTTGATAGCCAATGTAGGTAAAGGAAGAATGTACTCAAGTTTGTGCATATACTTATAAATCGCAGAAGGCTAAGGAGATGAGGAATTTTAAGTCCTTACTAAAATCATTGTTGAAATGATTGACTGTGAAATCCAGGATATGAATAAGTAAAATCAAGAGGACTTAAAAGATGGGAAGAAAATATGTTTATAAAAGACTTGAAAATCATAATGAAAATGAAGATATGGTTCAGGAGAGGAAAGGGAATGAATTGAAAATGAGATGTTGTTATGAAAGAATTTTGTGGTACAAGATATGAAATGAAAGCAGTTCGAGTGATATCTAAGGAATGACTACACAAAGAATGAGAAAATGGAACTGAGTGAAAGTCATTGAAACGGAGGAATCATGTGGCATTTGAGGAGTTGTAGATGGGGAGAGTCATTAACAGGAAAATTAAGATTACCCATTTTGATAGCAGAAAACACTCTAGAGTGTGTTTACATGTTACACTGTGTAATATATTTTCCATTCAACACTAAATCTTTGAATCTGACTTCTAAGAAAAATGAGAACAAAATCTTATATTTTAAAATCAGTGTTTTGTCCATGAAGTTATTTCATTACAATGCTCATGTGGTAAAAAACGTAGAAAATAAAAATGTTTCTATACTTTCCAGTCCTCCTCTAAACCCTTTCTTTCCTTTAAAAAATAGCTCAATACTTCATTAGATATTTTTTTAAAATCTGCATATACTTTAAAAAGTGTCAGAAAAACAGTATCCCCACAATACTATCCTAGAACATGTCTATATACCTCAAATACAGGATTTAAAGCATAGGATGAATATTTCTAGATGTTATATAGGCCACTATATGATATTAATAATGATTGTTTTGTATTTGAGTGGAACCACCTTGTAATATGTGACAACACTTCAATGGGATAATCTGTAGTGAGCCTTCAATACAAATTTAAATTAGGATAAAAAAAGAATACCTACAAATGGGTCCAATTGAAGATGACTGTTATAGAATCATCTCACTCATCAGTTCCCAAATGCTACTCAGTTTTCTTAGCAGCAGGTAAGAAAACCTGCTGTTTCAGGATTTGAAACACTGATCTCTATTATTAATCCATTACTCTTTTTAACCTTTAACAATGGAAAAAGATGATGCTATTAACCCAAATTAGGAGATTTCTATCCCTGAATCCCTATTAAGTAAGTTTGGACACTAACATTTTTATTTTTGTTCATAAATTGGAATAGGTTTACATCTATGTTTGTTTGTAAGCTTGTTTATAAAATGGGGACAAGATCCAGCCATTGTGGTTATTTCCTGTGAATACAGAAATGGATAATCACTCAGTTAGAGACTGTGCTTGGATCCTTCTCATTTCCCGTCAGTGGAATTTTATCTCTAAAGTCCAAATGGAAATAACACATAGTGAGTGAGTGATGGCAATTTAATTTATGTAATGGTGGGCTAGGTAGTAAAAATGAGTCTTTGTCTTGCTGTACTTGATGGAATGGATAAACTACAAGTTTCTTTCTAGGTATCAGGGAGAAAAGAGAGAGAGAGGGAAGCACTCTAAAGCCAGAGATGTGCTACATATGTGGATTATTTGAGGATAATGGTCCACTGATCTTCTTAGCCCTTGGGTTCTCATGAGTAAGCATACTGTTCAGTAACTTTCTAAATCTTATTGTCCTGCTTTCTAAACTCAGATGGTTATAGTTTTCTATCAGAGCACACTATGCCTTGTAACTAATTTGTTTACACTTGAACTGATGGAAGGGGGACTTGGCTGAAAAAGATCTTAGTAGCAGTGTTAAAATAAGCTCACTTGAATATATAGGAACAAAGTGGTGTAAATTGAAGAATAATAAAAATGTCAACAACTTGACAAACATGAAGATTTTTTAACACAGAAATATAGGCAGATTGAAGCACACTTTTCTCAGTTTCGTTTGTAAGAATAGCAAAGGAGAAATTAACTACAAAGCCGGTGTCAACATGGTGTCAAAACAGTCCATCAATCAGTTTGTTATTTCAATCGATCAGTGAAATAAGTAGTTCATTGAAGGAAATCCATTTTAACAGTGAAATCAGTAAATGTTTGATTGAATGTTTTACTATTTAAAAGTCATATAGTACATCCTATAAGAAATTGATTGAGCAGAAAAACATCATACAAGGAGAGAATTAACATAACATGATGAAAATCACCAACAACATTAAGTAACTAACAAAGCCTTCTGCCCTAGAGGAAAAGGAAAAAGGATGAATTCCAGGGCTGTTGTTTACTAAGAAACTCTGAATGGTAACATCCAGTTTTACACATTAATTATAGCTAATGTCAAGCAATGTAACAGGAAAAACTAATTAAACCAGATATTTCACTCATTTCAGAAAGACATGCCAGTATAATGTAGTCTATTATTCACTTAGGATGTGCAGAAGAAATAGAGACTGCAGCCCTAGCTGAGATGAAGGCATAAAACATTATCATCTCAAAAGCATGTATTGTTTTTGTCCTTTTAAGAGCAAATTCTCCCCCAAATTCCTAGATCTGAAACAGGCAAGTGAAGATGGAAGTTTGGAAGAGTGAAATGCCATGCTTCCCTATGTATTGGGTTGGCCAAAAAGTTCGCTCAGGTTTTTCCATAACATCTTACAGAAAGACCCGAATGAACTTTTTTGCCAACCCGATATATGATGAAAATTCACACTGTTGATTATATGCATAATGAATATGCACCTGTTCTGACATATAGTTTTCTGAGGGGGAAAAATAACAGGTTGTTTGTGTTCATGATTAACTCTTTAAACTTTAAAGAAAAATATGCATCATATTTAGGGTACAATTTCACACATACACTCTAGAACAGTGCTTTTTAAACTTTAATGTGAATGCGTGGTCTGGGGTAAGGTCTGAGATGAGATTCTGTATTTCCAACAAGCTCCCAGGTGACACCACTGCTATTGGTTCATGACAACACTTCAAGTGGGAGGCTCTAATGTAAACTACACAAGATAGAAAAAGGTTAAACCTAGAAGGTACCTTACATGACATTTAGTGTAACTACACATTTTAAATATGAAGAAGTAAAATCTCAGAGCAATGCAATGACACAATTCCTTATTAGCTGACAATATCAAAACTCAAAACTCCTAACTCATAGTCAAATGTTCTTTCCCACGGGAAATGATTAGAAACCACCTAGAATCATAGTCCTAGGGTCTGTGTGATAGGACCTATATCAGGAACTTTTTAATTTAAAATATTATGAAGTCTATTTTGAAAGTAAATTTGAAACATCATTTCAAAAATCTTGTTTCCCTTGTGAGTATTTTAAAAATTTTGTCTCCCTTGTTCCAATTCCTCACTCAATTTTTGTCTGTTGAATGTTTACAGTAGAACAAAGTTCATCTAAAATAGCAATTCATCTTTTGTTAAAACATGTCTTTGTAACCTATAGATGCCACATGTGAAACACCTGTATGTCTTCACAAGAAAGTTAAAGCTATGAAACCACAAAAGTAACATTCAACCTTCACTCATCACACTTATTTAGCAAGCAATTATTGAGCAATTAGTTAGGCAATATCTACAAAAAAAGTATAAAGTGTGACACCTGCTCTCACAGAGCCTTTAATCCAATGGGGGAGATAAAATACAAATGCATTAAGAGTTAAATAATAATATGTAGTCTGTGCTTACAAAGTTCAGAGCAGATAGAAAGAAGAGTGGATTGGAAAGATCTCAGACAACAAACTAAGTAAATTTAAATTGTGTCTTGAAGGAGAGGGTAAACATATAGTAAGAAACAGATCATGGTGGAAGAAATACCACCTTGCAAAGAAAGTACATCCAATTCAGGATTAGATGGAGAGGAGCTAAAATTGAGAAGAGCTAAAATTTGCTTTGTGGAAGCAAAGGTGGGATTCTTGAGCTCTGCATGCCCATTCCCCCTCCTATTAATCCACATAGATCACTTGGCGGTAGAGAAAATGTGAAGATGTCTTGCCGCCTGAGGCATTCACAGAGTCTCTGAGCAAGGAAGACAGTGGGTGGGGGCACCTTATCAAGCTGCTTTATGACCCAGCATATGCACTATCCTGGTGAATGTTTTCTTGCTCTTGAGAAGACCATGCGTTCTTCATTTGTTGGGTATTCTGTTATATAAAAGAAAATTTAAATATTTAATCAGATCAAGTTAATTGATCATATTACCCCAATCTGCTATATTCATACTGCTTTTTAGTATAATTCTGCTATCAGTTACTGAAAGAGGAGTGCTGAAATCTCTAACTTTATTTGTGGATTTATTTTGTAATATATTTCAGTAAGTTTTTGCTTCATGTATTCTGAAACTCTGTTCATAGGTGCCTATGTATTATGGGCTGTTATGTCTGCTTGATGAATTGACCATTTTATCATTATGAAATGACTCTCTTTGTTTCTGGTAATACTTTGTCTTTAAGATCACTTTGCTGGATATTAATATAGCCACTTCAGGTTTCTTATGATTAGTGTTTTCATGGTGTATCTTACCATTCTGTCACTTCTAGCCAGAGTGTTTCTATATTTAAACAGTACTATTCATTGTCTGCAAATATAATTTTCATTTGAAGACCAAGAACAAATTCCACCCACTTTCACAAGTCTTCCTGGATTAATTAGTCCAGCCAGACTGAGTTGTTACTTTGGCTTCCTTTTCAGAAAATTTTGTTTGTTACTCCTAAGCCAGCATCTGTCAGAATATTTTTGTATAGTTTATTTTTTTCTGGATAAACCATTTATGATCAATGATGAATACATTCTTTCTTGCTCAGAGTTATGTGGTGAAGGTATCTGCTTATACATATATTCCTCTTTCTTTGGACTTTAAACAGTCTAAAGTAAAATCTTTATTTTTTTCTGTATTGTTTGGTCCAGCACCTATTTCAATAAGTGCCCTCAAATATATGCCAAGTAAGTGCATTGCGTGTAAGGCACTAACAGTGGCAGAATAATTTGTTTGATTAATTTGGTGTTTTGTAAATGTAAGTGAACTCCACAATTTCAGAAAAATAAATTCAAGGACTTATCAAAAGATTACCTGAATTTAACCTACAGTTTCTCCTTCTGATTTTCCACCTTTATCCTATAATCCTTGTCTCTGAAATATGGAACTGATTCATTTCCCTTCTCTTTAATTAGCCTCTCCCTTCTTGGGTTTTACTCAGTGACTCATATAATACTTGAATCCTCACCAAAATGTCAAATCCTCCCTATTTCCTTATCCCTCACACCTGTATTTCACTTCCCTTCCTTTGTTGACACTCCCAATTGAATTATTAGTCAGTTAGACTTGAGGTGGCCACCCTTGTCTTTTTCCCCAGCCCCATCAGGCCACTCTGTTCCCTTGGCAGGCCTACAACCAACAGTGTTTAGTAAAATTTTTGTTTTCTGTTTCTGTTTTGTTTTCTGGTTTATAAAATAGATCTGTAGAGAAGCAATTCTGTGACCTTGCCCAATAGGCTTTTATGAAGATGACAATAAAACTCTGTTCTTGAGTAAAGAGGGACCAGATAAGGCTAGCTGGTGTGGTTAGGACATCCTCATAAAGAGGCGTTGACTGTCCATTAGCTACACCTACCCCAAGGCTAACCTTGCCAGATAACGACATAGCTCTGGGTTCACATTTGGGTGGAGTAATTCTGGGGAAATGACTTAACCCCTCTGTGACTCATTCACCTAATTTAAAAAGTGAGAATGTAGAAAAATGGGATAGATGAACCTATTTGCTGGGCAGGGATAGAGACACAGATGTAGAGAACGGACATGTGGACATGGGGTGGGGAAGGGGGTGGGATGAACTGGGAGATTGGGATGGACATATATACAGTACCATGTGCAAAGTAGCTAGCTAGTGGGAACCTGCTGTATAGCACAGGGAGCTCAGGTCGGTGCTCTGTGGTGACCTAGATGGTGGGATGTGGAGGGGGGTAGGAGGGAGGTCCAAGAGAGAGGGGATATAGGTATACATATAGCTGACTCACTTCGTTGTACAGCAGAAACTAACACAACATTGTAAAGCAACGATACCTCAATAAAAAAATAATGAAAAATAAATAACTATAACCAGCATCCAAAAACAAATGAGAATGAGCAAACCTGTCTTAAAGATATGTTGTTATGCTCTAATGTGATAACTATACAAAGCATGTTTATCAACGTTGTTATAGAAGTAGAGAGAGTAGAAGCAATGTTTGCCTTAGTAATGAGCTCTCTTTTTTTCTAGTGAGCAGGCATGTTCAGGCATGTCTTAGGGTGAGCCCTGCAGCTCTGCCAGGTGACAAGCAGCAGGGTGGCTCTCAAAGACGTGAACTCATTCCAAGGAAAGTGTAGGGGATCCTCATGAACTTTGTCCAAAGGAAAGGACTCTTCTATGGGAACGAGCACAACTAGTCTACTATAAGTGACCCACATCCCCTTACCAGTTCTCCTGCATTCATGGCAAGTGACTAGGGAGAGAGGTTTACCAGGAAAAAAACCTCTCTGGAAAACAGATGGCTGACTCACTAAATATCTCCAGGGATATATACACCTTTGGAAACTGTATACGAACAGAACTGAAAATCAATCTAGCTCACGTGGAAGTCTCATCTGAAGCATATTGGAACATTGACCAGGGAAGACAACACCTACATAGTTCCATACACATTACTTTTAAAATATAAATAGTAATGAGTAATTAACATTACTGATTGTAAGAAAAGCAAATAAACACAAAGCATTTACTACTTCTAAATTCACTAAAATGAATTCCCTAAGAAAGTAGACCAGAATAGGTACATTTAAGTTGAATCTTGAGCTACTACAATACCAAATGTTCCCATTTAAAAATTCTTGTTAAAAGGAAAATTAGAGTTTAGTATGATTTCTAGGAAATGTTATTGCATATCATAAGATCATTCAAACTTACTTTGTAAGGCCTTGTCTCTTAAGTTCAATTCAATTAACATGATTAAATTAAACATTTCCCAAAGTGTGTCCCAATAAACAATATTCCAAAGAAATAATATTTAAAAATAATTCTGTGGTTAAATAGGCTTGGGAAATGTACATTATATTCATAAAGCAATACTTGGTGATTTGAAGAAGCCATTAGTATATTAAAATCCCAAAGAATTGCTGCAGTAAACTTAATAGGTTTAACCCAATTTTCCAAAGCCCATCAGCCATAGAACTCAGTTATTTGAAATAATATCTTTTAAAAACCTGGAAACTCAAGTTTGGAAAATGCTGATATTAATGTATTTTTTGCAATGTCCCAAGTTCTAGTCATTTGTGTGTTTCTATGTTTTATTTTCTTAATTTGTAACAGGGTTCGGTTTTTAACTATCATCTCAAAGAGTTATCAGTATTGACAGGAGATAAAAATGTTAAAGGATCCACACATTAATTGGTGCATAGTTGACACTTGGAAAAAAAATATTCACTTAATTTAGCGCAACTAATAATATGCAACTGATTCAGTTAGATATAAATACTAAAAAAGATATACCTTTAGAATAATTGCTTTCAAATTAATTTTTACTTTTACCCACAGTTAAAAAGAAAGATACATATATGTATATATGCATATATAATATATAACATAATAATATGTTATATATGTAATATATATTGTGTGTATATATACATACATACATACATATATTACACATATATGTGTAGATATATAATATATATATATAACTTTGCAACTATAGCCCACAAACACATACAGTGTAACTAAAATTTCAAAAAACAGATTATTATTCCTCCCTGCAATGTACGTTATATTCTATTCTATAATATTCTAGTCTACATCTTAATTTTAAATCTGATCGTGTCCCAATAAACTCATTTTGTAAACATTAATAATTTGAAAAATTCAACTCTAAAAGAGTTTAACATCCACAACAAAATTATGTTACCTAAATACGGAAGACAATTATCTGACTTTATTGCATGAGCCTGGAAGTAGCTAATGTGACATAGGATGGTTTGCTCCACACCCACAAACCACAAATTCTAATTAGGAAATTCATCCATGGGGTTGGTATTCAGGAATTGTTTCTGAAAATGAGAAGTAAAGTGATCTACCTTTTACACAGATTTAGATAAGCCAGGAAATGTGTCTAACAGACTATACCTGGCACCTCAAAGATCCTATCAAATATGAACATTCTGATATAGTACTTAGCAGAAAAAATTTTAAAACTTAAAAAGAGTGTTGCATCCACTGACAGTCAGAAATTCTTCCATATATTTGTATCATAGATAATTATGTTAAGATTTCTAAATCCACATTTTAGATATAGATTCTTAATTTCTGAATTTTGTGTGGCTGAAAAGTAAAGTTGTACAAAATTTTCATATGTCAAAAATGATGGTTAACTTAGCATCTTTCTTCTGTTGGAAGATTATTTGTTTGACAGATTGATGAGCAATGTTTATTCATTAAAAACAAACACTTATACTGAATTTCCAGTGTCCTAAAAAATATATATATAACAATTGGATCCTGAATAAACATTTACTTCCTGTTACTACCTCCATACATTTCCTGAAAAACAACAATAACAACAACACAAAAAACCCAATAAATCAAAGGGGAAGGATTCAAATGCACAGAGAAAAATCTATTAAATAAATAAATTCACTTGTGAAAGTCTCCAACTTGGGATAACTAAATTGATTTATAATCTCTAATTTGTTATACTGTTCTGTGGGGCAGAGCATATAGATCTAAAAGCTTGTTCAGCATTTATAATTATGTAGTTGTGCAATGCTGAATACAAACTGCCTCACAACCAAGCAAAGAGTAGTGTTGAAAGCAAAACAAGGAGACCATGTATGTGCTACTGAACGAAATAAAAATATATGCATCACCCAGACTTCATAAGTGTACCCATTGTTTATCTTCATGTTTTCATGCCTAACTGGAGTTTCATGTGATATTCATGAAATATTAAACATTCAGCTTAAGTTTCCTGCCTTATAAGGGACTGGTAGAAATTCTTCTAAATATAGGACCACACAGCTTCAGATTGTAAAAGGAAGCCCCATTTAGGCACATCCTGCAGGGAATAAGCCAGTGAGTGTTGACATTTTGAATGCTCCTGTGGTAATCAATTTGCATGTTGCAAAATGTGAAGTGGGATCAGCAATGATTTTTCTATTGTGCTGTTTACTAACAGCTATAAGGAGTCATCCCTTTTATCTAAGCTTGAAAACAGAATATCCAAGGAAAGAGAAGATGTAAAGTTAGAACCTAGGAATTCTTATTGTCAGGATTCTCCCAAATGTCAAATAAATACTAGACAAATAGAAGTATATTCCGAGACAACTTTTCAGAGACCAGTAACACTGATCAAGATTCATATAACCCTTTCTACACAGATGAGTAACTGTGCAGTTTGCAAATATCTCCCGGACAGAGATTTTGGCTTTTTAGGCAACATCTGTTCAGAATCAGGGTTTGGCCACAAGAAAATGTAAACAAATAGGAAAAAAAAATAAAAGTCTGGAGTAGCCTTAAGGATCATCAAGCATTATAGAAGAACAGCTAAATAGCAAGGGATTATCAATAAAAGTTATTCTGTCACTAATACCACTACTAAAACAGAAGAGTGAAATGATGTAAAGCAAAAGAGTGAAATCAGGGTAGATTAAGTGACTTACAGGCACACTGCAGATTGAGAGGGGAGAGATCATGCTTTATATTTTTCTTGTTTACCCTCAGCATTTAGCATCATGTTGGGCACACAATAGGGGATCAATAAATACTTGGAGAATGATTGATACATCCACAAATAAGTGTACTAGGTGGATAATTAGTTGCTATGGGGAAAACAAGTCTTCCAGTGTTAATTTTCTACACTGATTGAACTCAAGAAAGGCAATATACAAAGGGGCTCCTTAGCCTTTTTGGTTTTTCCCTTGAAGAAACTCCAACCATCATACTGATGACAATTTTTTATTTCTTATTACCATACCATATGATCAGTTCTGATTTTGATAAAATACATATACTTGTGAAAAGTAGATTCCTATCGTTATAGGCAATGACATCAACTCATAAACAGTGAATTTAATAATTTCTTTTAGTGATGCTTTGCTCACCTTCTCGCAGATTCCTTCATTCCACTTACTGTGCCTTCACCAAACCTCTCCACTCCAAACCTCCTATTTACACAGACCATCTACTTTGTTCCAGTATAATGGGTCTCTTTTAGCCCAAATTCTAGTTTTGGTTATGTAAGTGCCGACTTCACAACCAGCTTCATATTCTTTCTAGACTCCATCACACAAGCAGCAACATACCCAACACACACATACCCACACACAACACACATCACCCAACGTTGGATCAATCTTCAAGCTTCGGCCTCTATCATTCAACTTCTAAGCATTTTTCTTTGCAGCACAGACACTTCTAGAGAAAGGTAAAGAAATAGTTGTTTGGTCTTTGCCATCCAATTTTAATGTGGCTCCCTTATCCTTCTCAACAATCCTATTCCTTCTTGATAATGTTTAAGGTCACTTCACATCTTCATTTTTCCTCCTATTTGTGTATATTTTCCTGTGGCTGAACTTTCATTCTGAGCAGATGTTCTTATCTCATATTTCCATGAAGAGCATTCATTCCTGAATTGTTTCTTTGATTTTTTTTAAATTAATTAATTAATTTATTTATTTTTGGGTGTGTTGGGTCTTCGTTTCTGTGCGAGGGCTTTCTCTAGTTGTGGTGAGCGGGGGCCACTCTTCATCGCAGTGCGCGGGCCTCTCACTATCGCGGCCTCTCTTGTTGCGGAGCACAGCCTCCATTCGTGCAGGCTCAGTAGTTGTGGCTCACGGGCCCAGTTGCTCCGCGGCATGTGGGATCTTCCCAGACCAGGGCTCGAACCCGTGTCCCCTGCATTGGCAGGCAGATTCTCAACCACTGCACCACCAAGGAAGCCCTCTTTGATTTTTATATCGATATAAATCTGTATCTAAGCCATTCATTACTTCAGGCACTCAATGAGCAGTCACCAAGTACTTACCGTGTGCTGGCCTCTGTTTTCACAGATTCAATGGTGAACAAGAAGATTAATTCCCTCAGAGAACTTACCTTCTATTGGAGTTGACAGGAGATTACAATTAAGTGTTATAAATGCCACGAGTTCAGTATGGAAGCACATAGGATTGTCACACAAGTTGGAATTAGTTGTGTGATTAGTGATACCTTCTTGGAGTAAGGAACATCCAAATTAAGATCTGAGATGTTAGTGAGAATTAACCAGGAAAATGGTGTGAGAAGAGATAGGGAATGAGATCCAGGCATAAGAAAGAGCATGTTCACAAGAGGAAGCATATATACAGAATAGCAAGAGATCCAATCTGGCTAAAGATGGAGTGATAAGAGATGTTCCTGGAGAAGTCATCAGGGGTCCACCATGAAAGGCATGGAAATCAGTTAAACTAACTGAGAAAAGACCCTGGTTGAATCATTCATACAGCTATCATAAGGGTTAAATGAGATAATATCTGGTACACAGGTATTTAATACTTTAAAAAAGCTAATATGGGGCATATGAAGGAGCTTGTATGTAATACAGAGACCAGTAGGGAACTATGAAAGTATTTTATCCAGGCAAACGACATGACTTAATTCATATCTTAGAGCTGCCTTGTGGATTGGAAGAGAGAGGTGGAAAAGAACAAAAATTATCATCAAAGGCATCAGTTATGGGACTTTCCACAACAATCTCTGCAAAAAGTATAGTGACCTGAATATGTGTGGTGGCATAGAGGTGAGAAAACATAGTTGGATTCAATAAATCCTCAGGAAATAAAACCAAGAGGAGTTGCTAATAGATGGGATAGGAGAGAACAAGGAAAAGGAAGGAGCAAGAACAACAGTGAAATTCCTGGCTTGCCTAACTGGGTGGAGAGGGGCTACTATTAAGACACAGAACACTGGACAAGAGCAGGACCGGGGGTGTGGGGACGAAATGGCTTTAGCCACAGATACATGAGTTTGAAACTTCTGTGAAATCTAGTATCCAGGCTGCCAGTCAAGGTAGAGATCTGGACCAGTATCCAGAATTGGGATTCACCTGCATAAGGATGATCCTCACGGAGCAACATGCAGCGGTGTAGACTGAGTTAGAAGAGGAGAGAGGAGAAAAGAGCTAGCAAAGGAACCAGAGAGATAAGAATGCCAAGAGTGAGGGGTCATGAAAGCCAAAGGAAAAGAATGTTTTAAGAGGGGAACTATACTCAATATCTTGTAATTGCTTATAACGGAAAAGAATCTAAAAAGGAACATATATATATATATATATATATATATATATATATATATATTTCTTTTTAGCTGTATATATATATATGTACATATAGCTGTACACCTGAAACTAGCACGTCATTGTAAATCAACTATATTTCAATAAAAATTTCTTTTACAAAAAGGGGAAAAAGGTGTCAGCAGTTTGATTTGATAGCAAAAGGGCATTGATAATCTTGACAAGAGCTATGTCAGTGGAGTCATGGGGCAGAGAGGGTGTGGAGAGGGTGTGAATAAGAAAGATTTAGTAAGAGCGATAGGGGGAAACTCTACTTAAGTTTGGTTTTGAAGAGGAAAACTGAGAGAGTCTGCAGCTGAGAGGTATAGCAAACATAAGAGAAAATAGCTTGTGGATGGGGAGACCAGAGAATGTGTGCAGGGACGAGCAAGGGGCCAGTGCAGAGGGCTGCTTGGGAATGCAAACCTCAAAGGCAATAATTGACGACACAAAGTTTTGGAAGATAGAAGAAGCTCTAAATGATCCAGAGAAAGCAGTTAATTCTGGCAATGGGGAAAAGAGAAATCTTATCCCTCCATCTGTGCTTTAACTCCTTCAAATGTCTCAGAGATCCTTTCGTTTGGATACTTTCCCTACAAATATGTAGAGAAATGCCCTCATTTGGCAGGAAAAGTCCACTCTTTATCCTCTGAGTCTTCTAGTTATTGACACCATGTGTTTTACACACAGCTTCAAAGATGCTGTCTCTATCCACTACCTCCATTTCCTCACTTTCACACTGCAGTTAGGATTTTGTTCCTGGGGATTAAACTAAATATCTCTAGAAAAAGTCAGTAGTTTTAACTCCTCGTCACAAGGGATGTTTCTTCCTCTTCTTTCTTATATGACTTCATATTTAAAAGACCTATATTTTTAACTCAATGTTCTTTCTTACAGCTCCCTCCTACTTTGACTTCCATGATGCTATTTTGGAACATCCCCTGATTTTCTGACAGTTCCCCTTTGATGTGTCATCCATGATCTATTTCTTAATGGTGGACATTATTCATTGATTGCCCTTCATTTTTCTCTATCTTTTTTTCCCCTTGGTGAGCTTATTCACTTAGACATTTAAGTTTTCACCTTGATGTCCTCTCCCAAATCAATTTCACCATCCTAACCTCATTCTGATTTGTAATTACAATCACCTCCATAGCATTCCCCTCATTTGTCCCCCGACTGTATCTCTTTAGGCCAGACACTGACTATATGGTCATTCCCACTTTGCAATCCCTTCCCCAGTTTACCCACTTCTGTCCCTGAAAACACAATACTGCAGGCACAAAATATGGAAGCTGCACTAGACTCAGCTGTGTGTCTTTCATCTCTATTATCTAAGCCACCACCAAATCTTATGCATTAATAACATCTCGACTGTTTGACTCCTTCTTCACATTTTCCCTGCTTCGCCCTAGTCCCAGCTCTAATGAACTCATAGAAAGTTACAAGATCTCTTAACTTTAATGTTCCCAAAGTCAAGTTGTCTTGCACATCATCACCACATTTGATTTTCAGAAAGCCATTTTTACCATGACATTTTCTTTATCAAGAATTCCATGACCTTATCAGATCAAGGTCTGTACTCCCACACTCTACATCAAGCTTCATGGTTATTTTCATTCCATTTTACTTACCTAGACTATTCACTATTTTTCAACTTCTGGCTTCACTCTAGACTAGCCTGTCGCCACAAGATGTATGACTCATATGCATCCTTGTTGCCAAGACTTCAATAGTGTTTTTCCTCTTTGTAATTCCATACTTATCTCAAGTCCTACATCTTTTTGAAGTGTTGTAAAAAACTCCAGTCAAAGTGAACTTTCTCATTATTTATCCACTAATTTGGACATTTAAATTTACATTAAATTTGGTCCTTCATTATATATAATTATACTATTTGTTTCTTTTAATTTAGCATATCTTATTACTTCAAAAAAGTGAGGAATATAAAGACAGTAATTATTTCACATATTTCTGTCACTAGCTAGGACAGTTTAGAAAATGACTCAGTTATTTAATGAAAACTTGTTGAAAGAGTTGTGTGAAATCAAAAAATTTATTAGGCTAGTGTCACAAGAGCTGATAATCAGTCATAATCCTAGAACTATGCAGACACAGATGTGAGTTCTTAAAAGAAGAAGGACTATCAGAAGCTAGGTTGTTCAGTGCCATCCATGATGCCACAGGCCTTTGGAATTTTCTCTCACAGCATAAAATTGATCATAGGGACCTGGTCAGAAATAGGTAAAGTGTGACATTTTCTTCCCATGTTAGGGAACTCCAAGCAGTGGAATAAACAGTATTTTTTTTTTATGAGAAACATGTGCACACACACACACACACATACACACACACACACAAGTTAGAGCAATGTAAAGAATTTGAAACATGCTATTCCTCTGACACTTATCCAGTTAAAATGGCTTAAGAAATAGCTTGGCAATTCATTTATGATAAAGATTTATTCTTGGAAAAATCAGTGTGTAGTGTTATCCAATGCACATACAATTTTATCAATGTGATCCTAAAATATAATCATTCCATTTTAGTATGAAAAATGGCACCTATATTGCAGTGTGGCTCTACATAATACAAAGGTAAACAGGACCCATAGCAATTTGGAAAAGAGTCAAATTTCTGGCAGTTCCTCTTTATAGGAAGAGTAGGAGGGATTCGCAAAGGTGTAGTAACACAATACACTGTGAAATACCTGAGGGGTTCAATAAGCTCTATTTTCCCAAGTGAATTATGTTCTACTTTTGGAAGGCACACTACCTTGTTCCAGGTTGTAGGGTACAACAGTGGAAGCTGCCAGTATGTTTGTGTCCTCAACAACACATTTTCCAAACCATCTGAATTTTAGGGAAAAAAGTAGAACATCTGATTAAAAGACCAAATATTAAATTCAACTCATCAAGCTTTCACCTAAATACCTAACATTACATGTAAATCACTAAAGTTAGGTTCTGTATTACACTTTAGCTTTAAAAAAATTGTGAATTTCACCATGTGTTTTAAAATCAACTGCCTTAAAATCTTAAGAAATTCATAAATTTTGTACCCTCTTAAAATATTCCAAGCTTTGGTGTCCCTGTATTTGTCATTAAGGTGTTCATAATGGGTGAATACACATGGCCCATCTTGATATTAAAAATAATTCTTGACTCCAGGCTCAATCTTCATCATGATAAAGAAAAAACAATCACTAACTAAAATAAGAAGGAAGGAAAGAGTGGAGAAAAAGAGAAAAAAGAGAAGAAGAAAAATAAATTTACGCATGTAATCATTTGACCTTAAATCAGGCAAAAATATTCTATATTGCTATCTATAATGAAGAATATTGTTGAGAAATTGGCAATTTCTCTAAGGAAGTGCAGGTTCAAATTGGAATGCACCTGCTACAATAAAATGATCTATCCAACTTGAGTCATACATAGCTTCCTGTTCAAAGTCTCTGTCTAATGCTAGTGCCTAGGGAGAATCTTTATGGGTTCTCATCAAGCAGCTAAGTGCTTTATAAAATGTCAACTATTTTAAGTTCCAGTGACACTGAGAATATAGAACATTCTGTTCACCTCTGTGATTGCATCGGAAGCATCATCAAACTCCCAAAATAACAAAGCCTGTTCAATTGCACTCTAGGGGCTGGTGGTCATGGAATTGTGCCTGATACTAGCCAAAAATAATAGAAAGATTTTAGTAATTTGGCTCCAGTTTAAGAAGAGGAAAGATCAGAGCAAATCATTTCAATAGTATCTTCAGAATTTCTAAAATGTGATATAAGACAGGTTATGGAATTGTAGGGTTTACAAGTTGGACAAATTACTAAAGGTCACCTGGTCAGAGGTATCACCCTGAACAACATCCAAGGAGGAGAGTTCAGGCTCCTTTCTACTCCTTGAGGCAGCTATTGAACTTCTGAAAAGATCATGAGAATCTTTGCTTTATGTTGGTTACTTTCTATACATTAACCCTACATCTATCTGTATTTTGCTATAAACATAATTCAGTCTTCTATTGGGTAACCCTTCAAAAATTTAAAAGAACTGTCGTGTTACCTGAATGTATCTGTTTGTTAGATTAATATACCTCAATGCCTTCAACTCTTCCTCTGCAAAATACTTGTCAGAACTTTTACATTCTGTCAGATCTTCTTTATAAGCATCTATTCTAATCTGTCAATTTTTTCTTGCAACATTCAACATTAAACCTAATTCTGATATAAGATGTCTACATATTGAGTTTGTCACCTTTTATAATCCAGTGCTCATTGCTATAATGTTGAAAATCTACAAACTGCCCTTTCCAGTTAGCTTTATCCAAATGTAAATGGAATTGTATAGAAGAAGGGAATGCTTTGAAAATTTTAATTACTTAAAATATGTATCTGTATAATTTACTGATTATTCCTTGTGTTATAGTATCGGCTGTTCAACTGTTCACTTATCTTTCTTACAGTTTTTGTTTACTCATATTTTATAGCTTTTTTCCCCCAAATAAATATACCCTGACACATGAAATAAGGCTCAAAGATAATTTTACTTTTTTTTTTTTTCTTAAGAGCATTCCAAGGGCTTCCCTGATGGTGCAGTGGTTAAGAATCCACCAGTCAATGCAGGGGACATGGGTTTGAGCCCTGGTCCAGGAAGATCTCACATGGTGTGGAGCAATTAAGTCCGTGCACCACAACTACTGAGCCTGCACTACTGCTGCAACTACTGAAGCCCGCACACCTAGAGCCCGTGCCCTGCAGCAAGAGAAGCCACCGCAATGAGAAGCCCGAGCACTGCAACGAAGAGTAGCCCCCGCTCGCCACAACAGAGAAAGCTCACGTGCAGCAACAAAGACCCATCACAGCCAAAAATAAAACAATAAATAAATTTAAAAAAAAAAAGCAATCTTATGGCTGACAGTGAGTTCTCCCCACATACCAGGCCCCTCCCTAGGTATGCGCTATACCAGTATGAACTCTGAGTCCTCATAACAACCCTGTGAGTTAAGGACTGTGGTTGACCCCAGTCTATAGATGATGAAACGCAAGCCCCCACGATGATGCCCTGCTCTTCAGCATGCCTCATCTTAACACTCCAGCCCAGAACCTGCACACCACCCACCCACCCCTGCCCCCCAGTACACACCAGGCTGTTAGAAAATTAAAAAAAAAAAAAAGGAGCATTCCAGGAATAATGTACTGATAGAGATTATATAAATTACATGTCATGAATTTATTAAAATCATTAGTTTTATAAAAATTAGAACAAGGCCAAAAAGCAGTTTTTTTCTTTTAGAAAATTTAATGAATTTGTTAGGATGTTTAAAAAGTTTAGGGCTTCCCTGGCGGCGCAGTGGTTGAGAATCTGCCTGCCAATGCAGGGGACACGGCTTCGAGCCCTGGTCTGGGAAGATCCCACATGCCGCGGAGCAACTGGGCCCGTGAGCCACAACTACTGAGCCTGTGCGTCTGGAGCCTGTGTTCCGCAACAAGAGAGGCCGCGATAGTGAAGAGGCCTGCGCACCGCAATGAAGAGTGGCCCCCGCTCGCCACAACTAGAGAAAGCCCTCACACAGAAACGAAGACCCAACACAGCCATAAATAAATAAATAAAATTTTAAAAAATAAATAAATAAAGCAAAAAAAAAAAAGTTTAAAAAATTGTAGTTTTGAGAAAGAAGGCTAAAATATATTAGCAATAAAACTGGACTGTAATGTTTTCTCTAAAATAGTGATTAACCCAATAAACGGCATACATAATCTACAGTGGAAATTTACCAGTGTTAAAAAGAAAACTATACTTTTTACATCCATTCCTTTTGATGTTCTAGTGATAAATTCAGTGAGTAAACATGCATTAAGCAGATTTTAATTGTGTACAAAACTGTATTTAAGAAAAAGAATGAATAAGACAGAAACTATGTGAATAAATATTCATGGCTTTGGATTGGGAAAAAGATCCTTAGATAGCCAAAAGCATGATTAACAAAAGAAAAAAAAAAAAAGGTTAATTGGACTTCATTGAAATTAAGAATGTTTTGTTCTTCATAGGACACCATTAAGAATGTGAAAAAAACGACCCACAAAACAGGAGAAAAGAAGTCCAAATCATATACATGATAAGGGACTTCTGTCTAGAATACATATAGAGCTTTTACAGCTCAATAATAAAAAGACAAATAATCCAATTTAAAAATAGGCAAAGGATCTGAATAAACATCTCTCCAAGGAAGATATACAAATAGCCAAAAAGCACACGAATAGATGTTTAACATCATTGTTTTTAGGGAAATGCTAATCAAAACCACAAGATACCACTTCATACAAACTAGAATATCTAGAATTAAAAAAGATAACAACAAGTGTTAGTGAGAATGTAGAGGAAATGGAAACTTCATACACTGCTGGTGGGAAATGGGAATGGAAAACAATCTGGCAGTTCCTCAAACAATTAAACATAGAGCTACCATATGACCCAGATATTCCACTCCTAGGTATAGATCCAAAAGAAGACCCCTATATCCACATAGAACCTTGTACACAAATGTTTATAGCAGTGTTGTTTATAATAGTCAAAAGATGGAAACAACCCAAATGCCAGTCAGCTGATGAATGGATTAATAAATGTGGTATATCCATACAATAGAATATTATTTTGCTATAAAAGGGAGTGAAATACTGATACATACTATAACATGAATAATCCTTGAAAATATAATAAGTGAAGAAGCCAGCCACAGAAGGCCACACATTCTATGATCCCACTCATATGGAAGTCCAGAGTGGATAAATCTAAAGAGCCAGAAATTAGATTCGTCAGTGATCACTTAGGGCTGGGAGGAAGATGTGAAGGTAAGGGGATGACAGGTAAAGGGTATGGGGTGTCTTGGTGAGATGATGAAAATGTCCTAAAATAAGGATGGTGATGGTAGGACATATGTATGACTATACTAATGACCATTTAATTGTATAATTTAAATGGGTGAATTATACAGTGTATGAATTATATCTCAATAAAGCTGTTAAAAAATTCTTGAGAAAGGAAAGTAAGTTTAGAGAACTTGCTCAACCAGATATCAATATTTATAGAGTCATAGTAATGACAGTGTAATAATGGTGCAAAGATGGACAAACTGACCAATCAAAAAGAATAGAGTTTTTAGAAACAGACACATATGAATGCTTGATTTACAACAAATGTCATACTGAAGAACACTGGGTAAAGGATGGTCTTCTAAATACATAGATCTGGTTAATTAAAATAAAGTTAATATGATATAAACCATGTTTTAGGGATCTCACAATCTCATTCCACTATCATATATCAGAAAGGTAAACTCTGGTGTCTAAAAGGAAAATTAAGTCTTGGCAAACTTGTTTAGAATTCTCTCTGCCTTGCCCTATGTGGACCTACCTAAAATTTGTGAACGTGTGGAGGGACACTCAAAATAATTTTAGCTCAGTTGAATAGTTTACATACTATTCCATCAATTAATTATTTAAAGTAATTTTTTTGACATTTTAAAAAAGGAAATTGTTTTGAAGGAATAAGGCCCTAAGCATTGTCTTTAGTTTCATCGCTCCCTCTCTACCTCTTTTCTAAGGTAAAATGATCTTTGGCATTTAAATTCTCTTACTACCTGCAGTGTTTACCCATAAGGAACTCTGCTGCTTTCCGAGACCCATACTGTCAACTTTAAAAGTGATAAGCAGCCTCAGAGGCTCAGATGTTGCCTTATTTTCATGCAGTCATTTTTTATACTTTTCCCAACATGTAGACTGAGCACTTTATTCAGTTGCAGATGATTCTGGAATGGGTTTTTTAGCAAATATGAGTGAAAGTCAATAATACATAATGAAGTGCTAACATGTTACTACTTATGAGCTCCAAGGCCAGATTTCTGTCAAGATTATTGTACAGTTATACCATCTATCAGATTCAGATAGTGTTTCTTTATAGTGAGTGTAATAAGTATGTGAGGGGGGATTTTTGATCCCTCTATAGAGCTTGGGGCAATCAGCTTCTCTCCTCAAATAAGAATCACAAAAGCTTTTTCTGCATCTATGGTGATGCAATATAGTTTTTATTCTTCAATTTGTTAATATGGTGTATCCCATTGATTGATTTGCATATATTGAAGTATCCTTGAATCCCTGGGATAAATCCCACTTGATCATGGTGTATGATCCTTTTAGTGTGTTGTTGGATTTGGTCTGCTAGTGTTTTGTTGAGGATTTTTGTGTCTATGTTCATCAGTGATATTGGCCCGTAATTTTCTTTTTTTGTAATACCTTTTTCTGATGTTGGTATCAGGGTGATGGTGGCCTCGTAGTATGAGCTTGGGAGTGTTCTCCCCTCTGCAATTGTTTGGAAGAGTTTGAGAAGGATGGGTGTTAGCTCTTCTTTAAATGTTTGATAGATCTGGTCCTGGACTTCTGTTTGTTGGAAGATTTTTAATCACAGTTTCAATTTTATTACTTGTGATTGGTAATGTTTATATTTTCTATTTCTTCCTGGTTCAGTCTTGGAAGGTTGTACCTTTCTAAGAATTTGTCCATTTCTTCTAGGTTGTCCATTTTATTGGCATATACTTGCTTGTAGTAGTCTCTTATGATCCTTTGTATTTCTGTGGTGTCCGTTGTAACTTCTCTTTTTCATTTCTAATTTTATTGATTTGAGTCCTCTCCCTTTTTTTCTTGATGAGTCTGGCTAAAGTTTATCAATTTTGCTTATCTTCTCAAAGAACCAGCTTTTAGTTTCATTGATGTTTGCTATTGTTTTCTTCAACTCTATTTAATTTATTTCTGCTTTGATCTTTATGATTTCTTTCCTTCTACTAACTTTGGGTTTAGTTTGTTCTTCTTTCTCTAGTTGCTTTAGGTGTAAGGAAAGGGAACCCCCCTACACTGTTGATGGTAATGTAAATTGGTACAGCCACTATGGAGAACACTATGGATGTTCCTTAAAAAACTAAAAATAGAACTACCATATGACTCAGAAATCCCACTCCTAGGCATATACCTGAAGAAAACCATAATTCAAAAAAATACGTGCACCTCCGTTCATTGCAGCACTGTTTACAATACCCAGGACATAGAAGCAAACTAAATGTCCATCAACAGAGGAATGGTAAAGAAGATGTGGTACATATATACAGTGGAATATTACTCATCCATAAAAAAGAATGAAATAATGCCATTTGTGGCAACTTGGATAGACCTAGAGATTGTCATACTGAGTGAAGTAAGTCAGACAGAGAAAGACAAATATCATATGATATTGCTTATATGTGGAATCTAAAAAAAGGGTACAAATAAACTTATCTACAAACCAGAAATAGAGTTACAGATTTAGAAAACAAACTTACGGTTACCGGGGGTAAGGAAGGGGGAGAGATAAATTGGATGATTGGCATTGACATATACACACTACTATGTATAAAATATATAACTAATAAGGGCAGCACAGGGAACTCTATTTAATACTCTGTAATGGCCTATATGAGAAAAGAATCTTAAAAAAGAGTGGATATATGTATATGTATAACTGATTCACTTTGCTATACACCTGAAACTAACACAACATTGTAAATCAACTATAGTCCAATAAAAAATTTTTAAAAGTGACCATTACATTACCTTAGTTGAAGTTTTAACCATCTTATCTTTGCACTGCCTCATTAAAAACAACCTTAGAAATATTCACTATATTTAGAAAGTAATGTGCTAATACTGATCAAGATATGTTAACATGTTTATAACACTTAACACTGTAGTTTTTCTCTTGGCTATTAACCTTAAAATAATCCAAAAGTAGGAAAATAATTTATACATAAGTATAAATGTTATTACCTATGTTAGCCAGCAAAACAAAAATAACCTAAATGGCGAATAGAGAGAGCATGGGCTGAGGCAGGGGGTCATAAGCAAATTATGACTTATGTGTTTGATGAAATTATAGAACCATCAAAGCAGTTGATATGAAGACTGTATAAAAACATGGAAAATGCTAAAGATATACAAGTCCTTATACTAAGATTTCCCTTAGTCTAATAATAGTCATGCAAACCTTATTCAGTTTATATAGGTAAGTGTAGGATAAATTCTTGGATGCTAAAGACAGAAGATTGGGTCAATATCTTTAAAAACATGATTAATAATACTTTTGATAGGTGTATAGTATTTTCCAGGACAAAGTCCAGTTAAAATTGTGAGACCACCAAGCTTGCCTTTCTTGGTGTGTATCTGTCCCTTTTTGGCCACTTAATACTAAGCTTCTTTTATATCATTACCTCAATTTTCCCTTGGGGGGAATATCTAATATGTATAGACTTTGGAAGTAGTGGCTATTTTCCCACACCCTGGTGTTGTCAGGAGTCAGGCAGACATGTGAATGAGGATCAGACAATCTCAGGCTTCCTCTTCAGGCTTTGAATCTCGCACAAATTATATAACTATATGGGGGTGGTTAGACATCATGTTTATCATAAGCGAACTGCCTGGTAATCCAGACTTTTCCTTTAGCATGACCTTCATTATGAGTCCTGTTGTCCAGCACACCAGAGCTCTTCATATTTTGCCCATTTTCCCCAACTTTTCCCTTTTCACCCCAGGACAGCTTGAATTATTTCCATTATGTATAACATAGAATCCTTTCTGACATATAGGCACACGTATGACTTCACATATTAAAGTTGTTCTCAAGTCCATGTGCTAGAGAGAATAATACATAGAAACTGTTGAAAAAGAAATTCTGAATATGAGGAGAATGTTGTGGGGGAATAAGAGAAGCAGAAAGAGAATCAAAATTAAGGAAACTAGACAAAGAGGACTAAGTCTGTAAATTCAGTTTATAAGCATGATGAAAGAAATCGGAGTTAGAGTGAGCTACTTTAGGTAGCTAAGGTAGGCTTGATGGAGCCTAAGCAAAGTCTGGTTTGGATGTGAGAGAATCAACACCCTCTCCTCAAGGGTTTTCTAAGCTATAATGGAGAAAATCTCTGTTTCATTTTTACACTGTTGTAGTTTGGTTTTCTTTAATTAATGTGTGTGTTGTGGGGAATAGAGGACTTTTTTTTTTCTTTTTTTGATGATGACTTTGTTTGGAAAGCATAAAGCATGTTCTTCTGCTTAGGCACCCTGGAAAGGTGACTGAAAAGAAGAACATGATGATTTTCTGTTTTCAATCTAACCCAAGACTCTTGCTCTGACCTCTTATCTGAAAAAAAGATATTGGATAAAACTAGAGGATTTGTTTTGACAAAGGAAATGAAACACACAGACCCAGGACTGCTTCTTTCTAGAGTCTAGGTGAGAATATTTAGGACAGAGTTGAGCAGTGAACCATTCCCTTCATTCTAACATAGTTTATCATAGAACTTTGCCAGTCTAAATGCCCTGGGTAGTTGTTTCCAGGGAAATGCTTTGCCCAGTGGAATTATCTTGTTGGGGAAAGTAGTCTCCTGTGCACAGTCTTTTGACCCTCACTTGGCCATGTGAGAATGTGCCTTGAGCCTGAAACTTCCTTACCAAGAGATAAAGAGTCCATATGGCCTGTGCAGGGCTTATCACCTTGTGTGGGAATATCTTTTCCTGTTTCAGGCTAAATGAGTATTCCTTTGTTGCATAAACATGTACATCAATGGCCTTCAGTCATGCTCTCAATTATCAGTATTTCAGACTCTAGTGGGGAGGGACAGGTGTCTTTCTGACGTGTCACAAGAGCTGTGCTCATAGGCCAACTGTCCTGCATCAGCTGCTGGGGGAACCTGCTGGCCATGAACCTGCATATTATTGGAGCTGTTCTTGCCCTCTCTTCTGCATGTGAGTAAAAGCATTGTTCATCCAGTGCTTGACTATTGTGTTTTTCTTGGCAACTCAGGTACCAAGATGCAGTGGGCAGAAATGTCTGGACTTCTGATGCTGGTGGCTTGCATTGTGATGGTCTTGCTCTCCTTCATGTAGCTGGAGTTTTCCCTTGGCATGTGGAACCAGTACACAATGATCAGCTTGACACGTGTCACCTGGCTGAACAATTTACTCATGGAGGAGCAAGCAGAGTGGCTCCTGTCATCAATTATTTCCAGAAAATTTCTTCTAGGCCTTGGCTTCTAAGAAGAAAATGTAAGAAGTTTTCCCAAATATGAATGAAGGAAACTCTGAGAAAAGAAATTGAGTCCTGAAACAGCTGGAGATGGCACTCCACATTAATGAAATTCAGATATTAATATTAATGTAACCGTTTTGTTTCCACAAAGCATACATCATGGGGACATTTTGGGTTATACTGAGAGTCAACTCTGCTATTATTTTTTTATGGTAGCTCATATAAAACCCCATGTTTTGCTAATCCACACCAGCTTGAAAATACAACCAAGACAAAGTCACAAAACCATTTCACTCTTCTTTTACGTATCCTTCCTACCTGTGCTATCCACACCCATTGAGAGCCAAGACTTGATCGAATACTGCCTATACTGTGATGCTCCAAAGGGCTTTCGTGTGCTCCCAAAGAGCCTCCCAGCTGCCATGTTTTCTCACTCCAGGTTGAATCCCGTTACACGATTACAGTCTTTGCTGCTACCGCACAGTTTCAGCCCATCTCGGATTCACTTGGTAACAAGGTCTTTGGGTCTTTGGATGCTTTGTGGGCTTTCAGCTTCTAGGTTGTTGTATTGCTATGAGCGAGTAGTACTGGCTTCCACAATCATCTCTTAAACTGGGACACATAGTTGTTGCCCCCTATTATCACTTTTGAAAATTCTAGTACCTGTGCCCTCATGTTTTAGGGAGATTTCAGCTCTTAATGCTGTTAAGTGTCCTCTTCATGAGATCCTGTGAAGTCCCTGCCTATAACTCCTTGGTCTTCATATCAATAAAGCCCTAATCACCAGTTACCCATTTTCTTTTTTCTTTTTTTTTTTTTATGAAAATTTTCTTTGGGTTTGTAAGGGCAAGAAAGTCAAAGCATCCAGTGAAAGGCATAGTCTTCCTTGGTCAGGTTCAGAAAATATATTAGGTCAAGATAATATAATTCCTATACTACATTGGAAGACATTAACAACAATGAGTCTGAAAGCATATAATTAGGAAGACTGATTCTTTTTGTATCCCACTTGACAGTGAGCATGAAATGATTATTCTTCAGGTTAACCTGAGGGTTTTCAATGAAATTACAATCTCCATGTGCTTCTCTCTACCTTGTCTCAACCAGGACCCTACTTCTTCACTAACAAGTGTAAAGCATGTTTTCCAGTCAGGGCAAAGAACAGAGAGAAAACCAAGAGTGTTAGACACACATAGCTGAAGTCTCAGATTTGTGGGTCATAGAACTGCAGCTCTCCCAGGCAAATAATGAATGCAGGAAGCTATCATTTTGTCAAGGCTGTTGGAGAAAATAAACCTCCTTAACAACAATATAAACATCTTGGTGATAAAGGGAAGTGTGAACAATGGCATAAACACAGCCTGAGAACACAGAACAAATATTATTTAGTGAGACCTTGCATGAAAAACTAACATCCAAGCATAGACCAGCCTCAGGAAAGGGCAGGGTGAGGCACTTCAAAAAGCCAAAAAAAGGAAAGCTAAAGGTACGTTTCTCTTACCAATTCAACAATGAGAAGAAATGGGACTTTATATCTGAACCTGTCCTTTTATTTCTACTTTATTCCTTATCCTGTGTCATATAAAAATATGCTTTTACATATATTGTAAAGGAATAGAAGTAACTGAAGAATTATCCCCTTATGGTGCTAACACCAAGTCTCAGAGGGAGATTAAGAAGACCTTGGGAAATTAAAGGAGGCTCAGATAAAATGGACATATAGCTCCTTTATTATTTCAGAAGGTGCCAAGGTAAAAAAGAAATTTAAAAAATGGGTCTTGCTGCCTTCTTTTGTTATTTAGGCTCTTGAGTGCACTGTTTTCCATAAAAATCAATTTTACCCTTTAGGGGTGTGTGTGTGTGTGTGTGTGTGTGTGTATTCTAATAGTTTCACTCACTAGGGGAAAACTGGCTCTCCTCTTTTCCCACTTTTCCCTTCAACATTTTATTGGATTTGCACCATAAACTGAAATTTACTGTGACCACCAGACCTGAAGCCCAAGGGAACCGTACATAGTCAATGGTTCCAAATTTAATGTGGATGAAGAGGGAGAAGATTCTTGGGCAAAGGTCTCAAACTCAGATGCCTATAGGGACCAGGTAACTGAACAAGTAAAGCAGCTGCTCTATCTACACCAGCTCCTACTCAACTCTAGTGAATTATTGTCAGAGCATCTGGATTTACTAGAAGAGACAAAATTTTGGATTTTTATTTAAATTTCTTTTATTGTGAAATGTCAGCTTCTTCTTTAATACAAGTGGTGTCAGCTAAATAAAACATCCACATTATAGGTTCCAGAGCCAATACTTTTGATCACTTGTCTGGGTCAAGAGCTCCTTCCCATTGGAAAACAATTTGGGGAGGGTGGTAGAGAGATTGACATAGGCAGCCTTGAAATAGAGGACTTTTTGATGAGAAAAGTTTTAAGTGGAGAGCAAGGGAAATGAGATCTAAAACTAGTATGTAAATATTGGGGCAGAGGACACTAGAAGACATTCTTGTCCTTAAAACACTTTAGCTTTCCCCTTCATTAACTCTTCAGTTAATCATTAGGAAAATTAAGAAACAAGTATATCTGCATAACATCATGTTACAAGGTAAAGAGGAAGAGTCTCCTTCCAGCTCATCTCCTTACTGGCTCCTTTTGAGGACACACATCATTCCAAGGAGTAACATTTAAACAAACTGAAGTGACCAATGAGCAGCAGTAAACAGTCTCCTGGAGGCACCCAAGCTAAGGGGTACTTCAGAGAAGACAGTTCAGTAGGCTTAGTGAAAACTAATATCGTTCTTACCCCATGTATTTTAAGAGGCTAATTTTGAAGGGAGCATGCCAGTAAACATCCAGATTGCATGCGTAATTCTGGTGGAATATAGTTTCTGGATTCTAAGCAGGGCTTGTTGTGATAAAATGCCGAGTTAAAGGGCCCTTTCAAGAACTGTTAGATTAGATAGATAGATAGATAGATAGATAGGCAGACATAGGTATAGACGTAGACATAGACAGTGTCTAATCTGATCCATCTCAACATCAATCATTTCCAAGAGGAAGCAAATTATTCCCTTTCATAGAATGTTGTGATAGCTAAATATATTTCTCTGTGCCACACATTACCCTTTCAGAAGAAGTATGGATTAAGCTGGCACCATCATTCTCCAAGGATATGAAAATGTATCAATTTAAATGTGTGTGTATGTGTGTGTGTGTGTATGTGTGTGTGTGTGTGATTTTTCATGCAGTAGAAAGATACTTGTAGGTACCTAAGCTTGAAGGTAGTAGCTTCCAATATGAGTGGGAATTTCTGATGTATGAATATTTCCTAGGTCTTAGTATGGGGTCTAAGGTTTAGTAAAACTTTGTTAAGTTGATTTTTTCTGTCCCTGGATCTGCTGACGCTAAAAGGATGAATAGCTTGGTCAAGACCCAACACCAAACAGGGTAATTTATAGACAATTTTAATACTCAGTGGAACTATAACTAGAAACCTAGTGGAAACCATTTTAAGTAAACTGTTAATTCATTATATTTTTTCAAGTAACTGTAAAATTTTCTTATTTGGTTTTGATTACCAAAGAAATAACTGTTCATCATAACCATTTTGAAAAGCATAAGAAAGGCATACAAAGAAAAATAATCGAGTAACCACAATCCCTAAATCAAGTGGTAATCTTGTTCAACTGTTGAACTTTCAATTTTTTTCAAGTTTGAACAGTTATTTTTAAAAATCTGCAATAAATATATTTATCTAAACATTTTCCTATATTTGAGCACATTTTAGGATAAATCTATACATAAAGACTTCTAAGAGTGTGTATACTTGCGTTGTTATATTTTGCCAAATTTCCCTCCAAAAGTTTCTACCAATTTTTCTCCCACCGAAATTATATAAATAACTCACTAATTCAAAAAATTTAGTTAAAATTTTAGCAGACCTAATTATTATCATAGTAAGATAGTAGATAATTTGGTAAAGCAGTTTTAAAAGCAGAAGAAATTAGCGTGATTTTGCAATTGAATACTTTCTATCACTTAAGTTTATTTATACTTTCTTTCAAGATCTTATTTTAATGACACATGAGGTAAGCACACACATATTTCAAAGAAGAAAAATATACAGCAATGACTTCAATTCATCTTATGTAATTTACATTTGCCATTTTTTAAGCTAAAGCCAAATCCAGAATTTTGAGAATAATGGACTTTCATGAGCTCGCAAAAGTTCAAGAAAATTCAAATAAATATTTGTTTTCAAAGCCATTAGCACATTACTCTTATCAAACCTTTTGTGCCAATCTGTGGCTTACTTACTGACAAAAGATGTCAGAGCTCTCTGACTTAATCAGTGAAAAGAAAATGATTATCATTGTTATGCCAGAGGCTTAATTAAGATTTTTAAAAGTCACATTTTCTTTCACTCATATTGAAAACTAGACTTCTACAATAATCAGTTCATTTTAAATCACGGACTTTCATTAAGTCTAAAGAAAATAGGAGCTCTCAATTCTCTGGAATTTTAAAGTAAACATTATTTACTCAGAGAACAAAATGTTCCTGGCTCTCTTTTCTGCTTCAATATGTCAAGTTATGATCAAAGAGCAAAAATTAGAATTAAATGGTGAAATAGCACAGCAAGAATCAGATTTTTCATCATAATCATTCTCTGGCACAGAAATTGTGGTTGCTTCCATTCCTTTCAGTGCAACAAGTATTTATGATGTGCTTATTGGAAGTAAAGTAATTCATAGGCTCTGCAAATGCAAGAATTCATACAATAAAATGCCTGCCTTAGATTTCCTTATTGTCTAGTAAGGAAGCCTACTCTAGAAACCAACCGGCAATTCAATGTAACTGGACAAAGCTAATTTAGTGATGGGGCAGGTAGAAGCCCAGAGGGGGAACTCAGCCTGAGAGACTGAAGCATGCCTCTTATGATAATACATGGCACCTTAGCCATGACTTGAAGGATCTCAAACCAATAAAGTCAATCTGAACATGGGTAGAGAATGAAAAATAGAAAAAATCTATGAACTAGGTCACAAAAAGGAATGCAGTCCTGGGAATTGAATGTTCCAGTGCCTTAACCCTCTAGGGGCAAGGTTATTAGGCAGATTATAAAACATACTGGACACTGTCTGGAGAGAAAAAAGGACAAGAAGGAAAAACATGAGTGATTAGATACTGAATCCTAAATTATTCAATGCATTGACTGTTTCTTCCCTCTTCAATACCTTTTATTTTTTTCAGTTTATTGAGGAATAATTGACAGATAAAATTGCATATTTTTAAAGGGGAAATTTGATATATATATATAGTAAAATGATTACCACAATCAAGTTAATTAACACATCCATCACCTCCTATTATTAACTCCCTTTTCTCCACATTCTCACTAACACTTGTTAATTCTTGTCTTTTTGAAAATAGATATTCTAACAGGTGTGTGGTGTTATCTGAGTGTGGTTTTGATTTTCATGTCCCTGATGATTAGTGATGTTGAGCATCTTTTCAAGTGTCTGTTGGCCATCTATATGTCTTCTCTGGAAAAATGTCTATTTAGATCTTCTACCCATTTTTAATTAGATTTATTTTCTATTGAGTTATGAGAGTTCTTTATATATTTTACATAGTAACTCCTTATCAGATATATAATTTGCAAATATTTTCTCTTATTCCATTTTCATTTGTTGATGGTTTCCTTTTCTTGCAGAAGCTTTTTATTTGGATGTAATACCACTTATTTATTTTTGCTTTTGTTGCCTATGCTTTTGGAATCATATCTAAAAATTTATTTTCAAGATAATGTCAAATAGCTTTCCCCCTATGCTTTCTTTTAGGAGTTTTATGATTTCAGATCTTAAATTTAAGTCTTTAATCTATTTCGGTTTAATTGTTGTGAGTGGTCTAAGATAGGGATGCAGTTTCATTCTTTTGCATATGTATGTTCAGTTTTCCCAGCACCATTTATTGAAAAGACTATCCTTTCCCCTTTTTGTGTTGACTGTTTTCAAGGTTACTTTCAGGATGTGTTCTAGAGATAAGAAAAGTTTCTGAATTTGGAGATCAAATGATATCAGCTATGGGGAAAGAAGGACTATTTATAACTATTTTTCAAACTCTAGAGAATGTAAGATTCATCTGAGATTTTTTAATGTAGAAGCTAAGATCTAGATATTATTATTCATTATGTTCTGAGTAGGGCTCAGGTACCTGGCCTCTAATAAATCACCAGAAGGTGATTCTGTGGCCCATACTGCTTCTGAGGAGAGTCAGAATATCACAGCTCTTGGTTCCCAGAGAGAATGAGGACAGAAATATTTAGGAACAGAAAAATTTCCTCCAAAATCTCAAAAGTCAATAAGTTACTACTGCAAAAATTCCCAATACCTTCTATCCACACTCAGAGACCATGGGTATCAATTTCAAGCAGAAAAACTTATTAATGTTCAGATGGGGAGGCAAAATTAGATAATTCATAACACATATCTTTTTGTTCCAATATTTTTACTCTAATCATTTGTTTGAGTAAAGGGAGTACTTCTTTGATTATGAACGTAAGTAAATCTAAATATATTTGCCTTTCCCCAGAATGTTTACATTATAAAACATATGCCTATGACACTAAAGTAAATCCATCGTATAACAACTCAACTCCCTTTTTTTCCCATATGTAAATTAAGTAACATAGAATTATAAAAATGGGTCTGTGGAAAAATACTAGAATAAACATACCAAAAATAAAGGTAAGAAGGCTCTGTAGAAAAGAAAATTATTGAAATGAATGCACCACGAAAAATCAAAGAAAATTAAATACAGAAGTGGCATTTACAATACAGAATTAAAGAAGAGCTATTGTGCTCAAATTGGAAATGTCAATACATATGTCTTATTTTCCAGCACAGACAGAAATTTTTAGAAATGCTGTCTCCACCTACTGCAAATGCCACTACTGCAAACACTCCTGTGGGAACCAGAACAGGCTTTGCACAAAGCCGACTGCAGAGAAAGGAGAGGTCACTGAGATCAGAAAACTGTTATGAAAAACAAAGTGCACAAAATAAAAGAAAATGAAATTTTCTCATCAGTTCAAAAAAAGAAGATAAGGCACACAGTTTGAAAATTCTTATTAACTTATTTTTTCCTATTTTTTTAAGTAGTCAGCTAGTCCCAATTTTCTTGCCTCTTCCCTTTCAATGGCTTCTGTTCTCTAGATGTCAATCATATAAGTTGGCATTTGTCCAGCTAAACAGCTAAAGAAGTCCTGAAGGAGAGAATGTGTTTCACTCTGCAAGTTATTTCTCTCAATGGGATTCATTGTAAGAGTTGTCATTTGATGTATAACTCATTATATTCACCAGTCTGTTAGCACAGAAAAGTTGATATAACACACTAATAGAAAGAGTGTGTCTAATGAGATTAAACCAGGTGCTTATATATACTGATGTGGAGCCTGCAGAGCTGGGGCGAATCATGATGATAATGGGTATGATCTCTCCTGTAGTGTGTGCTTTCTGGATGAGTCTCTAAATCTAGAGGTTCTGCCTGTACAAGAGCTTAAGCTATCCCCTCTGCCAAGTGCTTCCTTGTTGTACCCCAGTATGACCAAAAAGTATGCATGTGACTTGACTGTTGTCAGATGGTTCTTGTTAGACTTTGGATGTAGAGATGAGTGTCAAACAAACTGGGAAATAATTTAATAAAGTTTCTTTCTACAAGAGGAAGGATGGTGATGAGATAGTCAAGTGATCTCTGGTGCTCTGGTTCTTGGTCTATTTCTGAGTCTTCTTCTACAGACCTGGTTTCCCATTCATTTTGTAAACTACCTGATGATAGCCTTATCAGTATCTTTTCCTTATAACCAAAGAAACCACATGCAATGAAGAAACTCAGTACTGGAGCAGGCGTGAGAAGGTCAGAGAAAGGATGATGGCGAGTTGGAGGATGTTGGAGCTAGTCTTTCCCAGTCAGAGAGACCTGGGCAAGCCCAGGCCACATTTTTCTTTTTTACCAAGTATTTTAAACATCACCTTAGCATTGTAAAAAATAACACAGTAAAGTCACTTTCCTAGGGAGCCTTCCATAACCTCTTGATTTAAAATTTCGAACTCTACCGCATGATTCTTCCCAGATTTATTTTCCTTTGGATTTATCAGTAACTAATATATTACATATTTCAGTAATTTATTTTGTTTATAGTCTATCACTTCACTAAAGCTCCATGAGGCCAGGGATTTTTGCTTCCTTTTTTTGACTACTATATTTACAAGGACTATCACATTAGAGAAGATAAGTGTTTATATGAATGATTATATGAATAATCTTGTCCAAGATTTCCAAGACTCTTTAGAAAGATTATATAAAACAAAAAGTGTTGTAAAATACTTTGATTAATATTCATTGAAAGTACCAGATTTTCAGTATAGAATTTTTCTCATGGGTACTGTATAATTAGTGTTTGTCAATGCATGTATTCACCAAAATGACCTGAGATATTGATTAAAGAACATCTGTTTCTAGACTCCATCTCAGACCTACTTACTAAATCATAATTCTTTCTTTTGGGACCTAGAAATCTTCCAAATAAATTAAATGCATGCTTTAGTTAAAGAAATACTGACAGAAATATACAATGAAAGATTCTTGAAATTTTACCTATGTACTATCCAGATGTCACAAAGCCAAAGTTGGTTCAATAAATGTACATGAGTATGTGCATGTCAAATCTTGGTATTTTTTGGAACTTTAGACTCGATAATTGTTGAGTAAAATCAAGATTAACTTTTACTAACACAGCATAGGATAAGAGAGAGATTCAAATTTCACCTACAGTTGAAATAAAAGGTAATAAGTAGGGAAAAATGCATAAAGATTGTTTAAAAGAGCAGAGATAAATGCAAGATTCCCGGTTTGACAATAGAGAAAAATGAAGCAGTAAGTAGGAATATTTAAAATAAATCAAAAATTTGAATCATAAAGATACAAAAAGATTTACTATTTCTACAAAAGATATGCTTTAAAATTGATAACAGAGGTAGAAAATATGTAAAATAAAGAGTGGAAAAAATAGAGATAAGAATGATGAAGACATTACATTAAATATGAGAGAGGATATAAAAGTAGATTTAAACTCTTGAACTTAAGGGACGCCATCTGAAATACTGTTCCCAGAGGAAAATGGTGTAAAGGTTAGGGTAATTTTCTCATTGTGGCATGCCTCAAAGCATCAAATGAGATGACAGAAGAGTGGAGAACAGAGGGTGATTTTGGATCTGAATTAAGAGACACCCTATGCAAAACTCTTTAAATATATCCATATTCTAAGATTAATATATGTTCCTGCTTGTATATTTTATGCCAAGTTTAAGTAAATAAATCCTGGCCAAAAATCATTTCCCTAATAGGAACAAAAATAGCTGATTGTCAGATAAAACTCAGACCCTAAAATTCTACCTCTTGCATTTGCTTTCATGTCTATCTTAGAATCACACGTGTTCTTCTGCAGAGAAAAGAGAAACCTTCAAGGCCAAGATGGTTCAAGGGCAGTCATCACTGTCTTACAATTAAGTATGCTGCTTTGTCCATGGGTCTAAAGGGAAAAATGCTTCATTTTTTTTTTTTAATTTATTTATTTATTTATTTTTGGCTGTGCTGGGTCCTCGTCCCCGCGCGAGGGCCCTCTCCAGCCGCGGCAAGTGGGGGCCACTCTTCATCACGGTGCGCAGGCCCCCCACCATCGCGGCCTCTCCCGCCGCGGAGCACAAGCTCCAGACGCGCAGGCTCAGCTATTGTGGCTCACGGGCCCAGCCGCTCCGCGGCACGCGGGATCCCCCCAGACCAGGGCCCGAACCCGTGTCCCCCGCACCGGCAGGCAGACTCCCAACCACTGCGCCACCAGGGAAGCCCCTAAAATGCTTCATTTTAACAGGACAGCATGTCGAGGAAAGAGGAAGAAAGCTCTTTACAGCATGCCAATGAGAAATGTCTTTTCCCTAAAGTTTTCCTTCAGTAACCAAGCTGTGACTGTGTACGCTCAAGTATAAGGCATTTCCTGCCTTAAGTACTAGATTTGGACATCAAGAAGTTTATCAGCTGAGTTTAACTCAAATACATTCAATATGCAACTCACTATGTGCCAGGCACTTCACAAAATGATGTAGAAGACACAAAACAGTGAGATAAAGTGTGTGCATAGATAATTATACGTCAGAAGGTACTGTGAGCATTACTATAAAAGACAGCCACACTACAGAAGTTTGCAAAGGATGGTGCCAAGGATGGTATTGCTATTATTGGGGGAAACAGTGCTGAATTTGTCTAGAAACAGAATTATTTAAGATAGGTTGTCAAGTTGTAAAATTTGTTTTCTTCTTTGAAGGAACCAGGGGCTAATTTCTCTCAAAGAGTTATGAGAACCAGTGAAATCAATGTTCATGCACTAATATACATACAAAAATAAAAGTGATAGACATTAGAAAGTTAGTTTGGGTATGAGATAACTTTCAGAAAACAGTGAAACTCAAATTCTCCATCATCTACTTAGCCACAATCTATCTTGGTAAATAAGTTAGGAAGTATGTCAAATAAAAATCAAAATAAAAGGTTGTTTTTTTAAAAAAACAACATTATCAATAGGAAAGGAATTTAGATAAATTGACACAAGGTCCTCATTTTAGATAGTGTGAAAGAGTTCAAGGGCTATAGAGTCTTCAATAAATGCAATGCAAATGCTCCAAGTGTCTAAATTAAGATTTCTTCTGCCCTGAGCAAATCTATATGTTCCCTTACTGAGTTTAATATTCTGTACTCTTTATTTCAAAGTATCTTTGTGAATGAGAATCTTCTATTTATATCTTTTTTTCTTGAGATATGTTAGTGTTATTAAATAGATTTAACTTTCCAATAAATATTTTAACTTTGGTACACCCTATTTCAGTATAATATTGAATCAAGGGAAGTAGTTCAAGATAGTGGTGTAGAAAGACCCTGAACTTGTCTGTACCCATGGACAAAATAAATCTGTAGCTACATGTGGAACAATTTCCTGCAGAAAAGGCCTGAAAACTAGCTTAACACCTCATCCATAACAAAAGATAAAAGGACCACATGGAGATGGTTAGGAGAGGCAGAGACATGGTCTTGTCAAAACACCACTCCTAATGCAGAGACCCACAATCAGGAGGGTCTCACAAATACAGAGTTTATCCCTGAAGAGCAAGGGGTTTACACCCCACATCAGGCACCCAAACCCTTGGGTGAGCCCCCAGAAGGTCTGGCTTTGAAAACCAATAGGGACATCATAGAAGAAATGGATAAATTCTCAGAAATTTACAATCTCCCAAGAGTGAATCAGCAAGAAATAGAAAACATGAAGAGACTGATACCAGTAATAAAATTGAATCAATAATAAAAATATTCCCAACAAACAAAAGTCCAGGACCAGATGGCCTCACTGATGAATTCTACCAAACATTTAAAGAAGAGTTAACATCTATTTTTCTCAGATTATTCCTAAGAAATTGAAGAGGATGGAACACTTCCAAACTTATTCTACAAAGCCAGCATCACTTTTATACTATAACATTTACAACTGAATAAAAAAATAGAATAAAATACCTAGGAATAAATTTAAACAAAAATGAAAGATCTGTACACTGAAGAGTATAAGGCATTGATGAAAGAAATTGAAAAAGACACAAATAAATGGTAAGATAGTCCACGCTCATGAATTGGAATAATTAATATTGTTAAAATGTCCACATTAACCAAAGCTATTTACAGATTCAATGCAATGCCTATCAAAATTCTGGTGGCACTTTTCACAGAAACAGAACCAACAATCCTAAAATTTGTATGAAACCACAGAAGATCCCGACTAGACAAAGCAATCTTAAGAAAGAAGAAAAAAGCTGTACAACATTCCCTTATCTCAAACTATATTACAAAGCTATATTAATCAAATCAATATGGTATTGGCATAAAATTAGACACACAGATCATTGGAACAGAATAGGGATACCAGATATAAACCTACACATATATGATCAATTAATTTATGGCAAAGGAGCCAATAATATACAATGGGGAAAACAGTCCCTTCAATAAATTGTGTTTGGAAAATTGAACAGCCACATGCAAAAGAATGAAACTGACTACTATCTTACACCATACACAAAAATTAACTCGAAATGGATTATAAACTTGAGTGCAAGACCAGAAGTCATAAAACTCCTAGAAGAAAATCTAGGTGGTGAGCTCCTTGACATCGCCCTTAATGATATTTTTTTTTTTGGCTCTCATTCCAAAGGCAAGGGCAACTAAAGCAAAAATAAACAAATGGGACTACATCAAACTGAAAAGCTTCTGCACAGTGAAGGAAACCACAACAGAATAAAAAGGCAGCCTACTGAATGGGAGAAGATATTTGCAAATCATATGTCCAATAAGGGGTTAATATCCAAAGTATATAGGAAACTCATACAACTCAATAAAAAAAAAAAATCTGATGTTTAAAATGGGCATAGGTTCAAAATTGACATTTTTCCGAAGAACACATATAGATGGTCATATGAAAAGATGCTCTATATCACTAATCATCAAGGAAATGCAAATCAAACCCACAATGAGATATCATCTCACTCCTCTCAGGACAGCTATTATCAAAAGGACAATAAATAGCAAATGTTGGCCAGGATGTGGAGAAAAGGGAACACTTGTGCACTGTTCATGGGAATGTAAATTGGTGCAGCCACTATAGAAAACAGTATGGAGGTTCCTCAAAAATTTAAAAATAGAACTACCATATGAACTAGCAATTCCACTTCTGGGTACTTATCCAATGGGAAAAAAAAAAAAAAACCCACTAATTTGAAAAGATATCTGTACCTCTGTGTTTGTTGCAGCATCATTTACAATAGCTAAGATATGGAAGCAACCTAAGTGTCTCCATCAAGTGATGAATGGATAGAGAAGATGTGGTATCTATATGCAATGGAATACTACTCAGTCCTAAAAAAGAATGAATATTTTTTTCATTTGCAAAAGCACGGGTAGACTTGGAGTGTATTGTGCTTAGGGAAAAAAATCAGCCAAAGACAAATACTGTATAATATCACTTATATGTGGAAATTGGTGAAATTGGTGAAGGGAATCAAAAGGTACAAACTTCCAGTTATAGAAAAAGTCATGGGGATCTAATGTACAGCATGGTGACTATAGTCAATAATTTTGTATTGCAAACATGAAAGTTGCTAAGAAGGTAAATCTTCAAAGTTCTCATCACAAGAACAAAATGTTGTAATTTTGTATGGTGACAGATTGTAACTAGACTTGTTGTGGGGATCACTTTGCAATGTATACAAATGAATAATTATGTTGTACATCTGAAACTAATATAATGTATGTCAATTATACTTCAATTAAAAAGTAAAATAAAATATTGAATTAAAATGATAGCATAGATGAATACGTATTTACTGTAATCATTTTATTTTTGAACCCACACCTAAAAAGATATATTCCTTCATCCACCCTTTGTGGTATAGCCAGGACTTTTTTGTGTGTGAGTATAGTTGAACCGACTGGAACTCCTTTCCTTTTTCTAACATAAACTGTATTAATAACATGTCACCTAGAATTTCCAGTATTGACTCCTTTAAAGTAAATTAAGAATTTAAATATAGTTAAAACAATCTGAATACAATATCATTCAGGATCTTGTTGTTGTTTTCTCAATCTTTTGCAGTATTTGTTTTTAATTCCACATCCAATTTAATAATATTTTTTTTAGCAACTTGCCTTTATGGAGATTTTTGAAACACATATTTTAGTTTTCATAAAAATAACAATTCTCACTCTCAAGTTTCATTGTTTAGTTAATTTATGTGATTACAACAAACATGTTGGAGGGAAAAAAATGAAACTAACTCTTGTTGAGCAATAGCTAAGAGTGAAAACTGCTACACCGCAGTGAACTAGTGAGGAGATTGCCAGCTAATCAAATATTTCACCAGGGTAATAGAGATTTCATTATCACAATACTACAGAAAACTCTTTATCAGAACTTGTGTTCAATAAATCAGGTGATATTTCACAGCCAACCAAATTACCCCTAATGTCTGTGGATTTATATTCTGTTATTTCTAAGTTCAAAATATAGAAATTCCATAAAAGTTGAGATATGGGAAAGCTTTTATTTGTTCCAGGATAGCCATTAAACAGTCCTGAATAGAGGTGGCATTTAAGTTTTTCCTTGAGTGATAGATAAGATTTCAATATAGAGATGGAGAGAGATATGAAAGATAAAGGGAAAAACATGAGCACTGGTAGGGTTTCCAGATAAGATACAGAATGTTCAGTTAAATTTATAGTTCAGACAAGCAACAAATAATATTTAAGAAAAATATATTCCATATATTACAGGAGATATATTTATACTGAAGAAACACTATTTATTGTTTATATGAAATTTAAATTTACTGGGTTTCCTGGATTTTTGTTTGTTATATCTGGCAATCCTATTTGTGAGGCATATAATTAAATCGGAAGCAGGCCAGTTTCACTGGGAGATAAAAGTGAAATGGTAGGTAAGAGTCCATACTTGAAAGGCCTTGAATATCACTGGAAGGATTTTAAGAGCAGTTAAGATGTTACCAATCATATTTCAAGTAGAAGCAATAGCATAAGAATGTAGTGGCACACCTGGAAGAGAGAAAGAAAGAAAAAAGAAAGAAAGAAAGAGAGGAAGAAAGGAAAAAAAGAAAGAAAAAAAAATCCCCTCCCCAAATTTAATCTCATAACACACAGAATAAACACTATTCAGTGTGAGAAAGGTCTACATGGGTGTGTGACTCCCAGAAGAAGATTGGAGGTCATCTTGGGATCTGTGTACAACAGAATGTTATGAAAATAGTATCTTCCATTACTTTTTAATTTTAAAAATTTTTATGTGAGCATGCAGGTTAGATTTGCAGTGGTGAGTCCAGAGTCCAGAAGACAAGGAAGGAGGTGCCTGTTGTAAAAACAGGAACCTATAAACAGAGATTAAAGAGTAAATGTGAATAGCTAGTGGGGGGCAGCCACATAGCACAGGGAGATCAGCTCGGTGTTTTGTGACCACCTAGAGGGGTGGGATAGGGACGATGGGAGGGAGGGAGATGCAAGAGGGAAGAGATATGGGGACATAAGTATAACTGATTCACTTTGTTATAAAGCAGAAACTAACACACCATTGTAAAGCAATTATACTCCAATAAAGATGTTAAAAAAAAAAACAAAAAACAAAGAGCAAATGTGAGAGTCTATATTAATAAATCTATCTCAAGAATCAGTAAATTTTATTTTTAACCTGCAAGCTCACAGATTCTGGAAAGAAATCACACATATTTTCTTTCAGTCTATTACTTCATCAGGATCATAAATGGTATTGCTACACTTAAGCTAACTGAACAGATATTCTTCCTGATTTTGTCTGTATTTTCCACAGGTTTTTGTTTCAATGATTCTCACAGTGACTAAACTTTTATCTCAGGCCCCCAGAGCAGTCTTTGAGAGTCTTTATTGAACTTTATTTACTTTCTTGAGCCCAGGAGCATTTTTTAGACTCCTCAGAGCTTTGAAATCAACTGGTTTCTTCCCCCCAGAGGAAATTTGAACAGTTCACAACAACTGGTAAATAGCTCAATTCTTCTTTCTTTCAGAAGATGAAACCAAAGATGAAAGGGTGTGATTTTTCTGTTTCATCGAGGTCACACTCACCACCTAAAAGATCAATCACATGGAAAACAGAAAGTTTTTCAGCACAAGGATGACTTACCATAGAACATGAAGGGAAAGTATAGGAGGTAGATACATGTCCATAGTGGGATAAATCAATACTCAAGGAAAAATAAAACCACCTAGAAATTCATTAAGTCTAATACAATGTAAAAGAATAGGTACAAAGTTGTTGATTTAACCTTAAAATCTTCCCTGGGTATGACAGATATTGCTTAAGAAGTCCTGATATCTTCCAGTTTTCAGTAATCTTTGGTGAGCAAATCTGAGCTAAACTAATTACATTATCAGAATTCCAAACCAGAGAATGATTATGGAGTTAAGTCAGGCATTAGCAGTGAAAATTTAATTTGTGTGTCAATTTGTTACACAACTACAGATTAGTTTAGGTGCAATTGTAGTGATATTTTTGTCTCTCTGGTGTATTATGAGCTATATTCACAAAGTCTACTTTCATGAATAAAACATCACTGAGTGTATTCCAATGTCAGTTGGGGTAACTAAAGCAAAAATTGCCTCTGGGACAAAAGACAGCATTAAAGTGAAGACACCCTCACCTTGGGCTACATCACCACACAAAACTACAGGGCCTGGAAAACAAAGACTCTTCATTAAGGTCATTTTTCATACATCACACTAGCTGCTCATAAGCCTAGAAACAAGGATCAATTCAACAATGCATTCTTTATATATTTACAGGTCATCTTCAATGTATACACAACTAATAGACACACAAACACACACACACACACTGCTTTTCAACAGCACATCAAAAAAAGAAAGAATAGTCATCAGAACGCTGAAAAAGTAGAGTTCAAATTATGGTTCAATAATGAAAAGAAAACAGAATAGAAGTAGTCTAAGGATTGAGAGATAGATTGTGTTAAACAACAAAAATACAACTGAATACATTTATTTATTTATCTATTTATTTTTTAACATCTTTATTGGAGTATGATTGCTTTACAGTGTTGTGTTAGTTTCTGCTGTATAACAAAATGAATCAGCTCTATGTATACATATATCCCTATATCCCCTCCCTCTTGTGTCTCCCTCACACCCTCCCTAACCCACCCCTCTAGGTGGTCACAAAGCACCGAGCTTATATCCCCATGTGATGCACCTGCTTCCCACTAGCTAGCTATTTTACATTTAGTAGTGTATATATGTCAATGTTACTCTCTCACTTCGTCCCAGCTTACCCTTACCCCTCCCCATGTTCTCAAGTCCATTCTCTACATCTTTATTCCCGCCCTGCCCCTAGGTTCATCAGAACCATTTTTTCTTTTTTCTTCTTTAGATTCCATATATATGTTAGCATACGGTATTTGTTTTTCTCTTTCTGGCTTACTTCACTCAGTATGACAGACTCTAGGTCTATCCACCTCACTACAAATAAGTCAATTTCATTTCTTTTTATGGATGAGTAATATCCCATTGTATATATGTGCCACATCTTCTTTATCCATTTATCTGATGATGGACACTTAGGTTGCTTCCGTGTCCCGGCTATTGTAAATAGTGCTGCAATGAACATTGTGGTACATGACTGTTTTTGAATTATGGTTTTCTCAGGGTATATGCCCAGTAGTGGGATTGCTGGGTCATAAGGTAGTTCTATTGTTATCATTTTAAGGAACCTCCATACTGTTCTCCATAGTGGCTGTATCAATTTACATTCCCATCAACAGTGCAAGAGGGTTCCCTTTTCTCCACACCCTCTCCAGCATTTATTGTGTGTAGATTTTAGGTGATAACCATTCTGACTGGCGTGAGGTGATACCTCATTGTAGTTTTGATTTGCATTTCTCTAATGATTAGTGATGTTGAACATCCTTTCATGTGTTTGTTGGCAATATGTATATCTTCTTTGGAGAAATGATATTTAGGTCTGCTGCCCATTTTTGGATTGGGTTTTTTGTTGTTTTTTTTTTTTTTGATATTGAGCTGCATGAGCTTCTTGTATATTTGGAGATTAATCATTTGTCAGTTGCTTCATTTGCACATATTTTCTCCCATTCTGAGGGTTGTCTTTTCGTCTTGTTTATGGTTCCCTTTGCTGTGCAAAAGCTTTTAAGTTTCATTAGGTCCCATTTGTTTATTTTTGTTTTTATTTCCATTTCTCTAGGAGCTGGGTCAAAAAGGATCTTGCTGTGATTTATGTCATAGAGTGTTCTTCCTGTGTTTTCCTCTAAGAGTTTTCTAGTGTCTGGCCTTACATTTAGGTCTTTAATCCATTTTGAGTCTATTTTTGTATATGGTTTTAGGAAGTGTTCTAATTTCATTCTTTCACATGTAGCTGTCCAGTTTTCCCAGCACCACTTATTGAAGAGGCTGTCTTTTCTTCATTGTATATTCTTGCCTCCTTTATCAAAGATAAGGTGATCATATGTGTGTGGGTTTTAATATTGATCTATATTTCTGTTTTTGTGCCAGTACCATACTGTCTTTATTACTGTAACTTTTTGTAGTATAGTCTGAAGTCTGGGAGCCTGATTCCTCTGGCTCTGTTTTTCTTTCTCAAGATTGTTTTTGCCATTCGGGATATTTTGTTTCCATACAAATTGTGAAATTTTTGTTTTAGTTCTGTAGAAAATGTCATTGGTAATATGATAGGGATTGAATTGAATCTGTAGATTGCTTTTGGTAGTATAGTCATTTTCACAATGTTGAATCTTCCAATCCAAGAAGATGGTGTATCTCTCCATCTGTTTGTATCATCTTTAATTTCTTTCATCAGTGTCTCATAGTTTTCTTCACACAGGTCTTTTGTCTCTTTAGGTATTTTATTCTTTTTGTTGCAGTGGTAAATGGGAGTATTTCCTTAAGTTCTCTTTCACATTTTTCATCTTTATTGTATAGGAATGCAAGAGATTTCTGTGCATTAATTTTGTATCATGCAACTTTACTAAATTCATTGATTAGCTCTAGTAGTTTTCTGGTAACATCTTTAGGATTCTCTATGTATAGTATCATGTCATCTGAAAAGAGTGACAGCTTTACTTCTTCTTTTCTGATTTGGATTCCTTTTATTTCTTTTTCTTCTCTGATTGCTGTGGCTAACACTTCCAAAACTATGTTGAATAATAGTGGTGAGAGTGGGCATCCTTGTCTTGTTCCTGATTTTAGAAGAAATGGTTTCAGTTTTTCACCATTGAGAATGATGTTGGCTGTGGGTTTGTCATATATAGCCTTTATTATGTTGAGGTAAATTCCCTCTATGCCTACTTTTTGGAGAGTTTTTATCCTAAATGGGTGCTGAAATTTGTAGAAAATTTTTCTGCATCTGTTGAGATTATCATATGGTTTTATCCATCAGTTTGTTAATATGGTGTATCGCATTGATTGATTTACATATATTGAAGAATCCTTGCATTCCTGGGATACACCTCACTAAATCATGGTGTATGATCCTTTTAATGTGCTGTTGGATTTTGTTTGCTAGTATTTTGTTGAGGATTTTTGCATCTATGTTCATCAGTGATATTGGTCTGTAGTTTTCTTTTTTTGTGACATCTTTGTCTTGTTTTGGTATCAGGGTGATGGTGGCCTTGTAGAATGAGTTTGGGTGTGTCCCTCCCTCTGCTATATTTTGGAAGAGTTTGAGAAGGATCGGTGTTAGCTCTTCTCTAAGAGTTTGATAGAATTGTGTTAAGCAATAAAAATTCACCTGAGTAAATTTAAAGACCAAACTGGCTTTATTAAAACGTTCATGATTTGGGAAGCCTCCCATCTAGCAAATAGAAAGGAGATCTACAGAGCTGTAGAAAAGCAAAGGGTTTTCATGGCAGAAAGAGGGTGCAACAAGGAAATGATTAGCAAAGAATGCATTGTTTCAGGCAAGGTCTCCCATCTAAGGGGAAGGGAAGGAGTCTGTCAAGTGAATTACCTCACTAATTCAACCAAGTAATTCCAGGTTGACTGGTTAAATGTTACATTGCTGGGGAAGTTGAAACTGCAGTTAGATTAGGCATTAAGTATTGGTTTGTTGACATGGGGTTTAGCACAAGTGACTCCATTTTGGGACCTGTTGCCTCTTTTTTAATAATCGATTTCAGTTATTTGTACTCAAATTGACAACAATGGATGATTTTTTTTTTCTTACTCCAAGTCTTTCTTTTCTTCATTAATTCATTACAAATAACTAGTAAGTTCAATGTCAGTCTTCAGGAATGTCAGATTAGGTCCTTGCCTCTTTATAGACCCATAGCCTGGTATAATAGTTCTTAATTCTATATGTACATCAACATCCTCTGAGAACATTAAATTTACAGATAATAAACCCCATACATGTAGATTCAGGTTCAAAAGGTTTGGAGTATACTTTTTGTTTAGTTTTGCTTTGTTTAATGAAAAGTTATTTATCCTGTCAATGCATTAAAAAAAGAGCTTACTTTTTAAACACTAAAGTTATATTTTTAAAAATATTCACAGAATATTTACATACCAATTAATCAAAATTTAGGGCTTTAACAAATAAATTTCCCCAATATCTAAACTTTGATTACACATTCATTTAATTAAATCTTCTTGGACATCTGTTGAGGGTTAAATTGTGCTCCCCAAAGGATATATGACAATCCTAAACACAGGTACTTGTAAATAAAACTTTATTTGGAAATAAGGTTTTAGGAGATGTAATCAAGTTAAGATGAGACCATTCTGAATTAGTGTAACCCCTAATCCAAGAACTGGTGTCTTTATAATGAGCGGGAGATTTAGAGACACAGAAGCATACAGGAGGAAGAACGCAGATGCAGAAATTGGAGAGATACAGCTCCAAGTCAAGGAATGCCAAGGATTGCAGCAACCACCAGAAGCTGGAAGTTGCAGATGAGCATTCTTCCCTAGAGCCTTCCAAGGCAGGGAGTGTGGTCCTGTTGACATCTTGAATTTAGATTTATAACCTCCAAAACTGCAAGAAAAAAGTTTTTTGTTCTTTTAAGACACCCAGTTTGTGGTAATTTGTTAAGGCAGCCCTAGGAAACTAATACATGTGGTTTCCAAAAAGAAGTCTGAATTAATTTTTATCTGTTTCTCTGCATGTGTTTCTTTTTCTCTGATACCTTCAAGATTTTCTCCCTATCTCTGTTTTTAGATTAGGTATGATGCATCTAAGTTTGATTTGCTTAGTATTTAAATATTTCTTTAAAATTCATGGATCTGTGGTTTGTGGTCTTTCTTTAATTTGGGAAAACTGTTGACCATAATGTTTTCAAATATTCTTTTGGTCTTAATCTCTTTGTCTTCTCATTCTGGAACTCCATATATGCATGAGTTAGATCATATGATATCGTCCCACAGTTTTTGGATGCTCTATTTTGTCTTGTTATTGTTTAGTCTTTAAGTTTTCTCATTGTGGTTCAGTTTGGTTAATTTCAATTGATCTATTTTCAAATTTACTTGTTTTTCTCTTAGCTGTATCCAGTAGACTAAAGAATCCATCAAAGAATTTCTTCATTTTGAATACTCTGTAGTTTGTTTCTAGCACTGTCATGTGACTCTCATCTCTATAGTAAATTCTCTAAATCTTTATGCATTTTGTCTATCTTTTCTACTAGATCCCTTTACATATCAGTCATAAAGTCCCTGTCCAATAGCTCTAATATCTCTGAGTCTGATTTTTTATCTCGCCTTTTTGTATTCTAATCTTTTTTTGAGTGCTAAATTCTGTGTTTAGGATGTCAGTAGAAACTGAGGCAAGTAGTATTTATTCTTGGAGAAAGCCATGCCTTTTCTTTTGGAGAGATTTTTGTGTATGCGTGTGTGAGGATGGGGAGGGAAGTTTGAGTCAATCTACTAACAAGTTGCACCGGGTTTGGGACTTGTGTTGCTATCGTTGTCTTCAGTGCTCCACAGATTTCATAGTCTCTTTATAGTGAACTGCTGTTACCTTCTGCTTAAGTTAGGACCCAGTGTACAAAAGGGCCTTCTCAGTGTTCCTCTACCCTCTCAGCTTTTAGTGTTCCTGGTATGCTTACCCCACATAGGGCTCTCTCTCCACGCTTTTGCTCCTTCCCCAGTGATAGACTAGGTACTGTCGTTTGTTATCTGGTGCTAGCTTTGTGGTGGAAACGGGAATTCTTGATTTTCCCGGTGCAGTTTGTACACCTAGGCTTTGGGTATGGTCTTTCTCAGCATCCTTGCTCCTCTTTCGCAGGGCAGCAAAACTCTTTCTTGTACCTGTGGTAGATTGGGCACAAGAGAGGTTTTCTTGTCTCTTTCTAGAGGGAGCAGAATTCTGTTTTGTATTCCTGTAGGATCCAGGTCCTATGAGGGTTTCCTGCCTGCTAGATGCTTTTACTTCTACCCCTTGCACAGGTGCAATGGATCTTTGTTTAAGTCCAGGACATAAGGGTTTCTCATGCCCTTTCCTATGAGAGAAGGCTCTGGAGAAGTGAGCAGTGAGCCACGCCTGTCCTCCAGTGCCCACTAATCACCACTTGCATGCTTGTACCACTGAGGGGACTCTCTCTCTTTGCTCCAAACTTGAGTACTTGGTGGAAGCCCTTGAAAATAGCTTGGAAGTGGACACAAACTCTCTTTGTGCCTGTGGCTTTCAGCTATTCCAAAGGGAAACACTAGCCCACACTTGGCCTTTATGAATTCATTAAAGTTTTAGCTGATTTCTTCTTATTAGTTTCTATAATGAAACTAATTTTTTGCTTGTGTGGTGAAGGGGGTCATCAACTCTCTGATGAACTCAAAAATACAGTTATAATTTAGTTGATTACCCAGCTTTTTCTCATTGTCAGGTTGAGAATGATGTTCTCTTCAAGTTTTCTACATCCTTAGGTGAAGCAGAACTCAAAGTATTTTTTAAGTCCACAAGGGTAAAGTTCTAATGCATATTTCTGGTTAAAATGATTTTTAGCACAATACATAGTTATTGAAATAAATATACTAAAAAAATGTTTAACATCTCTCAAGGATATATAAAAAGTCTATGGGAACATATATGAAAATATTCTTAATTCTCTCTAGGTAAGGTGGGTCAGGCCACCCTAGAAATTCTCTCTAGAAAAAGTGAAATTTGTTTGGTCTCAAAAGATGAAAAGAGATTATTAGGCAGAATAATTTTAATGTGCAGTCATGTTTAAGACTATTGACCTAAAGGCATATTCAGGGTAAAGTGCAAAAAGTGTTGTCATTATTTTTAATGACAAAAATCTGGAAACTACCCAAATGTCCAACAATATAAAAGGATGTTTAAGTAAACTAAAACACATTCATAAAATACAATGTTATATAGCCATATTTGGGAAATTTAATTGGTGTTTAAATTAAAAAAGAATTTTATAAAAATATGTACAAGAGTAATCAGTACACAATATGTATGCTCTAATTTACATATTTATGTTACAGAACCAAACTTGGGTCTGCTCACCTCCACATGCCATAAAACCAACCTACTGACACCAGGTTGTGGTGAAGGAAAGTGCAATGTTTATTTCAGGGCGCCAAGCAAGGAGCCCAGGACAACTAGCACTCAGAACACCTGAACTCCTAAATGGTTTTCAGGAAAGAATTTTTAAAGGCCAAGTGAGGGAGGGAAGTCACAGGGTGTGTGATCAGCTCCTGCACAACTCTGATTGGTTGATGGTGAGGTAATAGGGTGGGGTCACAGGGTGACATCTTAGGCTCCAATGGGCCAGGGGGCTATGTGTTGATGGTCATCAAGTAGTTAACATCCACCACTTGGTGGGGATTTTAGCATCTGTGAAACAACTCAGGAAATGTGCATCAGGTACTGTTATCTGGATACTTGAGAGAGGTGTTAAAGCAGATGATATGGGGGAGGGGTCTGTACCAGGAAGGTCCCATCGGGCCCTGCATGGTTACATATATTTGTGTATACACACAAACATGCATATGTAGAGAGAGGTACATGATAAAACTGTTGAAGGTTTTTCTGCTATTGATATTTTTAATTAAAAAAATTAAATTATCTTAATTGATTTAATTTATTTTAATTTCTGGTATTTTTAAAATGTCTTACATATAATGTCTTTAATCCTGGTGCCTAAAAAATGAAAGGTATTAAAAACAGGTCAGAATGATAACACAAACATTAATGAGGATATGGAGCAACAAGAACTCTCATTTATTGCTGGTGGAATAAAATTTTAAAAAGTGTTACAACCACTTTGGAAGATAGTTTAGCAATTTCATACAAAACTAAATATACTCTTACCATACAATCCAGCAGTCATGCCCTTGATATTTTCCCAAAGAAGCTGATAACTTATGTCAACACAAAGACCTGCACACAAGTGTTTATAGCCGCTTTATTCATAATTGCCAAAACTTGGAAGCAACTAAAGTGTCCTTCAGTAGGTAAATGGATAAATAAACTGTGGTACCTCAAGACGAGATAGTATTCATTTGGTGCTTAAAAGAAATGAGCTATCAAGCTATGGAAAAACATGAAGAAACCTTAAATTCATATTAATATGTGGAAGAAGCCAATCTGAAAAAGCTACATACTGTTCTAACTATATGACATCCTGGAAAAGACAAAACTATGGAGAAGTAGAAAGATCCGTAGTTGCAGAGGGATGAACAGACAGAGTACAAAGGATTTTTAGGGCAGTGAAAATACTCTGTGTGATACTATAATGATGGCTACGTGTCATTATACACTTGTCTAAACCCACAAAATGTATAACACCTAGAGTGAACCCTAATGAGGGCTCAGCAGTTGTGACAAATGTACCACACTGGTGACAGATGTTGATAATGGAGGAGGCTATGCATGCGTGGGGCAGCGGATGTATGTAAAATTTCTATACCTTCCTCTTAATTTTGCTGTAAACATAAAATTACTACAAAGAAAATAGGTGAGAAAATTAGAAAAAAAGAAAATAAAGTTAAGTGAAACCTAGGAAGAGATAAATGAAATAAAGAAAGTATGCCTTGGGTGTTGTACCTAAGGCTAAAAATGATTTTTACCTCTGAGCTAAACTTTGCTCAACATCTGCAAATTTTGCTCTGAGCTTTCCCGCAACCATTGAAAAGATGTAAACATGTCATCAGATTCACAGTATTCAGAAGATACAAAGAAATGGATTTCCGAGGAGAAACATAGTTAATCTTGGTATTAGGATTCAAGAGAAATCTCTGGGTCTTTGTAAAAGGAAGACATTGGGTAATGGAGTGTTCACCACCCTAACAATATTCTGGTAGTAAATACAACCATGATTTGCATAACTCTATTTCTCTTAGAGTTATTTACATGAGAAAAAAAAGTATGACAAAGTGAGGATGCCAATTTAAGGTGGAAAATATAAAATGGCCTAGATAAATTCCAGGTTTCTTACAGTCCTGGTTTCCATGCAAATTGAGTGTGGAGCAAACGGGAATAGATAGATGACGCATCTGCTTGGTATTTGTCCATTCACAATATTTCTCCTGCCTGAACTTTGGTGCAGTGTTAAGTAGTGACAAGTTCTAGGTCTCTCATCCTGTGAGAATCTGAAATGCAGCTAGCCCATATGGAAATCTCCTGAGCAGTGAGGAACCTGGGGCAGAAGGAGGCTTAAACAAAAGTCACCCAGCTTTCATACAAAGGGATCCCAAGGACTTGCAAACAGGGTCTAAATTGTCATCCAGAACTAATTTGGGCTTCACTTTTTTCTTTTAGCATCTTTATTGGAGTATAATTGCTTTACAACGGTGTGTTAGTTTCTGCTTTATAAAAAAGTGAATCAGCTATACATATACATATATCCCCATATCCCCTCCCTCTTGCATCTCCCTCCCACCCTCCCTATCCCACCCCTCTAGGTGGTCACAAAGCACCGAGCTCATCCCCCTGTGCTATGCGGCTGCTTCCCACTAGCTATCTATTTTGTTGCATGGGCTACACTTTTAACAAACAAATCAATGACCAATGAAGACCTTTCAGCTTTCAGCACTGCAGTGCCTGTGGCAATAACTTGACTCTAGAAAAATTGTAGTCATTGTAACTTTACAATGACTTAGATTATTAAAAAACAACACACGCAACTTATTAACAACGAGTCTGTCATACAGTAAGCAATGTAAATTTAAGGTGTTCCTCCAAATTAAAATTTTCCACAATTAATTCGAAGATAAATGAAAGCATTCATAAGTTGTTTAAAGCAGTTAGGCATATAAGTTGGACAAATTATGATCTACCCCAAATGATGAAATTGTTTCTGGAATACTTGATTGACTTTTATTTTATTTTTTTCTGGCAGTAATTGAATAGCATGGCTAGTTGTCAATTAGGTCCATTCTATTTCATGACAATAAAGCCATGCCATCTGCATGTGTAACTGTCTAACTATGCTCTGTTTCTACTTGCTATAGTGAAGGAGCATACATGTGCTAAATGACAGTAATCCAGGTTAATTAAGTGAAAAAGAAACGATGCCCCTGTTTTATCCTTCTGGTAAAATTGCCTGAACTATGAAAGAATTGTTTCTACTGAGCCTGAACTTCAAAAGGGATTCTGTGTAAACATTAATAAATATGGTTCTATAAGTGCATGGATTTTAGTCTGTCGTTATTACTGTCTCAGAAAAAGGCTGAGGAAGGGTCACTTAGAGTAACAACATATTATATTTTATTTGAACAAAATGATAAGAAATATAACTGAAGAGCAACCACAGAAATGAAAAGACTGTGAGGAAGTTGAAAATTACCTTGAGTCCACGCTCATAGATTCTTGGCATTTGGGATCACTAGAGATGTGAAAGGAAGTATCATAAATCTAAGACAAGGTTCTACTTAAAGACAGCAGCCTGTATGTGCAGGTAGTGAGACATCCCTCCTAAGGCTGTCAGATATGCTATAAGATATCCAGTTATATTTTAATTTCAGATAAATTCTTTTCCCAATATAAGTATAACCCCAATACTGCATGGGATATACTTATACTTAAAAAAAGGTTTTTTACCTTAAGTTAAAATGTAACTGAGTGTGCTGTACTTTATTTGCCAAATTGGGCAACCCTATTCCCCCTCTCTTGGGGTCCTTTTAAATTTTCAGAAAATAGAATAAAAAGGTATAAATGTGTTAGGGAACCATTGACCAAAACCGCCTGCCTTGGCCAGGCACGATAATAACTGCTCGCATGAGTTATCTCACAACAGGAACTCCAGTAAGGAAGAGGAACTGACAATCTGCCACCAACTGGAAGAATTTGGGAGAGGCCAAAAGGAGGGAGGAGACACCAGCTTACAATACTTCCTGCCAACCTCCCAGAAACCCTCACTCTGGAACGCATCTTGACTGAGAGACGCACACTGCAGGAAGGGCCTTGAATCCGACCAAATATGGACACGGGCAAGATAATTGGCCAGAGACAAGCCAGAAGGCTAACCTCACCACCAAAAACCCTGAGACTGCGAGCCATGTGGCAGAGCAGTTCTCCCAAGTTCCCTTACCCTGCTACTAGACGCTGGAGTAGTACCCCTTTCCAATAGTCTTTTGCTTTGTCAGCAAGTGTCTCCTCGGACAATTCATTTCTGAGTGTTAGACAAGAGCCCACTCTCAGGCCCTGGAAGGGGTCTCTCTTCCGGTAACATGCACAATTGCAAAGAGAATGTGAGTTGGCTGGGAGGTTGATGGAGGCATCAGGAGAGGAAGAAGAAAGTTAAACAAAACTCCACTTGAAAGAAAGTGGATGAGATAATATCGGTAAAGCACTTTGTAAATGGTTACAGCCTAGAATGCCTGTAAAGGAGCTTCAATGAAGGAGGCAGCCAGCCTCCCTGACAGCACCCTGGAAAGGTCTGGACTAAGGAATATAGAAGGAATTAACAGAAAGTCTGTATCCTGAAGAGCTGATATTCTACACCTCCCAGCACCACTTGCAGAAATGCAGGCAGCAAAGCTTTTACGTCTCCTAGCAATGTGACAAAAATAACCACAACAATAAATAGCTTTTTCAAAAAGAAATCAAAAGACCTGTTTGGCAGGAATAAGGCAGCTATGAGGGAGTGGTTGCCTGGAACCACCAGGTAAACCAGAATCAGGTAGTGGTTCTACCTGCAACTGATTTCTCAACATCTGGCCCTAAAGCAAAGCCTTTGAGTACTCACACACTCAAAGATACAATTCAGCTTTCCTCCCTGGCACACAGTAAGAGTTCAAAAAAGGTTAGCTATAATTATAATGAGAAACAGACTTCTTAATACTAGAGCAGTAAGTCAGACCCAGTGGTGACAATGCTCTTTGAGTGTTTCTACGTGGTAGCTCAACAAAGAGATATGATATTGTTCCGACTTGCTTCTCTAAGATAGAAAAGAAAGCAAGGATTCAAGATAGATGTGTGTGCCTTTGGCTAGAATAACTTCAGGACTTTATCTCTTGAGAAATTAAAATTTGGGGGAATGAGTTGGGAGGGGGCAAGGAACTCTAACATGCATTGCAGCTGCTTTTTATTGTCTAGTCACCAGGGTACAGGATTTCTGCTTCATAAAGGAGTACGTGTCCCTTTACCACTTAAGGGGAATTCAGAAGTTAGGTTTTGTAAGATTAGGAGTCTTAATCAAAAATATTCCCATTGGTTAACTGAATCTTTCCTTCTAATGTATCCATAATTAATCAACTCCAAAGAAAAGCCCAGAGGGGCCAGTGGCCCTTTCCAAGCTATTAACAAGAGTGTATTGTAATTAAAGGAAGTCCTTTCAAGCAGTTTTTTGCATAAATATTTGAAAATAAGACTTTAGTAACTAAAAGTACTTAAAGAAAATATGGAAAGGGGAGAAGACAAAGAATTTATGAGCTATTTGTTTGTCCCTTAGGTGCGGATTTTTATCTCATTTTTACACAACAATTCCTTGCACTGCAGCCTATATGAGGCCACACTGAAAGGAGCAGATTTGTCTCCTGAGAGACAAATGAGAAATTTCCAGAGAAATGAATGTGAAAAAGTTATGTAAAATTGTTTTTTCCTTTAAAAATTGTTCACGTAAAAAATGACACTGAGAGTTACAGAAAGCCTCTGGAGGCTGGGGATAAAACTGGTGACCCGCAGACTCAGGCTGGTGCCCTTATTAGGAGAAAACATCCTGAAATTTCAAATGAAAATGAATGCCTGAGATCTCTGTAAAGAAAATTTACACTAATTCAGAACAAAAACAAAAACAAACAAACAAACAAAAAACCCAAAACAAAAACCAATGGCAAATTCATTGTGAAACAGGAAGAAATTGCTGTGTTCCACAAAGTGTATAATCTAGGTGCTAAATAACCTCTCTAGGCACGAAAAGGGAAACAAAAAAAAAATCATTCATGGTTCTTCTTGCAAAACTTCCTTTCTTTATTACTTGAAGCAGCTTAGTTACTTGTATACATGAGATAATGAAACTTTTCCATCCAGAAGTGACCACAGACAAAAGAACTAATAACAATAATAGTAATAAGTAGTATTAGTAGAAAGCTTGTTGTTGAAAAGAAGCAAAGTGTGTACTTCTTTGCTAATTTGAAGAAGAACCAAAGGTTTTGTATCTTAGTTTTCATTTTTAAATCTATTTTAAATAAAAGACACTGCAGAAGCAAAGGTATGTTCTGATGAACTTGAAGTATTAAAATCACATAGTGTGTTTTTATTATTTATTATTTTATATATATGGAGGCAGTTGATTCACTGGGAGAGATCTAAACAGCAAGAGTTAAGTGACAGACCATGTTTTCAAAGATTTACATCTGGATTGTGAAAGCCATTGAACCAAATTCAGTGTTTAAAGCCAGAGTCCAAGTTTAGGAAAATTTTCTTTGTTAAAGCAGCAACAGGGCAAGGGCTAGTTTTTCCACATAGGAAGAGGTGTTAATTTAATTTTAAAAGTATCCCCAGTGTTTTACCCCTCAGAGGCCTTTTGCAGCCCCTCCTTTCAAGAGGTGGCATGTATCTCCCCTGGCTCAGGCTGATCTAATGACTTGTTTTGGCCAATAGAATGCAGTGAAAATATAGATGTGCCCAGGCCAAGCTAGATTTCAGTGGCCCTATGTGTGTCCACTCTCTCTCTCAGAACTTTGCTGTTGCCATGTGAACAAACTCAGGCTAGCTTGATGGACTGAAAGATCGTGCGGAAGAGAGCCCAGTTGTCCTAAACCTGTCTGTGGCCAGCTGATTCTGCAACATGTGAAAGAGTCCAGCCAAGGTCATCAGAACCATCTAATACCCTCTGACAGCTGACCACAGATGTGTGCCTGAGCCTGGCTGAGACCAGAAGAACCATCCAGCTGAACTTTAGCCTCCTGAACAATACTAAATGCTTTTTGTTTTAACTCACTGAAATTGAGTTGGTTTGTTACACAGCAATATCTAACCAATACAGGAAAGCAGTGATAGATTTACACACAAAACCACTGGAATGAGATTTTCTTTCATTTTCTTTAAATTTATGTACCAAACACACTGAAAATTTTCCAAAGTGTGAAAAATATTTAAAGAGACAGTGCAAAGTTATCCCTGGGGATCAGGCAGAAGACTAAGCAGTTCCATGACAAAGATGTGTCTCTTAAGTGGAATCAATGAAAAGCAAAATCAAGGGCTAAATGAAATCAGTCAGCAAGGAGATGACAGACACATGATTTTTTCTTGAGGAAGGGAAGTGTGTAGGCTACAACTCACTTAGATTCTAAGTAGTCTGATTTCTGCATGCCAGAGAAGTCTCTGAAGTTTGCCTCATGGTGGAGAAAATGCAGAGCTAGTTGTCCTGGCCCCAGGCTGGTGAAGCAAGGAAACAGTGAGCCATCGGTTGCTCTTTGATCATTTGAAGTACAGTAAGTCCCCTACATATGACGAGTTCCATTCCGAGAGTGCATTCCTAAGTCTAATTTGTTCGTAGGTCCAACAAAGTTAGCCTAGATACCCAACTAACAGAATCGGCTATATAGTACTGTAGTGTAATAGGTTTATGATACTTTTCACACAAGTAATACATAAAAAACAATAGAAAAAATAAAGGAAACATTTTTAATCTTACAGTACAGTACCTTGAAAAGTACAGTAGTACAGTACAACAGCTGGCATACAGAGGCTGGCATCGAGTGAACAGGCAAGAAGAGTTACTGACTGGAGGAGGGAGAGGAGGTGGGAGATGGTAGAGCTGAAGGATCGTCAGCAATAGGAGATGGAGGGCAAGCTGCAGTTTCACTCACGCCTGACGTTGATGGCACAGGTTCCGGGTCCTTGCTGGATTCAATTCTATCTACCCTCCTAAAAACTATCCAGTGATGTCTGGGTAGTACTGTCCCAGCTACATCACCACTGCATTTATGTTTGCTTCCAGACATCCTCGGCTTGAAATAAAGATACTGTATTACTGCACTCTATACAGTACTGTACAGTAAAGTACACAAAAGCAGAACCGCTTGACGAGGACGCACGCACGTGACAATGTAAGCCAGACATGTGAACTAACTTACGTGGTTGGACATGCGAACGCATGTTTGCATCTTTAAAAGTTCACAACTTGAAGGTTCGTATGTTGGGGACTTACTGTACTTTATTTATGGTAGTTTTTCCTAAGTACCCCTCAGTTCCCATCTTGAGACTGAGAGGGATTATTCCTCCCAGAACAAAAATATAAGAATCCTTGACATTTGACACAAGTAGAGTTCCTCTGGAAAACAACGGTAGGGGCTCCACCTCCTTTCTAGAAGAATGCCTGTAACTTTTTGGAAATGACTGAGTCATTCTTATCACCAGCCTTCTTCTCAGACGAACAAGATCACAGGTGTTTTATTTTTCTCATGCTTTTCTTAAAGCAATGCTGGATATCACTTATACAAGTTAAGACTTGATTATGCTTGACAATGAAGTAGCTCTTTGTACAGAAATTCATCTTTCTTACTAGTAGCAATAAAGTTTGCCTTTTCTTCCCTGAAGCATCTCATCAGCTCATGTTACCTTTTTATTGTAGCTCTCACTCTGTCCTTCCCTCCTATACTTTCTTGTTCCTTCTTTTCTTCTTTCCTTCTTTTTTCCTCCCTTTCTTCCTTCCCTCTCCCACTTTCTCTTTTTTGCATTGAAAAAGCCATGGAAGAAAGCTTTATCTATTTTCTGACAAAGCTTGTGAAAATGGACTCACAGGCAGAGAGATACTTAATACTGAAGAATTGAAAAGCTGTCATAGAAATTTTAGAATATTGACAGAAAGGAGTATATTAGTTTCCTAATGTTGTTGTAACAAATTGTCACAATTTAGTGGCTGAAAGCAGCACAGATTTATTTCTTATAGTTCTGGAGGTCATAAATCCAAAATTGGGTCTTACAGGGCTAAAATCAAGGTGCCAGCAAGGAGGTTCCAAAGAGAAGTTGTTTTCTTGCCTTTTTCAGTTTCTACAGGCTGCCTGCATCTTGTGGCTCATGGCCCCTTCACTCTGTCTTCAAAACCAGTGGCAGAGCGTCTTTTCTCTCTGGTTCTGTTTTCCTTTGCTTTGTCATCACATTGACTTCTTTCTGACTCTGACCCTCCTGCCTCCCTCTTAAAAGGACCCCTGTGACATTGGGCTCACCCAGATAATCCAGGATAATCTCTTTATCACAAGAACCTAACTTAATCACATCTGCAAAGTGACTTTCATAGGTTCCAGGAATTAGGTTGTGGAATTCTATAGGGGCCATTATTTTGCCTACCACAGAGGAATAAGCAGAAACATATTTCTGAACAATTTTTTGAACATGAACTGTGTATTAGGCAACATTTAAGTGCTTCCCATACACTATTCAATTCATCCTTATAGAACTCAGTGAGATATGGATTACTTTCCCTTTTATACAAAATTAAATAAATTATTACCATAATTTATTTTACAGAACTAAAGTTCTTAAAAGAATACCCCTATACTTGTATAAATTTTTCAATGAAAAATTAATCATTCAAATATGTCTATTTTAAGATAATTCTTAAAAATCTTATAAGATTTCAAATTATTTGGGTAGTCATTAACATAAGAACATTCTTTTCCTAATATTGTTTTGGATTGGGTTGACCCATGACTTAATAAACCATGGTAAAATAGTCTTAAATATTAACCTGGATGAGTCAATATCTGTGCCTTGTAGTAAGTTTATTCAAGCTTAAATCTGAACAATATTTTTGATTTCCCATCCATAAACTGGTATAAAATATTTTCTGGAATTTTAGCCTTTGGAGAATGTCAGTTCTATAGTTTACCTATAGTCAATCTATTGTTCCCTTTTGAGAACAAAGATATTATATTGAGAACAAAGATATTATATTGGTAAACTATACAAAGAAAAAGATATTCTATAAAAACATTTATTCAGAAACCATTACCTCTTGTTCAAGGGAAACTTATTATAGATCTTAAATCGATTCTTAAGAATTTCTAACCTTGGATTTCCTGTAGGTCCAAGACACAGAAGCTAAATTTTCTGAGTGTTTTTTTTTTTTTTTTTTTCCTATTCTGTCACTGTGTCAGAATTGGGGAGTAAGACAAGGAGAGAATCAAGTTAGAGAAACATAATGCATAAATAACGTTGCTCATTTTTAAATTCAAGAGTCCCACTAGGAAGACTGAGGCACCCAAGCTGAAGGTATAGTCTGCCAGCCAGTACTGTTCATTTATCAGTTCCATTTACATGAATATGTTAACTCAAGCTATCTTGCCCTCAATCTCTACATCCTGATATTATTCGAAAGGATCACCAAGACACACACTGATGTGAAAGCCCCGAGAATGAGCAGGTTCTGAGAGATGGAGCAGAGGAATAGAGCTGTCTCTAAGAAGTGTCATTGCCCTTGGTGTTCAAACACCAATATGACAATATCTGCCAACAAGGATGCTGTAACCAATAGCTTCAAGTTACACGATTTGACAGCAAACCTGAATCACATATATTACTGGATTGGACACTGCTGCTAGGTAACTTTATGAGAAATGCTTGTTTCTCTAGCCAAGTATATTCTTTCCCTTATAGGAAAAGCTCAGTTTTTCATACTTCACATTTAACCTGGCATCAATATTCTTTATTATTTGTTTGCTGATTAATACATTCAGGATAAGCGAAGCTCCTTACCTTCTAAAAATCAAGAACAGATATTTTGGCTTCTCAGATTAAGGGATCAGGGAGTTTAGCCCTTGTCAGCTGTATCATGCAGATGACTTGTTTATTCTATTTCAATATTTAATGTAACTTTTTTGACAGACAGACTGAATGGTGACAGGAACAGGTATTCTATGAAGACCATTGTAAACTAGGATAAATAAAGCACCAGAATGGTATATTTTTAGTGAAGAGTCCATTTTACTTTAGATAAAGATACATTTTCATGATAATTTTTAGACCATAAAACATTAAAATCTGGGCTTACTGGAGAAGTAAATAAGCAACGTCTTTTACTTCTGTGTCCTATGGGCACCACTAACTGGTCTCTTTCATATATGTACTCTTTAACAAGCAGTTCTTTGAGAACCTATAATGAACTTGGCATTGGCTAAACTCGGAGAAGGCATGTATGAAAGAATTTACTCCCATCCTTTGACAAGGGCATACAGCACTTTAATATCCATCAGAATCTGAAGGTATCAAAATAAGCAAGTGACCAATAAGAAGTTTAAACAAAGGGGGGTGGGTAAGAGTGAGAGCCAGGAAAGAGACAAGAAGGGTCAAGGGAGATAATGCCCCGAGCCCAGGGGGCTCACAATCTACCTGGTGAGGTAAGACACATATTAAAGGAATTAAAATAATAAGTTAAAGCAATATAGAATAAAATAAGGCAGTATAGAACGAGGCATAGTGGGGCTGATAGAACTTTGGAATCGTGGCCAAGTCAGTAAGGAGCCGCCTGACTCTGGTTCGCAAGGTATATGGGATGAATACATATACCCTTGAAAAGTCAACTTGTCAAGTTGTACTGCTTGAAACTTATCTGCTGTTTTCTTTCTCTGCCTCTTATTAAATGTTGTGCCCACTCAGCAAATATTCAGCCCCGTCTTTCTTACTTACAGAGTATCCATTTTGTTCAGCCATCCAACATCTTCCACATGGTCATGTGCTCACCGGGAAGCTGTGATTCTTCTGCTTGTCAGTAATCCGTTTAAGCATGAGCACAGGAGCATGTCTGGTCAATAAAGACACAGAGAAGAATGTGGAGGCTTCTGGGAAAGATGTCTTGCCTCCCCTTACCTCTCATAATTTGAACACTGGATAAAAATATCCTTCTTCTTCTCATGGAATTTGTCAGGTCTTCCTATGGAACTGCAGTGGAAATCACAAGGAGGACTGCCTTGAAAATAAAACTAATCCATGAAATATGGCAGAGTATAAGAACAGCAAAAACTTGGATCCCTGATGTAGTTTTTGAGCCACTAAATTCACCCACCTGAGAGCTACCATCCTTTGACAGAACTGCAATGTGCTGTAATAGATTTTCTTCACCATATGAGATACTTGGAGTTGAGTTTCTTATTGCATGCATCCAAACACATCCAAATTAGTATATCCTTGAACTTGTTATTTGGCAACTTCATGCTTCATTAACATTTTTATATGATGACACACTAGGGCAATGAAAATCCATGGAAGTCAAGTTAGTGCATTTAACCATTTATTCAAAGAGTTGATAGACTAGAAGGGTGACACCACTGGCCAAAAAGAATTTTAGGGGTTATGTATGGACTGGAAATAGACATAAAGAATCTCTTTCACTTGTTATTTTAAAAATTAACAAAAATATCTTCAACTGGAATGGTATATAGATTGTGGCATTTGGCATTTTCCTTACAAGTTGGCTAAATCAAATACACATATTTGATTTAAAATCTTGGGACACATATAAAATTTCATAATCTGTAAAGAAAGAGAAGACAAAATTTTAAATTGCATAAATAAATATTTTGATGATGGGATATTTTATAAGTTTGACCTCAAATTAGAGACATGTATTGGTGACACAGGGTTTTTTCAATCTTTAACTATTTCAATGAAAAAGAGAACACATTGTTCAGTTGATGTTATGTAGATCAAACATCTGATAGGTATTCAATATCCCTTTATAACTGATTCCGTGTCAAATAACCATATCATCAACGAATTGGAAGTTCACCTGCATTTCCTAATTCCTAGAACAGGGTTTCTTGTGCTAGATGGCATTGCCTCCCATAACTTCTTAGTTTCAGTATGCATATTTATCCACATGGCTGTATGCATATGCTGGACAGAAACTAATTAATGAATGCATCTATTTATAATTTATCAGCTGTTAATTTTCCATTAGCTACACATTTTTTCATTTGTATCTATTTGGAAAAAGCATGTTTGTCATTTTCCACAGGAGAAAAGAAAAAATCTAATCTACTATATCACTTTAAAGTGAACTTGCGGATGATGTAAAGCAAAACAAAATAATAACTACCTAAAGGCTATTTAACTCTCTGAGGCTGTGTTACAACCTGTGCAATCCCTGTTATTTCCAGAAATATAATGACGGTTTTGCCTTTTTATTTTGATAGAAAAATAATCAAACTGCTTTTTACCCCAAACTGTCAGACAAAATGACATATGCTAAGACCCTTGGAGTTATTATGTAAAAGTTGAGCCCACAGGTTCACTAATTTATGTGGAAAATAGAGAAAAAACATGCCAGAGTCATAGGGAGAGAAACTTTTAATTGGAAATTTGCATTTACAGTGTAAAATTTTAGTCTCTCAAGGTTGTTACTTTCTGAGTGGATGGAGGGAAATAGAGTAATTGAGAAAAGAAAAATGTAACTGGCTTTCTGTCAGTTTTCTGGCCACGCATTGAAGTGGTACTGCTCAGTGAATGGAACTGTTGAAATTCAAGAGAGGTACAAAAAGACCTCTTATACTATGATATAAGCATCACACAAGTGAATTGAACTGTTAGCTTTTATGCTTTCATCATTTTCCAAGCACACAGTAATGTTAGCATTTTGTTCTTGCCTGCTGTTTGATAAAGTTATATCTAACTCCAACTAAGTTGTTGGCAGAAATTATTTGAATAACTACCTGGATAGCCATTATACTTTATGCAAGTTGGCATCTTGGTAACTCTCAAATAAACTGCTTGTTTAAAGATAACAAAAAAGAAAAGAAAGTTGAATATTTTTATGGCTACATGTAAAGACTATGATTTTTTCATTTAGATAGTTCATCATTTCTTGTTTATATATTTTTCCCTATTTCAAATCTCTGAAATTAAGAGATATCTTATAATTAATGGTGTGAAATATTATAACTGACAGCTCCCCACTTACTGAAATAAGAAATAATTGTGCAAATTATTAATAGAATCTAGGAGATTAAATAGAGTAGCTTTACTATAAATGAGTCTTGGTATAATCAGGATCTTTCTAAATTGAAACTGTATGGTCTTTTTAACTACCTGCCCAATTTATTTCGACTTTGAAACATGAATTTTTCTTCCTCTGTGATTTTACCACACTCCTCCTTCAAAGTTCATCCTCCTTGGCCACCCAGCATTTTCAACATTTGGCTAAAGATAGATTTCAAGTGTCACCTCCTCCTAAAAGTTCTTGTTGGTTATCCCAGCCAACATGGGGTTGCCATAGCTTTTAATGCCTCAAGCTCTTTAGAACTTTTTAAGGCTGAATGTGAAACTTTCAGCTTACACTACTCCAGATCTATGTGTGGGTTGTGGATTATGTTACAAGGAGTGAGAACAGGATATGGGAGAATGGATGTGGAATTGTAGAATAATTATCTATGGTCTATATTCATATTTTTGCATGAATTTTTCATGGCTCAAATGGAATCATTAATAGATAAATAAAGCAGGGCATTAATTCATTAATGTTATAAGCAATGTTTTTTTCCCCATTATTGCTCTGTTTCACTATTGCAAATGTGACAAAAATGGGTTAATAACGACCTTTATTATTGATCTTCTGGTAAAGGTTCTTGGACATATTCTCATTTTGTTGCTAAGTGAATAAATATCAGATAAATTCACCTGTGTTTATTTTTATACTTCAAGCACTGAATGTTATAGGAAATATTAACCTAAGTAAATTAATTGATTTTGATTTACCTAAATAAAAATGATACAATTATAGAAAATTATATTTTCAGGTGTTATTTTATCAAAAGGAATATATTTCATATGGGAACTATAATATAAAGAGCTTACTTCCTTTCTCACTTCATATTTTACCTTAATGGGAAGACACCTTTGAACATTATTATTTTAAAAACCTGTAAAATCATGTCCAGTGGTGTTTCTTTTTTCTTTCTTTTTGTGTTTGTTTTTTAGTGTTTAGAAGGAAATGGGACATCTTTCATTTGAAATGCATAGAAACAAGTTTAATATTTTGCTGAAGACCTGTTGTGATTGCTGGTGATTTACAATGGTGATTAACCATTATCCAAGGAAAAATAGAGTTTAAGTCAGCAAGTTTAGCTGTTAGGTAGAAATTCTGCTGATTGAAAACAATCTGGTGTACATGTTCCAAGTATACAAGGCATAGAATAGAATGTCAGTCAGTATCGCATGTTCATGAATTAGAACAATAACTTCTCTCTTGATAATTTATAACAGTCATAAATTTTTCTGATGATAGTTGAGAAAAAATTAGAACTCGCTACTGAAACAAATTGCTCTGAAGCACCTTCTGGCATTTTCTGAAAAAGTAGGAGTATCGACATGGGGTCCTGATTTAAAAACTTGAATCTGGCATAGTTTACTACTTAGGTTTTAGCTTAATGAATTGACATTTGTTTAAAGTTACGTGGAGAACTCAAAAATCCAGTATTACCACATAGCTCTTATGGGGAAAAATAGAACTACAAAATAACCAAGCTTCTTTAAGATTGGAATATAATTTGAGAACTAGATGGCTAGAATTATCGACATCATCTCTAGGGCTTCATTAGAACTATAGTAATTTGTTCCTCAAACACTGATGTTCTTCTTCTCTCATTCTAATTTATACCTATTATGACTCAGCTTCTCTCTCCATTTCCATTGTTTCCACTCACACTGACCAACTACTCATTCTCTGTAACTCCTGCATTCATATTCCAAAAGAGAGGCTTTATTTGGTTTTAGTAGTTGCCATCCAATCTAGAGTGCCCTGTCTAGCTTTCACCCTAGTCCACTTCACAAATCAATGGACGATGTTGAGTCAATTATCCGTTGCTGGTCCGACTGGCTATTTATTACCTTAGTTGTGAAGCCATGTAGTAGAGAATATGGTGTCCTGAGATAAGAGACCGATTGGCTGCTCTTCTCAGCAGGAAACAATCTGAGTGGCAGTCTCCCAGAACAAAGCTGTATTGTTCATCAGTATAGGCAGCTTTTCATCCAGTTGGGAAAGTCTAGGTTACATGAAACCAAGATTAATAACTACCAAAACTTAAATCGGAAGGAAATACTAAGACCATATATTTCAAAATATGTGATTACTAAAATTTTTATCCAAATGGTAACCTCATTTTAAAAAAGCATGTGACTGTTGGAAATTATGATTCGTTAATATTTACGGAGGCCTTATTAATATCATAACATATAATAGCAAAAATAGCTATCATCTATATAATAAACATTTTTTTGTTCAACGTTTTATTACTGGGCCCACAAAAAGAACTCAATAAATGCTTGTCGAATTAAGAACAAATAAATGAAGGGATAAATGAATGATTATGGTTTTGCCTCATTTACTATCTTATTTGATCCTCATGATAGTAATTCATTTATTCAATGAATATCTCTAGAGTGTCTATTATGTGCCAGGCACTTTGTAGTAGATATTATTATTGTTGATTTGTGGTTGTGATTGCTGTTATTGCTTTGTCATTATTATTATGGTTTTTATCCCCTTTTCAATAAATCTAGAAATCAGAGAAATCTCAAAGCCTACAAGTAGCAAAGCTGGAATTTTATTCCACAAACTTTAAATCAAATCCCAGAATTTAAAACTGTCTTTCTAGTGTGGTGGTAGACCAATGCCTCTTTCTGTCCCAGGGTCATACACAAGTTCATCTTTCTAAGACAGCACTCTTCCTCTACATACTTGGCCATATTGCCTGGTTAATTACTACTCATTTTTCAGATTTCAACTCAGAAGACAGTTCAGGAAAGTCTTCTCTGCTCCTCAAACTAATTTAGGTTCCCACGTAGCACACTTTCATTATTTCCTGAAACGCTCCTTCAAAGTGTTTTTCATAGACACCATTAACTAATTCACTAAATGCTTTTAATATTTTTCAACTCTCCTAGTATAATGCAGGCTTTTGAGGGCAAAGCCTCCGTGTGTTTTACTTACTGTTAATCTGTAATCCTAGAACAGGAAAATATGAAGTGTTCAATAAACTGATATTCATTGGATGTATGAATATACTAGGTAGATCATAAATTTTGAAGTCAAATACATGATATCAAAAGTGACCTTTAGGAAATCATCCAATCCCCAAAAAACCATATAATTTTCTTCACCCGTAAAACGGAAATAAAGAAATCTACTTGAGTATGAGTATACAATAGTTCCCCTACATACAAATGAGTTCCATTCCAACAGCGCATTCATAAGTCCAACAAAGTTAGTCTAGGTACCCAACTAACACAATCGGCTCTATAGTACTATACTATAATAGGTTTATAATACTTTTCACACAAATAATACATTCAAACAAACAAACAAACACAAGAAATAAAGAAAACATTTTAATCTGACAGTACAGTACCTTGAAAAGTACACTAGTACAGTACAACAGCTGGCATACAGGGGCTGGCATCAAGTGAACAGGCAAGAAGAGTTACTGACTGGAGGAGGGAGAGGAGGTGGGAGATGGTAGAGCTGAAGATTCATCAGCAATAGGAGACCGAGGGCAAGCTGCAATTTCACTCACGTGTGACTTTGATAAAGCACACGTTTGCATCTTTGAAAGTTCATGACTTGAAGGTTCGTAGGTAGGGAACTTACTGTAATTTTAAGCTGAATTTCTGATACACAGTTGGTATTTAGTGAATGCTTTATTTCCTATAATATAAAGTTTGAGAAGTTTAGCCTGTTAGTTATTACAATTGAGGTGCAAGAAAACATCACCATTTACCTGACTGAAGCAATGAAAATCACAGGCAAGAAGCCTAGAAAAATATAAATAATTCTTGAAGGATGAAAAGCCCAAATGTATTACATAACTTTAAACATCTAGACTATTCTTGCTTCACAGACAGGATGTTTTTCTTAACCTTATACTGAGCCTTGGAATTGAAGTAACACTGAAGATAAAGGACAAGTTTTAATAACATAAAAGCATCCTCCAGTCCATACCCAAGTGAAGATCATCTAGTAAAAACTGAAACAAAAATTGTTTACTATCTCTATTAAGGTTCTAGAAGCTAGAAATTGCCTCAAAAGGCAAACAAGACTTGTATATGAGGGGGCAATGGACGGGGAGGATGAGAGGAGAGTTTCTTTTAGAATATATGATAACAATCCTTCTCAAACTTAATGTGCACAAAAATCATTGGGGATTTTTTTAAAAAAATACAGATTCTGATCCAGGTGGTCTTGATTTGACCTGACATTCTGCATTTCTAATGAGCTCCTAGGTGATGTCATCAACACTGGTCCATAAGTTGCAAAAATATTGAGATATTATTAAAGAATGAGCAGCCTGAGGAAAATAAAATTCTACTTACTTTCATTAGAGTGTGAATAGAAACTCGGTGGAGATGAGGAAGAGTTAGGTCCCCAAATTCACTTTGACCTCTATCTTTTGACAAGTGATTTGGAGAATGCATTATCCAATATTAGTGCAAACCAAATCAAAAGTTTTTTCTAATTAGTTTCCTTATTCTTGTAGTTGAATGTAAGATTGCTTCAAATTTAAAAATACTGCAAATTCAGTTCAGTTCACTTTAACAAACACTTGTTCATGGATATCGTATACAAAGGACTATGCTGAGCATTTGGGGGTTTGTTCAGATAAATTATGCATGGTTCCTGAGCTCTTGTACTTCAGCATGGGAGAAGACACTCATAAACAACTCAGTTTCAAGGAAGACTGTAGTAAATACCAAATTAGAAGATAAACAAAGTGCCATATTATTATGGGAAAGAGAGGTCTATGCCCCGCTCAGGACAGTTGGGATGAAGCTTCCTGGCAGAGGTGGAATTCAAATTGGCTTTGAAGGACAGGTAGGAATGCCAACAGGGCCTTCTGGATGAAGTACTTAGAAGTGAGAGAACACAGGGTTTATTCCACAAACAATGGGTGGCGAGTAAGCCTCCAATGGAGGCTGGAGGTCGAGGGACTTTATTAACAGATAAGGCTGGAATAAAGGAGGAGCTCCATGTTGGCTGGTTTGACTACAAGACTGAGAAAGCCAAACATCTTCCTGTAGAGAAATATGTATGTACGTTGATGGGATTGAAAAATAATTGTGCCAATATTGTGAAGGATAGTTGTAGAGACTAGGTTGGTGATTGGCAGGATTATTTAGAACACCACATTGGGTGTGGAGTGGGGAAGATGGAAAGGTTAAAAGAAAAAAAGCTCTGGGTGAGACAAGAATTTATATAATTTGACAGGGGTTACTTTTGTACATTTTGTGGAAAAGTGAGAAATTTTAAAAATAGACATAACAAAATATCAGGAATTAGATGTAAGAAGAAATGAGTTTTCAAATTATAATAATGTGGCCAGCTCATTGTAGAGCTTCGTTGACCCTGAGTTACTGTCTCCCAGAAATGAGGGGCAACGCTTGTACCCAAGGGCATTAGAACCTTCAGAAGCCAGGGCATAATACCAGTGGGGTTTCCTTCCTTACTCCAGACCATTTACTTTACAGGCTGAATAAACAGTTAAGGACAAAAGTAATTCAGGCAAAGACTGCTTGACTAATACTTAGGTTCGTTTTCTTGTTATATGCAAGACCAAAAAGCCACGTGAGATTTTCCATGAGATTGTATTTTGTTCATTAGAAAGAGAATTAAAAAGTCTTTGAACACTTGCTTAGCCACAAGGAACATAACTTATTCCTCAGTTGTCAATGACATTTTTAGGTCCCCTGTGCTCAAAATATATGTGAGAGGTATTTTTTAGGGAGGAGGAGATGGAGTTTTGTTTTGTTTTAGCATTTATTTTTGCATTAGAGGAATATTATTTTTATCTTATAAAACACAAATCTATAGTATAAACTAGAAGAAAACAGGACAATTTTAATGATCTAGAAGACGTAGCAGTCTTTCCTGAGCCTTCTCAAGCCTTGAGCTCCCTTTCCTGACCTTTTTCTAAGTTATTTTACTCTTTTATACTTAAAGCAACAGACTACCCCTCTTCAGTGTCTTTTACTATGGTCTACATCAAAGAATATTTCTAAGAGAAATTTTGGTGGCCTTATAGGGTTGTTTGGGGGAGTAAATTAGATTGTCTAGGTAGAGTTCCTTGCACAGGGTAAATTCTGTAAAAATATTAGTTTCCTCCTCTCCCTTTTCAGAACACTGAGAGCTGAGCTTGGAGCTGAACACATTGTTAAGTATCTTGATTAATACTAGAAAGAATTAAGGCTAATATAAAAAAATATCTGTAGCTTTGGGCATTGGATGTCTTGTGTAGATAACATCCTCATGCTTTGGTTACCTAATTGTATCTCAAGGCACAGTAGTTTGTTAGATTTTTGTAGGAGGAACTGAATCTTGAAATGGGAATTAGCTTTCAACTGTCTTACAAGTGAAAAACAAAAGATTATTAAGCAGGAGTCATTTCTAATGAGCAACAAATTCTCTCATTTTATAGATGAAAAAAATGCCCCCCCAATGTATAATTCTACATAAGAAGAAAAGAAGGTGTAGAAAATATCACATTAAGCTTGGAAGTCTTTAGAGTTAGCATATATATTAAATACATTTAATATATTACTATAATTTTAATATAATTAATTTTATTTAGTTTAATATGATTAATTTTTAATATAATTCATGTAAGTTATTTTTTAACAGTCAAATGTAATTCTATAAATTGGTGATTATTCTCATGGAAAGTAGCTTTCCTATATATTATATTTAAAAATATTTATAGGCAATAAAAGAAAAGGAAAAAAAAAATTTAGAACCCTGCAGCTACAAAGTTTGTTAAGGATGATTCAGATATTAAACCTCTAGGTAATTAGGAATGACATTTAATGAGCCATGTTTTAATAACAAAGTTGAATATTACCTTAAAAGCATTTTCTGTCGCATTTCCATGTAGTAATTCTGGTTTCTGAAAAACATATGGGAAGGGGGTTCATCAATTCAGTAGCATGGTTTGCTGATTGCTCTTCTTTTTCTTGAAGGATGGAATCAATACTAAAATGGTGATTCTAAATGTCATCATTTGCTTGCTTTATAATTTGGGATATAGTTTTACTTCTCAGATATTTTAGATAAATATTTGAAATAAATAACTGAATATGACAGAGAGTTTGGACATTGTGATCTACAATATTTTTGCTCAAATGGTATTTTCACCTAAAACACATTTTAGCATTCACAAACTTGTTTTTTTTCACACTTCTACTGGTCCTTTTCCAATTTTAATATGTGACAAAAAAAAAAAAAAGTACCACAGGAAGTGATTGCACTTACTTTATTAGTTAAAACTTCTTCATAAAAAAGAGTAGTATGTTTAGGAAGAGAGCACCTAAATAACTCCGACTTAGATCAGTGAAACCTAATTTTATAGGTTTATAATCTTTATTTTGCTCTCGTGACGTATTTAATTTGTTCAGAAGAGAGAACATGGTGCCCTCTAAAGAAACTCTAGCCAGCTGGGTATTGTAAGGAGGACCATCTGCTCAAATAAGCTCCATTTTTAAACCTCAAAATGTTTTAACTATCACTTATTTCTTTTCTTGAATAATATTAAGGGAAAATTATATAAATCCTGATATTTTTCCTTTGCTAGTTAGCGGATTAAGTCTCTTTCATTCATAATGTGGCCCCAGCCAAACTGAAAATAAGAAAATGTATCTTAGTACCAGTTGGGATGGTTTTGATTACAAATAATAAGAAAACCAAAAAGGAAATTTACTAAATTCCAAAACAAGAAGTTCAGAGACAATGACTCTGTGATTAGTAATTTCAGTGGCTTCACACACCATCAAGGAGGAAGGTTCTTCTGCATTGTAAGCTCTGCCATTCTGTCTGTGATGACCTCTTCACAGCCTAGTTTATCCCATAGTTAGGTGGTTGCTGCAGTTCAAGATGCCACATACAGATGTGACAAAATTCAGAGGAAGAAGAGGGCTACTTCTGCCAATAAGTCTTTCTATGAGCAAGGAGAACTTTTCGAGGAAACTCCTAGCATACCTCCTTTATATCTCACTGGCCAGAGTTGAATCCTATACCAATCACTGCCCTGTAACTAAGATACTCACAATTAGCTTAGACGAGCAGTCCATAAGGTGTTGTCTACGGACCACTGGCTGTCCCCAAAATTCTTTCGGGGTATTGGCAAAATCAAAACTAGTGTCATAAAAATGTTGGTGTTATTTGCCTTTTTTCTGTTGGTGAAATTTGCACCGATAGTGCAAAGGCAGTGGTGGGTAAAACAGTTGGTGCCTTAGCACCAATTAAGCAGCAACATCAAATTGTACTAGGGGTCACTGTATTCTTCACCACCATACACTCATAAAAAACTGAATTAAGCAAATAAGTTAAGAGCTTGCTTCATTTAAGAATGTCCTTGACAAAGCAAGGAAAAAATATTAATGTATTAAATTTCTGTATATCAAATATATCTCAATACAAAAATTTGACTTGTTTATATGTCTTATTATTTTGTGTGACAAAATTGGAAGTATACGTAAAGCAATTCAATTGTGGACCAAAGTATGGTACTTATGTTTAGGAAAAGCTCTTATGCAGTGTTTGAGTTACAATCTGAACCAGCCACTATTTTCATAGATCACCATTTTTTCTTGAATGAAATCTGGTGGACACATTGCAATTTTTCAGACTTGGGCATTTGCAGATATTATTTTGAAAAAGAACAAAGTGAGTCTGTGACTTCAAGGAAAACCACTAGCACTACTTTTTGCCAATGATAAAATATTATCTTCCAAACAAAATTGGAATTTGAGAAAACTATTTTGTTACCATGAGCTGTATAGCTTTCTAATACTTAACGAGTTTTCTGATGAGATTGATGATCATGTTAATAAATGTGATTTTTTGCTATTGTAAAATGAAATGTATCAAAATTTGGAAGATCTGCATAACTCACTTAACCAACATTTTCTAAATGACCAGTGAATATTGCTATAAAACTATGCATGAGTAAAGGATTCATTATTAGTGCATATAAATTAAAGAATTTAAATTTAACCATGACCAAACGTTTCACCAATATCTTTTCAAATTTCACAAGACTACTGTTAAGAAATGACCACTTGTTAAATTTTGTTTCTATCAAAGAAGAATATCCACAGTTATATGAAAAGGCTATTAAAACACTCTTTTCTTTCCAACAATCTAACCATACAGGCAGTTTTTTTCATATTCTTCAAACAAAATAACATAATACAACAAATTGAATGCAAGGCAGATGGGAGAATCTAGCTATCCTCTATTAAGGCATATATTAAAGAGGTTTGTGAAAATATAAAACAATGCCAACTTTTTAAACTAATTGCTTTTGCTTTGGAAAATGCAGCAATTTTTCATGAAATATGTTTTTTTTAATGTAATATTAGTGACCTTATTTTTTAGTTTTAATAAATATTTAACTGTATATATTTAATGAATATTTTTAACATTTCTCAGTTTTAAGTTCTAATATGTTACATTTTGATAGATATTTAATCCAAAAGATCTTTGGGGGCCTCAATCTTTGTAGGTATAAAGGAGTCTGGAAACAAACAGTCTGAGAATCCATGGGCCAATCAGGAATCCCCCTTTGCGACTAGAGGTAGAGCAGCCTCTCCTGAGGCCATGATTACCTGGAAAAGGATGGAACGGAACCTTAGGCCCTGTAAGAAGGCTGGAAGATGGGAGAATGGATGTTGGGAAGGCAATCAACAGTGTTTGCTGAAATCTTCTACAGGATCACAGCATTTCATCTGCAGTGTCTGGAATGGTTAATGAAATCAGTGGCTTTCAAAGTGTGCTGTTTGGAATTTTTTCAAATGGAGGACATTGGCAGGTGGGAATCAGAGTGCTCCAATCAGAACCACTACAAGTATATCTCTTTTACATGTTGGGCTTCCTCTTAAGATTCATTTAAGACGTAATCTGTGGAAGAAAAATGTTTGAATACCATTGATTTAACATTTCCATTGTGGACGTATACACTTCTGATATCTAATCTCACAAATTAGGTTTTAAGCTTCTTGAAGATCAGATTAGAGAATTATTCTCCATTTTCTGCTAAACATCAGAGCCCAATGCTTTATACTGAATGACTATAATGCTGGTTAAATTTAAATAAGCTTTCAAGTGGCATTTTCCCCTGTTTTTTCAGGCCATATCCATAAATCAAAGGATTGTATCTTGGAGACAGCTGTGTCCAGAGATGGGAATGGTAAAGTGTGTGTGTATTTGAGGCTTATGTATTTTATTATTGGTCACTGTGAGTCAATGTTTTAGGGGAGTATTTCTAGGATGCCTAATAACACTATTTAATTTGGGAAAGCACTTAATCTTCAAAGACATTTGCAAAAGCAGTAGGTAATTGATCTCTGCAACAAGTCTTTGAAATGGGCAGTTATCTGCATTCCTATTCTCCAGGGAGAATATTGAGACTTTCCAAAGGCCATTAGAAAGGGATCGACACCACAATGACTTAAATTCTATTCAGGGTGTTCTTGGGGAGACAACCATAGCACTAGCCTGCAAGGCAGACCAGAATTACAGAAAAAAAAAAATGCCTGTGCTAAATAAAGTGGGCAGGAATACTACATTAGCTGAGACAAGGACCAATAATATCGATTTTGAATCACTCACTTCTGTGTTAAATTATTTTGTTGATGACTGGATAGAATGCAAACTTTACCGAAACGTAGTTCAGAGTGTGTCCCCTATCCCCCGTTAATACCCCATTTCTGCCCCTGAAGATAGCTTCTAACCAAATAACAGTATATTTAACTCTTTGCTGTAAAATGCATATGTTCACTTATTACTATATTCTAAATATTCATTTCCAAATGGCAAATGACATTTATTCAGGTTGTCAAACCATGATATGCACGCTATGGAGAGAATGCGTTATTTTTCAAAGTTATAAATACCCCTCAGTGCAGGGACAACCTTTACATACACCACAGTGCCTAGCATCTTCACATAATTTGTTCTCATGATGTCTAATATTTAAATACCCCTTACAGGCACTGTTTAAAGCGCTTTACAGATATAGGCTCATTTGAGTCTCACAACTGCTTAATTCAACTTACAGCTCTTAATTGTACTTTACAAAATAGGAAGCTGAGACTACGTAAGTTGTCCTGGGTCACACAGCTAGGGATAGGTAGAGCTGGGAACCAAAGCCAGGTAATCTGGCTCCAAAATCTGCACTCCCCCCACTAACCTATAACCTTGAATTAAGTCTGTAATGGGAGGCATGAACTGGGACACTAAAAGAAAAATAGGATTGTGGTTTTTGGTCCGTTGTTGTTCTGTGTAGCTCTCACTGAATAAGAATGAAGATTCTTTTTCTTCTGTTATCTCACATCAAAAACCACGAGGACCATCCACTGGATGACTGGATGAGCATCTAGCTAATGGGATCAATTTCTGTGTTCCGAGGCATCCTTAATTTATAGTGAGATTCATACTGAGGGTTGCAAAAAATTATTAATCAATATGCATATTAGTATTCAAAGATCATTGTGTACCAAGCCTTTCTTTACTTATTTACTTAGAGGATTGTTCTCTTAGTGTACCCCTCTAAATACCTGCAGATTCAAGGGTTGATGTCAAAAGAGCATGCTTTTAAATGTCTTGTTTTATCATCATAACTACTCTCTGCCACATGGATTTCTTTCTATCATGCTTCGTCAATGTGGAGATACATGGCTTGCATAGTAGGGAGGGAAGGTGTGAAGATATTCAACAACCACGTGATTTCTACGAAACATCTCTACTGTCACTGCCGCCATCACAAATGGGTTGAGACAGCTCAGAGGGTATTTCTCTTTAATCATTTTATGCCCAGATGTATGCATTTACACCAGCATGTGAACAATTTCTAGAAATTTTGCCATTCTCATTATGGAGTGCCGAAAATAATGCACATGGACAATTTACAAAGTTTCAAAAATTTTGAATTAGTCTTTGTGAGACAGGCTGGGACTTGGGACCCTTTGCTGGGACCTGGGACCTTTTGCTGCAGTGCTGCAATGCTTTCACCTGGACACACCTCTCCTCGAGTAACAAAATACAAAGAAACTGTATGGGACTAAAACTAACTGTGTGCATGCACAGTTGGGGCAAATTCTGGGCCCAAAAGTTACAAAGAGACCAAAAACCCAGCTGCCACTTTTGAAGAGCCTGGAGCAAAAACACGGTGTCGGAAGCAAAAGCAGGGTACTGCGCATGCCCCCTGCACACACCGCCACCTAAGGGGTGGGCAGAACACCTAAGCCACCCCTCCGGCCCGACCCCTGGACACACCCCTACCCTCACCCCATATAAGGAACAAGCTTGCCCCACTCAGGGAGTGAGCAAGCAAGGGAACCTGTTGTTTGTTTTCGCTCCCCCCCTGCTGCAGCAGGAGCCCCAATAAAGCCTCGCCTGAATTTCTTTTCTGGCCTCTAATCAATTTCTATTGATTGAGGAAGGCCAAGAACCCTGGTCAGTAACATTTGTACCATCCTGCCTCACCAAAATATCTTAAGCCTCACGTCCCAAACTTAAGATTACTGTTAGAAAAATCTTTGTTCATATCCCAATTCTCCTTCTCCTTAGCTTTATGACCTTATGCAATTGACTTAATAGTCCTTTCTCTCAGTTCCTTAACTGTAAAATGAATATAGTATTACTTACCTCTCAGGATGATGTGAGAATTTAATGAAAACATGAACATAATGTATCTGGAACACACTGGGTTCAATTCAGGCTCTTTTATTTTTGAATTAAGAGTTTCAGCTTATCAAAGACAGTTTCCCTTTCTGATAGTTCACAGAATCTCTTCTCCACTGAGACCATATTCTGCAACCCTTAACCTCAAAGGCACGGAGGATGACAGATCTGAATCAGCCTAATTCTCTCCCACCCTGTTTTTCAAGAGTTAATTGATGCCGTTGCAGTTACAGATGGGTGAACTACTACCTCATTTGCAAGCTGCTCACTGGAGAAAATCTCATCGTATTCAGACCTCAAGACTAGTGTTGTGTCAGAGTCTCCTGGGAAATGTTTTAAAAATGCAGATTCATCAAGCTCTACTCACTCAAACCAGGAAGCACAAAGCCTCGGAATCTGTATTTGTATTTATTCCCCAGTGAGAAGGGAGTAGCCAGGACTTCTCCAGTCTTCTGAGCCCCTTTTGAAACTCTTTGCCTTACGTCTTTACTGCTCAGTGTTGCCCATGAACCCCCAGCAGCAGCTGCTGGGAGCTTGTTAGAAATGCAGAATCCCAGGCCTCCCCACCCAAACCAACTCACTCAGAACCTGAATTTTAACACGATTCCCATGAATTTGTGCACATGAAAGTCTGAGAGCACTAACTTTGACTTTTTTTTCTCGCTTTCCTCTCCACCACCCTCAGCCTGTGCAATTCTTTTGAGTCATTACTTCTAAGAAGTACTTGACAGGCAGCTCAGGAAAGTTGCCAAACCTTGAAAAAGTCTTGGTTCTATAGGTTCTAATTTCTATCTATCTAGCTATCTAACTATCATCAATCTATCATCACCTATTTTATCTGTCTATCATCTATTTTATCTATCATTTATCTATTTTATGTATCCATCATCTATCTATTGTATCTATCTATCTATCTATCTATCTATCTATCTATCTATCTATGTATTGGTGTGGGTGGGACCTTACAGTATGGGGTTTTCCTTCAAGTATAGGATCCTACTGTTGTGGATTTGCCTACGTGGGTTTTCACTGCTTCATGGTTGAGCCTTTAAATACTTGCTATTCTAGAGGAAGAATTTATTGATGTTCCTTTGGGGGGCTAATATTCTAGTATAACAGAGCAGAGGTGGGTGAGAAGGACATATTTTGATAGCTTAGAGAGCTGAATGAGGCAGCAATAAAAATAATATTTCAAAACAGTTAAGCTGTCACCCTAAGAAAACTCTGAATGGTGTGTCAAAGAAGAAAGCACTTTACAAAAGTAATTCAATATTGAATGCATATGTCTGTAATTTGATTTGCAGGAAGCAGAAAATGAAATGTTATGGAAAGATTGTTTCCCTACATTTTATAATTTCTGCTAGTACACTGATATTGACTGTATTTGAATCCTTAGTGAGTGAAGGATTTGCCTATATCTGTGGTGTAATTTCTGTAGTTTCTCAAGATTTTCTGGAGTTCTCATTAAGTGTACATAAGAGATCTAAGCCAACTTGAATATTAAAAAACAAGATTCCTCAAGCTCTGACAAGCTTCAATCTTGATTACACTGGAATAGTTCGTATACACTGCATCCTCCAAGCCAGGGCAGGTAACTAATCTAGAGGAATTCATTCTTTCAAACACATAGCAATATATTTTTCACAGTGGTGAATTTTGCGTTGGTGAGGAAGAGAGTAGCTACTTAACTACACAATAAGCAAATCTGTGGTATGCATTCTTCGTAGTAAAAAGGCACACCTAGAGGACTAGAAAACAAACAAACATCTATATCTATGTTTGATTTGTAAGAGGGGTTGCCTTCTGGTACCTTTTGTAATCACAGACCCAGCTAAGTACCTATCTAAATTGAAATCAACTCACATTTTCCATTTTGCATGCCACTTTCCTATAATCTCCTAAACTGTCCTTATTAAATTTGTCCTTGAAGAGAATGGCTTCCTGTAAACACAAACAACTGAGAAATTAAATGGAGGGACAGAGTTCAAGTTGATTATGCATGGCTAAATTGCATTTTATTCATCTGGAAATAGAATATGCATACGTTTTCATTCAAAGTGGTGGACGATACTTTAGATCTCTAAGATTAGCAAGCATCTTGATGTGGCTTCTATTTGAAAAGAAAAAAAAATTAGCTTGTGTTTGACAGGTGTCATGTTTTGAATTTGAATGAGAGGTAGTTGAATGTGATGGTTGACTCCCTACAAAAGAAGAACTGTGTCAGCCTCCATAAAGACATTTCAGATTGTGACGGGTTATCTAAACCTGATAACCTCAACACTCAAATTAACCTTGTTCCCCAGGAGATTATTCCCACAACCCTTGCAAACCCCGCCCCATTAATTGTGCTCTTATAGTGCAACACTGACATCACATGGTAAGTAAACTTAACCTCAAAGATTAATTTCTTCTCTCTTAAGGTATGGTGGATCTTGCAGGCATAGAGATCTATTAAATCCCCGCTTTTCCTTGAGTGGTGTCCATTCAATTTTTTGAGAAAAAGATATAGAGCATTAGAAGGAAAGAAAAAACATAATCATGGAATAGTAGTGTTGTTACCAAATTCTAGTTAGTTTCAATACACACACGTGTGAACACACGCAAGCGCACACACATGACCCGGATGTCCTTGGGGTTATTTTGCCCTCACATTGATTAATTTCAGAAATGGTTAATGTATTAAGAAAGCCTCCAAAACTATAGAAATTTTAAAATGTGCTTCTGATTGCCATCTATTGCCAGAGATTTGTCAAATAAGCCAAGTGCCACATTATGAAGTGATTCAGGGTGATGCTGCACCCTGAATGGGATGGATGCCATTTGTGTTTCAAACAGCTGGAGAAGCAATATCTGCAGACCTCATCATCAGCTTTGGTGTTTTGGCTTAATGCACATAATTTGCCAACCTTCAATAGCAGGGTGATCGGCTACCAAGGAGACCATTTTGGTTCTCTCTACTCCCTCAGATGCTGCTAGGAAAACTCATATGGGAAGCACAGATAACTAAAAAATAACAGATGTGAAACAGGTAATTAGGATGCTAAGTAATAAAATGGGTGGTAAAAAAAAATACAGTCTTTCATCATTTTCTCCTATGTTTTAAAGAAAATATGTCAAAATTATTCATAGGACTCTCTTGTGTTCCTTATTTTTTCCTGTTTAGGAATTGATATGAAGACATTTAAGTTAATAAAAGTGTCAAATTCATTGCCCCAAAGGGGATATTGAGTGTTTCAAAAAATTAATAAAGATTAAATTTCCAAAGCAATCTATCAGATTGTACTGGTTTCTAGTTCATTCAGGCATGGATAATTTTAATCATTTACTAATTGTCTCTATTTGAAAAAGTAATCATCTTTAAAATAACAGCTGATTATTTGAGAACTACCAATGGTAGTAATTAAAACAGTTGTTTTAGAAAGCCACTATCCAATGGCTTTCAACTAAGATAAAGGCATAAAAGAGAATAAAATAAAATAACAAACACAATATCCAAAAATTGCATTTTCTGTGTATGGCTTTCATGCTGAGATTATACTGCCCTTTGCTCCCTAGTGGTTATAGAGTTATCAAAGAGTTGTTTCTAGGGCTATCAGATTTGATCCAGAATTCAGCAAAAGTGACTGACATTGTAACATGTGGTTCTTTGGGTCAAATACAAAAGCTATGACAGTAATGCTGTGCTTTGACACCCCCAGTATCTTCTGCAATATTCCCTCAAAAAGAGACATCTTTCCTTATAGTCAGTCCTGGTTATCTTTAACCTAGGCAAAGTCCTTTCTAAAGGCATCCAGTGTTGTTTGATGTCTTACCAGGTAGACCAGAAAAATTCTAATAAAGTCAGAATACTACGCGGAGTTTCCGGGATGACTAAATAGCATATGCCTCACCCCGTCACTACTCATCTCTCCACCCCACTTCTGCTCCTCACCAGTCTAACCTTTAGAAAAAGACTGCTTTGATCATCTTTGGATGGATTAAGGCTTGCTCTAATACTTTCCCGTGGTAACATTAAGGTGTGATTTAAAATATAATAATAGCAATGAGCTCATTTCTTTACGTTTCTGCCATCCTAATGTCAGCAAAGCAAATATTTCCTCAGCATCTTCTCACCAATTATTCTGAAAAAACTCAGGTATTGTTTTTCATAATCTCTTTATCTATACTCATCTCATTTACCTATGTGAATTTATTTTGTCAGCTTTATCAAAAAAAAAAAAAAGAAAGAAAGAAAGGAAAGAAAAGAAAAAAAGACTTTACCTATTATATTTAGTTTGGAAATGATCAAATATCAGTGATATTTCATCAGTGCAGAATATATAAGGCTTTACATGTGCCTCACCTCCTTTTCAGGAATCATGTCTACTCCATATCCAAAGCCTTCCCTGGGAAAGCAAATGAAATTGTCATGGATGTCATATTGGGATATCTTAGTCTCTTCCTTTCTATTTTTCTATTTCGAGAGCATATAAATGTTCACCTTTCACAAGAACTTAATTTTAATTGCATGTATATATGTATCGTCTTGGTTCGGTAGAGGATTTGGGGATCCATCAGTCCCACAGTCCAATGTGGTAAACAAGTGAGAAAACAGAAAACCAGAAAAAGAAAATCTTTTGAGTGCCCTCTTGTGGAACAAAGCAGCACTGCAGTGATTTAAACTGGACCATGACTTTTAGTACTTTGAAATAAGTATTATATAAGAAAATAAAGGAGGCTGAAACAGAAGAAAGAGTAAGGACAAGGAAGATGGGGAGGACTTCCTTTAGTCATCTGTTAAAAAATAAAAATGTTTGCAACATCTGTAATGGACAATTTAAGAATGAGGAGCAAACAAGCATCCAGGTATATAGTAAAAACTATAATCCATACTATCTTTACTTTTCAAGAGTCTGATGTCACATAAACCTTTGGCTGTTTGTTCACAAATTACCAGTTTACCCTTGATTAACTTGTGTCAATAATAAATATGCCTGGGTAGTATCTTCTTTTGTAAATTAGTTGTGATGGCCATTCCTATTGAAATGGAAAAATAATGAAGCTCTCTCTGCAGTGTGAATTGTAGAGTATATATCTGAAATGTAGTTCACATTAAAAAATGTAACTGCTAATGAAGAAGACAAAAATGTGAATTTAAAAGACAACGGAGTGCCTTATTCCCAATAAGGTCATGGCATGGCATTGATGGGTATTACAAGAAAGATAAAGTTGGCTGGCATAAGTTTGATGAATAATGGAAAAAAATAAGAAACTAAAGCTTCCATGGATGTCATTGTAGAAGTATGTATAGGTTCCAAGCACCTCTGAATCTTAACTAATGAAGTAGCAATGCTTATGCAACTAAGTGGGCTGAATGTGTCTAAAAAGGAGGAAAATGCAAGGAACTAAAGGTGAGATAAAGGGTAAATAATGAAATTAATATTTGTTTCTTTGTTTTGAAACAAATTAACAGACAAGTTGCATAAAGAGATTAGAGAAAACACTTCTAGGATAGTAGAGTAAGAACTGCTGAAAACCCACTGTATAAAAACAATAAGAACTTTGCCCAAAATGATGAAAATCAACTTTTTAAAGACTTTTGAAATTATCCAAGTATTTGCAATGATATCAGCAGCTTTATTCAGAAAAAAAAGCTACATGTCATAAATGATAATGAGCTTTGTGGGGTTTTTACTTGTTCTATTCCTGTCTCCCTTTTTTTCTGGAAATTCAGAAGCCTCACAAACATGGTAGCTATGAAAAATAACAGCTTAGCAGTGACCAGAAGGGGAGTAGAATGGGCTTGAAGCTCCCCCTAAAAAACCCATCCCCAGCATTAATACAATGTGGAAGCTTCCTGCAAAAGTCTCACTCACAGAGCTTGTCTTTATTTAACCGGACTCAGAGATTGTTCAGTGAGAAAAATCCTGCTTGAAGGCATTTGTCGAAAAAAAAAAAAAAAAAAAAAAATCCAGGAATCCAGGAGCAATTGTTAAACATTGCGGCCGCCTAATGCAGTGATGCCAATTGGTCAAACCAGAGTCTGGACAAAACATTTAAAAGGCAAATTGGGGGTGTGAGATGCCCATAGGGGATTTCTAAAAGTTTCTGCCTATTCCTGGAAATCTAGAAGTCCATACACATATGCAGAGTTGCATGTATGCCCAAGAATGACCTGAGCAGGCCCTAATCTCTCACCTTGGGCAGATTTGGAGGTACAGCACAAACAGGAAGTGAGAATTAAGGCAGAGATGAAAATAGCTGAATATAAGAATTTAGGGAATCTCTATCCAGTCATTATCTGACCACTCATGCTGAGCAGAGCCTTCAGTGGCTGCATGTGACAAGGTATACAGATTTTGCAGAATTAGTACAGGAAAATGACTAAACAAATGAACAACAACAACAGCAAACCTTGGGGAAAGAGGATAATCTAGTTTCTAGGATTACCACTTGATATTAAAAGTGTCCCACTAACAACAACAAAAAAAATTATGAGACTCACATAGAAACTAAAAAGTATGATCCATACATAAGTTAAAAAAAAGCAGTCAAAAAAACTGTCCTGAAGATTTCCAGATTTTGGAATTATGAAACAAAGTCTTTTAATCAGATATTATAACTATGTTCAAAGCACAAAGAAAAAATTATCTAAAGAATTACAGGAAAGTGTGAGTACATTATACATTCACCAAAAAGAGAGTGCCCATAAAGAGATATAAGTATGAAAAAGGGATTTCCCTGGTGATGCAGTGGTTAAGAATCTGCCTGACAATGCAGGGGACACGGGTTCGATCCCTGGTCCAGGAAGATCCTACATGCCACGGAGCAACTAAGCCCGTGCGCCACAACTACTGAGCCTGTGCTCTAGAGCCCATGCACCACAACTAATGAAGCCAGCGAGCCTAGACCCTGTGCTCCACAACAAGAGAAGCCACCGCAGTAAGCCCACACACCGCAATGAAGAGTAACCCCCGCTCGCCGCAACTAGAGAAAGCCTGAGGGCAGCAACGAAGACCCAACGCAGCCATAAATAAATAAATAAATAGATAGATAGATAGATAGATAGATAGATAGATAGATAGATAGACAAGTACAATTGAATATACTGAAAAAAAAAAAGAAAAAAGTATGAAAAGGAACCAAATAGAAATTCTTGAGTTGCAAAGTAAAATAACTGAAATGAAAAATTCATTAGAGGGTCTCAACAGCATATCTGAACTGGCAGAAAAAAAGAATCAGAAGCTAGGTCAATTTAAATTGTCTGGTGGGAGAAAGGAAAAGAATGAATAAAAAAAAGATCCTTGGAGACCCGTGGGATACCATCAAGTGTACCAAAATATACATGATGGAAGTCTCAGAAGAAGAGGAGAGAGAGAGAGAAAAAAGGGGCAGAAAGAATATTTAAAGATATAATAGCAAAAACTTCCCATATTCGATGGAAAACAATCTATACTTTCAAGAAGTGCAACAAACTCCAATTAGGATAAACTCAAATCCACACCTAGACACATCATAGCCAAACTAACAAAAGATAGAATTTTGAAAGAACTAAAACAAAAGTGACTCAACACATACAAAGGATCCCATATAAAATGATTAGCTCACCTCATTAGAAAGTATGGATGCCAGAAGGCAATGGGAATGACATTGAAAGTGCTGAAAGAAAAAACCTGTCAACCACATCCAGCAAAGCTATCCTTCAAAAATGAAGGAAATAGTAAGACATTCCCAGAAAAACAAAAACCGAAAATTTGTTGCTAGAAGACATTTCTCATAAGAATTATTGAAAGAAGTCTTTCAGACTGAAATGAAAGCATACTAGATAGTAAATGTAGTCCACATGATAAAAACAAATAGCGCTGGTAAAAGTAACTATGTAAGTATATAGAAAAGACAGTATAAATATATGTTTGTATTGCCCAGGGGAATAATTAAAAATATAACTCAAAAGTAGAGCAAAATAAAAAAAAAATTAAATAACTCTCGAAAATATCTCCTTAACACAAAGAAAGTAGTCATGGAGAAATAAATAAATATAAAATGACTTTAGACATAAAAAAATCAAATAGCAATATGACAGATGTAAATCCTTTTTAATCAGTATTAATATTAAATGTGAATGGTTAAACACTCCAAACATAAGGCCGAGGTTAGCACAATGTGTTGAAAAAACATGACCCAACTATAGACAGCTTGGGAGGTGGAGGGGTCGTGCCCCTTCCTGTGTTGTCAGTGTCTGCTATACCATCTCTCCAGCATGACCACCCACAGCTATTTATCCATTTCTTATTGTGTGTCATTGATGGTGAGGATGGGGTCTGAGTCTTCCCTCCCACCTTCACCACCAGTGTAACCAATCTTCCTGTAATTTGGTAGTGGGAGTGTCAAAATTTTTTTTGACGCAAGAATGAAGTTGGTTCCCTACTTCGCACCATTTCAAAAATTAGCTAAAATTTTATAGAACTATGTATAAGAGCTAAGACTACAAAACTCTTAGAAGAAAGCAGAGGAGTAAATTTTTGTGATTTGGATTAGGAAGTGGTCTCTTAGATATAACACAAAACCCCAAGTGACAGTGGTAAGTTAGAATTCATCAAAATCAGGAGTAGCGGATGAAGAGGTACAAACTACTATGAGCAAAATAAATAGGCTACAAGGATATAGTGTACAGTATGGGGAATATAGCCAATATTTTATAACTTTGAATGGAGTATCATCTGTAAAAATTTTGAATCACTATATTGTACACCTGAAACTAATATAATATTGTAAATCTACTATATCTCAATTTAAAAAAAATTCATCAAAATTAAAAACATTGTGCTTCAAAGGACATAACCAACAAAAAGAAAATAACTCACAGTACTGGGAGAAAGTATGTGCAAATGATATAATTGAATAAGAGATTCCTATCTAGTTTATATAAAGAACTCTTACAACTCAACAATAAAAAGACAACTCAATTTCAAAAATGAGCACACTTACATCATTATTTAGTTCTATATATATTGAAAATCATGAGTTAACACTGGTAACTCTAATTTGGAATTAACAAAAAGGGTTCATTCTAATTTGCCTTCTTTTCATACATTGAAATTATCTTCTCTCATTTGTGAGAAACTAGCTCCCATTAACCTTAAAATACCAACTTATTGCATGAATCACCTTGGAATGTAACCATTTTATCATCAATCGGTCGTGCCTTCAACCCCCAACACATGCTCTGTAGTCCTTGCTCAGGCTCTGACACCTTGCTTTGGAGCAGCACCAGCTTTCTAACTTAAGGGTCTTTACCCACATCTAAGACACCCTCCTTACCCTGTCAGGCTTTGCTGCCCTGTGCCCAAGCTTCTACCTCTGGCTGCCTTTCCCCAGCATAGACCTTCTCACCCTACTCTTCTTATGCTAATCATGTCAATCTGCGAGACCCTCTACTCAAATGTCCTCCTTGTCACAATTGGGGTGAATCAGCTCTGGCTGAGTGATTGCGACCCCTCTGTGTACCTGCCCTCCTCGAATTTCTTCGGCTGTGCACCCCACTGTGGACCAAAGCCACACTTGCCCTCACCTTTCCATAGATGCGCTCTTCCTTACACACAGGCTCCTTCCCCACTCTTTGGCCACTGCAGTGACCCATACTCTGCACCCTAACTTTGCAATGATGCCCTCCTTGTCATACTGTCCTGACACCCCCAGAACACTGCTGCACCCTGCCATCCGTGCAGATGCTTCTTTGTGCGTATTTCCAAGCAATGGCTTTTGTACTGAAATACTAAGGAATAAATAAAAGAAGAGAGAAGTGGAGGAAGGAAAAAAGGGAGAGAGGGAGAAAAGAAAAAGGAAGGGAGGGAGGGAGAAAGGATCATTTTAGATCAATACACATTTATAATAGGATTCTAACCTGCTTCTTCTTCTCCTTTTCCTTCCAGCAAGAAGGGGCTCTATCTCTGCCTGTGAGGGGCATGACTCCTTTAAGCTGACCTTTTATTATCATCCAAAAAATGAGGACTAACTTTTTTATATAAATCGAGAAATCACGTCTCAGCATGTTGAGGGGAAAGCACATCGATAACAAAAATTAAGACTATCTGCAGTATTTGGAAAATTGAAAATCAAACTCCCTGTAAATTACATTATCCTTGACAAAATAGAAAATATTAACTGTTGTGAAAAAGCAAATTTGCCCTATCCCGGCTTGGTACTATAAATTCTATTGAGTATAGCCTATGTTGCTTTTTTAAAATTTAATTTTGTTTTACAGTAGAATCCATGTGTTATATACACATGACAAGCAGAGGGGGAAATCAGCTAACATCTTGTTTCCAAATCATATTTGGAAGTGGGTGGGTAGGTGCAGTAATAGGATTCAGAATTATGCTTATCTACTATCAGAAGAAAAGGAAGAAGCATCCATCAATTTCACCAATCAGCCCATTAAGTGATACTTTTTGTCCAGCTTCCCTCACTTTGTATCCCTCATCCCTGTGATCTTGTGTCTTTGATCTTTTGATTGGTTAACCCGAGATAATTGGTACCTTCTGGTCCAAGTATGAGAATTGCCAGCAGTCAATTCTATTTGCCTTTTGACCACAGGAGAGTTAGTTGATGAAGCATAGGGTGACTTACACAGGGGAAGGTTATTTTTGTGAAACACTTGAAAAAGACTTAGCTGTTTCATAGCTCAAATCAAAGTAAGCAACAAGACATTAAAATGCTGAATTGAATTAGGAAGTTGTTTATGAAAATACATTTCAGCCTGAGATTTATTCAATTAGCCGTTCTGCTGCACTCCATGGATAAACAAGCTCCATTTGTCAATTATTCCATATTCACCAGATCTTGGAAAGTCACCAAAAGCTTTCCTGGACATAATAGATTTTGAATTTTTTCATTTTAAAGTGTTGTTTTTCCAAGTGAAATAAATTGTTCTGACACCTCTCATATTTTCTGGTCTAACTAGTCTGACAAATTCATCACATGGCCTTGGTCTTAGAATTGAATTTAAAAAGACAGGATAGAGATGCCAGTGGGATGTCTTCAGAACAGGAGGGTTAAAGTTTTATGAAGAGATCTGAGTGGCTGCTGACAAGAGAGGAGAAACTGGGGTTCCCCACCTCATTTTGCTTAGAGCAGGTACGAGCAACACTGGACCACATACAGGCTACCTGGTTTGCTAACACAACCTGTGATCTACTTTGAGCATAAAAACTTAGGAAGGTGCTTCTATAGTTTAACTTTTCAAATACTCACAGATATTATTCTTCTAGTAGCTGAGATTCAGTGTCAATAGTCTTATCACTAGTTTCAACTAGCAAAGTTCCAAAGTCTAAGATCTACATATCTTCATCTATATAGATGTGTTCCCTGTCCTCATCACACATTTCTGTATTTTTTTGACTTTTTTATTCTGTTATTTATAAAACGCCATGTGTATAACAAAAAGGAAAGTTACATTCTCTACAGAAATACAAAAGCATTCTGAAAACCTTTTACAATTTATTTTTTTAGGTATTGAGTTTCTAGTTAAAAAGATTGAGACAGCACCTGAGGGCTGCTGAGAGGGTCTGAAGGAGATTCAGGAAGAGAGATGCTGTCACCCAAATGACTGTTAGTGGCAATGATAGCAACCTCTGGACAAAAAGAGGGAATAAGAAGACATTGTGCACAGGTCTGTGTACAGAGGGAAATTAATGAATGTTTTCGAATTCCGTTGATTTGAAGATCTATTACCTCAATGCCAAGAAGCTACAGGGCCCTGAAGAAGTATTTGCTGATGTCTAGGGGCTGAGAAGTACCTGAGATGTTTGGGTCATGAGGTGTTTTCTTGCATATTTGTTTGTTTGCTTTGGTGAAGATGCAAAATGTGTGACAAGGTGGGACTTCCCTGGTGGTCCAGTGGTTAAGACTCCATCCTTCCACTGGAGGGGGCACAGGTTCAATCCCTCGTCAGGGGAATTAAGATCCCACATGCTGAGTGGCACAGCCAAAAAAAAGGTGTGACATGGTACTGGATGGTACTAGGATTTAAATCAAAGGTACTCAGACTGTGGTCCATGGGCCTTGGCCCACAAACCTGTTCTTGTGAACAGAGGTTTACTGCCACACACGGGACAGGACGGATCATTTATTTATGTTTTGTCTATGACTGCTTCTGTGCTACAGCAGCAGAATTCAGTAGTTGTGACCGAGATCATATCGCCCTGTTCAACCAAAAATATTTACTGTCTGGTCCTTTACAGATAAACTCTGCTTTAAGTTGAGTTTATTGAGGTGAACTCAAGATTATTAAAAACTCTCCTTTAGACATTTTATTTTCCCTGATATTGAGAGGAAATAATGTTCTCTCCATATATTTTTTTACATCGTCTCCTTGTGGTTAAATATTAATAAGAAAGCACGCTGGGTGAATTTTCTTAAGGAAGAGAACATTTAACATTCTGTGATTTTTTTAACATACTAAACAGATTTTATAATGTTCTTAGGGTAGAGCAAATATTCCAGGTGAGAGGCTAAAGCAATATAGACTGAGTTGAAAAGTTACCCTGGTCATGAACCCTTCTGTGAGCTTTGATTTGTAGTTGTATTCTGGTGGTTTTCAGCAAACAATGAAAAATAACATCTTTTAAGAAGGAACAAACATTTTTGCAGGAAAGGAAAAGACACTAGGAAGCAAAGGGTCTTTCAGCTTTCTCTGCGACTGCTATTTACCCCACTGCCCATAGAGACACTCACTGTATTGAAATCCATTTCTACCACTTAGGAGAACCGTATTTTTATTTGATAGTTATTGCTTATGGTTTTTTATAGACTTTACTTTTTAGGGTAAGCATAGGTTCACAGTGAGCAGAAAGTACAGAGATTTACCATATGTGCCCTTCTCCTCTCCCATCATGTGCACAGGTTCCCCCACTATCAATATCCCCCACCACAGTGGGACATTTGTTACTGCTGATGAACCTGCACTGACACATCCGTATCACCCAGAGTCCATTGCTTACATCAGGGTTCACTCTTGGTGTTGTACATTCTATTGGCTTTGACAAATGTGTAATGACATGTATCCACCAAGGAATCATTTTTGTTTTCACTTATTTTACCTGGTACACAATGCCTAGCCTTTTAGGGCAGTTTAGCTGAGTTTTCACTTTTTTCTTTTAATTTCTTTCCTTTTCTCTTCTCTTCTCTTCCGTTCCCTTCCCTTCCCTTCCTTTCTCCTTCCCTCCCTCCCTCTCTCCCTTCCTTCCTCCCTTCCTTCCTTCCCTGTTACTGACTGGATTCAAGTAAGGCTGCTAATACAGACAACTTGCATTTGTTGTGTCCCTGGAAGGTAACAGATGTTTTGTGCATGTGATGGTTAATTTTACGTGTCAACTTGACTGGGACATAGAGTACCCAGATATTTGGTCAAGCATTATTCAGGATGTCTCTGTGAGGGCATTTCTGGATGAAATTAACATTTGAATTGGTAGACTGAATAAAGCATATTGCCCTCCCCAATTTGGGTGGGCCTCATCCAATCCCTTGAAGGCCTGAATAGAAAAAAAAGGAGGAGAAAGGGAGAATTCACTCTCTCTGACAGTTTTCAAGCTGGGGCATTGGTCTTCTCCTGCACTCAGACCAGAACTTACACCACTGTCTTTCCTTGTTCTCCAGCTTGCAGATGGAAGATTGTGGAACTTATCAGCCTCCATAATTATGTGACCTATTCCGTACAATAAATCTCCATATGTATGTGTGTGTGTGTGTGTGTGTGTGTGTGTGTGTATACACACACACATATATATATATACATATAGGTATATTTATGTGTACATATACACACATGTGTGTGTGTGTACACATATATCTATCTCCTATTAGTTCTGTTTCTCTGGAGAACCCTCACTAATACAGTGTGTATTAGCTCAGTTAGTTAGTCCTTACATTCCTCCAAGGAGGTAGGCATTATTACACTTTTCTTACAGATAAAAAAAAAATTAAAAAGAAAGAAAATTTATAACTCAGAGAAGTGAAACTTTTTCAATATCCTGCAACAGAGTGCTACTCTGTGGCAGAGTCCAGATGCAAATCCAGCTGTATGATCCCCAAATCTCTTTCTCTTTCACATGTACCAGAATAAAGGTGTATAGGACAGAGCTTTCCAGCTTTGGAGTAAAGGAAGCAAGAACCATTGTTCTAAAGAAGAATAAGATCTTAGTACTAGATTCAAGATTTAGTCCCAGAGTAGAAGCCACAGCCAATCGTCATTGGCAATTATAACCAATAAATGTGGGTACGTGGGATCTGACAACATGTGACCAAGAAGTGAAGCAGAGAGTCTGGCAAAGGAGACAAGAAGATGAAGCTAGTAGTAGCTATTTTTCTATTTTGCACAACTTGAGAGATAAAAAGTCAGGGGCTCAAGACACTGCTGGACAGCAGGAAGTGTCTACTTCTCAGACATGGAGAACTGAGTCTTCACATGGTCATTCAGCAGGTGTTACCTGTAGTCTTGCTGTAGGAGAAAGTGGTCTGGCCTGGCCTTGCTGGAGAAGCAAAAGAAGCAACACTGAAAGGGCATTCTCTCTTGATGTCTGAGCAAAAGCCCATGTAGTTGGTCAGTGTATTAGTTTACTATTGATGACATAGCAAATTACCACAAACTTAATGGCTTAAAACAATATTAATTTATTATTAAGTGATCAGTATGTATAACTATATAAGTTTCATTTATATACATTGGTTTCACTAGGCTAAAATCAAGGTGTCATTTTCCCCGGAGACCCTAGGGGAAAGTCCATTTCTTTGCTGTTTCCAGATTCAAGAACTGCATTTCTTTCATTCCATGGCTCGTGGTCCATTCCTCCATCTTCAAAGGCAACAGTGTAGCATCTTGCATCAGTATCCCATTGCTTTCTTGTTATGCTGCCAAATCTCTTTTGCATCCCTCTTATATAGACACTTGTGATTACATTTAGGGACCGCCCAAATACTGAAATTCAGAATAATCTCCCTATCTCAAGATCTTTAACTTAGTCACATATGTAAAGTTTCTTTTCCCATATAAGGTAGTATTCACAGCTTCCAGGGACTTGGACCTGGACACGTTTGAGGGCCAATATCCGTCCAGGTTACCACAGGAGAATATTTGAGCAGCAATATGTTGACTCACTAATTCCTCTATGACCGTCACTTTCCTTGAGATCGCCACGTTGTTTTCCATTTGAGTTGGAGGAAGAAGTGTCACACTTTTTATTCTGAGGGAACACTTCATCTATCAGTTAGAACCGTAGCCTGGATTCCTTGATAGTCAGTTAAAGACAACACAGAACAAGTGACTGAGTTGGAGACCGGGGTGAGAAACTCTCAGGAAGGAAAGAAGGTAAACTAGTAGGTGACAAAGTCAATCATGGCCCAACGCACAATTTTATTTGGGGATGACTCTGGAAATATGACTAAAAACCACCACTCTTGCTGCAGACTGCTAGGGCTTGAGTTGAGACAACACTGGGGAGAGCTCACAGCCAGGGACAAGCAATAGACCTGAAGTCACACATTCAAGCCGAAGAGGATAATTGAGAAACCGTGTGGGAAGTTACTGAACCACGGGGCTCATGCAAAGCTCATTGATAAAAATGCAGAGAGAGATCAGGAAAGCCAAAGGAAAGGCAGCAGTTTCCACCAGTGAAGATGTTCCTCTAAGTGATTCTGTGAGAGCCATGAGGACAATCCCATGAAAGAATGGAAAGGTGGCCTGGCCTCCAGTCCTGCCAGCAGGCAGTGAATATTTTCATTTTCTTAGTGCAGACAATGGATCTAAAATGCAGTGTCGGGGCTGGTGGCTGGGCCATGGTACAGGCTCTGCAGAGGAAGGCAGTGTTCTGAGATGGCACAGCAGATGCTGGTGAGTGGAATTTAGTTGGTCTTGTCAGATACACAAGCTTCCTAAAACTAGAAGGTAAAGAGAGCACTGAGAGAAATTAGGTGGCTACTGTGTCCACGGAGGCTCATTCTTCTGTGTGATGAGCAGATAGCCTAAAGTAGCACTCCTCAAACTTCAGTGCACATAAAAATGACTCAGAGAACTTGGTAAAACCTAGATTCCTGGGTCCAACCCTAGAGTCTCAGATTCACTAGGTCTGGGGTAAGATGACCAGAAAGCTGGTTTTCCCAGGACTGTAGGAGTTTCCAGGATGCATGAATTTTAATTTGAAAACTAGTATAGGCCTGGACAAGCCAGTACAACTGTCACCTTGGACAAGGGCAGAGGGATTTGCATGATTAACAGGCTTCTAGGTGATACTGTTGCCAGTGGACACCACTTTGAATAGCAATGTGTAAGTAATGAGGTAGTATACCCACAGTAATCCGAAAAGAAAATAGAGCTGTTTTCTTCTTAATAGAAAATTTCCTCCCTCATTTCATCTAATTTAGAATTTGGGGCGAATCTATTGGAGGAGGTCAAAAAATTCTATCTACTATGGAACATGGGGTTGGGCTCTAGTGAAGCCAATAATTTAAACAATATAGGCAAGTCACTGTTAAGATCTCATATTGTCCGTGTGCCATCTGTGTCCCTGAAATATATATGTTAGGTTTGCTTATATCTTCCAAATGGATTTAGAAAGAACATTTCAGAAAAGAACACTGAAATCGCTTTTCTTTTCCTTTTAAAATTACATTTCTCCCTTTATCTTCACATTATCTTCCTTCTCCCACAAATGAATTCTGAAGTATCGTCTGTGTTCAAAGTAAGACTGGAAATGTCTACGGCATTCCATCTGTTGAGATTTCACTGGCATTAGCTAGAGACTGATTTCCTCTGGTCTCCATACTTTAAGGTGATTCTCACCAGATGGCTTTCAGGAAACACTGAAGCTGGGATTATCAAGGGTTCTGTGATGGGGTGTTATATCTTTTTCAAGAGTGGGTGGCATTCAAGCTGGGAAAAAAAATGGTCCACCTGCTTGTTTTTGCAAATATTGTGTTACCCTTACTTTGTACAGAGCACTGTCCTTAATGCTTTACAAAATATTTGTTTAATCCCCATAAGAAACCTATCATCCCATTTTACAGACAGAGAAACAGAGAGTTAAGAAGACATCATGCAGATACCACTAGGTGGTACTGGGGAAAGGATCTGAACCCAGGCAATTTGGCAGCAGAGTTAGTGTAGGTTTAATAGGGCCATTAGACCCTTTGCAAGATTTCACTATGGCAATCTCACTGCTCAGTTAGGTTGCAGGAAGCTTGTTGAGAGTCTAGACTTAAATCTGTATTTCCATCACAAAACAGCTCATTTCCTGACCTGCTCCAATAGCAGTTTTCACTTTTTGCCTAAAGTGGGAATGCCTTGAATACTTGTCTGTGAATTTAAGTGTAACCCACTACACACATGCTAAGCTTTTGGCAAAGTGGAGATCAGCAGAATAAGAAATGTATAAATATCAATGTAAAATACATTGGCATTGGTTGGGGCTCTTTCAAATGCAAGTGATAAAGTCCCACTCAAGTCAACTTAAGCAAAAGACTAAATTATTGGCCCACCCCTGAGAGAAAAATTGCCAGAGAGAAAGGGAGCTTCAGGAATGTATGCCTCAGGGATTCTTCAGTGCTCTTTCATCTCTGCTTGACTTTGCTCCTGATTTTTGTTTCTTCTTTCAGTTGCCAACAGACCCTTCTCCACAAGGTAAGAGATATCACTGCTGCAAGCCTCCTCTTGGAATCCTCGATGGAGAAAGAACTGCAGTCCCAGGGAGGACCCCTGATTGGCTCTGCTTAAGTCATATGACCACCATTGATCCAAATACCATTGCCAGGATGATGGAATATACAGTGTGAGGCATGTTGAAGCCTGCCTCACTTCCTCCCCATATGAGTGTCTAGAGTCTAAAACCAGAGAACTTGGAACAAGTTAACATGACAGTCAGCCAAAAAAAACTGAAACAAGGACCACTACATAACCCTGCAGGACGTAGGCAAGGACAGAGGGCTAGAATTTTAGAGTTTTGTTTCTGCCTTCCCGCCTCCCTAACTAAGATAAGGCTGATTGACCATACTTCTTCACTGGATAGTTTTAGAGGCAGAAAAGAAGTACTAAGGAACAAGCTAAGTAATCTCTCTAGGAAGTGAAGTTGAATAAGGAGGAGAAAATGGTCTTAGAAATGACTTTGTATTTCATTATTTGGGATATGTAATTGCAACTCTATTTCTAACGCTTTTCTGTATTTCACAAATTCAGGTAAATGATGACAAGGAAAATAAATGGGAGATGTTAGCTCTAAAATGGAAGGGCTAATAAATGGGAGAAGCTTTGCCTGTGAACAAGGTCAAGATGATCCTTGCTAAAGTTCGGGCCTGTGTTGAAGGAAAGAGAACTATAATTGCTAACTTCTCAGTGAGAGGCTTATTTGGTTGCAAAATCGGGAAAAAAGGGAAAACGGAAGTGAGGAGAAAAACCTCATCAAAGGAGGCTGCCGGAATGAGTTAGAACAGATCTGGAGACAAATATAAAGAACCCATACCCACTGGTAAGCTCACACTGAGATATTTTGACCTCCGTTGTTCTTTAAGAAAAAAAAAAAAAAATCCCGTTTGTTAGTTGATTCAGAACAGAGATTCTTCAGCAGAAAGACTGTTGGAGGTCTGCAGGGTGTGTGCCGCAGGCTTTGGCCCGTCTGAGCAAAAATACATGGAAATTGAGCGATCACTTGGAATTAGTGTGGACACTAAATATGTCCAGTTAAGTTTGTGACACCCTTTCTCTAACTGATACCTAACCTTGGCCTCTCTAACTGATACCTACCCTTGGCCTCTCTAATTTCAGTGTGCACACTAGTCCCCTGGGGATCTTGTTGAAATGCAGAAGCTGATCCGATGGGTCTGGGGCAGGGCCCCGAGAATCTGCATTTGTAATGAATGTCCAAGGAATGCTGATGTTGCCAGTCTCCTGGCCATGCTTTGAGTACCCAGGCTCTGAATGGTTTCAGAAAGTCAGTGGATTTTGTAACTAATTTTAGGGCTGTCTCCACTTTCTCAAAGGGGTTTGCATCATAATTAAATCATAGTTAAATGCCACATCAAAATGATTTAGCCTGGGCATCCTCATTACCCATGCATTTTATTTTCTATGCTCTCATGCTTTGAACTCTTGAGGATTTGCTGACCCTGGAGGGACTGCCCCTCGCAGGGCTAGCTAATTTCTAAATAGTGGCCCAGAGTGGGCCACCTGTCCTAATCACCCAGCACCAACTAGGAACAGCCCTTATGTCCCAGAGCATGCTGAAATTGTTCAAATTAGCCAATCCTAAGCCTGCTTACTCTACCCCACCCATTCCTTTCCATTGGAACCATAATAAATATTCTTGCCCACATTTTTCCCTCTTTCTCTTCCTCTTGCCAACCCTGGTGCTTCTCCATGTGGCCCCCCCATGGCATGGCATACCCTCTCCTCTTAGGATCTGTGAGTTTAAAAACTATATTTTCAATGGCTGTAATATCCTAATCTGTTAACCTTGTCCTATGTAAATAATTTTAAAAACCTGCATTTTAAAGTAATGTCAGAATTTTTCAAATACAATCAGGTGATTCCCAGGTCCAGCCAAGGTTGAGAATCACTGCTGAGGCACAGAACAAGCCCAGTCTAATAGGTTGATTTCAAGTTATATTAACACATTTTTCATTAAATAAAATCTACTTTCAAATAAACAAAAGCAAATTGAAAACACATCGTTGAACACATGTGTTTTCCCCTTCATTTAATGGGTTACTGCTACTTGAGTAGTTTTGGAAATATTTTTTTTCTTGTTTGCTTCTTTGACTGTTTGAGATAGCAAAGGTGATAGTGAGTGGGGAAGAAAATGAAAATCAGTTTCCCAGAGCAAGAACTCTACCAACAGTTTCCTCACTTGATTTTCTAATAAAGAGAAGACAAATTACAATACATTGAAAATACCATTCACTAAAGGAATGGCACTGAAAGTTTGGGGTACTAGGCGTCATTTTTTCAACCTTCTTTCCACTCTTTTTCACTCAACACCATTTGTAAAAACTACACTTCTGATTCAGACTGATACAGAATGGGAATAATATGTATTAGGTTTTTATGTATGGAAATTATTAAATACAAAGTGAGGTTCTGGTTTTAGTAGGAATATGCATTTTAGGCTCACCTTGTGAAAACTGTGTAATAAACTAGCTGAGAAGGGCTAACACTTAAATATAACCTGGGATCTGAGTTGGTCCCAGGTAACAATACCCACTAGAAGGTAAATGCCATTGGGGCAGGGATTTTTGTTGTTTTTATTCGCTATAAAATACTCAGCATCTAAAATCACACCTAGCAACTAGCAGTTGATCAATAAATACTCATTAAAAGTGCAATAAATGAATAATAAATAGGATACATCTGTCAAGACAACAACCCATAGTACAGAGAAAATATATGGACAAACTGGAAACAGGTGGTGACAGCTAGAACTGACAGTCTAGAGACAGGGACCTGCACTGTGTAGTACAGTAGCCAGTAGGTGCATGTGGTAGCTGAGAACTTGAATTGTAGTTAATCTGAATTGAGATGTGCTGTAAGTGAAAAATATATACCCAATTTTGAAGACTTAGTACTAAAATAGAATGTAAAACATCTAATACATTTTATTAGGTTGACTTATTGAAATGATATTTTGGATATATTGGGTTAAATAAAACGTAATTTTAAAATTAATTCCACCTGCTTTTCTTACTTTTTTAAAATGTGACTGCTAGGAAATTTAATATGCCATATGTGTCTTAGGTTCAGGGATCACATTCTATTTCTATAGTGTAGTGCTGGACTTCTCTTCATTTCAGGCCTCCTCCATAGAGGGCATACATCTCTGAGCAAGTTACAAATTACTTTCATCTCACAATTTTGAAATTACATAATAATAAATAAGCTTCCTGTGTATTTTCTCTACACATTTATCTATATGCATATTTTCTACACATGCAGAAAATACAGGCATTTGTCTACATATATATTTTCTATCTCCTCCACAATTTTGCAGTTCCCAGAAGGGCAAAGACTTTATTTGTGCATTGCTACTACCTCTAGTACATAGAACATTGCTTAGCCTCTGGTTGACATTCAACAAACATTTCTTGAATGAATGAATGAATGAATGAATACATATTCATTCTTATTGTTCACTCATTTACCAAAGAAATCTATTTGGACTTATCAAACCACCACTGAATCATTTTGGAGTGCCAAGATTCCAAGGAGTAGTCTTGTGCTACTGCCCACCCTGCTCTATCCTGAACATATAGACTTTTTGGTAGAGAAAGAAAAAAGAATCAAAAACTTTAAAAAAATCTGCTGATCTCTGCCTTTGTCTTTTCTTCCTAGGTAGCCTCGGGGTAAAATTTTTGGCTGCAGATGAAACAATAAGGTACCTTATTTGTTTTCTGAAATGCAATCTCACCATAATTAAAAGCTGGAAACTGTTTCAAATGTCATTTGTAATACAAGAAAGTACACCAATTTGATTATCAGCATTTCTCCAAATTGGATCAATTAGCCGTCTCTATAATTAATGGTATGTTTAACCTTAAAATCAGCAAACTGATAATCAAGTTGGAACATAAAGAAATGTAATAGTCATCTATCAGAAACACATGAGACTTGAAATGCAATGCTTATATGTGGGTAAAATTAAACTAATGGTATAGGAGATTCCAGGTGCCTGCCCTGCTTACCATTTGGACAAATAGCAGAAATTCTTACACAGGTTGAGGTCAGACCACGATGGCATTTGATCTTCAGTTAAGAGACGAAGTCCTTTGCGTACAGCATCCCTGAATCTAGAAACTAACTGTAGTCCGAATTAGAGTGTCATTGATAACCAAAGTTTAAATTTTTTTAAATTGGGAGACTTAGCTTTACTTTGAAGAAAATACTTAAAATTTTAGTGGACTCATAAACATTTAAAATATTAGGGACAAATTGCAGAATAAACTTTTGCAGATGGAGTCAAAATATTTAACACATCACAGAGAAAAGACAAGGTCTGCAGCGTGGGATTTCTCAACTGGTTTTGCTTCAGAAAAAAAAGGGCAAATCAACTGTGGAGCTTTGCTCGGATGGCAGTTAGAATTTCCAATTTCAGCTTCAAAGATATGGATGGACTGAAGAAGATAAGCTCCCAAGCTTCCAAAATAAAATTATGAATCGAGGAAAATGTTGTAATCATACCAAAGCAGAACCAGTGCCTGAAATGTTTAGACAAACAAACAAATGGGAGGTCACCCTAATTTATTTTAGCATCTCAATCCCCACTTTGGGTCCCAGTAACACATATACTCCCTTTTTCATTCCTGACCTCCAGATTAATAGCTTCTCTGTGTCATATGCCTTCAAGGTCCTGCTAGTTGACAGCTAGCTTAGGTTAATCTGTATTAAAATCTTATCTCACTAGTAACAGAAAAAATATTTTAATTGATGCCTTCTAAAGACATGACTTAGCTGCCTTATGCTTGCATAGATGCAGAAGGTTAGAACTATAGGTCTGCCAATCCACAGAGTAAACATAATACATCTCTCTGGAGCATGAACCTTACTTGAATATTGTATTTCCTCAACAAAATGTCTGCTTTGACCCAGACACTGGTTTGGGTACTTGGTATGCCTCTCTCAAACACTGGTCATTATCCCTTCCCATGTCTAGTTGGAGATGGAGAAATAATACTAATAATACTAGACAAGGATATGCGAGGAAACACTTTTAATGTAAAAGTTACTCAATGCAATGTAAAATTTAGATCTACAGAAGGATCTTATTTGGAGTGGGTCTGCTTTACACAAAGATCCCAATCCATACAGCTGCTGGGCATGGGGTGTCTGCAGAGGGTTTTTTTTTTTTTTTTTTTTTTTACACTGTCTCTCTCCTCTGCTTTTGAAAGTGCTTCAGTGAGAATGTTCTAGAAGAACTAAATCTTAGTGCCAAGGAATGACATTGCTGGTAGAAATTTCCAGCTGCGTCACTGAGGCTGTGTCAGTTTCTACATTGCAGCAAGTGGCTTTGATTCACTACCTGGTCAATGCAATAGTTACCCTGCTTCTGTGACTTCGTATTTGGAATCACGCCTTAGCCCAGAAGAGTCAGGCGTCCAAGAGAAATGGGCAAAGGGAAACACACATAAGTAGAGTAAGCAAATGGGTATAATAGGTTAATATTTTAAAGAAAACATAGGAGCACTTTTCCTTTTTTTCCCAGAATTCTGCAATTTTTTTCGTATTTTCCATCCCCCAACTTCCAAGCACTAGATGTGAAGAGGTATAAAAGTTGTTCATTTAAAAAGTGTTCTTCCTAAGGGCAAGAGGGGCCCAGGACCCACACTCTTACTTATAATGTGGTGAAAAGAAAATAGAGATATAAAGATGGCAGCAGGGAATGGTATCATGAAAGAAATGCCATTTTGCTTTAAACTTCAAAAACTCCTCTGACTAGAGCTTCTTTGGTATTCCTTACAACTGATGTCACTACAATGCCCTCTGATCTGTCTGATTAGAATTGGTCCACACTGTTTCATGAGACATCATGTATACTATTACCCAGATGAAAGTTGAAAACTAAAAGATGAAAGAATTTTGAGCAGAGGTGGATATACCACGAAGCCAATGGAGCTTAAGTTACAGGGCCCTTCATTTACACTAACTCTAGCCAGGCCCTGGGAGAAGCCCCCTCAATATACTCTCTTGGTCACAGGTCTTTGTATAATTTGCCAAAGTAAAATATGTCAACTGCCATCACTCAAGTCTGCTAAATTTTTCCATTCCAGCTCATGTGTGCTCTCGACACAACTCCACAAAGACTAAGCAGGTGTTTACTTGGATTTCATGTAAATAAATAAAAATGCACCAGGACAATGTCTTAAACACAAGAAAGAACAGTATCACTTTTAATTGAGTAGTTGCAATTACTACATTTTTAGGTTAAAGAGACTTGTCCTTCAGAGATTACTATGAAAATTTGCAATCCTAAAATAATGGATAACTTCAAGTTAATTGCTGAATTGATTGATTTTTGCACAAGCACTTGGGAAGATATCAAAATGGACAAAATGCAATTCATTAGCCCAAAAGAATTAATCAAAATAATTGGAAGTCTCCATAAAATGAAGTAACAAAAAAATAAACCAGACATCAAATATCATGGCATTGCAGTAGATTCCACAGTAGATGTTATAAACACAGATTATTTGTAATCATTGTCTGTTTGTGTTAGAGCAGAAAACCCTGTAAGTGATTTTAACTTTTTCACCAACTTAAGGCTATGCATCTGTGATGTTATTCAACAAAATGAAACTAGTCCTGGACAATTATAACCAACCATTGAACAACGTTTTAAAATTTATAGGACATAATCTTTGGAAAAGACCTGCCCCCGTGGTACCTGAAGTTGTTGACTATTTCACTATTTTATAAACTTTATGTGTTTTCTCAACAGGTCTTGTCAGTGGAATACTTTAAAACCTTTGCCGGCTTTTTATATTTTAAAGTCAAATGTAATAAGATGGCCTACTCTTTATGAAGCTGTTTCAAAACTTAAAAGACTCAAAAATACGTTTTGAATACTTGAAAGAAGCTTGGAAAAAACAAGATGCAAAATTTTATTAAAAAGTTGATAAAGCTTAAATACATTATTTATACTTGGAAAGTTATTTTGGAATCTTTTGATAAAATAAGTGAGAAATTATTTGGATGATTTGGATGCATATGAAGAGTACCTTCTTTTGTCTTCTTTAAATGTGTTTATTAAAGCTTTGGGGAAAATTGAAATAAAGTGAATTAAATGTGAAGTGAAAGAGCTAAGATGAGTGATGTAATTAATATGAATTATGTTAATATAATGAAAAAACTGAGCAAAAAATGTTCAGATCATGTCAAAGAAGTAATGAAGATAATGAAAATTTTAAATGGAAGTAATGAGTAGCTCTTAAATTGTTTGATAAGCCAATTAATGAAGACTGCTGATTTGACATGAAATGTTGAAAATGTCAATGACACTGCAATGAGGACATTGATGAAAACTGTTTCATGTATGTCATCAATTCAAAATACCAGTCAATACACAAGAACATGTGAAATGCCCTGAAATTATACAGCTCATATAAGAAGAACATTTGACAGAACTTTTTGCAAACATGACAAAAATTCAAAAATTTAAATGATGTTACCATAACAAATTGTGAAAATAAAATAAATGGTCTAAATTACCAGTAATAAAAACAAATTTCAATCAGTCTTTCTAAAGACGGAATTATCTTTCTATTCTCTCCATAGAAAATGATATGCCAAGATCACTGTCATATGAAGAAGAATTCAAAAAGTAAAGCAGCCAGATTATGTAGGAACAAGTATTAAACAGGTGGTTGGGAAGTTAATTAATATTAAGATTATATCTAAAAAAAGATATTACGTTTTCTTTGGGGGAGGGATTTGTTATATTTTTGGTAGCTACTAGCTTTTTAAATTTGTAATTTGTTGATTGTATTATTCTAAGTAAGCATTTAATTTTCCTCATAGTTTTGTATTATTTTTCTTAAAAAGAGCTCCTCATATTAACTATGTGTTAAGTTCTACAAAAGCTTAAATCCTATCCGGATTCTGAGAGTTTGGGTAACCTTAGTCCATATTTGGGCATTTCAGACTTATCCATTTTAGCCCCAGACTGTAGGGAAATGGTTTTCAGTACATATCGTTTCCTTCAAAGGTGCTTTATAAAGAAAAAAAAGAAATGAGGTTAATTTATAGATCATCCACTCCTTAATTTTCTCCTCTGGTAGACACAATGATGGTTCCTGGTGGCCACTTCTCCACAATAGGTCAGGAGAGAGCATGTTTTTCTTTAATAAGGAAGGTTGTGATGTTTCCAATTGAATGAAAGCACTCTCTTTAAACTGTACAGTCTGCAGAATCTCCACTTCAATCATGAAACGCTTGACTCTATTCCTTTCTTCTTTCATTGTGTGTCAACCACAGGGTCCCTGAGTCCCTTAACTCTAGGGCAAGTGGCTATTACCAGTACAGGGTGCAAAAATAACATGAGCATGAAGCTAAAAAGCAGTTAGAGGACTTTGAAAACCAAATCCTTATTTATTCAGTCATGAATTCATTCGAACAACTAGCATATACATGTTGAGGACTTCTTATGTTTTAAGTCTTACCTAGTGGAGATGTGAGAAAACCAAAAATAGCATCAAGTGTTCAAGACTTGGCAATAGGAACCAATGACTGCAGAGGTCTTGGATTTTGAATAACTGGCCTAGAGTGACTGGTGAATGTAAAACCAAAAGAAGGTCTGCTTTTTTTCTGTTTCTCTCTTCTCATTACCAGCCTACCCCACTCCTCTAGAGACCACTATGGCCAATGACTCAGGATGATAATGTGCTGAATTATATTAAAGTCAACTGGGATAATCTTGGAATTACATTCTCCAATTTCTGCGTTTTTTCCCTCTGGTATATAATATTTTCAGATATTTGTCCCAACTGCTCTCTTCTAGCTGAATAACTGTATCCCCAGGATTACCATGAAATTTTTAGCTATGAACCCTGAGGAAATAATCACACAGATGCAACAGTTTTCCATAGTCCTCTACCTGAACTCAGCCTTTGCTGTTCCACTTTGGTCACTGTACATTTTTGGTTTTATAATCCCCTCTAACTTGTCTCCTAGTCAAAGCTTCAGGAGGAATGGCTGGTGGCTTTTATCTGATACTACAAATTCCCCTTGTGAACTTTCACTTGTATAGACTCTGTTCACAAATGTGGGAGATCTAATTCATATAACAAATCCCAACCCCATAACACTAATAATGGCTCTGAATTCCTTCTTGAATTCTAACAGATACAGTGATTATTCCCAAATGTGTTTCCAGGAGAATAAAACCTTAAAGATGAGGATCTGGAATTGATTTTCTCATCTGCTTAGATACAAAGACATTGATTATTTTATTTCCATGGTAAATGGTAAACTGTTAGTCCATGGCATGCAGTGATAAACAATACTTAAGTTATCACCTGTAGTCACCTAGGATCAAGTGCCTTCAGAAGGCAAGACTCTGTACGACCAAGTAACTGCTGACATAGAATAGTATAGGGGAACTAAAAAAATAAAGAATGTGGGTTTTGTTGGTTGCTTTTAAATATGCTGGAGAACTAAGAAAAAGAAAATGATGAGTGCAGGGCTTTAATTGCCCAGATTAAGGTGAAATTATAAACCATAAATCTTCTATGACTGCCCTGAAATCCTTATTAAGAAATCCTTATTTCCTGAAGCTGTAATGCCAAAATTTTTGAAGATTTTTCCCTCCCCAAAATATTTTCGAATTCTCACAGCGTCTTTTATGTTAAATTTAAGGCACTGATTGGAAGGAAGTGGTACCCTTAAAAATGGAATGGAGACATGTAGGTAGTTTCTGATGAGGTTGAGGATCTTAACCCCCAATTTGGTTGGTTGACCTTCTTTTGTCAGTGGGAGCAGTCTTTTATTCCCTCCCACGAGGTAGTTTCCTTGCAGGGAAAATCCTTCCTTATTACCCACCCTCACCATCTGCTTTGCCTAACAGCTCAATTGAGATATAATTCACATACCTTATAATTCACTCACTTAAATTGTACCTCAGTGACTTTTAGTATATTCACAGCATTGTGCGACCATCACTCCAATCAATTTTAGAATATTTTCATGACTACGGAAAGAAACCCTCACCCCACCCATCAGCTATCATCCTTCCAACTCCTCCATTCCTCTAGACCCCACCTCCAGGCAGCCACCAATCTATTCTCTATAGATTTACCTATTCTGGACCTTTCATATGAATGGAACCATAGGATGTGCAATCCTTCTTGAGTGACTTCTTTCCCTTAATGTCTTCGAAGCTCCTTTGTACTGTAGCACATATCAGTACTTCATTTCTTTAAGTCGTTGAATAATATTTCATTGTGTGAATATAGCACATTTTATTTATCCATTCATCAGTTAATAGACATTTGGATTATTTCAAATGTCTATTGGCTATTATGAATAATGCTGCTATAAACATTTGTGCACAAGTGTTTGTGTGGACATATGTTTCCATTTCTCTTGTGTATGTACCTAGGAGTAAATTTGCTGGATTATAGGATATCACAAGCCTAGGAAAATTAACATGCTGAAGTTGGTTTATTATAAGGTCTGCTCACTCATCCTCTAACCATGTTCTGCAGGAGATTCCAGAGGACATTATATTTGAGAAATAATTTGGTAGCTTTGAGAAAACTTGGTGAGAGAGCACCAGCCTCTTTGAAGAGCTCTGTAGTAATTATTCTCTGCTAGCCAGGAATGAGAGTGTAAATTGTTGCCCTCAAACTAGTTTTCTAAATTAAATGAGGATAATGTATCTTGGACTAGGGGTAAAGTGTTGACATTGGATTGCCAGGGCCAAGGATGCATGGTTACTATATTGGGCAGCAGAGCAAAATCAGTAATCAGAATGCTTTGACTTAACTGGAATATTAATGTTAGCTCATTAGTCATTGTGTCCATAAGGAAATAGGTGGTCAGCTTATTTAAAGTCTCAGTTGATTTGTATAAGGGGGAAAGTTCTAGGTCTGAGAAACAGAAGATTGATTTAAATCACTGCAATAGAGAGTGATAGGTCTTCAAACAATTCCCCATCTTGAGTCAGTTCATAGTTACAGAGTCCCTTGAATGAAGGAAAAACTGGGTCATCCTAAGGAAGGACCCTGCTATATTACCAAAATATTATTCTATGAATCTTCCTGTTAGCATTCCATAAAGAGAACTGTAGACATTTAGTAGGGTAACTATACACAGGGGAAGAGAAAATAACTAGGTTTTTGGTGACTACTGGTCACTGGCTCTGAACCAACTATTTCTTAGAGGTCTAATATATATTTGTGGTCTATCAATCAGAATGGAAATATATGGAAGTGAGGTGATGATGAAGTTTGGGTTTGATTGTAACTGTCAGTAGGCCAAATGGGTTCCAAAACTCAACCCATGGTTATTTTCCAATTCTGTAATGCCTGGTTGGAATAGACATACTCAGCAACTGGCAGAATGTGTACATTGATTTCTTGACCTGTGGAGTAAGGTCTGTTAAGATTAGGAAGGCCAAGTGGAAGCCACTAGAACTGCCTCTACCTACCAAGATAACTAACTAAAAGCACTACTGGAGGGACTGACAAGATTAAGGCCACCATCAAGAACTTGAAGGGTTCAAGGATGGTGATTCCTACCACATATTTATTCAACTTTACTATTTGGCCTAGGCATAAGACACATGGATCTTGCAGAATAAAATGGAGTGCACACTTTATCTGGTGGTGATTCCAATGCAGCTGCTGTTCCAGATGTGGTTATGTTGATGGAGAAAATGAACACACCCCCTACCACTTGATATGAACCTATCAAGCTGGTGAATGATGCTTCTGCTAGTAAAAGATCCTTGGACCAGTTTGCTTTCTTCTAGCAGGGCTAGCAGTAATTTTCACAATCCTACCTCAAGGCTGTAGCAACTCTCCAGCCTTCTGGTATAGTCTAGTGTTCAGGCAACTTGATTGATTTCTCTTCTGCTGGACATCACTTTAGTCCATCACATTGGCCATATTGATTGGACTTGACTAACAGGAAGTAGCCATTTAGCTGGACAGCTTTGTATACCTATTTGCCTAGACCTCTCTTTAGTTTCTCAGTAGCTACATTCCTCTAGCTACAACTTCAGCTCTTGTCAGGCTCTTTTAGCCTGTAGGTTTCACTAGGTTCTATTAACAACTCCTATCTTCAGATCTGGGGGTAATGGTAGTTTCTCACTCCTTCTAGTAAAATGGGATATTTTCCCATTCTTTGATGATTTCCCTTAACCCTGCTCACACATTATAAAGTCATTACCTAAGTTAAATTCTTTAAAAAAAATTTGGGGTACCAATTTATCATTCAGTATTCTAGGCTTTACCTTCACCATCTCCCAACTCCTAAGGAAAAGTTGCTACTTTCCCCCCTGAGTTAGTATGTCCATTTAACTTTACTTTCTCTTTTATGTCCCTATAACTTTATAAATAAAGATCTTTAATTAAAGAACAAATTTGGCTTTAATTAGAGGCTCTGTTTTCTATATTACTTTTATTCCTATAATGCTTTACATTTGCAAAATCTTCCCTTCTATTATGATTCTTCTGGTTACACAGGTAGCAGAAGATCTAACTTAAACTGCCTTCAATAAGGCAAAACACCCTACCGGTACAGACACCTGAGGTACTGGTACATTGGTCTAGTATATCCATAGTTATACTAGATTCAGATTAGTCTTGACTCCTGGGTCAAGTTTTGCAAAAATTCTGGTATCAGAGCACATGTTTCAGTTACCAGATTGAATTGAAAGTTTCTGAACACAACTCAAAGTACTTTCTTAACTAGTGTTTTTGTTTTATTAATATATTTTATATTAAAGATGCACAGAGCTGGACTTTAGTCACAGATTTGAACAAAATCTGCTCTTCATCTTCAGTTTCAGTCTCAGCCTTCAGAAGTTTGAAGCTCTGGATGCCTTTTCCAATGCCATTTCTGGCCTGCCTGAACTGACCTTTGCATGATTAATGATCCATGATAGCACATGCAATCACCAAATCTTTATCAGAAAAAAAGCACAAGTAATGTTGATAAAAAAAGAATCAGTTGATCTAAGAAAGAAATGGAAAATTTTATTTGAGCCAAATTTGAGGATTATAACCTGGGAAGAGCATCTCATAAAGCTCTGAGAACTGTTCTGCCCATTAGAAGTCAAGGCACACTTAATATAAGTTTTTTTGAGACAGAGGGCTGTACATCAAATGACATATTATTGACAGTTTATGTAATTCAGATCTAAGTGTCATCATGGTGGGTCATGTGACCCCTAGGAGATCAAGAAGGAATGTTATCTTTTAAGGAGTCATCTTGTTGATGCTAGAAGAATGTTGCTCTTTATTGTTGAACAGGTATTCCTGCAGGTGGAGAAAGTCTGGTCGATGCATAATGCAGATACACAATGCACAGTGCGGGGGAGAAGGAAGGCCAAAGCTCAGAGAAGAATTTTTTATGTTTAAATTTTTCTTGCTTTGACATATAATATAAATTTTATTTCACATTAACGTGAACAAAGCATTTTATTTAGATTTACTAGTAATATTTGACAATTCTCATATAAAGTTTAGTAGCATTCTAGATAGCCTGGACTGAATATCTCATTATTTGCTTTTTATATTGAAAAATATAAAAAACTCCCAGTCATTAACATATAATGATGATTTATCATTACATGTGGGAAATTAATGATTTTTGTGAATTCAGCTGTTTAAATGAATAATATCAAATTAAGAACATTCAAGTAGTGAAATATGGAAATAAAATAATAATTACAAAATAAGAGAAAATATATTAGCTAAATAACTTTAAGAATAATACATTAGCTAAATTATTTTAAAAATAATATATTGTTTAACAAATGTATATAAAAGTTAAATAATACAAGACAGACTAATAGATTAGATATAAATTTATATTCTAGTCTTTTAAACTTGCTTATTACAATACTATTCATAATGTTAAGCAAAATCAACTTTAAACATTCTTTTTATTTTAAATGTATTAAATTTATTTCATGTTAGTTAGATCATGAATCTTAAAAGTCCTACAGGAAATTTTTCACACCCTATGGAGATATATTAGAAGCAGAATATCAACTTTGCTATCTATAAGTTTTACAAGGTGAAAAAAACTCCAAAATGGTAACTAAGCATCATTTATGATAAATCATCTTTTATGTAAATGTCACTAAAGAGATAAAGAATTTGAGGAAAAGAAGAAAGTAGAAGAAAAACAATTGAGGTATCAAAATACATTTTTTTAAACATCTTTATTGGAGTATAATTGCTTTAAAATGGTGTGTTAATTTCTGCTTTATAACAAAGTGACTCAGTTATGCATATACATATGTTCCCATATCTCTTCCCTCTTGCATCTCCATCCCTCCCACCCTCCCTATCCCACCCCTCTAGGTGGTCACAAGGCACCAAACTGATCTCCCTGTGCTATGCGGTTGCTTCCCACTAGCTATCTATTTTACGTTTGGTAGTGTATATATGTCCATGCCACTCTCTCACTTTCAAAATATATTTTGTTCTCACTGATCCAATTTTTGGGTTTTACTGGTTTCTATAAGAATAGTTTAGAAAGAAATCTCCTTATAGTTTAGAGTTTATGGAAGCCAAATATTAAACAAAAACTTGCTAAAATTATTGCTATCAACTGCCAAAAATTCAGTAATTGAAAAATGAAAACTATTTTTTTATATGTTTCTAAGCTAATAATTATAGGTAAAATGTTCTTTCTAAAAAAGCATGTTACTGTGCAAAGATAGCATTCAAAATTTTCGAGCATTTCTGATTAGCTCTTTGTCTCTGGCTATTAAATTTGACTGTCCAAGTAGCAAGTGGTGACTTAAATAAGCACAGTTATCTCCAATAATAAATGCTGAACCTTGTAGGTCAAGTCCATTGTGTCAACTTCCCTTCTGGGGACACTGTGATTTCCTCCTGCATCACAAATGTGTTCACTGTTGGAAGTGCTGCTTTCCCTGAATAGAGTCTGACTCCACATATGCCTGTGTCTATGAATGCCACAGCAGGAGATTTTTATTGTCCTCTTTGGCTCTTGCTGAGAAAATGATCTCTTCTCCCTTCAGTCCAGCATCAAGACTTGCTGCTATTACAGAAAAGCCTTTTTCTCTTTTGGTTATTTTCCATCTGTCACTATTAAAATCTCCCTGGCTACATCTCCCAGTGTTTGCAAGAAAAATAAAGGGCTCACCAAAACTTTGACTTTAATCTTTATATACATAATAAATATGTTTGCATGTTTACATTTACTTTCATTCATTCCATAAACATAAATTGTGGTTACCTATTTTATCCCACTTTCCCATTTGCTGTGAGACAGTTTTGCTTTTCCCCTTATTACAGATAAGAAACTGAGAGTCAAAAAATATCACTAAGCTACTTATCCCAGAGCACAGACTAGAATCCAAATTTGGGTCTTGGTTTTTTTATCCAGTTCAATGATCTCTGCCTTTCAGTTGGGTGTTTAGTCCATTTGTGTTTAATGTAATTATTGATACGGTTGGTTGAAGTCTACCAAATTGCTATTTTTCTATTTATCCCATTGGTTCTTCATTCCTTGGGCTTTTGTTCATACATATTTTTAAGAAAATGATTGTTTTAGGGATTTCACTACACATATTTCCTTTATCCTAGTCTACCTTAAATTAGTACTATAGCACTTCACATATAATGTTAAAACCTTAGAACTATGTAATATCATCCTCCCATTCTTTGTGATTTTGTTCACATATTTTGCTTCTACTAATAATATGGTCCCATGAAATATCATAATTAAAAAATAATATTATTATGCTTATGGATTACTTGGATCAGGAATTCAGAGATTAATATCTGAGGGTGTATGATGTCTGAGGCCATTAGTCAAGAAGAATCGAAGGCTGGGGTAACTTGATGACTGAGGACTGGAACCATCTGAAGACTTATTCCCTCATATGTCTGGTGCCTGTGATGGGATGACTCCAAGGGTAGGTCTCCTGATTGTAGCATCTTCAAGTAGACTCTCCAAGTGGTTTGACTTCTTCAGAGAACAGCAGGCATAGGGTAGTCAGGTTGCCTACAAGGCAACTCAGGCTCCAAGCTTGACTGTTCCAGTGAACAAGGCAGAAGTGCATCCTCTTTTATGACAGCCTCAAAAGTAATACAGCATCATCTCCCCCATACTCTTTTGGGTGAAGCAGTACAAGTTAGTTCAGATTCCAGGGGAGGGAACATAAACCCCTCTTTTGATGGGAGGAATAACAAAAAATTTTGACATCCTAAGGGAGATGCTATTTTCTTAATCACATCTTTGAGAAATTAATGAAAGCTATGCATATTTCCTTCAGTAAAGTGCTCATATAGACAAAACTTTGCATATATTTAGAGAGTTCATTCCTGCCCTTCTCTCTGCATTCAGGAAACCACCATAGAGTGTCATGATCCACTTACACGTATCCTATCAAGAGGGACTCTATGTCCCCTTCCCTGAATCTAGGTTGCTTAGTGATTTCTTCAATCAATGCTAAAAGTTAGGGGACATATCATTTTACTTATAAATGTATTTAAACTAGAAAACAAAAACAGTGTACCCCTTTCTCCCATCACCCACCCTCCCCCAGCTCTGACAGCTACCAATCAGATCTCTGTATCTATGAGCTTGGTTTTATTTGTTTGTTTGTTTGTTTGTTTATTTATTTATATGCAGTGGACCCATGAACAACATGAGGTTGAACTGCTATACTGGTCCACTTATACACAGATTTTTTTTCAATAAATATACAGTCAGGCCTCCATATTTGCACGTTTTGCATTTTCTGATTCAACCAACTGTGGATTGAAATTTTCATCTGAGCTCGGTTGAATTCCTGGATGCAGAACTCATGGATACAAAGTGCCTACTGTGGAACTTGAACATCCATGGATTTCGGTATACCCAGGGGATCCTGGAACCAATCCCCCATAGATAATGAGGGACAACAGTATATAGATAATATTCCACATATAAGAGAGATCATATGATATTTGTCTTCTCTATCTGACTTATTTCCCTAGGAATAATTCCCTGAATATTTACCCATGTTTTTATAAATGGCAAGATCTCATTTATATCATGGCTATTGTAAACAATGCTGCAATGAACATGGGGATGTATATATCTTTTCAAGTTATTGTTTTTGTTATTTGTATAAATATCTAGAAGTGGAACTACTGGATCATATGTAGCTCTGTTTTTAACTTTTTGAGGAACCTTCATACTACTTTCCATAGTGGTTGCACTAATTTACATTCCTACCAACAGTGTACAAATGTTCTCTTTTCTTCTCACCAACACTTGTTATTTCTAGTCTTTTTGATTATAGTCATTCTAACAAGTATGATGTGATATGTCACTGTGGTTTTATTTGTATTTCCCTTATGATTCATGATGTAGATCATCTTTTCACATAACTGTTGGGCATCTCTCTGTCTTCTTTTGAAAAATGTTTTTTCAGATCTTCTGCCCGTGTTTTAATGATATTGTTTTCTGATTGTTTGTTTGCTTGCTTTATAGTAGTATGAGTTCTTTATATAGTTTGCATATTAGTACTTACCAGATACAGATTGGCAAATATTTTCCCCCATTCAGTAGGTTGTCTTTTCATTTTGTTGATGGTTTCCTTTACAATGCAGAAGCATTTTAGTCTGATGCAGCCCCACTTGTTTATTTTTGTTTTTGTTGCTTTTGCTTTTGATATCAGATTCAAAAAATCATCACCAAAACCTATGTCAGTGAGCTTATGGCTTAAGTTTTCATCTAGATTTCTATAGTTTCAAGTCATACATTCAAGTCTTTAACCCATTTTGAGTTAATTTTTGTGTGTAATGTAACATAATGGTTATATATTATTATTATCTTGATAATGAACACTCTTCCAGAATTCAGTTAAATGAGAGAAAAAAAGTAAATAAAGTAGTAACATTTACTGAAATTTTATGGATCATTAAGGTTTAGGTAAAAAAACCCTTAAGATATGAAGAGGAGACAGGAGGCTTGAATTTTACACAAAGGTGGATGTCTTGACCCATTCCTTTAGAAGACCAAATTTGACCTGAAGCTCCTGTCCATAGAAATATGCATATTTGCCATGATTCAAAATCAGATCAATTATTAATTATACTCACCACTTTGTTTGAAATCATCAAGAACAGAGCTAAGTATGTGGAAGCAAGGATGTAATATTAGAGATAGCGCTTTCAAGATCAATCATAATTGAGAAATTGTCAACATAGTAAAATAATATCAAACAGTTATGTAATGTCTTATTAATAATAGTGAACCCAATAATACTTAACTTTTATACAATGAAGTATAAAAGAAGTTGACTGTAGGTGAAATCTTTTAGAACTCCAGGCTGGAGTTTATCAGATTATGTGTTGATAAAAAACAATAATACCAAAGGATGCAATAACAATGTCATGATCAAGAACCTAGACTCCGGGTTCAAATTAGACTGTCTGGGTTCAATTCAGGTTTTATTTTTTAATAACTCTATGATCTTGGGTGTTTTACTTTACTTACCTATGTTTCAGTTTCCTCATCTGTAGAGATTATAATATCAACCTCACAGAGTTATTGTGAAGATTAACTAAGTTAATGTAATATGTACAAAGCATTTGAAATAGTGCTTGGAACATTGTAAGTATGACATGTTAATAATAATATAATAATAATAATGTATTATTATTGTTATTATTTGATGTACCTAAGCCCCGGAAATAATAAAATACATTACAAATAAGTTCTATTGCTTTTATTTTTGGTAAATCCAAATTTGCTTTCTCCATGTAAAATAGAACTTTGTGTTTATTCTAGTCAGGTGCCTGAAACAAACAAAATATTTGATTAACTGTAAAGATGCTTTTAGTAAGAATTGGACAAATATTGTGAGTTCTCCACCTAGGTATCAAGCTTCCAGATTTAGTTGCACCCCAAGACCAATCAATAAGATCATTTCACAGACCATATTTTATGATCAATTAAAGAAACCAATTAGTGTAACCGTTCTTTGCTTTGAATTATTTATATCTTCCTAAATAGCTACATGAGGTCTATGTAATTTTGAGTATTTTTAATTAACATATGGCTCTCAGACATGGTAAGGAACTAAAAGGACAAGGAAAGCTTTATCCTTCAGTGGTTCTGCACAGATTACTGCAAGATGCCTAGTGTCAAAGGCACTAGAAGCTTTTCTCTAAGGACAAAGGATTGTGTGGCTGGAGCAAAAGCTGATTGATCTCATTTTTCCTGATAAGATTTCTCTCTCCTCTGTTCTGATGAAGGGAGAGAAGGATTATTTGCAACTTCATAATATTCGGCCCAAAACCCATACTCTTCTCAAGCAAATTCAAGGTACCTACTTGTCTTCCATGTGGCTCTTTATAGAAGTTGATAACCAATTTTTCCTAAGTTATCAAAATCCAACCCTGTCTTGATACTCACAAATTATCCATATATACCATCCCCACCTTTATCTCCACCCCCATGTCCTCTAGGTCAGATCTTAGAGATAAGAGAGGAAACTCTGGCAAAATTAATAATTATTGGCATTATTTTTCTTTAAAACACACTATAAGAATCCAACCGCTGGTGACCTAGTCAATAAACAGCTGTACTTGTTTAAATTAAGACATATATTCTCTCTTTATATTATTATATTATAGGGAAAATACATGAAGTATTGGGACACTGTTGCCTTTGATACAGATAATTTACAACAGAAAATCAGAGTGTTAATTTATGGTCCTTCACTTAGGATGTTAAGAAGCAAAGCATCTTTACCAGTCATGAGCCTTCTGCATTTCAGGTTTAACAGATAGATTTGGTATCAATAAAAGAGAGTCTGCATCCATTTAGAGCAAGGCAAAGACAGTACATACACTGAAACGGGGCCACAGAAATTACATCTCTCATATTTGGAAGGAAAAATAAAACAACAAAATAAGCAATGTAAACCAAAAGACTTTCTGAAATGGAAGTTGAACATACACACAGTTGATTCCGTGGCCCTTCACACACATTTCTTTTTTTGCCTGATTAGCATAAATAACATCAATATATGTTAGATATTTTCCAGAGAATTTTGTCTCCATCTGTGCAGAAGGGATGAACGAGAAATTGCAAAGGCATCTGTGGGAGACAGGGTTCTAGTATTTCTTGTTTTCTTGCCCCTGGTAGGTAACAGGGTGTGTTTTCATTCTGAAATTGCCAGTAGCTTGGAGGGAGACTAGGTGATGCAGAGAAGAAAGTGATCCTCAGGATAAATGCAGCTACACATCATGTATGTTGCCAGTTAGAGAAAGAGTTAAAATTTCAGCAGACTAATATTTTTCTTTCCTGCTATCCCCCTTGATAATGCTTCAAGGCTTCCCTTATCTGAGTGTCATAAAGTCGTACAAACCTAGAGTGTTACAAATCTCCCCACCCCTGCTGACCACAAATTCTTAGAAAAGGTCTTAGGTTATATTCCTGTATAAAAGGAAGACTATAACTTTGATATGTCAAGGAATTGAAGAATTTGAAGCTTTCTGCTTTCAAGTTGTACTTCTCTTCTTTCCGAAGTCAGTTCTTAGTAAACCATCAAGTCATCTTAAAAACCTGGGTCCATATTTTCCAACATAGCTCAAAACATTTATAAAAATAGTTGACGTTCTCAAACAGTTTAAGACAGAAAAAATGTACCCTGAATACCTAATTTTTTAATGTTTTATCTTTTAGTTGCATAGACAGGTTTTCAGTTAATTCTATCTTTTTGTGAGCTAAGTATTAATAATGGTTTATATGCCCTTAAATATTTCTTATTACTTAATTTTAATGCCATTTTTGAGCAAGTTATTTTCTTCCAAAGTAAACTGAGTTCCCAATAAGGACATCAGCATCAGTAGATAATTTACACTGGCTTCTTTTTGTGTCAACTCTCCCGCTGAAGGGGAAGTCTTATTTGATAGTACATTCTAGAAAGAAAGAAGTTCTCAGTGCTCATATTTCAACATTTAGGGTTTGCTGAATTGTCACTCCTACCTTTCTCCATACTTTCCTTTTGAGTATTAAGAACCAAAATTATAATTAATTATGAGCTTATTGCAAGCCATAGAGAATCCTGGTGATTCCTGATATTTACCAACAGCTACAGTGTGGGCCATGGGAAGAGATTTGCAAAGGAGTACTTTGATCAACAGACACAACAACAGAGATGGAGGCGTTGTCTCTACAACATATGGTCAGGAATCAACTTCTTTATAGGTGGTCCTGAACACCTGGGTTCCTTTTTGACAATTGTTATGAGAAACAAAGTTCAATTCAAGAGGTCTCCACTACTCTGGTTTAGAGCATTCTAAAGTGGAGGCCTAGAGGCACATGGAAAGATGCTCACCATCACTAATTATTAGAGAAATGCAAATCAAAACTACAATGAGGTATCACCTCACACCGGTCAGAATGGCCATCATCAAAAAATCTACAAATAATAAATGCTGGAGAGGGAGAGGAGAAAAAGGAACCCTCCTACACTGTTGGTGGGAATGTAAATTGATACAGCCACTATGGAGAACAGTATGGAGGTTCCTTAAAAAACTAAAAATAGAGCTACCATATGAACCAGTAATCCCACTCCTGGGCATATATCTGGAGAACACTATAATTCAAAAAGATACATGCACCCCAATGTTCATTGCAGCACTATTTACAATAACCAGGTCATGGAAGCAACCTAAATATTCATCGACAGAGGAATGGATAAAGAAGATGTGGTACATATATACAGTGGAATATTACTCATCCATAAAAAAGAATGAAATAATGCCATTTGTGGCAACTTGGATGGACCTAGAGATTGTCATACTGAGTGAAGTAAGTCAGACAGAGAAAGACAAATATCATACGATATCGCTTATATATGGAATCTAAGGAAATGGTAAAAATAAACTTATTTACAAAACAGAAATAGAGTCATAGATGTAAAAAACAAACTTATGGCTACCGGGGGTGGGGGATGGGGGGAGAGGTTTAAATTGGGAGATTGGGATTGACATATACACTACTATATATAAAATAGACAACCAATAAGGACCTAGTGTATAGCACAGGGAACTCTACTCAATACTCTGTAATGACCTATACAGTAAAAGAATCTAAAAAAGAGTGGATATATGTATATGTATAATTGATTCACTTTCCTGTACAGCCAAAACTAACACAACATTGTAAATCAACTATACTCCAATAAAAATTAATTTAAAAAAATAAAATAAAATAAAGTGGAGGTCTCCCATGTCTGCTCCAGGAACTCTGCTGGCGAAGGGACTCTTCTGGTGAAAAATCTGCCAATTTATAGAAAATACAGGATTCTAGCAGAATGGGAACACGGCAAAAGAGGGGTCAGAGAAGTTATGCTTACTGTTAGAGAAGAAAGCTAGAAGGCGTAAAACACATCCTCTACTACCTTGATGTAAAATTACAGTACATATGTTGAATACAAGTCACAAAATGTCCCGAGTACAAAATGGCTTGATGATGTTGGTTGAACTAATTCATAGATGCCCGGTCTCTTTAACTGATTTCTGGGTTTGACAATCTATTTTCCAGAAGATTGAGTCCACGAAATACAATAGTGGTTGATAGCTCAGAGCTCGATCCTGAGCTAGACATTTTTGGTGAGTGAACCTTGGGCAAGTACCTCACCTCTCTTGACCCTCTGTTCCTCCTTCATAGGACTGCTACCTGTGAATACATCAATATATGTGAGTACCTTAGAAGAGTGTCTGGCATAGGGCAGATGTTTAAAAACAATGTTATTGTATTAAACTACATAAATCTCATTGTGCTTAGCACTTCTGCAACTCTTCATGATGATTTTTCTCCATGTTTCTTATTAGCCATTTTTCCAGTCTCTTCTCTCCATAGTGAATAAGCTGAATCCCTAAATCTTTCTATAGTTTCTAACAATTCTAACTGCAGAGAAACTGCAGGCTTCTGTAAATGTTTCCTCTTCAGTCTTCCACCACATCCTCCTCTTTTTCTAATCCTGTATTTTCTACAAGTTGGCAGATTTTTCACCAGAAGATTCCCTTCACCAGCAGAGCTCCTGGAGCAGAAATGGGAGTCCAATAATACCTTGGAATGCTCTAAACTAGAGTAATGGGGATCTCCATTAGTTTTCAGCCTGTACTACTTTAGGTGGCCATTTTTACTTCAAGGTTTTGAAAATCTTGTGTCTGCATATCAATTTTACTTTTGAGGAGCATTTATAAATCACACGCCAGAAGAATTTAGTAAATAAGAATACCCCATGAATGTTACAATTTGGAATTTTAATTCTAATTACATCATCTTATTTTTAGATTTCTCTCCCAAATTATTCATTCTACGGAAGGAAAGGAGAACTCATTTTCAAATTTTAGACTCCATTTAGAAATTGTGGATTTAGCTTTTTGGATCAAGGCTGAACTAATTGATTTGTGTGAACATTTGTCTTTAGTAAATTTCACTTTCAATTAATTTTAAAAGATTTTATTTCAAGAAATTTCTAGACATCAAAGAACTTAAAAAATTGATCATTAAAGCCCTTCAAAACCTTATGCACTTACTGTAAATGAAAGTCTACATGATAGCTTTAAAGAAAAAATACTTAATGAAGTGCATTTTGGATTTTATATTGAACCACTAATGTCAATAGAGTTTGATCCCTGACAGATGCACTCGTGGCAGGATTTGCCAACTCTGATTTAAAAACATCTCATCCTCAAAGAAGTAATCAGAGTTTAATCTTTTCTGTTTCTAGCTCCTCATATCAGAACTGATTTGCGTCCACTGGGAGGACACGTTGACCTTCTAGCTGTAATCCAGTTGCATGGAGCTGCTCTAAAGGAGGGGAAAGCATTTTTCCCTTCTCATGATTTCTTGTGTAATAAATACAGTCCTTATAATTTGTTGAATCTTATGTTTGATCTATGAAAGAAACTGTTTGGCTATTGATTACTTTGTAGAATATTCTGTATCAATCAAACTCACAAACCATTTTGCTTCCAGTACTTAAATGTGAGAGATAAATTGTATTTTTCCTATAATCCCTATTTTGCTTATTAAGGCATATTTGGGACAGAAGAAGAGGAGGATGATGATGATGAATTGGAGGTGAATGAGGATAAGGATGAGGAAAAAAAAAAGACTTTCTCCAGTATACACTATACACTAAATGTTCCTTTTTCTTCCCCACTCTCATATTTTCCTATTTTCTTTATTGTACATTTCTTTCAACTGTTTCACACGACAGACCTGTGGGACATTTTAAAATGAGTATAAATAAATAAATAAACATAAATAAGCAATTTAAAAATAGTTTCCATAGATTTGTCAAAGCACAAGTTCTGCAAATGTCTTATAAATATGTACCTTATTTTCAGAAAACACCAGATGAGAAACATCGATTTAAAACTCTCTGGAGAATTTGTTTATTTCTGTACCCTGTAGGTGATAGGTTCCGCTTTTTAAAAAATATAACAGAATTTAGAATTATTGGTTATTTTTTATTGCACAGTTTTTTATCTCTTTAGTGAAGCTACTTCATGTTTCACTTTATCTGAAAATTTGAAAAAGATCACAGACTATTCATGAATATCATAAAGATACTGTTGAAATCAGTGCTAAATTGAGACAGTACAATAATATTCCTACAGAATATTGCTTTGAAGCCCAGTATTAATACATACATATATATATGCACACATATATACAATATAGTTATATATATGTGTGTGTGTGTGTGTGTATATATATATAATATATATATATATATATATATATATATATATATATATATATTCCTCAGTTGCAGGTGAGCATGACAGAAGATTCAGTGTCAGAATATAGTATTATCTGATCTATTTCACCCATATCCACATGTGTGCATATATGTGTATGTGTGTGAAGAGGACAGTTATTGTTTTGACCTTTGTTGGTTCATATGAAATTTTTCTTTTGCTATTTTGTTTTTGTTTTTATTGTAGCAAAGGTTTACTATTAGTCACAGAATTTATTGTTCAAGCAAATCAAAATACTAAATATGTATCAGGATATGTCTGCCTGGAAAATATTATAATGTGTGCTCATTTGATTGTAATCCTTGAGAATAAGGGCCTTACCTTATTCACCATTACCTTATTCACTACTCTTTCTAGTAATCGGCACAGGGCCTGATACATAGAAATGCATTTGTTAAATGTGTGGATGAATGGATTCAGTAGTGATATAAGTAAGAGTTTGCATACACACTGTGACCTATGGCTGAATGAAGTTCATCCTATATTTTTCAAAATTTTGAGCCAACTTCTAAAAATCAAAAAAATTAACAAAAAAATTCAAAGTTCCAATTTATTTATTAAACTTTATTTATTTATCTATTTATTTATTTATTTGTTAACAAAAAGATCTGGGAACACAAGCCCTGTATCTTTATAGAGGACCAGTTGGGTGGAGCTGAGAAAGGACTGCTTCCTTGAATGGGGTGGCACATGCTGCAAGTCACAACAGCTCCTTCCACTGTTACAATGTACACATACTGCACTCACACTGGGCTGATTCACTAACTTATCACACTGACCATCAGAGATATTGGATTTGTAACTCCTTGTATAAATGCACTAAAATATACCCATCTGACAACACAGTAGTAAAGGAACATAGACTAAAATATTTGATAATACAGATTAGATTTCAGACATTATAGATGAAAGAATAGACTTAGAAAGACTGATAGTTAAGTGTGACTCAAGCTGACCCTTTTCACTGGGTAAGGTTGGAACAGAATTAGCTCAGCAAGCATTTCCAGGCATGGGAAATGACAGTAATAAAGGCATAAAATTCGGACAAAGCTGTTCAATAAACACTAGACTGGGGAAGCATAGTCATTCACTTAGAAAGGTCACGGAAGAAAAGGAAGAATACTTGCCTTCAGTCAGATTGAGAAAGTCCATAATTGTCCATTTTAGGAAATGAGAATTCAACACTTCAAGTATTGGATGAACATTTAGGAATAGGAGAAGGTACAAAAACAGAAATGTTTTTAAAATAAGTTGATGGTTAAAAAATTCAGATATAGGTACAAATTACTCTTGTGGCAGTTTGGCAATAGAACAGAAGAGGAACATGATGGATACTCAAAAATTATGTTAAACAATTAAGCCATAATTTTGTTCTCATTTTTAATAATTAACATGGTAGACAACTATGCTTCTTCTTATAAGTAGAGAAATAGTCTAGAAGTCCTAATAATGTGTTCTGAAAACAGTACTATAAGTTTTCTATATAAATAACAACTAAAAAAGGTAAAAATAAACTAAGGGACTTTTTCCTAAATACATATAATCAGCATTTAGTATTATTAAAATCTCATGTGTTAGCTCTAATTTATGGATTTATTCTTTGTACTTTGGATTCGTACTTTGGGGAGCATGGGAGTAGTCTAAAGCATTAATGTGAGTTATTTAATGTCTATATAGGATAAAATGGTTGCTGCATTTGTCTCTTTCTACCTGTTTGATTTTCTACTTGAAAAAAAAAAATGAAGATTCTCATTTTGATGGTACTCTTGTTTAAGTGCTAGGTATGGATGAATATTATGTTCCATTGCTCACATTTATTATTATGCTGGATGAAAAGAGTATGTAGTCAGATAGTATTAACTGTAGTTTACCTTGAAGATATTACTAATAAGTAGGTCCACTCTTCTTCCAGGGAAAGTATCAATCTTAGGTAATGGTAAAGTTGTGTTTTAGTAAAACTTGTGGGGAAAAACACTTAGAAGTGCATTAGTATCTCAATCATATCTCTATGGCAAACTACTCAGTGTACATTTCATTTAATGTTGCCTTATAGTGGTCAATGGTTTGTACCTTTATTTTTATTATTGAGGTATAATTGACATATAAAATTATATTAGTTTCAGGTGAGCAACATAATGATTCATTATTTGTATACACTGTGAAATGGTCAACACAATAAGTCGAGTTACCATCTGTCACCATACATCGTTACAAAAATTCTTTTTCTCTTGTTTTTTTTCTTTTTTCTTGAGATGAGAACTTTGTATGGAACCACAAAATATCAAAAGCAATCTTAGGAAAGAAGAACAAACCTGGAAGCATCATGGTGCCTGATTTCAAACTATATCACAAATCTATAGTAATCAAGTCATTATGGTATTGGCATAAAACAAACACATAGGTCAATGGAACAGAATAGAGAACCCAGAAATAAGCCCGTATGTATATGGTCAATTAATTTTCAACCAAGGAGCCAAGAATATACAATGGGGAAAGGACAGTCTTTTAAATAAATGGTTTTGGAAAAACTGGACAGACACATGCAAAAGAATGAAACTAGACCTAGACTACTGTCTTACACCATATGCAAAAACTAACTCAAAATGAGACCAGAAACCACAAAACTCCTAGAAAGGAACACAGGCAGTCCTTGACATTGGTCTTGGTGATGATTTTTTTTTTTTTTTAATCTAACTGAAAGCAAAGGCAACAAAAGCAAAAATAAACAAATGGGACTACATTGAACTAAAAAGCTTCTGCACAGCAAAGATTTGTATCTTTCCCCTGAGACTTGAACAGTCTCTTGTGCTCAAGTAGAGTCTATAAGCTTCAGCACTCACATCCTTGAATCCTGACGTTAATATCATGCAGTATTACTACCATTATCATATCTTCTTCCTCCCCTCTTTCCAGACCTTCCCCAGTTTAATCTTTTAATCTTTTTTTAAATTTGTTTCCATCTGCAATTTCCTATAAATCCAAAATAAGCCTAAGTAGAGAACTTTATTCAGAAGATACTTAGGAAATTACTTTGGATAAAGATGCTTAAAGGAATAGATTGAAACAAATTATGTTATTTAAGAAAATTACCCCGTACTGCTTATTTTAAAGTATTTTATCTTTAAGAGAAAATAAGTGATTATAAATCAATATCTAATTTTAATAAGAAATATTAAAATATTAAAACCAGAAATCTTTATCAAGTTAAAATAATTAAAATCAATGTAGTTCAGACCCATGCATTACATAATCTGTTAATCTACTTTGAAGTAGCCATTTTATAACTTATGGCCTTTATACTATCCAGAGGAGTTGACATACATAAAAAAAGTTAAGAAAACTTGAAATATGCACTTTTATTAAGTTACTAGAGGAAAGAGGATTTGGGCTTCCAGTACCAGAATTTATTTTAGAAGGTATGTGCCACTTGGAGATTTATCATGTAAAGGTGTTTAACAAAGATTTCACATCAACTACTCTGACAAAATAATAGAAGTCTATTAAAAGAGTTATATATTAATCATCTAAGTTTAAAATCCAATTCTTATCTAGACCAATAAACTGCTGTATTATAAAGCAGACAATTCTTCAACACTTTTTATGTCCTGATTACTTCTTAAAATATACCAGATTAAATGCTTCCTCAAAGACTTGGAAAGGAAAGAAATGGTAACATGGTTACTTTTCACAAACTTTAAAATAAGTTCAAAGGGCAGTCTGATAACATAATGGATTCCTATTTGAAAACATGTCATAAAAAATGGTCTTGAATCTGCTAAACTTCTCTTAGGGTACTATCTATGAAGCAAAGTCAATTTGATTTATTCAGTAAAAATGCATTCAAATTATAGGGAAACATTTACTAAAGAAATCATCTTAAAGACACATATACAAATAATTAGTAAAAAATGAAAAAAATAAATATATAAATCAATAAAATATTTTTGACCTCTTTATAAACTTCTTTGAACAATTTTGAGAATAATATATAACATTGTTTTAATGTCTGTCAATATATACAGAATACTGTGGAGAATTTTATACATATACAGACTATTCAAGTTTTCAAAATTACAGTTGTTTCTTTTTGTTCCTTAATGTAGAAAGATAATTGTTTTTATTTTCTATTCTTTGTTAAATGGCCTTTATTGTTTTAAATCATAATCTCCTCTTAAAATACATGTCAAAGACCTTCCAGGAAATTATCTCCAAAAGAAAAATCTGAGTATTGAACAGTAGATTTCCATCTCTAGCTTTTCTTTATATAAATTGCTAAACATCTATCAAAATTTTTATGGGCGCTCTTAAGACAACAAAATAATGCCATTAAGGGCAAAGGGGGAAGCATTTAGATAGGGCTGTTTATGTGTTTCCTTTGCACAAATGGTAGGTGTAAATGATAAAAGTTATCAGGTGTAAAGCATTGATAGTAAATGAGGTTTTCACAGGGAAATTCTCTCTTTACTTTTGAAAGAACTGTTGTGTAGCTATCAGAAAATACACTGTATGGGGTATGAATAGGGTAAACAAAAATAAACAACAGGATAAAGGTAGAAAAAACAAGATTGACTGTTACAAGAAGAGAGAAAAATAATAAAGAGGAAGTCAAGAAAGACCACGGATTGAAAAGAGAGAGACAGAGGGAGAAAGAAAAGAAATAAATAATACACTCTACACAAAATAAATGAGAATGAGTCACTAATAGAAATTAGGATAACTAGGATACTTTATAATATCTAAAACATCTAATATCTAAAAGAGAGGGTGGCAGAGAATTAGAAAAATAAAAAACAGCCATGAAAGAAATACTAAGAACAAAAGAGAAAATAAAGAAGCGATTTTGAAAAAATAATTATGAGAGGGTGCAGTGTTTATAAGATAGGAGAATATGGGTATCTATGACAATGATAGCAGGATTAACGAATAGAACTCATGGGAGGTTTGGCAGGATATTTTTGGGAAAATACATATGAGAGAGTGAAAATGGGCACAACTGAGTTGATTTGCCCAAAGCCTGGGCAAATCCTGCCAGCAAGCTAAGACTGCAAAGGTTGAAGAAAACAAAACAAAACAAAAAAGCCAACCAACCAAAAAAACAAAAAACAGAAAACAAAAAAATTCAAGAAGAGAAAAGCAGAACAGGAAAATATGCATGTGACAGAGATGTTATGGGACTTGCCTAGCTTAACATATTTACTATCTGACTCTTTACAGAAAACGTCAATCCCTGGACTTGCAGATGAAGGAAATAGTGCTAAAAGTGGGCAAGAAACAAAATATGGTTCTCATGACATTATTGCAGTTTATGAGTGGTCAGATAATGATGACATGTCTGTTTTTCAAATGATCTTTTTGCCTTGTGGGTGAACATTATACTGGCTCAATTTTGTCTTTTTAAAAAGCAACAGAACATGACTAGTATGTCTATAGATAGTAGAAAGCAAAGTTTTTGCTTGTGAACAAGACTATGCTCAAAAACTTCCATTAGATAAAAACACATGTTCATGGAACTGAATTTTTTAAATCAGCAAATTGTAATTAAATTACCACCCACCCCTCCATAAATCCCTGGGCATTAGTAAGAAGTTTCTTTGGCTATTATTCTTTCTTTTAGTTTTTAAATTTTAACTACAGAAATCTATTATATGGTCCATTCTACTGGAAAATCACTGAACTCTTTCATACTGTATAGGGCATTTAACTATTCTGAAGAATACAAATCTCTATATAAAATCAACTTCAAAAATCCCCACATGGACAAGTGTGTAATACAATCTCTAAAAGCAAAGAACGAATTCTCTGTGATCACATTTCATTTCTCTTTATAAAGTTGGTTGTACTTGCTTTGTATAATCAATCATTGATAAATCCTATATATTTTTCATGAATGGTCCAACTATGAAAACCAGCCTAAGAAGTTTGGGTCAGGGCAGTGGTGTGTTTATGTTTTTAAAAGCCCTGATTTGTAATGTTTCTGAGTTCAATGGTCCCATCATGATTGATTTCAAGCTCCCAACATGGTGATGCTGGACATGGACTTGAGAGATGTGCACAGTTGCTCTTGGAAGCCAAAGGAACCAGCCCCATACAGAACTAGTTTAGAGTCTTAATACTTTTTAAGCATTTATTTCAAAAGTCTGATACTGCTGCTAGAAAGTAGTGGCCTCGTCATCTTTTTTGGAAGAAGAGAGCGGTTTCTCTACAGAGTCTATTTGCCCCACCATGATACAGGCTTGAGGCTAACTACATTATACGGAGAAATCAGATTAAAATGTGTAATAGATTCCAAAAGAAATTTCAGTTTTCTGTGATACTAGATTGAGAGTTGAACTTCAAACACAAATAGCAACCTTACCACTGGTCTTTCAGACCCTGACAAATGTGATCATTGCACCTCGTTATCAGTTCTTGTAAAGCTTCTCTTTGATCTGAACGAATATGCTCATCATAAATATGGATTTTATGTGTTTCATAAATATTCAATATTAAATTGAATATTTCACAGTACTTAGACTAAATTTCACATGTAGCAGAGGAACAACTTCAGAGTGACAAAAGGTTACAATGAGTTTAAGTTTTCTTATGATATAAAAATAGATTACAGTCACTATTTTACAGAAGAATATGTTACTGAAATTTGAGCAGTTTAAATTGCCTGTGTTCAGATAAGAACAGAAAATGATAGTAACAAAGATATTGATATACATGTCAGGTAACTTTTTGGAAATCAAAATCATAAAAGTGAATAAATCCTTAGTCTAAACAGCTGAGCCAGTTGCTATTTTAGTTTTAGATACATAAGATTTCTTGGGCAGAAATCATGTAATATGAAATTTCTATATTTAAATGTCATAAATGAAAACAATTGAAGCATTGGATGGCATATGTATAATAGTGATTTCAAATTATCTTAGTAAAACATGAAATCTTTTATCAATATCACATTATTGTGCACATCATAAACTTTTACATCCAATGAGAGAAATTAAAGACATAGTTTTTATGTCCAGTGATGAAAAATATATTTGACAAAGGACTATTACAGTTGTATGGAACAACAAAAATACAAAAAAAACCTACAAAAACACACTGTATATTGCCGATATACAAACAGCAGCTCTACCACTAAGGAGTACATATACATAATCCATGTATACTAAGAAAAAATACAAGTTGGGTGCCTGATGAAGTACATAACAATTAAACCCAGGGATTTTATATATTAATTTCAAAGTTCTCCCTATCAGGTAAGCATTTTCAGTGATGTCAACAACTGCAAAATTATCATTAATATATATCCGAATGCTGATTTTGATGAATTGTCTCTTTTCAACCTTATACTTCTCAAAAGTTGTGTTCTCTTTAAGGAGTCAAATTAGGAGATACATTACAGTTATAAAATGGGGTAATACTCTAAACATTGTTTTAAAAGTAAGTTGTTCAAGCTCAGCAACTAATTTGAAAGGATTATAGAACCATGTAATTAAATTCACAAGTGTCCAGAGCACCACATTCTGGAAAAGAGTCAAAAAAAAACAGTACCTCAAAAAGGTGACTCATTATTTTTATCAGATTGAATATCTCAACTGAGAAAATGAACACTGATTTCATCAATGTTAAAATTATTATGAGTAAGGCTGTTTCATTTTTCATATTAACTCTATTGAAAAACATAAATGTTTGAAGCTCAGTACCTTAATTTTTTTCCATATTGTTGAAAGTTTACTGTGTTCTTAATTAAAAGGAGCAAAAAAGAACCAGTGAATTCAATGGCCAACAGTTGACCAATTTAAAGGTTAAACTCTTTCAGAAACACCCAGAATAATGTTTGACCAAATATCTGGACACCTCATGGCCCAATCAAGTTGACACATAAAATTAACTATCACAGGTATCATTTTTATATATTTCTAAATTCTATTTGCTAAAATTTTGTTAAGAACTTTCATGTATATGTTCATTGGGAATTGGTCTGGTTTTGTCTGTTTTTGGTAACAGGGTAATACTGGCCTTATCAAGTGAATTGGGAATTGTTCTCTCCTCTTATGTATGAATCAGTATTATTTATGACTTAAATGTTGCATAGAATTCACCAGTGAATCCATCCATGTCAGTACTTTTCTTTGAAAGTTTTTAACTATAAATTTAACTTTTAAAATTCCTTTAAGGTTATTCAAGTTATCTATGTTTTGCATCTGTTTTGCTAGTGTATTTCAAGGAATATATCCATTTTATCTAACTTGCTGAATTTATTGGCAGAGTCTGTATTAGTCCTGGACCTTCTTGAAGCAGACATGGAGATGGGATGAAACACGCAACGCAGTACTGGGGAAATATCTGTGAGAGAAAATGTGGAAGGAACTGAAAGAGCTTGGTAGCTTCTGTTTCCCGCTTTTTAGAATTCTGCTGCTATGTAAAAAGTGGCTGTCTTGAAACAGTCATGCTAGAAGAAGTCCAGCCACATGGAGAATCCTTGGAAGATGAGATGTCATGTGGATAAAGAAAGAAGCCAAGGATCCTAAGACACCAGACATGTGAGTAGGTGACACAAACTCGGAAGTGGGTCCTCTATAATGAAAATGACAGCGACACTGTGTAGCTAAGCCCTTCCTGAATTCTTACTCACACAAAGTGATCAAAATAAAATTGTTCTTTTGGAATAACTAGTTAAGCACCAGTAGAAAACTGAAATAGGGGAAGCTGAAGAATAAGAGAAATTCCAGTCCATCTGTCAAGAAGCCAAGCAAATCTAGCTTCTGAAATTAAAGTGTAAAGGGGAAGTTAGTAGAAAATTCTACAAGAAGCTGTCAACTCTTTGGGTCACATTAAATATCTGGTGATGGGCTTGGCATCATATCTGGTCACCAGAGCTACCAGTCAGAAAAAAAAGAGCTGGACGCAAAGCCTAGGAGAATAAGGACAAGCACTTCTATGTTTGCCTATTACCACATCTAACCATGGTGACCTTCAGAAAACAATGGCTGTGGGTTTACTTCTGCTTCTCAAATTTTGCAAAAAATTCCCTTTTCGCCAACTCTAACAGGAAATCACACAAGGAAGAGGCTACTGGGAAATACTGTTAAAAACTAATAATGGTAAAATTCAGCACTCATAGAAGTTTTAGAATCATCTTATTGAGTTCCATGAAAAACATGGCTGGGATTTTTGTTGGAATTATATTCTATCTAAAGATATGTTTGGGAAGACTGGCTATTTTTATTATTTTAAGTCTTCTTGCCCATGAACATGGTAATATATTTTTCTTTACTGCTCAGTACTTAGAGTGGCAATTACATCTGAGGATTCTAGTGTTTCTTCATTTTAAAAATAAGAAACAAAACTGCTTTTTTATTTTCAAGTCTATTCTCCTTGTCATTCCCTCCATTCTCTTTTTCTGGAATTTCTCTTGGTGCATCTTGGAAACTCTAAATTTATTCTCCATGGTTTTGTTTTCAGTTGTTCAATAAATGTTTTTTATTTCATTGACAATTTTAAATTGATTCTTTTTTATGTTGGTATGTATTTGTTTCATTCATACCTATCTATTTTTCTTCATATATTCTTGTTCACGCATAACACAATTTTTCCTTTATTGAGTATCCTAAATGCACTTACTTGAAAGTCTATGTCAATCTATTCTCAGAAAATCAATTTTATCTTGGGTGAATTAATATTTTGATTCTTTATTTAGTTGGCTGTCATTCATAGCAATAGATTTCTTTGCCTTTGAGATTATTTTGAGCCAGAGATTTTAGAATTTGTGTTCCTTCTCTTTCGGCTCTGCTTGACTTCCTATTTGGCCTCCAGCTATACTGTGGCATGGGTGATATGGAAAATCAAGTCAATTCATTGTTGGGAGACTCTTCCTTTGTCCTTCCACTTCCCTAAGCCCAAAGTATCTGATAAACTATACAGTATGTCCAGCCAATAGAAGGCTCATTTTCTTTCAATGTCCTCACAGGGGTGGCAGAGCACTCTCTAGAGCCTGACTTCAGGCTCTTGCCCTCGTCCCTGTCTTACATGGAATGCTTGCCCCTGTCTTGCATGGAATTCTTGCAAGGAACAGTAACTGTAGGAGCTTCATTCTCAACCACTACTCTCTGTTTTTGATCTTAGAGCATGACAACAATCGTGTAGATTCATCCCACCTCCTATTTCTGTGTATCTTATTGAAGATGTCAAATGTGTCCTTCCTTTAATTGCAGCACTATTTACAATAGCCAGATCATGGAAGCAACCTAAATGCTCATCAACAGACAAATGGATAAAGAAGATGTGGTACATATGTACAATGGAATATTACTCAGCCATAAAAAGGAACGAAATTGGATCATTTGTAGAGACATATATAGACCTAGAGACTGTCATACAGAGTGAAGTAAGTCAGAAAGAGAAAAAAATATTATATATTAACGTATATATGTGGAATTTAGAAAAATGGTACAGATGAACCTGTTTGCAAGGCAGAAACAGAGACAGAGATGTAGAGAACAAATGTATGGACACCGAGGGGGAAAAGGGAGGGTGGGATGAATTGGGAGATTGGGACTGACATATATACACTAACTAATATGTATAAAACAGATAACTAATGATCACCTGCTGTATAGCCCAAGGAACTCCACTTTGCTGTACAGTAGAAACTAACACAACATTGTAAAACAACTATACCCCAATAAAAAATAATAATAAAATAAATAAATAAATACCCAATGTTTTCACTTGTTCTGCTATATTGTTTCTTAGGCTTCAACTTAGAATTACAAAGATTTTGCTTCAAATTTTTTGTCTTCACTAATTATCAAGCGAAAGGGAGATTTATCTATACTAATGTTTGCCAATAAGCAGAATGTGTGGTTTGCATTGACACTACTCTCTATTTGAATATGAATCTGTATTCATAACTCCCACTGTCTAATAGGCTTTTATTTAATATGAATCCATTTGGCTGGAATGATCTCTAATATAAATATTTGTAAAAGTGCACTCTTCAGACTGCATTGTTGATATCACTTTTTCCATCCCACTCCCACCAACAAGCCTTTGCTTTTCAGATTGATAACTTCTATTCTGTTGCTGTCACCCTTTCCCTCCCAACATCTAATCCTTATTTCTGGTTTAGACGATTACTAGAACGTGCATTCTCCACATATGAAGAAAGGTACTACGGTGAGAGGACAGAAGAAATATTCTGGTTCACTCAGAACATAGCAGCTACAAAGCCATGGTTTACTGTCCAATTTTCTAATCCAAAGGAGAGACTGGGCAGGGGGGTGATTAGAATGGGTATGGTCCACTCTTGTGTTTTACATTCACTCCCATTACTCTTAATTAACTGAGTAATCTATTACCCTTAAGATAATTGAAATCCTTTCAAAATTCTGGCAATGGGTTAATTTATAGCCCTAGCTTGTGGTGTTGTTTGCAAGTGAAGAGGATATATTAAGAATAAGTTGGGATAGACTTCATGGATATATTAAGCATAAGTTGGGATAGAATATGCCAATCACTACTAGCTATTTTATTTTATTTTATTTTATTTACTACCCGTCATTTTAAAATGAAAGAGCTCACAGATCTAAAGCAGTGATGGACAAGGTCTGATGCTCAGTGATTCATGGTGTGAACAAGGTATTCTGCAGAGGGCATGTGTATATAGGACAGTGTACTAGGTGTACTATGAGGACAGTAAACCAGTAGCTTTGATGAGAAGAGAGGCCTCACTGAGCACTAGCTATATACATTCTTGTTTTTCTGTTTTTCTGAGACTCCTTGATTCTCTTCTTCCTTAATTGAATTTCTATTTACTTAAACTGGTTCTTCTGACATCTTGTTACATATACTCCTTTGTGGGTACTGAAAACAATTTACAGCTGTACTACAAGAATTTCAGTTTTGTATATTTTTTATGTTTTGGTCTTTCATAGATGTTTGGCTTAACTGCTCAATCTTTCTCATTAATTTAACCAGGGTGCTTTACGATACATTAATGAAAGCCTGGGATGAATTGATGATGTCTGTAAGATAGTCAGTGTAGCTCATAAGTGTACATTTTGAGCTTATTTGTTTCTTTCCTTCTCTCTGACCTTCCAATTAAACTTGAGATTTTGTATTCTGCCCCAGAATTCAACTGCCTCCCTTAAAACTATTTTTTTAAATTTTATCTCCATTCCTGACATAAGTGCAAAGCAAGCAATTTGCCATATTTCATAGAGAGCTGACATGACATAACTTGAAGTCCTCCAAGAGCTGTCTTTATTTTGGCATTGGCTCAGATAAGAATCTATAGGGTCTGAAACACCAAATGCTTTCTGCAAATCTGCTGTCTTCTTTGTCACTTAAGAAAATGGTTTCTGGGACTTCCCTGGTGGCACAGTGGTTAAGAATCTGCCTGCCAATGCTGGAGACCCGGGTTCGAGCCCTGATCCGGGAAGATCCCACATGCCACGGAGCAACTAAGACTATGCTCCACAACTACTGAGCCCACATGCCACAACTACTGAGACTGTGCTCTAGTGCCCTTGAGCCGCAACTACTGAAGCCAACGTGCCTAGAGCCCGTGTTCCGCAACAAGAGAAGCCACAGCAATGAGAAGCCCGTGCACCTCAACGAAGAGTAGCCCCAGCTCGCCGCAACTAGAGAAAGCCTGCACACAGCAACGAAGACCCAAGGCAGCCAAAAATAAATTAATTAATTAATTAAAAAAAAAAAGAAAATGGCTTCCTTTTTTTTACCTTAATTTTTCTATTATCTTTTGTTCACTCGAACTTTTGTTCATTTAAAGTTTGTAAAGGAGAATTGAACATTAGCATTCACGGGGATGATGAAATCATCATGCCTTCTAGAGAAGGCTGTGATTTAGCTAGCTAGCTGAAACTGTGCAAGTTAAGCAGAGAGGTAAGTTAACCAGTCTTTCTGGCTATATTCTTTCTTTGCACTTTCACTACTTTTCAGAAAAATCTTTCTAAGTCCCCTCAAGCCCTATTGCCTAGGATAATATCTTACATAGCCAGGAAAGTTGGCTTTCAGTAATTGTGTGGTTTTTTTTTTAGTGAAGTCATTAAAAGAAGATCTTTTTCCTTGAAATAGTTTCCATACATTTGAACTCAATGAAAAGTATAAAACAGCTTAAAGATGTGAGGTGTATCTAGTGAGTAAAAATAGATACAAATAGCAAGAGGAGAGGGCAGGTCCCAACACAGAAAGGAAGAGTGTAGAATATAAAAGTGGGAATAAAATATCATAGTGTCTTTTTCATGTCTATATAATGAGGTACTTCCAGTGTTGATAGGACAAACGTAGTACTCACTAACCCCAAGTAAGTGGATATTGATATTTTATTACTTCTGGTTTTAATTCCTATGTCATTCCCCAGCTGTGCCCAGAATTAGCATTTAAGCTCATTCTGAGAGTTTCAAACGTGCATACATAGGCTTAGTGACTGGCATTCCTTCCTACCAGTGTTTCTGAGGAACAGGGACTGTAGAGACATAGAGATGCAACTTCTCTCCCTGCTTAAAATTCGGTTTGCCCACACTACCTACTCCCTGCCTTTCCCACGCTGGAACCATCTACTTCCAGAGACCCCAGCCCCGGCCCTTCATTCTATTTGACAGAAGGAAGATGGGGAGGGGCAGAGGGCGGGGCCTCTTCCACCCTCGTCACTGCCCTTTTCCAGTTATCTGTTCCCCCCCAGCCAAAGGCACAGAGGCAGTACCACTTATCCTGATTGCATTTCAGTATCCCATCCACCTACCCTCAGCTCTGTGGTATTCTTATTTTAAAATCACTGAACACACAGAGAAGACACCTAGAATCTACTTTTTCTACAAAAATAGAAATAAAATATATTTAGATAATATAGGTCATTATAGCCTGCACAGCCCCAGTCTTTTCTAAAGGTTTTGTGAGGAGGGAGAGAGGGGGAGAAAGAGAAAGAGAAAGAGAGAGAAACAGAGGAAAGAGGGAGAGCATCTTTTCTGCCTATTTATCTTTTTGTGGTGGTAGTAGTATTAGTAGTAGCAGTTCTCACTGGCTCTGATATTGGAGGCCTTTAGAAGTTAAAGGAAGGGAAGAAGAGAGGGAGAGAGAAAGAAAAGGCAATAGAGTGAAAAGGTTCTCTGATTTATTTGAGCAAAAGGCCAAGTTTCCTAAAGCTTTTTAAATTTTATTTATTTATTTATTAATGGCTGTGTTGGGTCTTCGTTTCTATGCGTGGGCTTTCTCTAGTTGCGGCAAGCGGGGGCCACTCTTCATTGCGGTGCGCGGGCCTTTCGCCATCTTGGCCTCTCTTGCTGCCGAGCACAGGCTGCAGACGCGCAGGCTCAGTAGTTGTGGCTCACGGACCCAATCGCTCCGCGACATGTGGGATCCTCCCAAACCAGGGCCCGAACCCGTGTCCCCTGCATTGGCAGGCAGATTCTCAACCACTGCACCACCAGGGAAGCCTCCTAAAGCTTTTGAATCCACCTCAGTCTCTCTCAGACTAGGATTGCCAGATAAAATATAGAATACTCAGTTAAATTTGAAATTTAAGTAAAGAACAATTTTTCTTTTCTAATTCTAAGTGTGTCCCAAATATCTCTTTAGACTTAATCACACCAAAAAATGATGTGTCTTTTATCTGAAATTCAAGTGTAACTGGGCATCCTATTTTTTATTTGATAAATCTGTCTCCCCTACTCTAAGACTCCACCTCTATTGGAGTTACTGCCTTACGTAGGTCCAAGGCATAGTGCCTCGTGTCTTGAGGAAGTTTAATGTCTTGGGTCCCATCTTTCCAGTTGTTGTCGTGCTAAAAGGCTTATAAGGCAAAGAGTGGCATAAGATTTCATATATATTATATAGTCTTAGACGTTTTTTTGTTCCCTATGCATATCTTCTTTTTACTTCTTTGCCCTTCCCTCCACTTAGAATATACTATCTCAGGTTGTAAAGAAAATATGGGAGATCAAAGCAGTCAAAATCTTGGCTTCTGAAACCCTGATTGGCTCAAAGATTAAACATTTCTTTTGAAAGAATACAGATACAAAATAAAAAAGTGTCTCCTGATTTTAGTTGCTGGAAAAGAGAGTCACAGGGAAAGAAGACATTTATACTGACCTTGGGAGGTATCTCAACATCTCTGCATACCATGTCAACAAAAGCAGATATGAACCTTAATGCATAAATTATGCAAATGTATGACTTTTTGCTATAATTCAATTTAATTTTATCTGGAGTCCCCATTCCACTGGGTTGGTTAAAATATAATCTCACCTAATTTAGGATAATTAATAATCACTTACTGTACGGTAGTGGATTTAATCTATGTTTAGGGATCATATATAGGGTATCAGCTGTATTGGCAGAATGAATGGAAACTAGTCCCAAATTATCATTATCTATTGCCGTGGGCCTCTACAGAGACACTCTAGGTCCCCATAGATCCCTTCTAGGCCCATCTCCCCCTGACCACAAGGCTGCCGATTCTCAGCATCTGCTTGCATACTCTGAGACCTCAGGAGAACGTCTTTTCCTTTCAAGGCTATGCTAAAGTGCTCAGGAATCCTGAGGCTGGTTTGAACCGCTTGACTCAGATAGTGCCCAGGCATCTTTAGGCTATTGCTCCAGAACCACACTGGGTCAGTGTTCTCTATAAAGTTTTCTGTCACCCCGGAAGCAAAGCAGGGTATTTTCTGTTCTTGGAGTCTCAACTTCATATGAGGGTCCCACAGTGCCTACAAGGTTCTGCCTTCTAGGGGGTGGTCAGGGGCAACACACCTTCTCAGGAACCCACAATCATTTAGCACTCTTCATTGCAGGATTGATTATGAGCCCCAGGGAACGTTTCACGATGTCTGGAGATATTTTTTGGTTGGCAAAACTGGACACGTGTTACTAGTTTCTAATGCGTGAGACATGGGACAACCCCCAGCCCCCAGACACAGAGTTAAGCATTCCAAAATTTCAAAAGTGCTGAGGTTGAGAAACTCTTCTTTAAAACTGTGTGAAATGATCACATAACACTGATAAATTTCTATGTGACCCCTGTAATACTCTACTCATTGTTGAAGTTTACAATGGTAAACTTCAAGTGTGAGATATGATTATATGGACCAGATAGGTGATACCTTTCCCAGTCAGCATCTAAAGGAAATAAATCCCTCTTAAAGGCATTTTACAAGTGCCATTTTGGTTGCAGTCAAAGTTCACAAGTGCTCCACAGGCTACAACTGTTATTTTATTCAATAAGGTGATTACTGAAATAAAAGGAAGAAAATATGGCATATAAAACGCATTTTAAAGGATGCGAGTTCACTGATGTTTGCTTTTAATGTATGGCACTGATTAGGTAGCTTTCTAGTAACATCTCAGTAATGATGGCATTAGGTGCCTCCACCTCCTAACCTAAATTAAAGTAATTGAAGTATGCAAAGCAGACAGAAGTATTCTGATGCTATGGTTCAGTGACAACTACCATCTCACAAAACTTTCCCTTAAGTGTAATGTAAATCCTTCAGTCTTTAAGAAATTAAAGTGTCAAAAAAGAAACCTGACCTTGAAAAAAACCTAATGCGAATTTCCTAACAATAAGATCTGTTACCAACATACACGCCCTCCTAACAAAAATAAATTTTCCTTACACATTCAAGATTTTATTATGCTGTTGAATGACATTTAAATATTTTAGACTTTGTAAAGTTCCCTTCATAGACATTTACGTTAATAAGAGCTGAAGTTCATCTTAGGGAGAGTAATAAATATGCGTCATTTCTACAAAAAATTTTAAGTTTTTCATACCTATAAATAAATGATAAACATTTACTTATTTTAAGAATCCCTTCAAAAGAAATATATAGTTTTCTCTCAAGGATGAATTAATTCAATTTTGTAGACTCAGCTGTAAGCTTGTGAGTATTAGTTCTTTGGACAATCAGTTAGTTTCACTGTGCCTCAGTTTCCTTACTGGTTAAATAAAAGTGATGGCAACTGACTGTCTCCCAGGGACATTTCAAAAAGCACTAAAACATTGTAAAGGGATTTAACAGTACAGATGGCCATATAGCTTATTATTTAGTGATATGAGAGCAAAGATGGAAATTCGAATACTGTGAGCACTAACTCAACATAAAATCCTGACTCTGAGGTACAGAGAGAAGGTACACTCACCTCAGGGGACATCGCCAAGGGTTTAGCCCGGATGGCAACATGGAAGCAACAGTCCAACACGTGCCTGTCCAGCTAACACCCTCATTCTGAATAAATACTTTTTTGCTCTGTATATTTGGCTCTCGGGGACAACCTGTCACATGCGCTACTCCAGCTACTAAAGGCAAGCCCAAATTAACATAAAGTAAAAATTGTATGCAATTTCAAAGTAATGCTTTTATTAGTCACCTCTCAAACCAGATTTTCATGTCTGAAGTCCCCCTACATAGGAATTCTAGAACCCACACTGATCCTCTAGCAACATAATTATCTAATTGAAGGAATACAAAGTAGTTGTACAGTTGTTAGTGTGTTCTTTGCACACTGGCTGGTAGGCCATGCTCTTTCAAGCCTCCTGCTTGGTACGTGTCATTTCACCTCAGGGCAGTGGAATGGCACATAGCATCAGATTCATGCCTTTGTTGGAGAAAAAGGCAGGGAGCTGGAGCTATGCTCTAAACTTTTACTCCATCTCACTACCTTTGTCAATGAGGGCTTAAGGCAGCTTGATCCTTGATAACCAGCAAGGATCTACTGTACAGCACAGGGAACTCTACTCAATATTTTGTAATAACTTATAAGCGAAGAGAATCTGAAGAATGAAAAAATATATATATGTATATATAAAATACACCTGAAACTAACACGATATTGTAAATCAACTATACTTCAATAAATAAATGAAACCAAAAAAAGGGCAGTTTGATCCTTGTCATTCCCACATCCTAGCCCACTTCAGCCCAACAAGAATAGTAGGAGAGTCAAGTTTCTTACAGAGTTTTCATAGCTTCCTCTTCTTTTAAAGGAAAGCAATTTTGTTATTCACTAAAATCAAAAGAATTAAAGAAAGTCACAGTGAGAGAACAAATCATTTTTATTCTTACTTGGCTGAAGGACAAAGCTTAGGACCGTTGTTTAAAATTCTGTTGTATCCAATACATATGGCAATATGTTTACTATGAAGGTGTGCATTCTTCAGTTGATGGCCCATATGGTTACAGACCCCAATAAAAATAAGGGACTAAACTGGAAGTCATATACTTTAATTTACTACCCATTACACTACTCGTTAGGAATTCCTGTGGGTTACCTAAAAATATAAACACCCTTAACAGATAAAATTATTCCAATCCTGATAAATCCATTCACCCCAAGTTCAATGTGAAACACTGTACTGAATGTGGGAAAAATCCCAACAACTGGGGAAAGAAAAGGAGCTTTTATAACAAAAATACTGTTTTCGAGGCCAGAATAGTCACATTAATTAAGCAACCAGTGCTCCTTTGCTTCAATTACCTCAGCCTCTGCATTTGAAGAGCCTTATTAAATAGTTATGTCTCTGTATATTTAAAGAAAGAGAGTTTTATTCATTTGATGAAACTATGTTTATTGTATAGGATTGCAGTATCATAATTCTACATATTTTACTTAATCCTGTCACCTCCCTTCTCTTTCTTCACCTCCCCAGCAAGGTGCACACGAAGGAGATACATATTACTTCAGCCACACAGTCTTGCCAAGCAAAGTATATACGAGAAATTTCTAGAGGGGGGAAAAAAAAAAAAACAGTAGAGAGAGGAATCACTGTAAAATTGCCAACTGCTCCCTGACAAAAGTTCCTCATAAGCATTTCAGCCTTCCTGTATTTGTTTAAAGCAACTCCAAATACCATCCAGATACGTTCCCCTTGTAGTATGAATTAATTTTAGCTGACAAAGTAAAAGTCTCCATTCATCTCCAGTTCTCATCAAGTAAGCAAGTTACCCCTTCCAGAGGAAGAAACTGAAGTTACTGTTCAATCTCCTTTGCTCCTTTGGTAGCTGTACAAAAACTAATTAGCTGCTTGCCTTGGAAGTTCTTTTCGTGAGAGGATCACCTTCACGTCGCTATAAAGACAGTCACGCTAACACACATTACTTGTACTAAAAGTAAAAACTGTTAGAGCCAAATGCAAAGCCTAGCTAACATTTGGCTTTTTGTGAACCACTTTTTTTGTTGGTGGGGTTTTGAAGTCTATTTATTACAATGTCACCAATTCCTTTGATGAGTTTCTCAAGATGTGAGTGTGAAACATTCCATGGCCTTTGGAACAGAAAGGAAACAATTAAAATGGAAGAGGAAGATGGCAGATCTTCCTTTGATCTTTCTCTGACCTTCCTTGGTGTAATCTGACAAAACAGACCAGGGAGTTTTGTTAAAACTTGATGCCTCCTACAGAGAGACCAACTACGTTCACTTTACTATTTCATATAGGCAGACCTCATTTTCTTGCACTTCTCTTTATTGCACTTCATAAATATTGTGTTGTTTACAAATTGAATGCTTTTGGCAACCCTGCCTTGAGCAAATCTACTGGCCCTATTTTTCCAATAACATTTGCTCACTTTGTGTCTCTGTGTCACTTTTCTCGCAATATCTTAAACTTTTTCATTATTATTATATTTGTTACGGTGGTCTGCGATCAGTAATCTTTAAGAACACTATTGTAATTGGGGGAGGGGTGCCTTGAACCACAGCCGTAATCACACCCATATAAGCTACAAACTTAATTGATTAATACTGTGTGTGTACTAAGTACTCCTCTGGCAACTTCTCCATCTCTCTCCCTCTCCTTGGGTCTCCTTACTCCCTGATATGCAACTATATTGAAATTAGGCCAATGAATAACCCTACAACGGCCCCTAAATGTTGAAGTGAAAGGAAGGATCACACATCTTTTACTTTAAATCAAAAGCTAAACATGATTAAGCTTAGTGAAGAAGACAAGTCTAAAACCAAGATAGGCTGAAAGCTAGACTTCTTGTGCCAGATATTTAAGTAGTAGATGCAAAGGAAAAGTTCTTGAAGGAAATTAAAAGTGCTACTCCAGGGAACACAAAAATAGTAAGAAAGAGAAACAGCCTTATTGCTGGTATGGAGAAAGTTTTAGTGCTCTGGATAGATCAAACCAGCCACAGCATTCCCTTAAGTTAAAGCCTAATTCAGAGCAAGATCTGAACTCTCTTCAATTCTGTGAAGGCTGAGAGAGCTGAGGAAGCCTCAGAAGAAAAGTTTGAAGCTAGCAGATGTCGGTTCATGAGGTTTGAGGAAAGAAGTGATCTCCATAACATAAAAGTACAAGATGAAGCAGCAAGTGTTGACATAGACACTCCAGTAAGTTATCCAGAAGATCTAGCTAAGATTTTTAATAAAGGTGGCTACACTAAACAACAGATTTTTCAGTGTAGATGAGACAGCCAGTATAAACTGGAAGAAGATGTTGTCAACTAGAACTATCATAGCTGGAGAGGAGAAGTCATTGCCTGGCTTCAAAGCTTCAAAGGACAGACTAACTCTCCTGTTAGGGTCTGTTTGGTCTGACTCAGCTGGTGACTTTAAATTGAAGCCAATGCTCATTTACCATTCTGAAAATACTAGGACCCTTAAAAATATGCTAAATCTACTCTGCCCATGCTCTATAAATGAAACAACAAAGCCTAGATGACAGCACATCTGTTTACATTATGGCTTATTGAATATTTTAAGATCTACTGCTCAGAAAAAAAGATTCCTTTGAAAATACTACTGTTCACTGACAATGCACCTGGTCACCCAAGAGCTCTGATGGAGATGTAAAACAAGATTAATGTTGTTTACATACCTTCTAACACAGCTTCCATTCTGAAGCCCGTGGATTAAAGAGTAATGTCAATTTTCAAGTCTTTTTAAAAAAATTTTTATTACTCTTGATTTACAATATTGCATTAGTTTCTGCTGTACGGCAAAGTGTATCAGTAACACATGTACATATATCCACTCTTTTTTAGATTATTTTTCCGTATAAGTCATTACAGAGTATTGAGAAGGGTTCCTATTCTTTAAGAAATACATTTCGTAAGGCTATCACTGCAATAGGTAGTGATTCCTCTGTTGGATCCGAGCAAAGTAAATTGAAAACCTTCTGGAAAGGATTCACCATTCTAGATTTTATTAAGAACATTTGTGACTCATGAGAAGAAGTCAAAATATCAGCAACTACAGGAGTTTCGAAGAAGTTGATTCCAAGTCTCATGGATGACTTTGATGGGCTCAAGACTTCAGTGGAGGAAGCAAGTGGCAATGTGGTGGAAATAGTAAGAGAACTAGAATTAGAAGTGGAGCCTGAAGACGTGGCTGAATTGCTGCAGTGTTAACGATATAACTTCAAGATGAGAAGTCACTTCCTATGGATGAACAAAGAAAGTGGTTTCTTGAGATAGAATCTACTCCTAGTGAACATGGTTTAAATGACAATAAAGGATTTAGAATATTACACAAACTTGGCTGGTAAAGCAGCAGCAGGATTTGAGAAGATTGACTCCCATTTTGAAAGAAGTTCTACTGTAGGTAAAATTCTATTAAACAACATTGGATTCTACAGAGAAATCATTCCTGAACAGAAGTCATTGATGCAAACTTCACTGTTGTCTTATTTGAAGAAATTACCACAGTCAACCCAACTTTTACCAACCACCACCCTGATCAGTCAGAGCCATCAACATAGAGACAGAACCCTCCACCAACAAAAAGATTTTGACTCACTGAGGGCTCACATGATGGTCAGCATATCTCAGCAACAAAGTTATCTTTTATTAAGGCATGTACATTATTTTTTAGACACAATGCTGTTGCACATTAAAATTGCTATATAGTGTAAACATAACTTTTACATGCTTGGGAAACCAAAAATTTGTGTGACTCGCTTTATTGCAATATTCACTTTATTGTAGTGGTCTGGAATCAAACGCATACTATCTTTGACTTCTGCCTGTATTAGGACACATCAATATGAGGCTAATGAAGCTCAAAGAAATGTGGCCTATTTCTATTAAAGACTTGATTAGTCATAGTGTCATGTCAAAAATAATATTAGCTTTAGAAATAAATATTAAAGCATTGTGTGGAAAGTGATAAAGTGAGTTCTGGACATTTTTCTCTGGTGATTAAAAAATGTCCTGAGTCAATTCAACACTCTTATTCTGATAAGCTACTCAGGAGACAAAGGAGTAATTTTCTTTTTAAAAAAGAAAATTGGAAATGAGTAAAAGTAAAATTTGGCTTGATGTTCTACTAGAGACTGACAGATTTAGACAACACTAACATTGCAAAATATAAAAAATAATTAATATTTAGGTGTGAAATACATTAGATAATTGTTTTTCAGCAAAGTGATTTTCAAGTTGTTTTGAATGTTTAAAATGCTTATTTTAAAATCAATTTATTTGGCTTTTTTTTTCAGTATATGCTCTGCATATGAATTAGACATAGGATAAAGTCTAAAAGCCCAGGTATCAACAGAAACACAATGGACTGAACTGCTGCTTCAGAAGGAAAACTGTGTGACAGAAAACAAAATTAACAAACTTCGTTATTCTAGAATTTTTTCTGTAAAAATTATACAAAGAACCCATTATTTAGTTATGCTTTTTGTTTTTAGTTATATAACCCACTTCTGTGTCTTTTGTCTGTCCTGAGTTTTTACTGTAATCTGTGGGAGAGGTAGGCTCTTGTAGAATTACTCCACCTTGGCTAGCACCTAAAGCCTCAATCTCTTTTTAAAAAGACGGTAAATTTCAGAAGTCTTTGGAAGCACACATAGACATCAAAGTTTAAAAAATAGATATTTTTATTTTTCAGTCACATGGTACAGAACACTGGGATATTAACCAATTATGGTTTAAAGCATTGAGACAAACCAAAGCTTCTTTCTCTTTTTCAGAAATAAAAAGTCAGTCCTAATTACTTTTACCATCTACATTTGGTTAAAGAGTGATGGCCTTCTGGTCGTGTGAAAATATAAGTTCAGTTTTTAAGGTTCACACGGGATGCAACTTTGTTGCCCATCTATGCGGTGTTTAAAGTGTATGGCTTTCTCTTCAGTCAACAATTTAGAACATCTGCACTAAAACCTCCTCTCAAAATATTCAATTATTAATTATTATGTAGATTTTCTCACAGATTCATTTAAGAAATCAGATATTCAAGAGTTAGTCTAATGGCCTTATTAACTAAGCATTCTTCTGGATCCCATAAACTCCATTAATGAATTACAGTAGATACATAGAAGTTCTTGAGCCATATTTTCTCAAATGTTGCAAAATGCTTTGTACTTTGTATAAAGATGTTTGGTTCATGCATAGTTTATTTGAACTGCATTTGTGTTTTTCCTAAAACCAGGATTGAAAACATTAGTCATTGTGTTATCAAAAGTTTCTTTTAGATAACCACCACCTTCCTTCCTGTGATTAGTTTCTTGGGGGAAAAAACAAAACAAAAACCAGCTATATCTCAGTAATGAATTTTCATGATTTCTGTTGTCAGACAAAGAAAACAATGTAAACCTATGTGTTCTCTTTTACCTTGGCTTCCAAAAGAATTATAGGCAAATTTAGTGACAGATTGTAGTAATCTGCTCATGCCAAGCACATATTTATGTCTATCCCTGGTCCTTTTTAAATGACCTCTCTTCTGCTTTTGTTTTCAAAATCAATTTGTTAAGGAATAATTTATGTACAATAAAATGTACCCATTTTAAGCATACATTTTGATATTTTTCTGACAAATACATACAACCATGTGATCACAACCAAGATACAGAACATCAACATTACAATAAAAATTTGCTTTGTGTACATTTATTTTCAATTGTCCTACCTCAAGTGCAAACATTAATCTGTTTCCTGTCACTAGAATTTGCTTTTGCTCATTCTAGGATTTCATATACATGGAAATATACCATATGTTTCTTTGTCCATGCGTTCTTTTGCTTAGAATCATACTTTTAAAATTTTGTCCATATTACTTTTATATTTTTTAAATGAAGTCTCTGTAGTAATTCTCAAATGTATTTCTCTATAGGTAATGTGTCTTTTCTCTTTGGCTTTCTTTTATAATTTATCTTTATTTCTTGTTTTCAGAAATTCGACATGATATTCCTCAGCATAATTTTCTTTGTCTTCATTTTGCTTGGGTTCGTTGATCTTGGTTCTGTGAATTTATAGATTAAAAAAAGAGAAGGGAACATGGTTAATTTTTTTTTTTAATATTTTTTAAAGTGTACTCCACGGGACTTTTTTTTTTTTTTTTCTGTATGTTATTATCCCACAGGTCACTTTACTAAAGCTTTATTACACTTTTTTTTAAGTCTTTTTTTTTTTTCTCTCTCTCTCTCTCTCTTTCTCTGTGCTTCAGTTTCACTAGTTTTTATTGCTGTGGTTTAAAGTTCACTGATCTTTTCTTCTGCACTCTCTAATCTGCTGTTAATCCCACCCAGAACAAATTTTCATTTCAGATATTGTAACTTTCTTCCCTAGAAATTTCATTTGATCCTCCTCTCTTTTTTAAAAGCAATTTCACTTTGCTTTTTACTGTGTTCATGTTTTACTTTACATTCTTGGCAGTTTGCCTGTTCTTACCTGGTACTCTCATCATCTCTGTCATTTCTAAGAATATTTCAATTGACTAACTTTTCTCCTGGCTATCAGTTACATTTTTCTGTTTTTTAAATTGTTTTTATATCTGGCAATTTTTATTCAATTATCAATATTGCACATGTTAAATTGTGGAGTGTCTGGATTTTGCTTTCTTCCTTCAAAGAATGTTGAGTTTTGTTTTGGCTCAGTTAAATTACTTGAAGTTCATCTTGACCATATTAAAATTTGTTTTTAAGCTTTGTTAGTGTGGGGCTAAAATAGTCTCTACTCTAGGGCTAGGTGTTACTACCACAATGTTTCTGGGACATTTACTAAATAACCGTGGTATTTAACAAGCTAGTCAGAACTCACACATCACTTCGTCTTATATAAACTCTAGAATTCATTCCATTTGCCATTCCTGGTAGTTCTTTGTCCGGTCTCACGGTGTTTCACTCTTTACATATGTGGCTTAGTATTCAGTAGCAGACTCAAAGAGACCCATGTGCAGATTTCCGGAGTGCTATTTCTGTGTAACTCCCTCTGTACTCCGCTTGACAAATCCCAGCTATTTCAGCCCCCTACACATTAATTTCTGTCTTCTCGACTTAGAATCCATGTTTTGTTTGAGTTCCCCTCCTTTCTCTGTGAAACAAAACATGCTTCCAGGCAGCAAGTCAGCGTGTTTGTAGGGCTCACCTAGTTTATTACTCTTTTCTTGGGGCCACAGTCTTATGCTGCCTATTGATGAGTAGCTGAAAATAGTTGTTTCATATAATTTGTCTAGTTTTCTAGTTGTTTTTCAGCAGGGGTCAAGTCAACTACCAGTCACTCTGTCATGGCCGAAGTGGAAGTCAGTGGTCTGCTTAGCATTATTTTAATACCTTTAGTTATACTCTGTTTAATAATGTAATTCATGTCATATCTTTTTGTAATATAAGTGTATACATTCTATAAAATTATCCATAAAAAATTAATAAAAAATACTCTGAAGAAATGGAAAAGCATATTTTTGACCCAGAGAAGAGCTAACAAGTCTTTCAATTTTTCCTGGCCCCAACAGATGGCGATAAAAGGGGATTTAAGTTTAACAAAAAGACGATTTCTTTTCTTTCAGATGAGAAAATGTTAAAGATCTGTTCCATCCAAACTTTGGAGTCAGCTTCCCTTGGAGCCCTTAAGAAAAATAAGCATCAAATGCTTGAGATACTTATCTACCTAAAAACAGAAGGTGTTTTCTGGTGTTGTGATCCTTTAATTGTAAAGCATTCAACAAGCTGTGAACTTTCTTTGTAATTTTATTGTCACAGAAATGGTAAAGCATTATTTTCACCAAACTTCAAAAGAAAAAAGCATCTTTTAAAATAAAAGCCACAAATATTATTTTAATTATACAAGTCTAAGATAATTAGAAGGTGTTTTAGTAAAATAATTTTATTGTCTATGTCTAAGTACTCATGGCCTGTATCATTTCTCTGAATAAGGCAGGTATGTCTTAAATGTACTAGGATTAAAAATAATGAGAGGAACCTAATCTGGAAGTAGGTAAAACTACTTCCTCAAGTAAAACATAAGGGTCATTTCTACAAATACAGTCTTCAGGGATACAGTTTAAAAAGCACCATAAATAGGCACACATTTTCTTTTTTTAATGCATTTGTATATTACAGTATTTCATTAACAGCTACATACAGAATCCTACACAGATAATCTATAGTTTAACATCACCAAGTCTGGCAGAACAACTTTGGATCATCATAGTCAGGAAGTAGGTAGGTTTGGTGATGTGTCTCATGGACATCATTTGGTGATGTCTTTTCACGGATGTCTTTCATAATTTCCCACAAAAAAATTTTATTTTCACAGATATTTTACACAAAGTTTAAGATGTCTGCTCAGACCTCTTTGTTGACTCACTAATATTCTTGATAAAAATCAAGTTGCACATATGGCATTGGTATGCCTGTGATGTTTGTACAACTGTCTTCTTTTGTCATTCAGAAATCCACTTAAATCTGAATTCTCCAAAAAGACCTTTTTTAAATGGCAAAACTAAAATAGCTATTTTTTGTAACATCTTTTCATTTTAAATTTCTGCATGGAACTAATTATTATCCAATACTTTTGTTTGTTTACTTATTTACCTATTTACTTGTACAGTCACCAATCCTCAGTTCCCATCCCATATTCAAATGAAATGTTAAATACTTGAAGGCTGGATCTTTTTCTATGGCTAACTTATATATCCCTGGCATCTAGAACAGTCCCTGACAAGAAGAAAAGACTCAATAACTATTTGTTAAATTGTGAAATCAATAAAAGGTGGTTATTAAGGAAATAATAGTGGAGGTGAGTTCCATTTCAGAGACAATGTATAAAGAGGACCTGCACGATGGCAGTGATTGTTATTTTCCTTTTCTATAACTTCTACTACATTTTTATTACTTTTTTCAGTAGTCTACTTATGACTGTATGTGAAATTTAATCATAACAGACAATTAGAGTTGTTCTCATAAGCTATGATAATATTTAGCTTTATAGATTGGGCAATTAGGATGATTGGATGGGGAAGACTGAGTCATGAATCTTAGACATAAGTCCATTTGGGCACTCAGGAAACAATATTTAGGTGATATGGGTTCAGAAAATAAATTATAGTACCACAGTGCATGTGCTCTTAAGTTGTCCTGATACAAAGTAATAAGCAAATGGAGAACATGGGCACTGAGTGAGTGACATCAATATGTCCTGGGAGGCAGGCAGTGAGGAAACATCAAGGACATCTCTCTGTAGGTCACTTGGTTCTGTGCAGGAGGTCAAGACAGGGACAACGCAAGACAGAGTCTTGGAGGAAGATGAAGGAACAAGACAGGATCACATTTCTCAGAGCTGAGACACCTAAGTATTTCCCATTCATTTGCAAGCCCACAGCAGCTGATTCCTCCAATGTTGAGCTGGGACTCACATGAGATATTTTAAGAAGAGATTCTGGAATCAATTAATTGCTTGTACACTTACTAGCTGGATACTTTGGGCCCATTACTTTAGTTTTCCAAACCTTAGTTTCTTCATTCCTAAAATGAAATGACATCTACCTCATTAGATTGTTGGGAGAATTAAAGATCATCTATGGAAAGAACTCAATCCAAAGCCTGCTGTTTGGTAACTACTATATGAAGTGTCACTTTGATGATTATTAATCTTTCAGGACATAGTCAATCTCAAGAACTGGAGAGGCCTGAGGCAGAGCATTTGTGTCATGTTGGGCAGCTGTGAGGACTTTAAGCTGCAGAGAATTGGGCCTCTTTGGGCTGCATGCTCCTTTAAAGGCCCTAGAATGAATTTGGCTAAGACCTTCACGCTTCATGGAAGCAGTCCAATATAGGGTGTTAACCCACACATTAGAGCTATTTTATTTTTCAATTATTGATCCCTGTCAAAGTTGCAGAAAAGATGTATCTGAAGATCAAAATGTAAACAGTACCTATTAAAATAATTTGTCATAAAACATAGGATAATTTGAAGCCAAGATTTTCAGGCATTGACCGACCTTGGAAAGAAATGTATTACCTATTAAGAGACATCCTAGAGTAGAAATTGAGTGAATTTGGTTTAGCATCAAGATTTCATTATTCTGGGGGGGACCTTCAAGATGGCGGAGGAGTAGGAAGTGGAGATCACCTTCCTCCCCACAAATACATCAGAAATACATCTACATGTGGAACGACTCCTACAGAATACCTACTGAATGCTGGCAGAAGACCTCAGGCCTCCCAAAAGGCAAGAAACTCCCCACGTACCTGGGTAGGGCAAAAGAAAAAAGAAAAAACAGAGACAAAAGAATAGGGACGGGACCTGCACCAGTGGGAGGAAGCTGTGAAGGAGGAAGGGTTTCCACACACTAGGAAGCCCCTTCGCAGGCAGAGACTGCGGGTGGCGGAGGGGGGCAGCTTCGGAGCCACGGAGGAGAGCGCAGCCACAGGGGTGCGGAGGGCAAAGCAGAGAGATTCCCGCATGGAGGACCGGTGCCGACCAGCACTCACCAGCCCGAGAGGCTTGTCTGCTCACCCGCCGGGGCGGGCGGGGCTGGGAGCTGAGGCTCAGGCTTCGATCGGATCGCAGGGAGAGGACTGGGGTTGGCGGTGTGAACACAGCCTGAATGGGGCTAGTGCGCCACGGCTAGCCGGGAGGGAGTCCGGGAAAAGGTCTGGAACTGCCAAAGAGACAAGAGCCCATTGTTTTGGGGTACACGAGGAGAGGGGATTCAGAGCACCACTTAAACGAGCTCCAGAGACGGGCATGAGCCGCGGCTATCAGCGCAGACCCCAGAGACGGGCAGGAGACGCTAAGGCTGCTGCTGCCGCCACCAAGACGCCTGTGTGCGAGCACAGGTCACTCTCCACACCGCCCCTCCCGGGAGCCGGTGCAACCCGCCACTGCCAGGCTCCCGTGAGCCAGTGACAACTTCCCCTGGAGAACGCACGGCGCGCCTCAGGCTGCTGCAATGTCATGCTGGCCTCTGCCACCACAGGCTCGTCCCGCGTCCGTACCCCTCCCTCCCCCCGGCCTGAGTGAGCCATAGCCCCCGAAGCAGCTGCTCCTTTAACCCCCCCTGTCTGAGCGGGAACAGACGCCCTCAGGCGACCTACACGCAGAGGCGGGTCCAAATCCAAAGCTGAACCCCGGGAGCTGTGAGAACAAAGCAGAGAAAGGGAAATCTCTCCCAGCAGCTTCAGGAGCAGTGGATTAAATCTCCACAATCAACTTGATGTACCCTGCATCTCTGGAATACCTGAATAGAAAAGGAATCATCCCAAAATTGAGGGGGTGGACTTTGGGAGCAACAGTAGATTTGGGGTTTGCTTTCTGCATCTAATTTGTTTCTGGTTTTATGTTTATCTTAGTTTGGTATTTAGAGATTATTATCATTGGTGTATTTGCTTATTGATTTGGTTGCTCTCCTCCTTTATATATATATATATATTTTGTTTTGTTTTGTTTTGTTTTCCTTTTTCTCCTTTTGAGAGTGTGTATGTGTATGCTTCTTTGTGTGATTTTGTCTGTATAGCTTTGCTTTTACCATTTGTCCCAGGGTTCTGTCTGTTGTTTTCTTTTTCTTTGTTTTTTTTTTGTATAGTTTTTAGCATTTGTTATCATCAGTGGATTTGTTTATTGGTTTGTTTGCTCTCTTCCATTTTTTTATTTTTAATAATATATTTTGAAAAAAATTTTATTTTAATAACTATGTCATTTTATTTTTTCTTTCTTTCTTTCTTTTTTTTTCTCCCTTTTTCTGTGAGCCATGCAGCTGACAGAGTCTTGGTGCTCTGGCCAGGTGTCAGGCATGAGCTTCTTAGGTGGGAGAGCTGAGTTCAGGACATTGGTCAGCAAGAGACCTCCTGGTGCCCTGTAATATCAAATGAAAAAAGCTCTCGCGGACATCTTCATTTCAACGCTAAGACTCAGCTCCACTCAATGACCAACAAGCTACAGTACTGGACACCCCATGCCAAACAACTAGCAAGACAGGAACAAAACCCCACCCATTAGCAGAGAGGCAGCCTAAAATCATAATAAGGTCACAGACACCCCAAAACACACCACCGGATGCAGTCCTGCCCACCAGAAAGACAAGATCCAGCCTCATCCACTGGAACACAGGCACTAGTCCCCTGAGCCAGGAAGCCTACACAACCCATTGAACCAACCAGAAAGTGAGCATAGAGGGAACTTACCTCAACATAATAAAGGCCTTAGATGACAAATCCACAGCCAACATCGTTCTCAATGGTGAAAAACTGAAACCATTTCCACTAAGATCAGGAACAAGACAAGGTTGCCCACTCTCACCACTATTATTCAACATAGTTTTGGAAGTTTTAGCCACAGCAATCAGAGAAGACAAAGAAATAAAAGGAATCCAAATCAGAAAAGAAGAAGTAAAACTGTCACTCTCTGTCATTGACATGATAATATACATAGAGAATCCTAAAGACACTACCAGAAAACTACTAGAGCTAATCAATGAATTTCGCCAAGTAGCAGGATACAAAATTAATGCAAGAAATCTCTTGCATTCCTATACACTAATGATGAAAAATCACAAAGAGAAATTAAGGAAACATTCCCATTTACCATTGCACCAAAATGAATAAAATACCTAGGAATAAACCTACCTTAGGAGACAAAAGACCTGTATGCAGAAAACTGTGACACTGATGAAAGAAATTAAAGATGATACAAACAGATGGAGAGATATACCATGTTTTGGATTGGAAGAATCAACATTGTTAAAATGACTATACTAACCAAAGCAATCTACAGAGTCAATCCAATCCCTATCAAACTACCAATGGCATTTTTCACAGAACTAGAACAAAGAATTTCACAGTTTGTATGGAAGCACAAAAGGCCCTGAATATACAAACTAATATTGAGAAAGAAAAACGGAGTTGGAGGAATCAGGCTTCCTGACTTCAGACTCTACTACAAAGCTATAGTAACCAAGACAGTATGGTACTGACACAAAAAAAGAAATATATATCAATGGAACAGGATAGAAAGCCCAGAGATAAACCCACGCACATATGGTCACCTTATCTTTGATAAAGGAGGCAAGAATATATAATGGAGAAAACAGCCTCTTTAATAAGTGGTGCTGGGAAAACAGGACAGCTACATGTAAAAGAGTGAAATTAGAACACTTCCTAACACTGTATACAAAAATAAACCCCAAGTGGATTAAAGACCTAAATGTAAGGCCAGACACTATGAAACTCTTAGAGGAAAACATAGGCAGAATACTCTACGACATAAATCACAGCAAGATCCTTTTTGACCCACCTCCTAGAGAAATGGAAATAAAAACAAAAATAAAAAAATGGGACCTAATGAAACTTAAAAGCTTTTGCACAGAAAAGGAAACCATAAACAAGATGAAAAGACAACCCTCAGAATGGGAGAAAATATTTGCAAATGAAGCAACTGACAAAGGATTAATCTCCAACATTTACAAGCAGCTCATGCAGGTCAATATCAAAAGCACAAACAACCCAATCCAGAAATGGGCAGAAGACGTAAATAGACATTTCTCCAAAGAATATATACAGATTGCCAACAAACACATGAAACGAGGCTCAACATAACTAATCATTAGAGAAATACAAATCAAAACTACAATGAGGCATCACCTCACACCAGTCAGAATGGCCAGCATTAAAAATCTACAAACAATAAATGCCGGAGAAGGTGTGGGGAAAAGGGAACCCTCTTGCCCTGTTGGTGGGAATGTAAATTGATACAGCCACTATGGAGAACAATATGGATGTTCCTTAAAAAAACTAAAAGTAGAACTACCATATGACCCAGCAATCCCACTACTTGGCATATACCCTGAGAAAACCATAATTCAAAAAGAAACATGTACCACAATGTTCATTGCAGCACTATTTACAATAGCCAGGACATGGAAACAACCTAAGTGTCCATCGACAGATGAATGGGTAAAGAAGATGTGGCACATATATACAATGGAATATTAGTCAGCCATAAAAAGAAACGAAATTGAGTTATTTGTAGTGAGGTGGATGGACCTAGAGACTGTCATACAGAGTGAAGTAAGTCAGAAAGAGAAAAGCAAATACAGTATGCTAACACATATATATGGAATCTTAAAAAAAAAAAGAAAAAAATTGTTCTGAAGAACATAAAGGTAGGATAGGAATAAGGACGCAGACGTAGAGAATGGACTTGAGGACACAGGGAGGGGGAAGGGTAATCTGGGACGAGATGAGAGAGTGTCATGGACATATATACACTACCAAATGTAAAATAGATAGCTAGTGGGAAGCAGCCACATAGCACAGGGAGATTAGGTCTGTGCTTTGTGTCCAACTAGAGGGGTGGGATAGGGAGGTTGGGAGGGAGACACAAGAGAGAGGAGATATGTGGATATATATGTATACATATAGCTGATTCACTTTGATATACAGCAGAAACTAACACACCATTGTAAAGCAATTATACTCCATTAAAGATGTTTAAAAAAAGATAAAAGAGATTTCATTATTCTTGGATGGGGGATATCAATAATTATACTCTTTCAAAATATTTCATAGCATTATTTCTTTTCAATGCTTCCCACTAAAGTAATTAAAAACTAACTCTATTTCCTTAAAAAGAAACTTTAAACTAAAAACAGACATAATTGAATTTTGATCAAAAGTAATTTTTTAAGCAATGGGGTATTGCTTAATATTTTCCTCCAGAGAATTTATGAAAACACAATTTTATACTGTGATCCAAGAAATCAATTTCAAACTAATTGAGAAAGTTTTGACCATGACAAATTTTCATTTCAAGTAAGGAAGAACAATTAATTGATTTTAAACAATTTTATAATTCAAAGGAGAAAAAGAATAATAATTAGTAAAATCACCTGAATACTTCTTTAAAAGGTAAAATTAAACCTCTTTCTTGATGACATAAAATCAAAAGTACATTTACCACTTCAAAAAATCCCATAAGGCATAATTAAAGGAAATGATATACACATTAAAACTGATAAAATAGTACTTCCCCTTTTCGTTCTCATTATGTTTTATGGCATGAATTAAGGATTCTTGATATTAGGGTTTGGGAGAAAAATATATACTGTGTATGCAAAAGATGACATATCTATGCTGATTATCTAATTTCTCAGCTTTAAAAGCACTTTATTATCATTAAAAACACTGCATTATATATCCAAATTGCAGTTGTGGAAGTTGCTCAGTAGCAAATGATTGATTTAGTTATTGTCACAATTCAGGGGCAATCCAAGGAGTTTCAAAGATGACTTCATTAGGAAATGTTTGGGAAGGCTGAATTCCCTTGGCCTTGAAGCACTGCACGGTGAACCAAACATGTGAAAGTGAGGGCACAGTTGGAGCCACTAGTGTGTTCTTGGTGAAGACATTTTCAGCATTTCTCCAAGTGGGTGTTTCAGGGACTGTTGATGGAAACATGTATTTTCAGATACATTCACAGAGAGAAATGAGATATTTTGACTGAGATATATAATCCTGTCTTGCTTTGTAGCAAAAAGGCAGTAAAGTGTTTCTTCAGGGTCAAGTAACAGAAAAGTCATCAGTTAGTGGAAGGCAAGGCGTTCATGCAGCAACAGAACAGAGTGGACAGAATGTGAATTAGGGTGAAGTCAAGGAATACAAAGGAAAACAACAACAGCCACACAAGACCGGAAGGACTAGTGTCCTGTGCCCATGGACCACATTACAAAACAAGATATTACTAACGTTGACGGATTCAGAACCATCCAAAGTACAAACAAATAAAGGTCTCCTGCCAGAGGAGGTTGCTATACTTTAATTTGTTTTCCTTAGAGAAAACTTAATTTCTAAATGGATTTTGAAAATGCAAAGAATGTCTTTTGCCTTCAACACTTGCAAAAAATCTATAATACTGTAAGGAGAGAGAGCCTTTCTGAGACACATGCAGCTTGTCAGTGCATAGCTACTGGTACAAAGCAAGGATTAGTAGGGCAACACTGGGAAACTTGACCTGTGGAGATGTTAGTGTCTGTTTGATTCACTACAATGAAAACTCCTTCATTGGCTGTTTTTTTCCCCTTTGATTTTCCATGGCTTCTAATTTACACAGCAAACAATTATGGGCATATAATATATGCCAGAATCTATGCTAGAGATTCAGATTTGAAAGACACATTCCCCCCATAGGTAATTTCAAAGAGAATTGTAGGAAATTAAGTCATATTACTGCTCTCAGGTAGATAATACATTGGTAGCCGCTGACATTAGTTGTAAAGAGAAAAATTTTTAAAAAGGAATAAGAGTGCTTATAGTGAAATTGTGATTCTATAGTGAAACTGTTGATCTTATTGCTTATTTTATTGTTCTGGTCTTAGATTATAATAGTAATAATAGCAAGATAGAGATAAGGATTTTTTTCCTCTTTTTTCTAAACCTTTAACACAATGAGGTAGTCTGTTTTTTTTCATTTGAAGAAACTCAAAGCTTTTATAAAACTCCCCTCTAAAAAAATATATATATATAACTAACATGTAATGTAGCTTTTAATTTGATTTTGATAGCACAGACCTAAATCATAAGAATATTACTAAAATGTACAGGGGATAAACTACAGTATTCTTTTTTAACTTTTAAAAAGGCATTGCCAAGGTGATTTGCATAATTGAAATTCTATATTTATAACTACAGATGTGCCACAAAATTCATGCTAGCAGCCAGATTGTTAAAACTCTCACAGTTTCATGAAAGGGAAGGCTTGCCCAAATTCTCGCTGGTTCCCACATAAATAAAGCTGTTTTGGGAAACAGAGAATAGGAAGATCTTTTTATTTCAAAGCACCTGTAAAGAAATAAAGCATTATAAAAGAAAAAAAATGGTCAAATAGGATACATGAAGACCAAAAAGATTAAATAATCTGCTACTATTAGCCTTTGATATTTATAAATATTGGAAAATCTTTATATTTTAGCTTGCTTTATTTAGAAATCAATTTAAGGAGTCATTAAGAAATATAAGGTTTAACCTATTACAGTTGGATTTTTATTTGTGATCTTGGCAGCTTTAATGTCTGTATGTTATGGATATTATTCCATGCACACAATATTTTTAAAAAGCATATTGAAGTCTTTTATTTGCCAAGTACAATTTGACTGTGGAGTGTCCAAGTCATTTTTCTTTGGACCCATTCAGTCTTCAATGTCATTTCTAAGAAAGGAAGAAAGCTTGCAGATACAGAGTTCACTGAATTGACAGTGAAAACAATCTTTTAGAATTTTTGACACAATTTTGCTTTTATCTTAAAGTAAAAATGACTAGTTTAGCTCTTGGTAACATATTTTAATAATTATTTTCAATGTGCCATAAAGTCAGTTTTTAGTGCCTTAATATATTAAAAAGAAGAACTAAAAATAGACCAACCTTAGTAGAGTATTATTTTTCATTTTGGAAACTCAAGTCCCTGTAATGAGTGTTATGTGTTGAACTGTGTCTCCAATAAAAAGATATGTGGATGTCCTAACTCCCAGTACCTCAGATGGTGACCTTATTTGGAAATAGGGTCATTGAAGATGTCATTAGTTAACTTAAGATGTAATTGGTTAATTTAATGTGAGTTAATCCAATATGACTGGTGTCCTCATAAGAGGAAAGACACACAGGGAGGAGACACAGAGGGAAGACAGCCTTATAAGAAGAGGAGAGAAACACATTTGAAGACACATAGACACACAGATACCAAGAGAAGATGGTCACGTGAAGACAGAGGCAAAGATTGGAGTTTGCTGCCATAAGCCAAGGATTTACGACTTTAGGATTTAGGGCTACTAGTAGCTGGAATAGGCAAGGAAGGTTCCTCCCCTAGAAGATTTGGAGTGAACATACCTGCAGGCACCTTGATTTTGGACTCTTAGCCTCCAGAGTTGTGAGGCAATAAATTTCAGTTGTTTTAAGCCTCCTAGGTTGAGGTCATTTGTTACATTGACCAAGGACACTATTACAGTGACTCTGACAAATGTTCAAATGCTATTAATACAGCCATTCAAGAAGATATTCCTTAGAGATCTTCCCAAGGACACACAGCAACCAGCTGTTACCTCCTCTACCATCCTCAAGCAATTTTGTGGCTAGAATCCTTACTTATCAAATAAGCAATTGTTTATCTTTACTCTCTTTGCTTTCCTTTTGTTTAGAGGTAATCATACACATTCTTTCTCTTCATTTATCTCTCAATATTTTTCTTCCTTATCTGCCATGATCATTATCATCTTCATCATGACAAGACTTGAGTCCAATCTTTGTCAACTCTATCTTAGATTGATAACTCCAAAATCATATGGTCATCAAGACATTAAATAAGATTCATAGCAGATAGTAGGATGTTAATTTCCCACTCTTGCCACCAGAGTATTTGTAGGTGAATCCAAAAGCATGCAAATTATGGAAATGTGATCATTTCATTTTTGAGATTTAAAGCTCATCTTAAGTTACATTCAAATCAATGATGTTTTCCATTTGGTAGGAAAAAAATTCTTTATTCTCTTTTCTTAAGATTGTCTGCCACCAAAAGTTTAATGTACATAGCTGCTCCAAACAGTTCTGTGCTCTCTGACCTCCTTTGTCTGATGAAGAGAATAAGGGTCTTTTTGAGATAATTGGTGTGGCTTCAGGGGTTAAACATTCCTGCCTTTTGAGGAATGCATTAGATAGTGTGAAGACTAAGCTGTTAAACAAAGCGGCCCCAAAATTCAGGATTTAAAGGAAACATAAGTTTATTGCTCACTCACTGTTTACTTCAGCAGTAAACAATGTAGATTGGAAGAAGGCTCTGGTCCATGCAGTCACTTAGTGTCCACGGTTTTCTCATTTTTTGGGTTTTCTCCCTCCTGGTGTGTCGTCCTCATCTGAATGTTCAAAGCTATGTTTCTTACAAGGGGCAGAGGAAGGGATATGGAGGAACGTATTCCTGATTATCTAACATTCAGATCTAGAATTAGAACTCATCATGTCTGCTCATAATTCACTGACAAGAACTTAATTATATGACCCATATGACTACATTAACTTCAAGAGGGACTATAAAAAAATATAGACTTTCTCTGGGCAGGCATGTTTCTAGTTAAGACTTTCATACAGAGGAAGGTGAGCAAGAATTTCAGTGAACAGTTGCAGTCTCTTCCAAAGAGATGTTATCAATATAAACTGAAATATTTGTTTTCTATCAGGAACTTAAATGACTTAACAGTATATGGAGAGCCTACAAAAGACATTGAAACAATTTCTAGTTATAATAATACTGGCATTAAAGATGTCATGCTATCCCTTATCAATATTAGTACCATTTAAGCATTTTTCAAAAAAAATTTGATATCCAATTTTAAGGTTAAATTAGCTTCCATTTGAAAGGATCCTGAAAAATAATATGGCAAGTAAATTGGGTATCATTTAATAAATTTGTTGAAAGGATAAAACAGGAAAGCAAAGTCTATGGATTTTCCTAGAACGTCTCTTCTGAGATCATTAGAGAATATTTAGGATTGCAGGAGAGATTGTGGTGTGTGTCTTCTTGCCCCACACTGGTTAAGAGAGAAAGAGAGAAATGAGAGAGAGACAGAGCAAGAGAGAGAGAGAACCTCACGTAGCAAAATAAATTTACTAAGAAGTGGAGAGGTACAAGAGCAACAACGAATCTGGTTTGCTAGAGAAATAAATTTGGAGGTCACAGAAAAATCCTGTTCTTGTGTGTGATAATTTCTCTACTCACTCCCTTCGCTCAATGAATTCCTTTTTTGGTTCCAGAAACTACCACTTTTGATTAGTACATTAATTCTCATCATGAAGTTTCTAGTGTCCATGTTTTTTATTCTCTCTTGGCTCCATAAAGCAGTTGCTAGCAAGCTTTGCAAATTATATCACGTATTATTTTGGTTTTATTTCATTAGACGAATTGCTTCCTAAAAAGCATTTCATGCTATATCTACATTTTGAAAATCAAATTAAATGTGTATTGATTCAGGATTTTGTTAGCTGTTGTTTTTATGTGTTGTTTTTCTCCTGAGTAATTTATTGTGTTCCTAAGGGTGCTCTGGAATATCACAAAAATAAGGTTGGAAATCATCGCTCTCAAAGGATTAAAATTGCAGTTATGATCAGTGCATTCCTCCAAGCCCAGGCAGAAAAAAGGTAACAGCCATCATTTGGGCTTCTAAATTCTTCCATTGTATTTGCAGAGATCTCATCATGAAGCATTTCTCTGAGACATCACACTGTGTGAAACCGTTTTCTCAGGTAGGATGAAAACACTAACTTTCATCATAATAATGGCTATGAGTGATGACAAGAAACTTAATCATCAAGAAGATTCAGTTGTGTCCTTTACACTCTATTTACTAAAATAAGAAAGAAGATTGTACTGTTCCAGAAAATAAAATTAACTCTACCAGGAAGACCAAACAAAAAAACAAATAAACAAATATTTCAGGGTTACTCTTAATCTAAAAGCTAAGTTTGTCAGCATACCCTTGTGGAAAATGTTCCAGGTATATCCACTTGCCCTTCTCCTTCACTGTGGGCAGGTCTGACTTTGAATGGCCAGTGCACCTATGCTTCTTTGCCTGTGTATTCCCTCTGGTCTCCTGAGTCTATTCTATCTACAGGCAAAACTAAACCAGCCCCTGTAAGTGCTAAGCAAGTCCCTGGGGACAAAAATAAGTGTCCCAGCAGCAAAACTCTTGGTAATAGAACTCCCTAGTTGTATTCTATGTTTTTCTCAGAGTTTCTCTGAAAGACTAAGCAACTTGCTTCCTAATATACCATATGGCCAGTCCACTTTCCTACTAGTAGGACCTGGGATCACCTCCCAAACTTCTTACATTCTAATCCTTTACCCAAGGTAAGGTTCTGTGGGAATGGAAACCAAGACCAAGCCCAACCACTGAGCATTCTGGTAAATCAATGTTTATTATTCTTTTGCATACAGAGATCTATTTTCCTTAGCCCTGTGTTAGCCTAGCATAACTGTCACATGTGATGACTAAACTACCAAGATGACAAAGTCCTAAAAGACCATTTAACTCCCCCTGTTCTCCATTTTATAGATGAGGAAACTGAAGTAGAGAGATAAATAGTTTTTCTTGGAAACTGAAGTAGAGAGATAAATTGTTTTTTTTGGGTCGTGGAACTTAGTGGTGAAGAACACAGGGTCAAGTAATTTCTTCACTTGGTTTGAATCTTAGCTCCACCTACTTATTAGCATTTATTAGCATATCTATTAGCTTTAGACAAATGTGGAAGTGGGAGATGTAATTAAAGGATACAAAATAAGAAAAGAAATGGTCCTTGATCTCAAGTAAAATAGAACTGGATAAGCATGAGATGAATAATCATAGGAAGAGAAGTGTTTTATATAGAGAGAGACAATATAGAGGTCAATAATAGTATACAAACATAAATCGAAACTATAGAACATAACATTCTGAAGAGTACAGGCTCATGAGTTATACTACTTCACTTGAATCCTGGCTCCACATTTTATTGGCTAAGTGATTTTGGGTAGGTTGCTTAACTTTTTCTTGCTGCCAAATCCTCATCTGAAAAATGTGGATAATAATAAAATGATAGGACCTAGCTCAGAGGATCCAAAGGGGTATAAAGTAACCAGTGCATACTAAACTCAATAAGCATTAATTTCCGTTATTATTATTGGCAAAGTAGCAGCGATGGAGAAATCCCAGGTTCAAAACTCTCCCCATCATGCATCATACGCCATCAGTAGTGGTAGAAACTAACATCTAAATCCATATCTAAGGTGTAATTACTACAACAAATTAAAAACTCCCTTCTTTCCATTGGTATACTAACAAATTCATTCTCCTCAAGCATGTTTTTTCTCATTTAATATGTGATAAAGCACAGTTTATTTTGCAGCATTTTTTTTTCCTTTCTGACACAGAGTAGAAAAACTGTTTTATGTGTTTCCTCTGCTTAATAAACTGAGCCCCTTAATCTTAAGATTATGCTTGATTAGGGGAATCAAAGCTGTAAAACCTGACATATAATAGCAAGGTGCAACTTAAAATTTAAATACACCATGTAAGTTCAGGATATGCTCATGGTAAACATTATTTGATAATTTAAAAAATGCCAATAAGTGGAAAAGCAGCAGTGAAGATAGAATGAGTTGGCCCAGATATATCTTTCATTCTTTAATGAATGAATTCCTTATTCCTGGAATCTCTAATGCTTATTCAATATTCTTGGTTTCCCATATTCATACATTTTTAAAGTATCATTTTTTTTTGAAATTTACCTTAATGTTGTAAACACACTTCACATGCAAAAGACTGCAGTTGAGACTAGGAAAGTGTAGAATGCTTCCTCAAATTTATCTTCCATACTCTTTTAATAAGAACAGGCTCAGGAGAGACATAAAAATAAAATTATTGACTCATCTGAAATTAAAAGATCCTCACTGTGTTTTCTTCAAGAAATGTAGCATGACTCTTGTTAAATAATGATTTTCCAATTTTAATTACATTAAATTCTATCATCCTAAATTCCTGCTGTCATTTTAATTAAAAGGAAATCTCTCATTTTCTGTGCAGAAGGCCTGTTTTGGTGCAGTTAAACTATTTCCATATAATCTTCCAGAGGTGTTTTGCATTTTAAAGTCAGTGAATTTTTTTTTTTAACTGAAAGATTAAAATTAAAATGCTTAAAATTCCTTGCAGGTGGTATGTAAGATAAGACACATATACTTGCTAGAGCACTTAATCCAATGGAGGGAAAAAAAACCCCTCAGATGTACATATTGCTAAAACATAAATACACAGGCTAGTGCAACCAAGTATTGATATTTAAAAAAAAAATTTTTCTTGTGAACAGATACAAAATCTTAAACATGTTTTTGAGAATATGCAACATCCTGTGTGGGGAGACACTATGAGTGGTCTTCCAAATAGCTTTTGTCCCTTCTTCCTCATTAAGACATTACAAACTCTGTTCAACTACTTAGGGTGCTTATTTTTCAAATTTGATGATGACATTCTGTGATGGCAGATTGGATATCCCATAGGACTGTGATTGCATGGTTTCATTCAATAGATATATTTTAAGCAATTAGCATTAACAGAATATGTAAGCAGGAAATAGAATAAAAGGATACAAACTAGGAAAAGAAATGTTCCCTTTTTCTCAGGCAAAATAAAACTGAGTGAACACAGTATAAGATGAATGATCAGAATCAGATGTGTTTTACAGAGAAAGAGAAAATTTAGAGATCACGGACAGTACACAGACATACACCTAAACCCCAGATTATGCATTCGTTCATTTATCCCTTCGCAAGTGTACTTAAAAAATAATTTTTGAACAACCTGATATAGTTAAATCATAGTGTGCATGTTGGTTATACAAAGACTAATAAACTTTGATTAGCATAATAGAGATACAATATGTTTGAAATTACCTTAATATGGTATAGCACATGATAAGTGGAACTCAAAAACCAGAGGTAAAATTAATTTGTTTTGGGAGCCTGTATGGGAGAGATTATTTCAACCTGGGAAGTCCAGGGATGTTTCATTAAAAAAGTATGGTTTGAAAATAATATTTTTTTTTCACTAAATAATTATGTTTTTCCTGCCTAATATAAGTCTAACTTAAGTTCTAGCATTAAATAAAAAATATTAGCCATGCCCCTCAGGGGCTCAACATCAAATAGAGGAATAGAGGAGGCTGATATATAATTAATGAGAATATGATGTGTTTAGTAATAAAATTGAGAAGTGTGACCAGATGCATTGAAACTCGCCACGACCATGACTGGCTCCCAAGCTTCATGCCTAAGTGAACAAAGAATGCCCAATTTTGGCATTTTGTAGGATCATAGAGGAAAAAGGAGAGTTTTTTTTTTTAAAGAGAGGAAAAGAATATGATTAGAAATTGTTACGGGGAGCTGATATTCAGATAAAGAGGTATACGTAAGGATGACTTTTAAGAAATTTTAATATGTGAAATGCAATGTAACTCCATTCCCCTGTCTTTCCAATGAAACCTCCATAAAAATCTAAATTGCTTTTTAAAATTATTTTTGGATTTGAATCTTTTTCTAGGTTCTGTGAAGTGTGGTGAGAAAGGCCTCAGATATGTGTTAAGTGAAGGTCATAGCTCTCAAGTGTACAGTAACAGTCAAGTGACTATGTCCCAAAGAGATTTCAAATCACCATGTCCAAAATCAAACTTTTATCTCTGTTCCCCAAAGCTGATGCTCTTGCAGTGTTCACCATTTCAGTGAAGTGTGCAGATGCCAACCTGATTACCTAAACCAGAAGCCTGAGTATTACTTTGACATCTCTTCTCTCCTCACTCACCGAATCCAAATCAGTCAAGGTGCATCCAGACAGCTTAACAACACATATATCCTCTAACTCCATTCACCTCTGTCTACCCCACATGAAATCATACCCACATCAATTTACTCAAGTACTACTACATTTGCCTCTTACCTATATCTCCCCCAACCTCATACTCCCCTCCAAGCTGTTTCCCACATTGCAACCATAGTGACCTTGCTGAAACACAAATTTGATCATGTCAGATTTGGACTAGCTGATGAGGAGAATGAGCGAACTGGCAAGAAAGAAGAACCCGGAGACTCTGGATAGAAAATTGGAAACAGAAGGAACTTAAAGAACATTGATCCCAGTTCCTTCATTTAACAGGAGGAGTCTGAGGTCCAGTCGGCCAACAAATGCAATTTGCCCAACAGATACACAGGCACAGAACAAAGGTTTTTCATTCTGTAATCAGTTTTCTTCCTTGTATCCCACATGTCTTGGTGTCTAGAACTGTGCTGTCACTCTTTTCACTGACTGTTGAAAAAAAAATTGTTCCCTTATTTTATTACTATTTTTCAAATTAACAAAGCACATATAAGATTGGCTTGAGAGAAACAGGAGGCATAAGAATGATTCAGATATTAAGTCCAATAAATGGGCAGTTGGTACCCATGGAGGAGAACCACCTTATACATTCTGGAAATAATGTCAGCGCAAAACAGTCTACTAAGTTTTCTGATTATATGAACCAGTTGATGGACTTCAACCATAGTATAATAAAAGAGGCAGCAATGAAGAATAGTTTATATTAATTCCATACAAACTTTCTCTTTCTTAGAGAATGGGCTGATAGACGCTAAGGTTGTATTTTTATCTGCTACCTTCTGGATATATTATTAGAAAAATAATAGTCACTGAGACAGTAAACCCCCATGAAACACAGAATTCACTTGTGCACCACACTAATGGCACCCATGTCCTTCTTAGGGAAGGTGGGCTACAAAGTACATGTTCAGTCAATAGCCAGAGCATGAAATAGCCTTTTAGTCACTTTGTGATAAAAAAAGAAAAAAAGTATATCACGTTTCATGATGTCAGATGGAGAAATGGTACAAGAGAATTCTCCCAATAATAAAGAAATCCAGCAAAAGAGTCAAGGTGTAGAGAGGAATGCAATTCCCAAAAGGCAAAATGAGATTTTTGTAAACTTTGTTTTCAAAAATCTTTTCTCAGAGGACTTGAGTCAATGGCTTACTTTATCCAAATTGGCTTTCACTTCTGTAACTATTATTAGAGTTGTTGAGCTTTGCTTGTACATGTTGTAGATCCTGTGGTTCCCAAGTTTTGTCAAAAACAGAGTCACCTGAAATATTTCTGTGGTTGAGATATGCAATGAATTTAGCTGGCTACTTGAACACTTCCATGATTCCGTGAGCAGTTTGCTCTGTCTTCTTGCTGGTTCTCATCACTCCTCTCTAATTTTGAATGTGGTTAAGGGAAAAAAGGCAAAATAACAGTCTATTTTGAGAAAAATGACACCACCATGACTAAATATATACTGTATTTGTGACTTTGGACAGTTTTATCATTGCCACACTCCAGGGCCCACAAACTGCTGCTACTAAATAAGAAATCTCCATTGTATATTTTTATGGCCTAAATTCACACATTGTTGTATATAATATTTGTATTTTACTGAATGTTTGGATCTCTCTCTCTCTCTCTTTTCTTTTGATGAAGAAAAATGGAGCATAATGGTAATAGAATAACAGCAATTTATTTTTAGAGATTTTCATGCTGTATTTTCCTAAAGTCTACCATGACCATTTATATAAGTAGAATAAATATGACTAGGAAATCAAACATGAATGAGACAGGCAGGAACATCTGAATTGATAGGGCCATATATGGGTTCAGAAGTGAGAGAGAGAAAAGGGAAACCATGACTGTACTCCCATGAACAAATACAAAGAATAACTTAATTGTTATTTTTGATCCGACTTTGAAGTAAGGCATGGAGCTGATTTAACAAAGCAGCTTATGACCTTAAAATGTTTGGTTCATTTTTGAATCATATACATCTTCTCAGTTCCCCAGAAGAGTCATCATATCTTGTTAAGAATAGAGCAAACATTGGTAAATTAATGGATTAATGAATAAAACTGTATGTTTAGAAGTGTCACAATGTAGTTGGTGAAGTCATGTATAGGAAGACTAAATCTGCTTTGTGATGTAGAACAAAAATACTGGAGCTGCTTAGTGACTCAATTTCCCCTCGTACCAACTAGCAAGAACATAATCCATTTGAAAAATTGTTTTCAATGATGGTTGAGGGTTGTCGTGGTACTGTACAGATTTTATATCACTTGTGGAGGGCTGGGCAGAAGAGTAAAAGCACAAGTATCTGGTTCTTGTCAATCATTTGGTTTTTACCACTGAAGTGGTGACGTAAGGCTATAAAGAGGAACTGCCCTGATTCCATAGACACGAGCAGAGTTGGAAGTAGCATCATCATGGTGACTCCAAAAGAGAAAAGTGAGGCCACAGTGTGCTCTTTCCCCAACATCCTGGATAAATTTCCATCTCTACTGCTGTCTGGGGTGCGGCAACACGGCATGGAGGATTTTCTGTAAGCCATATTTTGACATTCTGCTCTTGTTCATAGTGTGCACCAGACAGGAACACGTGGTTCCAAATGTCTGTGGCAGTTGTGTAGAGGACACAACAGAAGGAGTTGTTTTATGTTGAAAATATAAAAAAGAGGAATATGGAATGCAATGAATTGGCCACTGAAGAGCAAAGACCTTCAATATTTCAAGTTGCCTATTATGGTTGTCAGAGGGAAAAAATGTAGAGAGAGTTAAAACATTGATAATGTCTACTGCTGTGAGAAAAAAATGTTCTCACTGATTACTGTAGAACTATTCAATGACAAAAATCAATATTATTCTAAGAAAGTCAGTTCCTTGTCTAAGTAATTTTATAAGAATACAGGTACTTTGTAATAGTACTTTACAAAGGAGTTTCTCTTTGAGGATTTCAAAAAATAAACAAAATCAGTTGATAAACTGGTATGGTTCCCCGTGTGAATTTTCAGGTCAATAATTTGCACTGTGGTGGGAAGAAATTTGTTTACCTTGCCCTGGGATAAATATCCATCTAACTGAGCTTTTATCTGTTCTTTCTTCATTATGCAGTGAGCTTTTAGAGATCACTTCATATGCCCCAAATATCTGAGTTGCGCAGAGTAATGCATTTTCTGTTTTCACTCATTTAGGATCTAGTGGCTTTTTTATGACTGTGGTCACCCTGCTCTCACCTTGCTATTATGCTACAGATGATTCAAAGGCAATTAGTACACAGGCTTGGGGATGCTTTTAAAATTGACTGGTCATGGACAAAATCAGGACACTTTAATCAAGTAATGTCTTACAACATGCCTACTTCCTACATAAGGAGGTATGTTATCTTCCTGAAGTAGGAAATTGCTTGCCATAAAGAAACAGGCTATCAAATGTGATTCTTGTGACTGTGGTCTACATTGCTGTGACCAGAACAGTAAGGATAAGATTAATCACCCAACTATCAAAAGTAATAAATATCTAGTAATTACAAGCTAGCTAAAAAATAACAGGGTAGGTAAAATATACTAAAAAGATTGAGAAATAGCTAGGGAAATATATTTCCAGGTCCCCTCAGAAGCAGGCAGAGGCAAGAATTCAATTATTGTAAGTTAACTGGAGAGTTAATTCAAGGAAAAACCAAGGTATGAGGCAGGAAAAGAGAAGAAACCGATGAAAGATGCATTACCCACCCAGCAAGTGATCACTGCAGGCAACTGGAACAGAATGCCTTTGGTGAACTTTGAGAGAAACTATAGAACACATTTCAGAGTTCTCCCAATTGAGGGGCTGATTCCAAGATACTGGACATAGACGTAACTTCCAAACCGTCAAAAAAAAAAAGAAGAAGAAGAAGAAAGGAAAGAAAGAAAGAGAGCGAGAGAGAGAAAGAAAGAAAGAAAGAAAGAAAGAAAGAAAGAAAGAAAGGAAGAAAGAAAGATGAAAGAAAGAAAGAAAGAAAGAAAGAAAGAAAGAAAGAAAGAAAGAGAGAAAGAAAGAAAGAAAAAGAAAAGGGGAAAAAAAGCCCTCAGGAAGAATCCCAGCTGTTTTCAGGAAGTCAGGTTCACAGGCAGAGGTAACTGCTGAGAGCATATGGGTGGGGCACTGAAAGCATCTGCTACTGCAATTTATACTAAAATTTATAAAATAAGTGCTTCTGGATAAAGGTGAAGGATTGAATACATTTCCTCCAGAAAACTCACTAAAACTACAGTGCAGGGACTGGGCGAAAATGCAATCACTGGGGAGTGGAAACTTACCTGGCCAACTAGAGAACACTAAATATGGAACTATCACTGCTAAAAGGCAAGAGTCAACCTGCTCTTCAGGGTAGAAAAGTCTCATGGCTAGAAGCTAGCAGCCTGGACTGCCTCCAGGACCTGGGGGACATGGAGAGCTAATGTAGGAAGTATTGCTGGAAAGCTCTTTAAGAAGTGGTTACATCCACACCACGGGATAATTTCCTCTCCCCATGACTTCCACATAAAACTGGGGGCATTTCTCTAGAGAGGGTAAAACTCAGGCTCTCTAGATAGGAGTATGCCAGACTTAAAAAGAGGCATAATTAACAGTCTGAACTGGGGGATTAAGTAAACACAGATGCAAACGGAAGTTGGAGCTTGTGGCTCTCTTCATTTACAAGCCTCCCAGTTCACAGACAGTTAGACCTTGACTCTTAAGGAAGGGCACCAAGAGAGTCTTCTCTTGGAAATGTAATCAGCCCAAAAGAAAACATTTTTTGGTTTCCTTCAAATTTATTTATTAAAGAGAAATACATGTATAGTTGAATTCCCATTCTGCCTGCCCCAAAGGCAACGAACATTGTGATATTTCTTTGCCATGATTTTATATTACCTACATAGTATCCTTTTGTTTTGTTTTGTTTTTGTATTTGTTTTCTTGTTTGTTCTTTATTGAAGAATAACTGCTGTACAATATTATGTAAGTTAAAGGTGTATAATACAATGATTCACAATTTTTAAAGGTTATACACCATTTATAGTTATATTATAAAATATTGGCTATATTCTCCATGTTGTAAACTATATCCTTATAGCTTATTTTATACCTAATAGTTTGTATCTCTTACCCCCCATCCCTATATTATCCCTCCCCCCTTCCCTCTCCTCACTGGTAACCACTAGTTTGTTCTCTATGTCTGTAAGTCTGCTTCTTTTTTGTTATATTCATTAGTTTGTTGTAGAAATCTCTTAAATATACTCTTAAAAATGGTGACATCAGAGGTTCCCTGATGTCACTCCACATTATTCTCTAGCAAAGCTTAAAACCCACATGCTCTGCCTAATTTGACTCTACTTGCAATCAGCTTTCTAGTCCTCCTTCCTTAATGATGAACAGACAACAAAGGGTTGTAGGATATTTGACAAAGTTCCCACCGTGAAAGCTGGAGACCAAAAACACAGGAAAAAAAAGCATCTTGAAAGCAACAGAAAGTATTTAGGGTAGAAAAATCCCCCAATAATATCCTCAGAGGGATGAGGATAGATATTACATCTGTGAAACAAAAACAAGATATTTAACATTGAGAGGGAAAAAAATAACTCATAAAATAAAAACATAATAGCATAAATGAAAAAAATCATAAAAGGATTAAAAAATAAAGTTGAGAAAATGTCTCAAAAAGTTATACAAGTTGACAAAGAGAGGGACTCATGCAACAGGTACAATATCTGAATAAAGTGAATTAAAGAAAGATAATTTTTAAAGCACTTTTGCTCAGAAAATTACTCAAGTATGTGTTGAGGGAAATGAAGAGAGAAAGAATGAGCTAGATGGAGATACAGAGACAGAGAGACTTAGAGAAAGAAGTAAGAAGGAAGAAGAGGAAGAGGAGCAGAAAAGATAGGATTCAAAACTAAAACAAAACCAAAAAGCACCAGACATTAAATACAGGGAAAAGGAGGAGAATCCCCAAAGTGACAGTGAAGGCACTATTCCAGGAGGGAAACTGGCCTTCCTGTAGAGGGCCACCTGTCCTGATTAAAGCAGCATTAATTCGCGAGATAGACATGTAAAAGCCTCTCACTAGCATCACTTCCAATGCTCTGTTGTTCTTTTCCTTTTTAAAAAAAAACGTGAAAGAGCTTCTTGATTACTTGTTATAGCAAAACAAGGAGGTAAACCAAGGACCACATGTGTGTAGTAAAGAATTTGGTCTTGTCTAAAGAGACATCCGGGGACTTCCCTGGGGGTCCAGTGGTTAAGACTCCAAGCTCCCAGTGCAGGGAGTCTGGGTTGATCCCTGGTCAGGAAACTAGATCCCGCATGCTGCAGCTAAAAAAAAAAAGATCCTGCATACCGCAAGGAAGATCTCGCACACAGCAGCGAAAATCCCACGTGCTGTAACTAAGACCTGGTGCAGCCAAATACATAAATAAATAAATATTTTTAAAAAGAGAGAGAGATCTGACCTTTACCCTGGGTTTTGGGGAAGTAGTATATGTTATACCTGATAAAAAAGTCTTTATTTAGGGCAGGGACTAGCCATACTTGATAGTCTTAGTGTAGAAGATGACCATGGCACAAAGACCAACCATATGATTGGGAGAAAACTGGGATTTGGGCCGCAAGTATCACTTGCCCTGGATAGTGAGTCAAATCATTTGGAAACCAATCAATCAATCAATCATGCCTATGGAATGAAGCCCCAATAACAACTCTGGACATTTGGGCTCAGGTGACCTTTCCTGGTTGGCAATATTTCATGATATTGACACATATCACAGGTCAAAGCTAGGAGGGTAACATGTCCTAACCACAGGAGGAGAGAACAACAAAAGCTCTGCACTTGGAACTCTCCCAGATTCTGCCCTATATGTCTCTTGTTTGGCTGATTCTCATCTGTATCCTTTCCTTATAATAAACCATAACCATGAGTATAATAGCTTTTAGTAATAATAATTGAGCTTGAGGGTGATTTTGGAAATCCCTCAAACTTGCAGTTCGTGTCAGAAGTGAGAGAAGTCTTGGGGACTGTGCCCTCAAAACTGAGACTTTGGCTAGCTCTGGGCACATGAGATCCAGAAAACAGGAAATGTCTCTGAGGGGAAAGACAGGAATAGCCTAGATAAACATGGAAGGAAAGTACCAAAATGACAGCTGCTTTGAAGGTCAAGAGTGCCCAGTACAGGGAGTAGGAAAATGAAGGTGTCCATGGAGGATGTCTCCAAGGGAAAATAAACTGATGCAAGCAAATTTGTGAAACTTGTGTAGAGAGGTTACTGGAATCTGTGAAAAGTGGGCAATAAAGAGAAATCAAGCCAATGAAAAAAATAAGACAAAAAAACAGAAACAAAACAAAAAATCTTCAGGAAAAACTAGTAACAGAAAAATGTAATCACCATGCATCCCAGTGCTCAACTGTGCTTCAGAGTCAAATAAAACCCTGAATAATGATTGCATTTGAAACCTTAGTTTATTAAGAAGAGGAGAAAGAGAAGCCAATGGAATGAAGGTGTTAAAGAGTGAAAATCTCATATACCATGACAGATGATGAATAATACCTCCAACTCATGAAGCCAACAAGAACTATTTATATATATTATGTAGAAGTATGGGATGTGTAAATGCTGGACAAAATAGTTGTAATAGTTGAAGAAGAAACACTGGGCAGCAGAGAGAAGTGGTATTGGTATGTTAGTTTTTATTTAGTGCTAACTTCTAAAACTATATGCGCGTATTTCTTTGATAAATAAAAGCAATAGCTTAAAAAATGCAGGATACTTCCAGGAGGAGATTATGAGGAAAGAAATTAAACCAAGATGTAATTATTAGAAACTTGGATTAATTTATATGATTTAAATATGAAGAAGCTTAGTGTGTTTCATTGTCAGGAAACTTAAATTGAAAATCCATAAGGAAGGCTGGGCTGAATAAAAATTAGAATGTTGTAATGGTTGTGAGCTTCAGTTTTGGATTTTTAAAGGCAATTACCAGCTCTCTAACACAGGTTCTTTAAGGTTTCTGCTTACTTATTTAATCATTCCAAAACTGAAGTAATTTGAGCTTATAAGATTGCTGAAAATAATGATTATTAAAATGTGTGCAAAAGCAAACTTTGACTACATTAGATATGTGTACAAGATATGCCATTTTACACCTCCCTTTCTGAACTGAGATTTCTTGGTTCTGTCTTACAGATCTCTTGGCGTTCCAAACATTCAAATCTGATCAGTCTACAAATATAAATTGAGTTCTGACCATGTGTCAGGAGTTGGGAAAGGCTCTGAATGTATCCAGAGCCTCGACCCCATATGAAAATACCCTGCCTTCCTGGTGCTTGCAATCTAGAAGGAGAGAGAAACACTAAACAAGTGAACAAATAGTTAAAATTGGTAATAAATGCCAAGAAAGAAAAGTGCAGGGTGCTATGGAAGGGTAAAATTGGGTGGACATATTTTTCATTGTGGATGCAAAGAAAGCCTTTCTGAGTCATGAGGTATGAGGCACGAATAATGCTTCATTAGGAAAAGTGTGAGGAAAGGAATATTCAAGATGCTGAGAGCAGCTTGGGGAAATGTCCTGACACACAAAGTTGGACATGATTGAGGACCGGAAGAGAACTAGTTTGACAAGATCCAAGTGAGAAGGAGAGTTCCCCGCCACGTGGCTGAAATGAGGAGGAACACGAGACGCAAACATGAGGTGAAGATGCTGATATTCTTGTGGCCTTGGTGGTGAGGACTCTGCCTTATGAAGCATATAGCTGAGTGAGTGAATGACTATCAGTTGGAAAGATAGAGCCAGGCTCAAAGGTTTCACATCAGCTTGAGAATCAATTCTCAGATCTTCAGGAAGGCTGGTAAGGACCTTGGAGGATCTGGGCTTCTGAGATGCAGATGAGGCTCCTCTGGTGCTACCCTCTCTCCAGCTCACATCAGCCACTCAGGGGTTACTGCAAATATTTACATAGTTGGAGCCCTCCCTTGCCTGGAATGTTCTTCTTCTTCCCCCTTCAGTAACTCCCAGCTAGCCCTTAAGGCAAGGTTTAAAGGCTTCTTCCTCAGAGCACTCTTTCCTAACCTCCTACCCCAAAGCAAGTTCCACTTTTCAAATCTATCACATCTTTCTGCTTCCCTTCATGGAACCTGCATTCTGTCCCTGTGCCTCAATGTGCTCTTCTGCAAAATGGGCGGAGTAATATTAGTTCCCACCTCAGGGGGTCATGGCGACTCAAATATAAACCACAAAAGATAGTGCCTGGCCTATGGTAAAGGCTCAGTAATGTTAGCTATCATTTGATAGAAGGTAGGCACAAAAGAATATATATTGTCTCAAAACATGAGAAGAATATATATTGCCTCAAAAATATATTTATATATTTTTATATTTATATATTATATAAATATAAAAATATATATTTATATATGTTTGAGACAATATATATTTAAGAATATATATTGTCTCAAAAATATATTTATATTGTCTCAAAACATGCAAAACTAATCCTTGCTGTTGAAAGTCAAGATAGTTGTGACATTGGGGCAGGGGGTGTAGCTGAGAAGGACCACAGAGGTTCTGATGGAGTTCTGTTTCTTGTCTGGGTGGTTGATTACATGACAGTGTTCATTTTGTGATAATTCATCTTTAAGCTCAAAACTTAGGATTTGTGCTTTTGCACTTTAATAAGAGTAGTACTTACCTCCCAAGGTGGCTATCAGTATTGACTCCATTAATACATGTAACAGTGCTAAGAAGAGTGTCTTAGAAGGAATATATAATAAAACACAAAACAAGTACTCACTATTGTAAGGAAAAGTTTATTTATAACCAAAAGAGAACAGAGACGAGTTGTGAGCCCTTCCTTTATAAAAATGACTTTTGGAGCTGGAAGGAGAAATGGAGAACATTAGTCCCCATTGGCTTTTAGACAGCAGTCCAACCATTCATGTTATGGTTGGGCCTCAGGAGGTGATGGGACTTGACTATAAGCAGTGAGCCATAGTTAGTGATCAGACCAGGGTTGGGACCCAGATCTCCTGACATCCTGACTGCCCAGCCTGGTTCTTTTCTTCTTTACTCTCCTTACATATACAGTAAGTCCCCTACATACAAAACCTTCACGTTGCGAACTTTCAAAGATGTGAACGTGCATCTGGTAACAGCAAGGAACCAGAACCTGTGCCATCAACGTCAGGTGTGAGTGAAATTGCAGCTTGCCCTCTGTCTCCTATTACTGACGATCCTTCAGCTCGACCATCTCCCTCCTCCAGTCAGTAAGTCTTCTTGCCTGTTCACTCGATGCCAGCCCCTGGATGCCAGCTGTTGTACTGTACTGCTGTACTTTTCAAGGTACTGTACTGTAAGATTAAAATTGTTTTCTTTATTTTTTGTGTCTGTTTTTTATGTATTATTTGTGTGAAAAGTATTATAAACCTATTACAGTACAGTACTATATAGCCGATTGGGTCATTTGGGTACCTAGGCTAACTTTGTTGGACTTAGGAACAAATCGGACTTATGAACGTGCTCTCAGAATGGAACTCGTTCATATGTGGGGGACTTAATGTATATGGAGGTAGCTAAATACCAACTTGGTTCAGACCTTCCACATGATGGATTTTTTTTTTTATACTCTCAGGTTGCAATAATAGGATATAAAGATTTGAATAAATAAGACATTTTTTCTTTCAAAGATTTTACTACAGTTGTTTTCCACAGTGCTTTCACAAATGGACCAGTATTAGTATGAAAATTACAGTAAAATTGTTAAGGTGTGTGTGATGGTAGCCATGGTGCTGAAAATTGAAATGTTAGGAGAAACCCCAACTGCATATAGCATTTTGCTGACATTTGACATGTAAGATTATACTCGAGATTTTCTAGATACAGGGCACTATATTAATGTCCTGAGTATGACACTAAATATAAACTGATCTATGTAGGAGCTCTGAAAGAAATCAAAAAAGGAATCCGGTTCATTATTCAGTTCAGTCCTACAAATGTGTGCTTATGAATTGTAGGTTGTATAGATTGACTTCATTCATTCATTCATTCATTCATTAAATGAGCATTTATCAAGTTTCCCCTAATTGCCAGGCATAGTGCTAAATGCTGAGGTTTCCTGTAAACAGAGCAGTCTGCCATCATTGAGTTTCTAATAAAGTAAACAGACATTTAGAGAGTTGATAGTGACCATGAGGGAACTGAGCAGGGCACTATGAGGGAAATTAATGTAACAAATTTAGATCAGACAGACAATGGATCGAAAGAGGCAATGGGGGAGAGGAACAATTAAGAATCTATTGTAATGGACTAGATGGAAGATCACGGTGATTTGGGCGAGTGTAGTGGTTCTCATCTAGGGGTGATTTCTACTTCAGAGGACATTTGGCAATGTCTGCAGACATTTTTTGGTTTTTACAGCTTGGGAGGAGGGTACCACTGACATCTAGTGGATAGAGTCCAGGGAAGTTGCTGAACGTCCTATAAGGCACACGACAGCCTCCGCAACAAATAATTTTCTGGCCCCAAATGTCAAAAGTTTTGAGGCTGAGAAACCCCAGGCTAGTATGACAGCAGTGGAGCTGCAGAGAAACAAATTAAAGAAATGTTTGGGGCATAAAACCAATAGTGTATGAAAACAGACTGGATGTAGTAGGAAAAGTAAGGATGACGTCCTGAGTTATTCGTTTTAATAACTGGATGGAAGGTGGTACATGTACTGAAATGAGAAACTTTGGAAGGGGACTTGGGAGGGAGCAATAATATGGCACAGAATTAAGAGATTGACATGCTTAGTCGGTAGGAAACAGTAACTAGAATTGATTATGTGAATCTGGAGTTCAGAGGCAAGTCTGAATAAAAGAGAAAATTTGGGATCCTTGCTTAAAGATATTCAGTGTCTTAGAAGAAACACATGACATCACCTAAGGAAAAAAGTATAGCTAAAGAAGTGGTCAAGAAGTGAGGATTTTGATCCCAAATCAGCTGGACATTCTTAGGAAGCTCTAAAAGCCACTTGATCTTTTGCTTTCAGTACCCTGGGTAACATTATAAGTAAACTCAAGTATACTCACCACTTGGAAAACACGTTTATAACATTTGGGTTCCTTAGTTTATTCTAAGCCATTTTTCTTTATGTCTAGTTATATTATTAAAATTAAGTAATTTTAAATGGATTGCTGTCTAAGTAATGTCACCAGCTCTCACAAGATGCACAATGCTGCATGCTACCGTATTGCTTCATTATTAACCACGGTGTATTAATTTAAGCTTAAGATTTGGGAAATGGGGAAAAGACCGAATGCGTTCAATTGGAAATTTTTATTCTTAAGAGGGCACTATGAAAATGTGAATCAAGAGTGACTAACAGTCATTTGGGGCAAAAAATAACTAGATGCATATATACACAAGATACAGTGTTTCTAAAAAGCACAAAACAAATTAACAGCAGGTGCTGATCATTCATGAGTAACTTACACCATGAGCCTGTGTACATGAGCAGTGGAGGAAAGCATTTTAACAAGGAAATAAATTTCAGTTTTAAACTTTACAGATTTTACAGATGATACAGAAAAGTAACTTAAGTGTGCATGTATTCTTTAAGAAGCCTACTTTAGGAAATGCAATCTTTCTCATATTTCTACCAACCAAAAAGAACTTAAGACCAAGGGTAATGCAGGTAAAAGTAGTAAAATTTCCTTCAATAGTATTGGACCAAATTACTATTACTACACTATTAACTGAGTCATTTCCTAACAGACAAAATATTTTAGGCTTTGCCATCTGGGGCATATTTAAACTAGAAATGTATGTGTAGATTAATCTAACCAAAAGAGTAAATTACCACAAATGAACTAATATATACTGAGTAATGAAAGCCTTGGAAAATACTTTGTATGCCGTAGCTCATATAATCCTCCAATGGTGCTACTGCGTTATTATCATTTTCATTTTACAGATGAAGATATCAAATCCTAGAGAGAGTGTGACAGTCAGTATAGAGTAGGTTTCACTGTAATAACAAACAGATATCAAAATCTTAATGGATTACAACACAAAATTTGTTTTCATTGATTTGTCAACAGTTTGCTGCTGATCTGACAACTATTGAAGCAACTCCTTCCCAAAAGGTGACTCAGGGATTCCAGGCTGCTTCCATCTTGACCACTAGAGCTTGCAGCTTTCAGAATTACTCTGGCAGGAGAAGATGGTGCTGGAGGGAAATGGGAGATCCTTTCACTGCTTTCCTTCTCACCCAGAAATGGCACATACTACTTCTACTCACATTTCATTGGTTAAATATGTATTATCACACCTAACTGAAAAGGTACAGGTTTTAATATGCCCCGGAAGAAGAGAAATGGATATAGGTAAGAATCAGCAATCTCTACTATAGGGAGATAAAAGTAATTTAACCAAGGCTACAAATCTAGAATTGGGTAAAACCAGGATTCAAACAGTTTGTTCAAAAGCTGACCTAATTCTAGAGTTTGGGATCTCAAGATCTAGACATGCAATATCTATTATCTATTAACCCCATATGTACCAAGAAAAATAGGCCACTGATTATGCTTTATACAAATCTTTAGGTTTAAAAAAAAATCCTCTAACAAGCTTTAGATTTATTCTCACTTTAAATAATACTTACTAAGGATTTATAAAGTACCCATTATTTGAATTTTGAAGCATCACTTCCTCATCAAGTTCTTCCCAAATTCCTAAAGAGGTTAAATTTCTCCTTTTCATCATGCCTTAAGTACCATTTTGTAAAACTCATCACATTTCTTTACTACCTATGAGTTTCATTATGGTAGCAACCATATTCCCACTGTGTCTCCAGGGTTTGGCCCAATGCCTCCCACAAAGGAGGCACTCAAATATGCATTGAATGAGCCAATGAATGAATGAATGAATGAATGACAGGAGAGTTTGTCTCTTTTCTGAAGCAAGTCATATCATTGTTTGACACTTTCCGGACTTAGAAATGTTCCTCGGCCAAATAAATGAAATTTACTCGTTTACAATTTCCAGCCAACATTCATATTTTTCTTATTTCTTCTCACTTGCCTAATACTATGACTACATTCTTTTAACACAGAGCTCTTCAAATTTCTGAAGATAACCTGCATATGCTCCTAATTTTTCTTGGTTTCATCAATCTATGCATGAGATGCATTCTTAAATCCAGATCAACCCTTCTTCTTATCTGTGGATATGTTCTGTTTTATCAACTATCATACAGAAGTATCCAGAACCAGGCACAGTATTTGAAGTATGAACTGACTAGCTTCCAACAGTGAGGTTATAAGCTCTCTTGGAGGATGGATGGTGCATGTTTCCCACTATAGGGTCTTCAGTAAAAAAAAAAAAAAAAAAAAAAAAAAAAAAATATATATATATATATATATATATATATATAGCGTCTGGCACCACATATAAGGGTGAATGAATGAATGCATCTGAAGTTATATTAGATTTCTTTTGTAATTCTTTCCTATTATAGGTCTATATACCTGTGGACATGTTTTTCAGATGAATTAACTCAGATTAGGTCAGTTCTCCAAAATCCATACTCAGAGGGAAAAAAACAAAACAAAACAAAAACAAAAACTCTATGAATGTTAATGCAGACCTAGCAAATATTTATAAAGAACATTCCTCCACAAAGCTCAGAGGAAATTAAGCCAAAATGATCAAATGATGATGATTTCCCCAGGGAAGTGTCCTTGTCCTTCTACAGAGAAATAGTCTCCAAACCTACAGTTCTAAAATAGCCTCTCTTCCAGCGTTCAAACGTGACAGTCAAAAGAAATCAAGAAAAGGAGCGGCGCTGGAAGCTGCCTCTTTCCCAGTTCTGCACGTGTAAATGGAAGCAATTTACAAGAGATTATCTTGGGTCTGAATAGGAAAGAAGGCACTTTAATCTTAGAGTACTGAAAGTATCTCATTTTTCTCCTCTTCCTCCTCCTCCTCCTTTTCTTCATCTTTGCCAGAGTTAAAATAAGAGCTCTTCTATTCTCTGAATACTGGCGTCCGAGATGGCGATTTTCCATCAAGTGATGGGAAGAGTCGTAGTTGGCCATCTCTACGATCCCCCTAACAGGCGCACGGGGACATTACCAAGGAGGCTCCTCTGCCACTCACAGCCCACAGCAGAGGCTGCCTTTGCTCTGACCATCAGGTTAAATTTTCTGTCTTCAGGATGCAATACTCAATAGACTTTCCAGCATCACAGCGCAAAGTTGAGGGAGAGGGAGAATGTGCGTGCGTGTGTGCGTGTGTGAGTGTCTGGATCAGTGTATTGGAGCGGGCAGTAAATAAAGGCTGGGGCCAGCGTGGGGAAGAGGAAAGCAAGAATTGAGAAGCAAAAGCGTGGCTCGGATCCTAGTGAACCTGCTGGAGCTCATCCGGCTTGCTCAGAGCCCCTGCACCAACTCACCCAGTACCCCCTCTCCTTCCTCCTTCGCCTCCTCTCCCCCTTTCCCCTCCTTGTTTCGTTGCACCCTCCACCTACCCCCCCCCCCCCCACTTTCTCATCTGACCAGAGGACGGATGAGTGAGACGTTCCAGCAAATTGGGGCAGCAACTTTCCTCAGCTGGTCTCCCGGCTCCGGGAGCAGTTGCGCGCTGCTTCCCCGCGGTCTGCGGCCCATGGAGGAGGAGGAGGAGCCGCAGCCGTGATGGGCTAGCGGCGGAAACGAGGAGCCAGCCCCGAGCGAGCCCAGCGTCGCCAGCCAGCTCCGCGTTCCCACGCCGGTTCCCTCAATCTCTTTCCGGGGGGCCGGCGCGGGCAGAGGGGGGGTGGGGTGGGGTGAGGCGCGCAGGGTGCAAACGCGGAGCATCCCAGGGAGGATGAGGCGGGGACCCGACCTGAGCGGGCTGCCTCTCGAGGGCGTGCGACAGCGGCTGGGTCTGGGCATGAATTAAGAAGCTGGGAAGATGGGGCGCCGCACACTCCTGGCGCAGCCCGGGCTCTGGACCAGGGACACCAGCTGGGCACTTCTGTTTTTCCTCTGCTACGTCCTCCCCCAGACGGCTCCGCAAGTACTCAGGATCGGTGAGTGAAACCCGGGGAACGCTCCAGGCAGCCGAGCGGCTCGGGGGCTGTGCTCTCTCCCCGCGGCCAGCGCGGGCTCAGCGGATCCCGGGCGAGGCAGTGCGCGTAGGCGCGGGGGCAGGAGCTGGGGGGAGTGGAAGTCAGCTCACCCGGGAGGCTCCGGGAGAGGAGAAGCCTCGTCACAGCTTCTCTCCTGGCGAGTGCCGGGCTTCCCCGCGAGGTACGGTTGGCGGGTTTTTTAATCTGGACTCCAGACATGCGGGCAAGAGAACAAGGGTTGGAGGCTCTCCTGCACAGGTACCCTACTCTGGGTGTGGGGTCGCGCTCGGTGTGGGAGCGGAGATGCGCTCTCCCCTTCACCTCGGTGGGCGTCGCGCTGTCCAGATCCGCCGCCCGGGTCCCTGGCCACCGGGGCTCTGGGTACTCGCGGGCATGCCCAGATCTCAGGAAGTAGAATTTGGGGACCACTAGGGACGCGAGGACTTCCCTGAGCCTGCTAGCCCCGATCCTCCAAGTTTGCATCCTCAAGTTGGGTTCTTCCACAAGGAGTCTCCAAAGTCTGGAGGATTCCACTAGAGTTGGGCAGAGTCGGGATCTTACTTCTGACTGAGGGTTCCAGGAGTAGGGAGGACCGTCAAGTCAGTGCCGTAAGCCGGCACCTAAGTTTTCCACTTGCTCCCCAATCTGTCCCGCCAGCCTGCCACTGAGCATGATCCAGACCCTTCCAGGTAACTCCCTGGAAGACTCTGGACTTCCGTCTCGAGGGGGGGCGGTGGTGGGGATAAAAAGAGACTGGAAAACTAAACGTAGGAATCCCGGGGCAGCCTAAACCGGGTGAAATGGAAGCCCAGTAACAGGGAGAGGGTGGGAATTTTGCTAGTCTGTGGATTCAGGTACCTAAACGCACCCACCACCAGGGTTTGGTCTGTGGAGGCACCGAGCGATTTCTGAGCAGCTTTTTGGATTGACTACTTTAGTGTTCTCCCTTGCAAACTAAACCCAGTTTCTATTCCTTTGGTCTCAGTTTGTCCTTTTCCCCCAACCCACTGTGCTTCTTAAAGACCCAGTGAGCGAGGAGAGCCACAGGTGAAGTCTTGACACCACACCACACGGGGCTCCCAGCTTCGCCAGTTTCTCACACATTAGGCACCAAGAGTGAAGTCCTCACCTCTGAGGGCTTCTAACTCATAACATTTCCAGGAACGGACAGAAAGTGCACTCCTTAATGACGCCCCTAAGTGGCTGAAATTTCTCAATAACTTTATTAGTTCCGACCTGCAATTAAAGAACCTCTTTCCAAAGATTCAGAACGTGGTTCCTGTCATTGAATATGCCAATTTAAAATTAAAAAAAAAAAAAAAAATAGAAGTTTACTACGCTGAAATGCATTTTCTCTAGGCACGTGGGATCTGATTTTCAAGGAAAGAAAGGTTCTCACATACTAACTTTTACTGCAGGCATCTTTTTCTAGACTAAGGATAGTGATAATGCACATTTTGGTGGTTAATTTAGACTGTTCATTTAAAAGGTCCCAAAGTATTCCTTTTACAAAAAAATACCACTCATAAATAAAATATACTTCACCTTAGATATGTTCTAACTTTAAAATCCTTTTTTTCTTTCTTTCTTTCTTTCTTTTTTTTTTTTTTTTTGATGCAATCAACCCTACACACTCTGGTAACAAAATTCCTGTGGACAGCATGAAGTAAACAATCAGTGTGTTACAGTTTACAATGTTCATTAACTTAATTGGTGCTTTGCATATATTTTATTTTATTTATTTTTTTAACTTCTTTATAGGAGTATAACTGCTTTACAATGGTGTGTTAGTTTCTGCTTTGTAACAAAGTGAATCCGCTATGTGTATACATTTATCCCCATATCCCCTCCCTCTTACGTCTCCCTCCAACCCTCCCTATCCCACCCCTCTAGGTGGTCACAAAGCACTGAGCTAATCTCCCTGTGCTATGTGGCTGCTTCCCACTAGGTATCTATTTTACATTTGGTAGTGTATATATGTCCATCTTACTCTCTCACTTCGTCCCAGCTTACCCTTCCCTCTCCCTGTGTCCTCAAGTCCATTCTCTAGGTCTGAGTCTTTATTCCTATCCTGCTCCTAGGTTTTTCAGAACCATTTTTTTTTTTTTTAAGATAACATATGTATGTGTTAGCTTATGGTATTTGTTTTTCTCTTTCTGACTTACTTCACTCTGTATGACAGACTCTAGGTCCATCCAACTGACTACAAATGACCCAGTTTCGTTCCTTTTTATGGCTGAGTAATATTCCATTATATATATGTGCCACATCTTCTTTATCCATGCATCTGTCGATGGACACTTAGGTTGCTTCCATGTCCTGGTTATTATAAATAGAGCTGCAATGAACATTGTGGTGACTTTTTTGAATTATGGTTTTCTCAGGGTATATGCCCAGTAGTGGGATTGCTGACTCATATGGTAGTTCTATTTTTAGATTTTTAAGGAACCTCCATACCATTCTCCATAGTGACTGTATCAATTTACATTCCCACCAACAGGGCAAGAGGGTTCCCTTTTCTCCACACCCTCTCCAGCATTTATTGTGTGTAGATTTTTTGATGATGGCCATTTTGACTGGTGTGAAGTGATACCTCATTGTAGTTTTGATTTGCATTTCTCTAAGGATTAGTGATGTTGAGCATCCTTTCATGTGCTTCTTGGCCATCTGTATATCTTCTTTGGAGAAATGTCTGTTTAGGTCTTCTGCCCATTTTTGGCTTGGGTTGTTTGGGTTTTTTTGATATTGAGCTGCATGAGCTGCTTGTAAATTTTGGAGATTAATCCTTTGTCAGTTGCTTCATTTGCAAATATTTTCTCCCTTTCTGAGGGATGCCTTTTCATCTTGTTTATGATTTCCTTTGTGGTGTAAAAGCTTTTAAGTTTCATTAGGTCCCATTTGTTTATTTTTATTTTTATTTCCATTTCTCTAAAAGGTGGGTCAAAAAGGATCTTGCTGTGATTCATGTCATAGAGTATTCTGCCTATGTTTTCCTCTAAGAGTTTTCTAGTGTCTGGCCTTACATTTAGGTCTTTAATCCATTTTGAGTTTATTTTTGTATATGGTGTTAGAGAGTGTTCTAATTTCATACTTTTACATGTACCTGTCCAGTTTTCCCAACACCACTTATTGAAGAGACTGTCTTTTCTCCACTGTATATGCTTGCCTCCTTTATCAAAGATAAGGTGACCATATGTGTGTGGGTTTATCTCTGGGCTTTCTATCCTGTTCCATTGATCTGTATTTCTGTTTTTGTCCCAGTACCATACTGTCTTGATTACTGTAGCTTTGTAGTATAGTCTGAAGTCCAGGAGCCTTATTCCTCCAGCTCCATATTTCTTTCTCAAGATTGCTTTGGTTATTCGGGATCTTTTCTGTTTCCATACAAATTGTGAAATTTTTGGTTCTAGTTCTGTGAAAAATGCCAGTGGTAGTTTGATATGGATTGCAATAAATCTGTGGATTGCTTTGGATAGTATAGTCATTTTCAAAATGTTGGTTCTTCCAATCCAAGAACATGGTATATCTCTCCATCTGTTTGTATCATCTTTAATTTCTTTCATCAGTGTCTTATAGTTTTCTGCATACAGGTCTTTTGTCTCCTTAGGTAGGTTTATTCCTAGATATTTTATTATTTTTGTTGCAATGGTAAATGGGAGTCTTTCCTTAATTTCTCTTTCAGATTTTTCATCATTAGTGTATAGGAATGCAAGAGATTTCTTTGCATTAATTTTGTATCCTGCTACTTTACCAATTTCTTTATTAGCTCTAGTAGTTTTCTAGTAGCATCTTTAGGATTCTGTAAGTATAGTATCATGTCAGCTGCAAAGAGTGACAGCTTTACTTCTTCCTTTCCTATTTGGATTCCTTTTACCTCTTTTTCTTCTCTGATTGCTGTGGCTAAAACTTCCAAAATTAGGGTGAATAATAGTGATGAGAGTGGACAACCGTGTCTTCTTCCTGATCTTAGAAGAAATGGTTTCAGTTTTTCACCATTGAGAATGTTGGCTGTGGGTTTGTCATATATGGCCTTTATCATGTTGAGGTAAGTTCCCTCTATGCCTACTTTCTGGAGGGCTTTTATCCTAAATGGGTGTTGAATTTTGTTGAAAGCTTTTTCTGCATCTATTGAGATGATCATATGGTTTTTCTCCTTCAGTTTGTTAATATGGTTTATCACATTGATTGATTTGGGTATATTCAAGATTCCTTGCATTCCTGGGATAAATGATATTTGATCATGGTGTATGATCCTTTTAATGTGCTGTTGGATTCTGTTTACTAGTATTTTGTTGAGGATTTTTGCATCTATATTCATCAGTGATATTAACCTGTAGTTTTCTTTCTTTGTGACATCTTTGTCTGGTTTTGGTATCAGAGTGATGGTGGCCTCATAGAATGAGTTTGGGAGTGTTTCTCCTTCTGCTATATTTTGGAAGAGTTTGAGAAGGATAGGTGTTAGGTCTTCTCTAAATTTTTGATAGAATTCATCTGTGAAGCCATCTGGTCTGGGGCTTTTGTTTGTTGGAAGATTTTTAATCACAGTCTCAATTTCAGTGCTTGTGATTGGTTTGTTTATATTTTCTATTTCTTCCTGGTTCAGTCTCAGAAGTTTGTGTTTTCTAAGAATTTGTCCATTCCTTCCAGGTTGTCCATTATATTGGCATAGAGTTGCCTGTAGTAATCGCTCATGATCCTTTGTATTTCTGCAGTGTCAGTTGTTACTTCCCCTTTTTCATTTCTAATTCTATTGATTTGAATCTTCTCCCTTTTTTTCTTGATGAGTCTGGCTAGTGGTTTATCAATTTTGTTTATCTTCTCAAAGAACCAGCTTTTAGTTTAATTGATCTTTGCTCTTATTTCCTTCATTTCTTTTTCATTTATTTCTGATCTGATCTTTATGATTACTTTCCTTCTGCTAACTGTGGGTTTTTTTTTTGTTGTTGTTCTTCTTTCTCTAATTGCTTTAGGTGTAAGGTTATGTTATTTATTTCAGATGTTTCTTGTTTTTTAAGGTAGGATTGTATTGTTATAAAATTCCCTCTTGGAACTGCTTTTGCTGCATCCCATAGGTTTTGGGTCATCGTGTTTTCATTGTCATTTGTTTCTAGGTATTTTTTCATTTCCTCTTTGATTTCTTCAGTGATCTCTTGATTATTAATTAATGTATTGTTTAGCCTCGATGTGTTTTTATTTTTTACAGATTTTTTCCTGTAATTGATATCTAGTCTCATAGCATGTGGTCAGAGAAGATACTTGATATGATTTCAATTTTCTTACATGTAGCAAGGCTTGATTTGTGACCCAAGGTATGATCTATCCTGGAGAATGTTCCATGAGCACTTGAAAAGAATGTGTATTCTGTTGTTTTTGGATGGAATGTCTTATAAATATCAATTAAATCCATCTTGTTGAATGTATCATTTAAAGCTTGTGTTTCCTTATTGATTTTCATTTTGGGTGATCTGTCCATTGGTGAAAGTGAGGTGTTAAAGTCCCCTACTATGATTATGTTACTGTTGATTTGCCCTTTTATGGCTGTTAGCATTTGCCTTAAGTATTGAGGTGCTCCTAAGTTGGGTAAATAAATATTTACAGTTGTTATATTTTCTTCTTGGATTGATCCCTTGATCATTATGTAGTGTCCTTCTTCTTGTCTTTTAATAGTCTTTATTTTAAAGTCTATTTTGTCTGATATGAGAATTGCTACTCCAGCTTTCTTCTGATTTCTATTTGTAATGAATATCTTTTTCCATTCCCTCACTTTCAGTCTGTATGTGTCCCTAGGTCGGAAGTGGGTCTCTTGTAGACAGCATATATATGGGTCTTGTTTTTGTATCCCTTTAGCCAATCTATGTCTTTTGGTTAGAGAATTTAATACATTTATATTTAAGGTAGTTATTGATATGTAGGTTCCTATTACCGTTTTCTTCATGATTTGGGTTTGTTATTGTAAGTCTTTTCCTTCTCTTGTGTTTCCTGCCTAGAGAAGTTCCTTTAGCATTTGTTGTAAAGCTGGTTTGATGGTGCTGAATTCTTTTAACTTTTGCTTGTCTGTAAAGGTTTTCATTTCTTTGTTGAATCTGAATGAGATCCTTGATGGAGAGAGTAATCTTGACTGTAGGTTTTTCCCTTTCATCGCTGTAAATATGTCCTGCCACTCCAGTCTGGCTTGTAGAGTTTCTTCTGAATGATCAGCTGCTAACCTCATGGATATTCACTTGTATGTTATTTGTTGTTTTTCCCTTGCTGCTTTTAATATTTTTTCTTTGTATTTAATTTCTGATAGTTTGATTAATATGTGTCACGGTGTGTTTCTCCTTGGATTTATCCTGTATAGGACTCTCTGTGCTTCCTGCACTTGATTGACTGTTTCCTTTCCCATGTTAGGGAAGTTTTCACCTATAATCTCTTCAAATATTTTCTCAGTCCCTTTCTTTTTCTCTTCCTCTTCTGGGACCCCTATAATTCGAATGTTTGTGTGTTTAATGTTGTGCCAGATGTCTCTGAGACCGTCCTCCATTCTTTTCATTCTTTTTTCTTTATTCTGCTCTGTGGTCATTATTTCCACTATTTTATCTTTTTTTTTATCTTTTAACGTTACTTATCCGTTCATCTCCCTCAGTTATTCTGCTTTTGATTCCTTCTAGAGAATTTTAAATTTCATTTATTGTGTTGTTCATCATTGTTTATTTGCTCTTTAGTTCTTCTAGGTCCTTGTTAAACGTTTCTTGTATTTTCTCCCTTCTATTTCCAAGATTTTGGATCATCTTTACTATCATTACTCTGAATTCTTTTTCAGGTAGACTGTCTATTTCCTCTTCATTTGTTAGGTCTGGTGTGTTTTTACCTTGCTCCTTCATCTGCTGTGTGTTTCTCTGTCTTCTCATTTTGCTTAACTTAATTTTTTTGGTGTCTCCCCTTCACAAGCTGCAGGTTCATAGTTCCCATTATTTTTGGTGTCTGCTCCTAGTGGGTAAGGTTGGTTCAGTGGGTTGTGTAGGCTTCCTGGTGGAGGGGACTAGTACCTGTGTTCTGGTGGATGAGGCTGGATCTTGTCTTTCTGGTGGGCAGGACTGCATTCGGTGGTGTGTTTTGGGGTGTCTGTGACCTTATTATGATTTTAGGCAGCCTCCCTGCTGATGGGTGGGATTGTGTTCCTGTCTTGCTAGTTCTTTGGCATAGAGTGTCCAGCACTGTAGATTGCTGGTCATTGAGTGTAGCTGGGTCTTAGCAGTGAGATGGAGATCTCCGGGAGAGCTTTTGCTGTTTGATGTTACATGGAGTTGGGAGGTCTCTGGTGAACCAATGTCCTGAACTCGGCTCTCCCACCTCAGAGGCACAGGCCTGACACCGGCCGGGGCACCAAGACCTGTCAGCCACATGGCTCAGAAGAAAAGGCAGGGAAAAAAAAGAAAGAAAGACAAAAATAATAAAATAAAATGAAGTTATTAAAATAAAAAAAATATTAAAAATTAAAAAGTTCTTAGGAAAAGAAAGAAAGAAGAGAGCAAACAAACCAAAAAACAAATCCACCAATGATAATAAGTGCTAAAAACTATACTAAAAAAAAAAAAAAAAAAAAAAAAAAAACCCAGACGGACAGAACCCTAAGACAAATGGTAAAAGCAAAGCTATACAGACAAAAACACCCAAAGAAGCATACACATACACACTCACAAAAAGAGAAAAAGGAAAACAATATATATGTATATATCTATATATAAAAAAAGGAAGAGAACAACCAAATCAGTAAACAAATCTACCAATGATAATAAACTCTAAAAAGTAAACTAAGATAAACATAAAACCAGAAACAAATTAGATGCAGGAAGCAAACCCCAAGTCTACAGTTGCTCCCAAAGTCCACCGCCTCCATTTTAGGGTGATTCGTTGTCTATTCAGGTATTCCTCAGATGCATAGTACATCAAATTGATTGTGGAGATTTAATCCGCTGCTCCTGAGGCTGCTGGGAGAAATTTCCCTTTCTCTTCTTTGTTCACACAGCTCCTGGGGTTCAGCTTTGGATATGGCCCTGCCTCTGCGTGTAGGTCGCCTGAGGGCATCTGATCTTTGCTCAGACAGGACGGGGTTAAAGTAGCAGCTGATTAGGGGCTCTGGCTCACTCAGGCCGGGGGGGAGGGAGGGGTACGGAATGCGGGGCAAGCCTGCAGTGGCAGAGGCCAGAATGACGTTGCACCAGCCTGAGGTGCACCATGCATTCTCCTGGGGAAGTTGTTCCTGGATCAAGGGACCCTGGCAATGGTGGGTTGCACAGGTTCCCAGGAGGGGTGATGTGGAGAGTGACCTGTGCTCGCACACAGGCTTCTTGGTGGCTGCATCAGCAGCCTTAGCATCTCATGCCCGTCTCTGGGGTCCTCGCTGATAGTCGTGGCTCACGCCCATCTCTGGAGCTCGTTTAAGCGGTGCTCTGAATCCCCTCTCCTCGCATACCCTGAAACAATGGTCTCTTGCCTCTTAGGCAGTTGCAGATATTTTCCTGGACTCCCTCCTGGCTAGCTGTGGTGCACTAGCCCCCTTCAGGCTGTGGTCACACAGCCAACCCCAGTTCTCTCCCTAGGATCCGACCTCCGAAACCCGAGCCTCAGCTCCCTGCCCCCACCTGTCCCGGCGGGTGAGCAGACAAGCCTCTCGGGCTGGTGAGTGCTGGTCGGCACTGATCCTCTGTGCAAGAATCTCTCCGCTTTGCCCTCTGCACCCCTGCTGCTGTGCTCTCTTCTGTGGCTCCGAAGTTTCCCCCTCCACCCCCTGCAGTCTCCGCCCGCGAAGGGGCTTCCTAGTGTGTGGAAACCTTTCCTCCTTCACAGCTCCCTCCCACTGGTGCAGGTCCCATCCCTATTCTTTTGTCTCTGTTTTTTCTTTTTTCTTTTGCCCTACACAGGTACGTGGGGAGTTTCTTGCCTTTTGGGAAGTCTGAGGTCTTCTGCCAGCATTCAGTAGGTGTTCTGTAGGAGTTGTTCCACAAGTAGATGTATTTCTGATGTATTTGTGGGGAGGAAGGTGATCTCCACGTCTTACTCCTCCACCATCTTGAAGGTCTCTATATATTTTATATATTTAAAAAAAGACAAATCTATACATACTCGAACAAGGTATGCCAGCCAACAGCCCTCCTTTTTGTACGATAAACTTTAGATAGCATTTTCCTCCCCTACATTACCCAAATCTAAAGGAGTTCCGGGAGAGGGTGAGAAAGGATGTTTGAAGACATATCTACTCTCAGATCTGAGTATATATCTAAGCTCCATGCAATCACACTCATCCATTTAAAAGTAGTTTTCAAAGTGGAAACAACCCAGCATGATTCACTGACCTTAAAATATATGCTACACTATAATGAGATTTCCTTTTTCTAAATGTGAGCCAAACTGCATAAAGTAAAATTGCAAGACCTGGTGCCGTTTATGTGCAGTACAAACATCTTACTCCTTCTGGCTCTGAGTGACCTGTGCTTGGCATGACCACCCTGTATATACCTAAGGAATATGCTTACTTTTATTTTATTTTATTTTATTTTATTTTTTAAACATATTTATTGGAGTATAATTGCTTTACAGTGGTGTGTTAGTTTCTGCTGTATAACAGAGTGAATCAGCTATACATTTACATATATCCCCATATCTCTTTTCTCTTGCATCTCCCTCCCACCCTCCCTATCCCACCCCTCTAGGTGGACACAATGCACTGAGCTGATCTCCCTGTGCTATGCGGCTGCTTCCCACTAGCTACCTATTTTACATTTGGTAGTGTATATATGTCCGTGCCACTCTCTCACTTTGTCTCAGCTTACCCTTCCCCCTCCCCATGTCCTCATGTCCGTTCTCTTTCAGCACCATGGAAACCAGCTTTAGCTCAGAGGAAACGTGCCTCTCTACAGTGAGTTTCTTATGTCAGTCAAGTCTAACATTGAATACAAAATATCAAAGGAGTTGGGGACTGAGCAAGTGTGTGTGTGTGTTTGTGTGTGTGTGTGTGTTGAGGGAAGGAAAGAGAAGAATTGAAATCCTTTATTTTTCATCTCTTTCTCTTTCTAACAAACCATTAACCAACCAACCAACAAAAATGGGCTCTTGATTATTAACATGCATTAATATTACAAGTGTTCCAGTAACTTAAAATAACCCAAGGTAAAGTACAACATAAATCTCTGGCACTTTGCACAGTGCTTACATAGAGAAGGCACTTGAATCTTGAATGAATTGATTACAGGTCTACTCCTCTTGCAAAAGTGTCTGCTTAAACTTCAGCCATTGAGAAAAAAGTGAATCTCTTGCAAAAGTGTCTGCTTAAACTTCAGCCATTGAGAAAAAAGTGAATGAAAGGTATAAAATTTAAGGTAAAATTAATGCATCCTAAGCATTAGAGAGGTATTTGAACATATGTATGGTTCTTGCACATATTGTGGATGTCTGTTGAAAAGTTTACAATCTTACACCACAGCTTATAGTCATGAAGGGAGTTCTTTAGGATGGAGGGGCCCTAAGCATTATTACTAACTACACTTCAAAGGTTTCCCAGCAGCCAGCATGGAAGAGAAATATGGCTGGCTTCTGGAAAATATCTAGAAGATGATGGGGTTATTCCTGTCTTTCTGTCTCATAGCCTAATGTTTGTCAACAACAAATTAATCACACACACACACACACACACACACACACAGACACTCTTCAGTCACAGACCTCTCTCTCACATGGCTAGACCCACCTAGCTGGGTCTAGGTGACCTGAGTAGATGGCATTGTACCACCATTAGTGGACAAAAAAAAAAGAAAAACAATTCCATATGCATATGCAATTTCTGGGACAGATGTATCATATTTCTAATAATAATAGTAACAGAAAGATACATTTATATAGTATATTTTTATGCATCATCTCAACATACACAATCACAGAGGTAGTGGTTAAAGCATAGGATTTAAGAGTTAAGTGGTGGGTAGCCAGGTTTTCTGACACATGATTTGTTGTCAGAAAGCACAGGCTTGGGTCCCACCTCCAAGACTTACTAGAAATGTGTCTCAGGGAGACATTCAATCTCACCAGGCTTTTGTTTTGCATCTGAAAAATCAAATTAAAGCAATTGCAACCTCACAATGTCATTGGTAAGAGTACAGAAAATAGACTATGAAAGGGATTTAAGCAGTCTATGGATTCATGAGTTGCATTATAATTGTTTTGTTGTTTTGTTTTTACTTTTTAAAATTATTATCATTGAAATTTTCTTCCTCAACAGGGACTTAATAGTTAATATGGTATATTTTAAGACCTTTAATATTTCTGAGCCCAGATCTCTTCATCTGTGAATTAGCAGTAATGATATCTGCCTTCCCTATTTCACAGGGGAGGATCAAATAAACTAATTTTTGTTATTTGCAAACAAACCACTAAATAAATACAATGTATTACTATTATGTAAGTAAATATAGTGTGCAAAGAGAAATACTGTGGAAATTTATATGAATAGCATGGAAGTTTAAATGGCAATATAATTGTTCAAATGTTTTTATCTCCTTAAGAGAGATCCGGGTGTATATTATTTCAATCATCAAGTTGGCTGTAGCATCATTTTTTAATTTTTTTAATTTATTTTATTTTATTTTTTTCATCATTTTTTAAATATTTAATCCTAATTACCTCCAAAGTTCCAAGTAATGTTTACTACATATTTGTTCATATTTTTGCTTAAGTGTACAAAAGCTCACAGCTTTATTCTTTAATCACTGAATTCTTTTGTCATTTTAATATTAATTCTTCATTCAACAGACAAATATTTATTACGTGCTTACTCCCCTACCATGAACCAGACACATGCAGGACATGGCACAGTGAACAAAATGGGCAGACACATCTGCCCCCTTGACGCTTGTATTCTAGTGGTTTACAATCTATGTTACCACTGAAATTTTTCACTAGGCCTTCAGTGCAGATACTTTTCATATTTTAATTTCAAATATTATTTGAAGAGAGTTTTCTGTTCATCTTGGAGCGTTTTCCATTCATCTTCTGCCCTCATTGACTCTATCAATGGCATGCCAACATGGAATAAGTTCAAGCCTTCAAATGTACAGAGGACAGACAGAGTGGGTTCATGCTGCCGAACCTAGAGCAGGTTTGCCTCTGTTTAGGAAGATCTGTTTGGCGTGAGGTAGATTTCACCCTGAGACAGTATGTTGGTCTCAACATTAACTTGAAAACTCCACTGACCCTGGGAGAAAAATCTGGGAGAGAAGCTATCTGATAGATGATGAAAAGAGAGTCTCTGGCTAATGTGAACATATTTCTGCAATGAGCAGATCTTTTGCCTTATTATTTTATCTGCATAATTCACCTTTTTCTTTAGTATTGATTTTACAGGTCTAATATTTATATTGTGTAGACCTGACCTGTAGCGCTTTTCTTATATGGTTTCTAATCTACAGTTTTCATTGAGAAGACCATGACTTGGTGGCTTTGCCTGAGTTCAAGTGCTAGTTAGTAGAAATGCTGGGACTTGCAGCTAGACATTCTGATCTCAAGTTTCAAGCTCCTTGCATTAAATTATGCTGAATTGTGTATGGACTTGTGTATGTAGTTATGTAACTGTTTAAACGAAGCTGAAGTCAAATATCAGAGAAATGAACTATTGCTCTTAGTTATTCAGAGGTAACTACATAAAGCAAAGTTAATGTGATTTATATTTGAGTATATTTTAGACAATTAGCAAAGAGGAAAGTTGGTATTATCATTGGACTCTCCAGAATTTCTCTTTAAGAAGGGGTTAAGGAAGATCTAATCTAATCTAGTTGGAGGGGAAACCTTGTTACCTAATACCTAACCAACACACTGTTTGTAATTAGATTGTACACTTAATTAGAATGGTTTTGAAAGAAGATTGATAGAGATAGTAGTGGTGGTGAGTTTCTATAGCCTCTTAATCCTCTTTTGTTAACAGATAATTATCCATCTAATATATAAAATATTATCTATGTCCTAAAATTTTCCAGAAGTCATTTCAGTTCAGAGAAAGAATAATGGAGAACTCCAGGTAGAAGGGGATTCACATCTTTTTTTTTTTAAGAAGTTTTTTTTTTTTTTTAATTTATTTTGGCTGGATTGGGTCTTCATTGCTGGGCGAGGGCTTTCTCTAGTTGCGGCGAGTGGGGGCTACTCTTCCTTGCAGTGTGCAGGCTTCTCATTGCAGTGGCTTCTCTTGTTGCGGGGCACGGGGTCTAGGTGCACGGGCTTCAGTAGTTGTGGAACGCAGGCTCAGTAGTTGTGGCGTATGTGCTTAGTTGCTCCACGGCATGTGGGATCTTCCGGGACCAGGGCTGGAACCCTTGTGCCCTGCACTGGCAGGCAGATTCTTAACCACTGTGCCACCAGGGAAGTCCAGCTTCAAATCTTTAATTTCCTTTTTCTAACTGACTGACCTCGAGAAAATTACTACGTGTTTGTGTGTTGTTGTTGTTGTTAGGTATAGAAGGAGAAATAATAATAACAAACTCATGGGTTTACTGCAAAGAAGAAATGTGATATCATATGTAAAATGCATGGTCTGTGTTAGGGTTAATGAAGTTACCTCCCAATCTTTTTTTGGTTAATGAACAGGGTAGGAGTTTTGTGCTGAAAAATAATTTATTTGTCTGGTCAAGTAAGTGTGGGAAAATGCTCTCCCTTAGAGACTCATGAGGCAGGTTTGTATATTAAAAGCTCTTTGTAATTCTGCACAAAGAAATCTGTTTTGTTGTTGTTGTTTAATCTGGTATCTCCTACATTTTAATTATCAGAGGACCCTTACTTAAATCACAGCTATTAAGGTCCCACTGAACTCATGCTGCTCAGAACATATTTATGGAAACACTGGACAATCAAACCGTTGAAATGTCAATATATACACCAAAACTTACATGACCACACATCCTACTGCTTCTTCAGTCTCACCCAAATTCTGCCCACTCCTTATTTCAGAACTTTTTCACAAAACTTTAAGAGTAGATTTAAAATGTTTAGATACCTATTGTTCTCTATTATAAAGAAAACATTCTTAAAACCACATTACCTATTCTGAAGGTATATCATTTTTATTAGCTTAAAATGGGCCCGTTTTAAGCTAATAAAAATGATATATGGGCCTGTTTTCTTGTTTTTGTTTTTACTAGACTTTAACATTGTTTTAAATGGAAAAATATTATATTAGATTGATAATATATTTTCCAAGAATATAATTTGTAGTAAGTTAAAGTTCTATTTATATTTAAAGTTCAAACTACTTATCTTTAAAATGTGTATCTGATTTTTTCAATTATAGATTTCCAAAGAGAAATGGAAACATTTAAATTAAAAGGAATGTATACCAGCTACATGAACTAAATAAATTTCTCATCTTGATTTTCTACTGAGATCAAGTTGTGATATCAAATTGGAAACACCTAAACTCTTACACCTAAACACCTAAACATCAGCACTCCAATATTAGTACTTGTAAGTCAATTGGAAAAAATCATTTATCGTAGAGCAGAAAAAATAAAAAATAAAGAGGTAAAAATATCCTATTTTGTTATTTATGCTACTTGTAAACTACTAAAAAATAAAAACCTTTCCTATATGACTTGGGCAATATTTTACTCTCTTTTTGTTCTTATTCAAAATTTAGGGGTTTTTAAAACATGTAATTTTGTATAATGTTATGTTAACACATTTATTAAATATAAGGTAAGATTAGTTACAAAGTGGATTTAAGAAACAATGACATTGACTAAATTAAGAGTAAACTCCTAGTAACCAAAAATCAATCTCACAGAAATACCATACAACAGTAAAAACACTTTCTTTTAACTCTTTAAATTCTTTTGATGTTTTATTAGGTGCATTAGTTGACTAAATACTTTTGAAAGACTAGCCTGTCTTATAGCTTTTGATGAATTACTAGTTTACTGCTATCCTGACTGGGGGAAGCAAAACACAAAATAAAATAAAATACAAAAGTCTATCAACACTAAAATTTCAACTGAATAATGTTTCAAAAGTGCCTCTCCAACACATATTTTATACTAGAATTTGTTTTTACTTAATAGAAATCCAATGATTGATTGTTACTATTATCATCAGTTATCAATTTGGAGACTGGAATTTCACTACCACTTACTGTTTTTCTTAAAACGTGCAAAAAGGAATGTATTAAAATGCATTATTTATTACACTGAGCAAGTCCAAGATTATAGACTACATTAGGGTAAAACATGTATTTGATTGAGTAAAACTCAACCTGTAAATGGGTTGGTATTCACATACTATATTTTCTAGCTCTGCCCGCTGAGAAGTCCTAAAAACAATGACACCCCAGTAACAGTGAACACAACTAGCACCCAGGCATCCTTGTAGAAATGGACAATTAGGGGGCTAAAGAAAAAATATACAAGATGATTCTAGAGCATCTTGTAATGCCAGAAAACTAAGTGGTCCAAAAAATCCCATTGATGGGAGTATGTTAAAGGCACACAGGCACCAAGTACTGGGCTCCCAATGGTCAAAGCTGAAATGATTTGAGCAACAAAATTTTTAAAAGTTGTACTGGATTATAACCAAAGTATAAAATAAATACTCATGAGTTCATACTGATATAAATAAAGGATTAAATAAATAAATGGGGGAGGAGAGACATATCTCCCAAACAGAGGAACCAAGTGATCAAGATCAGCATCACATCGGATAAATCATATTGATAGTATTTACCTTTGATGTGATGGGATGCAAATGGCACTTTTCTTATCTGGTTTTCATCTCGCAAATCCAGATCCCTACTCTAATCATGAGAAAAACATCAGATCAATAGCAATAGAAAGGCATTCTACAAAATACGTGGCCAATCCTTGCTAACATTTTCAAGGTCATAAAAAACAAAGTCTGAGAAACTGTCACCACCAAGAAGGGTCTAAGCAGACATGATAACTAAATGTAATGTGATGTTCTGAATGGGATCCTGGAAGAGAAAAAGAACATTAGGTAAAAACTAGGGACATTTGAATAAAGATGGATACTACCTAATAATAGTGTATCAACACTGTCTCATTAATGTTAAATGCACCAAACTCATATAAAGGTGTGAATAACAGGAGAAACTGGATGTGGAGTATATGAGAACTCTCTACACTACCTTCTCAACTTGAATATAATAAAACTGTTCTAAAAAATAAATACATAAAGTCTATTTACAAAAAAAACAACCCTCAACCCATATCAAGATCTCTTCTGCTGTTACAGTTCCTACCTACTCTGTATTACATAAAAGTCTATAACTAATTGCATCAAGGAAAATAGAAAAAACTATTCCATAAAATATGCTACATAAATAGTTTTCTAGAGTATCATTAAAATAAAGACAACAGCATATAATGTCAGAAAAAATCATTAAAGAAATAAACTTTATATAAAAATTGCTATTGATAAAATGCAATGGTTGTATGTCTGCTTTAGAATTCTGCAATGAGTCTGTAGAAAATCAGACATTAACTGTTTCTATCCATTAGTATCTAGGTTTTCAACTATTATATGCTTTTTGTACTTACTTAAACATAATTTAACTTTGAATATTGATTCAAGCGTTGTAATATACTCTGCTAGAGGCAGTAAGTGCTGATGTCCTTGAACGAATACTCATAGTAAACTATTTGCACGATTCCTTTTCTTAGCAAAATTGTCTAAATATGTCTTTAAAAAACCAATACTTAATTCCCAAAGCCAATAGAGTACTTTATAATTCAAATTGGGGAAAGGATGGTAATAATCAAGTGCTTTTCTCTTTTCATTGTGAAGACTCAATTACAACTTTTAAGGGTTTTCTTTTTTTTAAAAAAATTTAAACTTCTAAAGTGTTGGATTGCATACTTTGGCAAACCATAAACAGAAGTTGCATTCTGATGACCTGACTATGTTTATATTGTATAAGTTGTTATCGTACTTCATCTCCTAAAAATGGATTGTCAGATAGAGCTATCTTTCCAGTCTAAAGGCAATATTTATTTGCCTTTTGAATTCTGGGCAGTATGTTTCTTTTTTTTCAGGATATATTTGAACTCTAAGGCTGTTTCTGTACGTGTCCACTGAATTGACAAAAGCCTTTATAAATGATTGTGAATCATCTAAATGATCAACAGGAGGGAATGGTTAAGAAAATAATAGTTTAAACTCAAGAAAGATTTATTAAATATAAACCTTATGATGAAATGTACGTATTAAAATGAAAAATGTTTAGAAAGTAATATATGGTTTTACATACCTTGAATTGGGAATGTATACGATTCATCCTTGCTTGTAGATAAGAACTAAAAGAATTAATGTGGAAAGAGGAAGCCCATTTGTTTTGTTAATATGGTGGAATTACAGGTGAATTTTTCTTTCATTTAGATTTCTATTACTCTTCTTTGCCCAATTTAAAAATGATTGGTTAAAGTCGCCATTCTGTACTTTCTAGATTATTCTAGCCGTCATTTGCATGCAGTTTGGCAGAGTGAGAAGTGCACTGAAATGAGAATACTTCCAGCTCTGGTGATTCTTAGCTTGGCCATGTCACATAACCTTTTAGTAAATCCATTTCCTTGTTTGTCTGAGGCAGCTGGTGGGGAACAGATACATGGGTGCAACAGCTAACCCCTTCCTGTTCCTCAATTCCCTCTGCAGTGTTGGTTCTGCTTTATTGTCATTGGTTTGAACTGAGAAACTACATGAAGATGTGCAACACCATTATACTTAGTATTTATAGCCACAGCATCACGTGTGTGGAAATGGAACTTTGTTCGTTTCCCTGAAATTAAACTTGACTAGGCACATATTCCCCTATTTCCACCAGGACCATATCAAGGTCCTCGCTTTTGATTTAAAACGTAAACGTTTAGAAATTTCATTTCTTCCTTTTTGCTACAGAGATCAAAGACCCCTGTCTTTCAGGGAGAGACATTTGCTGTCATTCCTCCAAGACATCCACTGTGGTGCAGCTGCCCTGTTTGACCCTGGGTATTGACTCTATGACATCTGCTGCCCACGACCCTGACGGGAGGGCCCACCTTGGTTCACTCTCACCATTTGAAACCCAGCACATTCTCTGTCTGGTTTCTCAAGTAGGCTGTTTATCCAGCACTTCATCAAGGAGGAATCCATGATTCACACAGCAGCAATAAGCATCAAGTTACCTTCAAACCCCGATTATTATCTCAGGCCCTTTCTGTTCAAGCACACGATGCCTCCATCTCCATTCTCCCTCATGCGCCTTGAGCAGCAGTGTGCAGATCGCACTCCCAGAGTACACAACTGTACATGGGTACAGGCCATCCCCAAATCCTAGGGGGTCTACTGACCTTCTATCTCACCTCCAGGTTTCCAAACTGCAAGGAGGGGAAACAGAGCTGGATTCTTACAGTGTCACACATTTATCTGAACTCTGAGGTTCAGACTTTAAGCACTATGGTGGTATTTAAAGCAAAGTTTTTAAAATTAAGACAACAACAACAGAAGCAACAATAAAAACAAACTTCTTCATTCCATTTTCTGGATTTCGCAACAGAAAGTCTAGGTTTTTAAGATCTCTCTCTCTCTAATTATTGGATGGTACACATTATATCATAATTATATAATTCATATATACCATATGTATTACATACATACATACACATATTATTATATATATTATTATACACGTTACTATATGTAATATTACTTATATAAGATACATATATTCATAGATAAATGCCTACATATATATATATATTAAAATTCCAATTTATGTTTCTCTCTGTGCTTTATTTATTGTACCTGGAGAAAAATCACATATCAAACTATTATTGTATTTCACAATAACGAGGAAAGGATAATGGGGATAAACACCCCGTCTGTGACTGGTGATGGTAGGAGGCAGACAGAAAGGTAGAGAGGAGGTCATAGGAATCACATAGACGATGACAAATGTTCTCAGGCTACAAGGTCTTTTAAAACATCTGTTCAGTGACCTATGAGAATATCCCTGTTGGTCAGATTGAGCAGCAATGTTCACATGACATCACCTAGGGCCCAAGTAACATGACAGGGTTGATAATATTTTTGCTAGATCTGTGGATCATTTGTCAGAAAATAGTATTAAGCTACAAAATAAATATCTTAAGGAACAATAGTGGTCAACTAGAAAAATACCCCAAAATTTTATAAATAATTGTTTATAACTAGTTTAATACATGCAGCATACTCTTCCAGGACTTCTATATAGCCAAAAGGTAAAGAGAGAAGTCAGACCCAGAAGTTCATTTGAACAAGCTATAGAAAGCATATAAATATAAAAATATTTTTCATGTGACATACATAAAAATAAAAATATCATATAAATATATATGTATAAATAAATTTAAAATAATAGTACTTAAGACCAGGCAGGGACTTCAAAGATCTTAACTTCCAACTTAATAGATGAGAACACTGAGACCCCAAATGAAACTAATGTAGATACTAGGTAGCTGAGCCACAATTCTTAAACTGCATCTCAATGTTATTTTCTTGCAACTTTGTTTTCTCCCACAACTCATTTGACATTTATTAAAAATCTATATTTGAATGAATAAGGTATTGTAATTAACCAGTAAAATGCATAGAAGTTCCAAAATAGAGAGATCACAGAACTATCAGTGCGGTTTCTTTAAATCCAGATGCTCTGTAAAGAAGTTATGTTTTAAGGTGTGTCTCAAAGGAGAGGGTTGACATAGGAAATGGAGGTGAAGTACAGTCCAGGTGGTGATAACTGCTGAAAGATTAAAATCCAGAGAAATTCTGACATGTAGGGAAAATATCAATAGAGAAATCTGAACAAGAAGGTGTTAAACTGTACATACAGTTTTTATTTTTCAACTTTGTGTGACCTGGGCATTTCTGGTCACCTTGTCTTACAATTACTTGAGTTACAGAACTGTCTTCATATTTGCTAAGACTCTTACAAAAAAACTGAAAAGAACAATTACAAATGAGTGGGCTCTAGCATAAAAATTTAGAATAATTAGCATGTACTAACATTTTTTATTACCTTAGTTTAATTCAAGTGAGTGTTAGCCTCCAGTTAGGTTAAATGCGCGGGCACACAAGGGAAGACTGTTAAAGGTAATATCTATTGCTCACTTTTTGAGAATGTCATCAAAAATCAGAGAGGCAGGCCATAGTGTGGAACTTTGAGATTCATCTTCCCACCTCTATATCAGATATAGGGAAGTGAAGTGGAATGAGTAATTAATGTGATGCTTATAAAAAACAAAATCAGTAAACAATTCCTGGAGAGAATACTAAAATAAATTTGTCCTACTATTCCTGAAGTCTAGACTGCCTTTTGTTTCATATGAAGTAATCTTTCAAATTGACTTCTGGCTTCCAAGAGTAACATTTGACCTTTTCTTTTCCCTTCAGAGGATGAAGTTTTAATTTATGTTTTTCCACACTCTCCATTGTTTGCTTATTCATTTATTCATTCTTATATTTATAGCTTGTCTTATAAAATTATTTCAAAGGCTTACACAAATACATATATTATAATCTGATACAAATACAAAAATGATAGAGATAAAGGTGAAACAAGATAAAGCAGGGGCAATGTCCTTGAGAAGATGCCAAAAGTGGACCGGAACATTTTATCTGAGCTTTCTTGCAGCAGAAGTAAGAAAGGAAACAGGACAAATCACAAAGTTCAGAGAGTGTAGTAGCTTAGACAAATTATAGGGTTTTACATTAAAAAACATGAAAGAAATGTATCCTATGATCTCAATAAGGGGAAATGATGTGATGTTGTAGATACCGTTCTTATGATGAAATACTGTGTTCCATTCCTTTGTTTCTTATAAAGTGCTCAGTATAACTCTATGACCAGAAACCAAATAATAATAAAAACAATTCCGCAAAACATCTTGGAATGGAAATGTCAAGTAGTTTGGTTTGATCAAAGACTAAAATTTATAATATCTAGGGGAATGGATGGACAGTGTATCACTTCACAATTATTCATCATTATTGATCCTTGAATCTGAGGTTTATTGGAAGGTGAGCAACAGAAAGTTAAATGGGTAAGAGATTGTGATGAAGTATGTATTTCTGGTGAAAAGCAAATCATAAATATCAGAAGGTTTATTTTAATATTTATTAAACCATTTTTTTAACTAGGAGAATGCTCAGTAAAATATAAGATTCAAGATCAACATACAAAAATTAGGAGGTTCCTATACGCCAGTAATACCTAACCAGAATATGTACTGGAAAAAGTGATCTATACATATAGCAGCAGAAGTCATAAAATGTATAAGGATAAACCTAATAAACACTAGGCTTATATGAAGAAAACTACACAATAAAGTTTCTTTGTAAGACATAGAAAATTTTTGAAGAAACAGATTTTATTTCGACCAAAGCATTATTCAATATTATGTATTTAGTTTCCAAACATATGTGATTTTTAAAGTTATCCATTTGCAATCATTATTCTTTTGTTATTGTTGCATTATGGTGAAAGGAACACAGTCTTTTGATATTGATCCTTAATCATCTAATATATTTTTGGTGGGTAAATGTTCCATTTGTATTCAGAAACATTGTATTCAAAACATTATTTGTTGTGTATACATATCTCATTGATTAAGCTTATTAATTATATTTAGATTTTCCATTAAAAAAATCAGAAGGTAAAGATGAAGCCCTTCTATGAAATTAAGAAATCTAAAAAGATACATCTTTGAATAGAAGACCACCTCACTTCTGGTAGAGGAAACACCTGGAAGCAGGGCCAAAGTTTTGTTCAGAAAACCCTTCTGAGTTTATCACATTAAATGTACAAATGGCTCACATGCATTTGTCTGCACTAGAGGACAAGGCTGTAAATATCATCAAATATTGCTCAGAGCCATGAAAAAAAAAATAGGCATACAGAGGAAAATAAATCTCTTTGAGATATCAAATTTAAATAATATATTTTTCAGGTAAATTCTAATATAGATAAAATGGGAACCATACACACACTGACCTCCTATAGGGTCATCTATAAGCCAATAATATATTCAGTATAATCTGTCCACCATGACGATTTGGGTTTCAGAGCAGTTGATCTTAAGCCCTTTTTTTTTCCTCACAGCAAACGTAGAATAAAACTTGCTGTCTCATGAGGTCAATGCTTCATGACTATATATATGCCGACCGTTCAGAAAATAATTTGCTATTTCTGTACTACCTTGTTTTCTTAGATTTTATGTTTTATATTTGCTTATCTGTGCTATTTGTTGTTTTTGTTTTTAATTAGAATCTGCTTGGCATATCCTGGGTAAATCCTGGTTAGTAATAAAGCTTACATCTTGCCTTTCCTCTGAATTTTTCAACTACTCCTTTGTAATTCCAATCATCTTTTCCTAGAAAAGCCTATTTCATGGAACAGGATCATTGCTTCTTTAAGGGTGAAAAGGAGCAATTTCACATTTTGTTTTTCAGTCTGTGTCCTGAAAGTCAAATTTGTCCAAACTCTTTGGAGTCCCTATTCTGAAGCACTACAATGTTTTTCAGATTTAAGAACAAGCAAACAAAACCTGGAACACTGTGTGTTTTTGGTTTCAGGTTTTGATCTTTCTCTGTGGATCCTGAAGAACAACTTTAAATTTTGTAGAATTTCTCGCCTCTTTTTTCTGGGAGAAAGGAAACTCTCATTAAAACCTCATGATATATTTTATTTCTAAACCCATACCGCTACACTTTGAGCTGAAAAATAATTTGATAAAACTAAAGATTCCTGTCACATCTGTAAAATGACAAGGTGAGCTACAAATTGAGTTAATGATAATTTCCTTCTATTTCATGTGTTTATCATGGCAAAAGTTTTATTTTTCAAAATCATTATCTAGTTTCCTCTCCATCAAACATTAATGTGAATACAGCACATACAAAGTTATACAGAAGTAGAATCTCCCCATTATAGGTGTCTGAGAAAAGCTAGAAATGGCATTTCCATTAAAAAGTAATATACAAAATGGAGGGGGAAAAAAAGTCTTCAGGGCCTTAGAAAGAGAAAAATTGTTACATTGTAAATCAATTCATGACCACCCATATCAGCATTATATTTCATAAATCTGTAGACAGCAGAAGTTATAGTCAAAAGGAACTGTTGTAAAATTACTTGTGGAACACCCATTCAAACACACAAATAAACACACCCAAATGGCACAGAATCATGTAAATTAAAAACACGAAAGTCCGGTGAAGCCTCCAAAATGCGATCACTTTCTAGTCTGGTCTTATGTACCAAACCCTAACACTTAAGATTCTTCTTGTTAAAAAAAAAAAACAAAAAACTGCAATCCTCTCTATTAATTATCCCCAAAAGCTGCTCAAGAAAGTGATTTGTTTAGGGGCATGAAAATGCAGGACCCAATAATTACAATTAAGTAAAAAAAGAGTGAGGAATACAGCAGCAAAAGTAATGGAGTGGCACCTTAGGTTTTTTTTTTAAACAAAAATCTGTTTCCACCTATTTTTTAAGGGATAATTTAAGTAAATATAATTTTTAACATGGAGGCATGAAGAAAATTGGTTTAAAAGGGAAGAAAATGAAAACAAGTGTATTTAGGTTGCTCTTAATATATATTGTGGCTGTTTTCTCTAAGATTGCTTTCCCTGAGATTCATAGGATCCATGCAACATTGTTAAAGCAGAACCATTTCTGTATAATGAAAACCAAAGTGTATATTAAATTATTCAAGGGTATGAAGAAGAGAAAGATATGCATTTGTAAGATAATAATTGTGAAATCAGTGTTATTCAATCATAGATATTATTTTTCCACAATGTTTGGCATGTGTTGAAGAAATAAATATATAAGAAACTCACTTCAAAATTAAAACATGTTAGTGGTTTTGTCTATTCATCCTAAAATTTAAATAATATTTATTGTACACAAATCATATGATGTACATGTTTATACACCATATCTTTACTGTTACTCCAAAGTAGAAGGTATATTCCTAATATAACCATTTTGTTGACGTGGAAATTGAGGCCAGATTTCATGCACAAAGTCAAGTCAATGGAGAAACAGTTTTGTATTTAACTCAGCAAGGGAAAATAACTTTTGTGAATACATTGTCTAATTTATTGCCGGCATAGTCTATATTTGTATAACTGCCAACACTTCCTTCATCTGCTTTTATGTACAGAATAAGAGTATCACCCAGCAGGACTATTTTAGTGTGTCATCGAAAGAAAAGGTAAATCCACTTATTTTCAAAAATCAATCCTAGCCTGCCTTAGGGTAATAGCATCTGGTACCTGAAGGAATTCAAGAACCATGTTGTGAGTAGTAGTTTTTAATTTAAAATCTCAATTTACTACAACTAGGTTTCTCTTAGGACTTTGCCTAATTCTATTTTGCAGGCTTTTCGTGTACATTAATTTGCATAACTGTATTGAAGTGAGCTTTTGTGTTGAGAAACCAAACCAAATTCAAAAGTCTTAATTAAAAGCGTAGGGAACCTGAGTGAAATTTTAGATATTAAGAGTCTGACCTATGCTGGCCCATTATTTCCTGATTTATTTGATTTATAAAGACTTGAAATTTTTACTTGAAAACCCCTAGGGAGTGATTGCAGATTAAGATATTTTTGAATCTGTAAAACATAAGCATTAAGAATGGCAGCAATTTGAATTCATAATGCTCTTAGTGGGCCATGCAATGAAGACTAACATGCCAACCATTCCTTTTGATTGTGAAGCATATTGGAAAAACTTTATGCTAGTATTCTAACAGCACTTTTCCATTACACGGATATATTCATTTGAATCTGTCAGGGTTTTCCTCTACGACAGTGATATTCAACTGAGTACAATTTTTGTTCCCCAGGGGACATTTGGCAATGTCTGGAGACATTTTTGTTTGTTTCAACGTGGGGGTAGAGGAGCTGCTACTGGCATTTAGTGGGTGGAGGTCAGGAATGTTGCTAAACATCCTACAATGCACAGGACAGCTTCCTACAACAAGCACTAAACAGCCCAGAATATCTACAGTACTGTGTTGAGCGGCTCTAATATGGAGATTATGAACACAAATCTAATATAGGCTTACTGTAGATGTTTTGGAAATCTTATTCCAGAAAAAATAAATAAATAAAATAAAACAGTAAATCACATATTCTCAGTTGGGATAAACAGAGGCAACATACCACAGTAATGTTTTGCCATTAATCAGGGACATAGCTTTTGATAAAACTTCCCTTGCCCAGCATCTACGGGGCTTCTTCTAAGAACGTGCCCATCTGAAACACAAGCAGACACTGCAGTAAGTTATCAAATTGTGTATAAGAATTCCACCTCATTTAATGACTCTCCAAGGCAGACCACTGTTTATAGACATTACTAACCACAGTAGACAATCAGTCTTTATGGAGCTTACAGAGTAGAAAAGGCATATGGACATGAATGAAATGATCACACGAATAAATATTTAACTGTAAACTGAAAAAAAATTATGAAGGAGAGGGTCATGGTTTATGAGCTCATTAAATGGGAGAAACTGACAACGTTTAAGAAGGTCCAGGAAACCTTTATATGAAGGTTTTATATGAATCCTTTATATGTAAAAGTAGTCAAAAATCCCAGAAATGATCACATTTCATTGATGCAAACTTATTGTAAGTAGATTGCTGGGACATGCATGCTGTGTGCTTTGCAGAAATTCAGGATACTATTTGTTTTGCTTTGCTTTTATTTTTTCATTCTCAAATCTTCTTTAAAGAAGAAGCAAAGGATTCTCAGGTCTATAGTAAGTTACTCTTCAGGAATACATCAAATCTTATTCTCTGCTCAATTTTAACTGTAGCAAGCACCATATAATATTGAATATGTTGCAGTCACTTCATGAGGTTAGCCAGTCCTAAAGAAGTTTTTCATCAGAAGTAACAGCTACTCAAATGGAGTACCTGGGAGAAAACAGAACATCCTCCAGATAATTCAAGAACATAAGCCTATCAAACAGGACACCCAGAGATAAATTAATCTGTAAAGCATAATTTCTTCTAAATATTATTTTAACCCTTTTGTCTGAACCATTTCAACCACTTTGTCTCTTTATTTTCGCTCTTAAATCATCTTTGTCTTCATCTTTGTCTATTACCTATAAACATTGTTAAACCTTGCAAGCCCATAGCCTGGAGCCTATGTGAATAGGTGTAAAATTTAAAACCAAAATGAAATAAAATAAAGGTAAATGAGGAATTGAATATAACTTAGTCAACAGAAAACATAGCAAGTGTCAATCTACTAAAAACAAAAACAATTGAAGACTACCCATGGTGGAAAACAAAACAACTTACAAAAAATTTTTGAAGTAAAGTATTTTATTTCTTAGGTTATATTATTTTTCTGGAACATTAAGTTACATATACCGTAACATATAATAATTTGTGAAGTGTTTTTTAACATTTAATTGGATTTGTACATGTATTCGGTGGAAAATATATAGCTTTCTTAGATTTCTCATAGCCATCTGAGGATTGTATTTCATTAGAACAAAGTCTGATGGTGTAGCACTCAGCAATAAATTGTAGCCTTCAAAGAACAAAAATATATAGGATCAGCTAAAATTATTTTCCCTTTCTTACATCTTTACAATGATATTCCATAAGTTGATGAAAAATAATTTGCTTTATTTGCTATCTAGTTTTTTTTTCAGTTGATATTCCTCAGATACTTTGTTTCTTAGACAATCTGATTTTTTTAATCCCCCCGCCAAAAAGATGCACACAAGAAAAGATATATTTCTTAAAAATTAGTTTTGAAAAGCCCTTTGCATCAGCCATTTTGGCATCTGTTCGTTTTCCAGCCCTAGGAGGACCCAATCCTTCTCATCCTTAGTGAATCTGGGAGAGGACAGTGTAATCCAACTTAACTTGCTTTTTAATCCATGAATGGAAACTCTGTGATAATGGATGATTTCAGGTTTGAATTCCCAAATACTTTGTCCTAATCAAGTAAGGAAAGAGCCACAATTTAGTCCCGTTCAGTAAGCAAATAATCCTATTCTAAATTGCCTGGGCCACTGTCATTGATCCAGGTTTAAAATGAGTTGGTTTAAACCATGGCACTCTGACCCTCTGCTTCTGAATTTCCAACTCGTCTCGCACCACCCGGGATGGGGAAGCTGCTGGAAAGCTGGGAGAGGACCTTGAGCAGCTGCAGCGGCAGTGGCTCCAGTGTGACCCTCTGGAACTCTGTGGCCTTCGCGTGTCTGTTAACCCATGGTGTAACCAAGTGAATGATATGGGCGGCGGAGGAATCTTTAGATGCTCTCCCAAGAGAAGTGCCTTGAGGAGCAGGAGTCGTGACAGAGCCCTGAAGTGAGAAGGGTTAGTCTGTTAGAACAGAGCTCAGGAATCAGTGTACTGGCTCAAGCCAACTTTTTCTGGTTCAGGCACTCAAAAAGTGTGTCTTGTAGCTATGCCATGTACATCGTGCTTCCAGGAGTTCAGAGGGCCCTTCCAGGTCCTTGTACTAGACGTGTACGATCCAATCGGTGAGACTAATCAATGAAAAGAGAATAACACGTGTAAAATAATGCCAACCCCATGTAAGTGGACTGTCGTAGTTCTGAGAAGTGTGGATCAGTGAGGACTGATCAATCAGGCAGCACGTGGCTCAATCAATCAATTCTTTCCATGAACACTGAGCTACTCAATGCTCTGTGCTGGATTGTGGTAAACTAGGAACAGAGAAGTCAGCAATAGGTTCTCAGTATCTGCTCTTGCCAATTCTGCAAACAGTATTCACTCACCTGCTTATATGCTCAAAGTAGTTCCAATTTCAATGAAAAAAACAAACATACAAACTGAGATTTGTACTTGAGTACCCCCCCCCCTTCTTTTTAGCATAGAAATGTCCACAATGCTGTGAGGTCTCTTAGATAGGGAATGTGTCCTATTAATCTTTGTGTCCCCAGCACCCAGCAGAATGCCTAATATGTAGCAAGTAGTTAAGGAATATTTGCTAAGTAAATGAATCCTATATTCTTGTACTGAGTACATGATAACCATTTAATTAGACATGTGATTTGGACATGAGGGAAGGCAATTCTTCCTTAAAATTGTCCTGCCAATACCTCTCTAGCCTCAGTCCACCTGAGCAAATCTGGCTGTGTCACTTCCTTTTACTTCAGACTGGGGCAGCTTTGCACGAGGAGCATGTAGTATATGCCACCCAGATGTCCCCAGATAGTCCCCTTGATTATGCCTGAGTATGACACATCTGTAATCAACCCCCTGAGGTTGTTCTCCAGATTTTATCCTAAGAGATTAAAAACTGCCTTAGGCTTACCTGCTCAGGGGATGGTATGTAAATATGTTAACTACGAGTAAAAGCAAAACATACCCCCCAAAAAAAACAAATAAACAAAAACGATAAAGCAATGTGTCTTTTTACTCTGATAGATATTGTTCTTCCTTAAATGACAGATACACACTACTGTGTGTCAGGATGGCAGGACAAGAATGACAAGATGCATGTAAAAGTTTGAGGACTGGATTAAAAACGTAAATTAGGCCAGTCAGACAAATCTGCATAAGCACAGAAAACTGCTGTAATAGCCAGGCTCGGAAAGGATTACTATACAGAAATGTATCAGGAAATCCTAGGACTCTAGGACTATATACTTAATCAAAGATAGACTTTAGTAGGTCTTAAAAAAAAATCAAGACCTTTGTATTGAGGTAACACAAAGCCATGATCTTCCCCAGACTTAATCATAAATTTAGGTATTGTTAATGCTTAGTCCTTCAGAGTAATATTAGGACATTTTGAGCAATATTACATGTATTCAGCTGATTTCAAAATTCAATTCTTATTTCCATTTGGCAAATCATTTTAAAGTGGACCAGCTAGAAATTGCCTTAGAGAGGGCCTAAGTGTGTTATATTATGGTAAGAATGTGCAAAAAGCATTAGATTCTATGAATAAGTAGTTTTCACAATTTATGAAAATAATTTTTCTCATTGATATTATGTTAGTTTAAATATATAAAATCCACTTTTGAATTCCTCTTTGTGTCCCTATCACCTTTGCCTGCTAATGTGTTATTTCACATGCATTTTTTTTTTCCCTCACAGGATCCAATAAGAGAAGTATGTCATATTTCTTAGTCTGCTCAGGCTGCTATTTTTTTTTTTTTTCCATAGTTTTGGAGACTGGGAAATCCACAGTGAAGGTGCTAGCAGATTTAATTCCTGGCTTGTAGACAGCTTCTTTCTTGCTATGTATTCCCATAAGCTATCCTTGGTGCATGTTCCAGGAGAGAGATCACTCTGTCTTCCTCTTCTTATAAAGGCAATAATCCCATCATGAGGATCCCACACTATTCTAAAGCTAATTACCTCCCAAAGACCCCACTTCCAAATACCATCACACTGGGGATTAAGCCTTCCATAGATGCATTTTGGGGAGACACAAACATTCAGCCCATAACAGTAATGCATAAATCTACCAATATGATTTCTGAATACACAAAAAAGAACATTATGTAAAAGTACAAAGAATTTCTCTTTCATTAAGAAACCCAATTATTTCAGAAAACTCACGTGGTTTAATAACCCAGTGAGTATGCCATTTCCTAGGTATTAAACCAAACATACTACTTTTCAAAGCAAGGGGGAGGCCCTTCTCCAGGTGGTAGCTTCTACAGTGGTTTCAGGTAACTGGATTATTTTCTTATGCTCCAAGACCAAGCTCATTGGTCTGCATCCTTGGAAAGACTTTCTAGACAAATCTGGGTTGAGTTAACCCCCTAGCCCTTCACCATGCCTGAGCCTGCGGAATTCTTCACCTGTTATATCTTCATTCACCCTTTTCTGGTATATGTCCTCATCCACAACATCAAGACAAGAACTTATGTATCTTTAGTTCCTAAACTATATCTGGAATGTAACAGCACTCATGTATGTTGACTGAATGAATCAAGTCTACCACAATATAAGCTTCATGGGGTAGAGAATTTTGTTCTACTGTTTGCTGCTGACAGAATACTGCTTAGCACATAGGAGTTACTCCTAAATCATATGATGAATAAGGAGGTTATTAAGTGTGTAGTTAGGCCTTTGGGGGGAAAAAAAGGGCAAAAAAAATTCTGTTAGGATACTTATGATCCTCACTCAAGAATACAAGAATAGCCTATTGAAATACAGAGGAGTGGTTGAATGAAGAGAAACAGTAGGCCAGGAATCAGAAGACATGAGTTTTAACCCCTGTTTGGTGTCTAGGGAAAGTTACTTAACCCGTCTGAGCATGTTTCCTCATCTATAAAATCTAACTTCAAACATTTCTCCTCCTGGCTTTACACAGCTGTTTCATACCATAAGGTAAGATCTGTGACAGTTTTATTCAAACATATGTCAAAATGAATTTTATCAATCTTTTTATATGCCTGACCCAAACACGTATCTTTTTTTATTCTTCAGAACAACTACAGTGGAGTAGAAATCATCATGCTCATGCTTTACAGCTAAAGAACTTAAGGGCAGAAATTACCTAATTTGCCCATGGTTCACGGTTCTCTGTTGTAGAGCCTGGATTCTCACCCAGAGCTTTTAGTGTCATATTAATTCACCTCAAGTCCTGGACTAAAGTTCTTTTTTGCAAACTACTTCTGCAGCTTTTTTGATTTGTTTTCACTTTAACATGAATTCAGAACTTTCTAATTGTGGAGCTAAATCATTATTGAAACTGATTAAGTGAAGAAGTGAGAAACCAGGGTAACTGATTATGTGCAACATGAGCTTGCCTATACAGAAAAATACACACTTGAAGGAAAGATCACTACCAATTTATTCATTTTCTCCAATTCCCTTTTGTTATATAATTGAATTTTTTATCATGCTTTTCAAGATTTTAAGATAATATTTCAATGTCAGATTCATTCCATGTCAATTTCATTTTCAGGCATGCTTTACTGTCAGGATCAATAGTTCTTTGTAATTTAAACTTGGAGTTCACTATGCCTCTTGGTACCACCTGCCACCAGACTAGCTAAGCTTGGTTTTGACAGACACACTTCCCACTTTCTAAGTCATTAATAACACTTTGGAAATACCTACACACTTCTCACAAATCACTGAGACAAAGGCAGGAAAAAACTTTTAAATTATCAAGTTAAAATCATGTGTGTGTGTGTGTGTGTGTACGTGTCTATGTGAAAGAAGTGTTGTACAATCTGATTGAAATCCACTTCTCATTTTCTGTGAAGGTGATTCAATTTAAAAGAAAGTTAGAGAAGTAAAATATTTTACCACTTACCTCAGTTTTTGGCCCCCACACACTGAGAGGCTGTGAGAGTTGCAAATAGCCCTTGATAATAACCCACTCATTAGAAATGAGGGAACTTTTGGGTGGGGTAAGGTGGGGAGTTGCTCAGGGTTACAGAGCCACTCTGTGGAACCCACTCTGCTTTCCAGCCTATCTCCAGCTCTGGAATGTTGCTTTGGAAGCAACACCATATTACCAATAGTGACCCAAGTAACTAACCTTTACATTTGATTGGTTGGTTCTTTCATTCATTCATCCACAAAGTATCTGCGGTAGTAGAATAACATACTGAACACAGTGTGTTTTATGACTTGTGAAGATCTTGCAAAATGTTAACAAAATTTACAACAATAGCTGCCACTTCATGAGCACTTGGTACATGCTAGATACTATACAAAACAGTTACATATATAAATTCATTCTTTCCAAATATATATTTTTTGAGTGCTTGCTATGTGCCAGGCACTATTCTAGGCATTGGAGATACAGCAGTGAACAAGATAGACCAAAATTTCCATCCTCAAGAAGCTTACTTTCCTGTTTGGTATACAAACATAAGTGAAATATATAGCATATTAGATTGTAATAAATGCTAAGGAGGAAAAAATAAAGCAGAGATGGGAGATATGAAGTCTTGCAGTGTGAAAGTGAAATTTTACATAAGGGACCCAGGGAAGATCTTGCTGAAGGAATTGAACTTTTAATTGCATTTCAAATGTCAAAATTACATCAAAGGTGATAATGTACAAGAACATTTTACACAAAATTCTCCCCTCTGCTATGATTTCCTTGGAGGGAATTTTCTTGCCGCCTTTGTGAGTATGCATGTGTGTGTCCCGTAGTAGACTGAGCAGTGGTTTCCTCTCTATTATAGCCATGTGATGGATGATAACTTTTGTGAAAATGTTTGACAAAGTGAGGGAGCTAGCCTGCAGGTAGTTGGGAAGGGCTTGCTTGGGTTATTCCCTGAACAGTGAGGAGGTCGGTGTGGCTGGAATAGAGGGAATGAGGTGAGAATGCCACATTGAGTGTGATGAAAAAGCCAGAGGAGGGTTTCAAACATTCATGGTAAGTGTTGCCCTTTGAATTTTACACATGAGAAAAACTGAGGCTAAGCTAAGGCAAACTGCTTCCCCCAGATCACTCAGCTAGGTGACAAAGTTGAGATTTTAAAACCTTAGCTGTCTGATTCCAAAATCCATGATATTAATCATGACACTCTCTTGCATGTATTAAAGGAAGATGAACACAAATGGTTGAATACACTGGTACAAGTGCTAGAGTCAAAGTTAAATGAAATGCTATGTGTGTGTCCATTATATCTGGAAGGGTGTGACAAGGTTTCTTGAAGGAGTCATTGTTCAACTTGGGCACTCGTGGCTGAGTATCATTTCTAGAAACAAAGAAGGGTTTATGGAATTCGAGACAGATGGTCAAGAAAAATATCCTCTTTGACTTTATAACCACTAAAAAGTCATTATGTATAAATTGTTTTAACATTCTAATAGCTAGTAGTTGACATTCTAGTTAGTAGTTGGTTTGTTTGGCTTTTTTTAAAAAAGCATTACATAGGAAAGTTACAGTGGGGTCTGAGTTAAAAACACCAAGATCTCTCCATCCACCTGCCTCCTAGAGGTTCCTTCATTTGGTCCTTAAATTAGACCCGTAAACTCATTATCTTCCCCTAAGAACCTACTCCTGGATATTCACTCTTAGTGAATGTTACCATCATCCACTGAGTTAACCAAACGCTAAATGTAAAGGTCATTCTAGATAAGTTCTTCTTGCTTCCAATTAAGTCTCTAGCTCCAATACTTGTCAATGCTCTTACTTAAATATCTCTTGAACCTGTCCCCTTTCTGTGTCTCCTGACACTGACAATATTACATCCTTATCAAGTCACATGAATTAGGGAGAAAAGAGCCTCAGCTGAATTTCTGCTTTGTCTTCTTCATTTATTTATTCTTTCATCTATATTTATTAAGTACCTACTTCTTCCAGGCATCATGAGAGATACTGGGAATTGAAAAACAGGTGACTGCCCTCAAGGAACTTACCACCTTGTAGGAGAAAGGAAAGCAGCCAGGTCAACAGGTAATGGTGTTGCAGTACCCACATACTCAGACAGAAATGAGCCCAGGGGACATCCATCAATATTTGATGAGAACCCTCTGCTTAAAATCATCTCACTGTACTTCAATGCCTTCAAGACAAAGTGCACCCCACTTAGTAGTGCACTTAACAATGCCCTTCTTCATCAAGCTACTGTGTAACCTTTTAGCCTCACCTCTCACTGTTCCTCATGTTCAATCTACTATTGACAACAGAACGATCACTTGGATTTTCTCTAACCCTAACCTCATGCTTTCTGTCTAGCCAACCTATTCACTTCTCCCCAGGCTCTCAATACATACAAACGTGGCTCCAAGATCGCCTGACAATTACTTATTAGTCAAGTCTCAACTCCACTAACTCACCTACAGCCACTTGTTCCCCATTCACCTAGGCCGTTCTGAGCTCTAGGAAAGATAGAGGGGGAAACCTACATGGTAGCACTTATCATACTGGATTGTAGTTGTGGTTACTTTATGTCACCTCCCTAGCCGCTTGAGCTCCTTGAGAGAAGAAACTGTGTCTCTTCTTTCTGTATATTCTTCGTCTGATGCACTGCCCAAAATGTAGTGGGTATTAACCAAAAAAAATGAGAATGAGAACAATAATAATCATAGCTATAGGTAAAATTTATACAATGCCATTGGCTGGAGGTGAAGCCTGGTGATACATATGTATATATATATATATATAGAGAGAGAGAGAGAGAAACTATGTATATATATATTTTTTCTCATTTAATACAATATAAATATTAATAGACATATTCCATTTCACAGAGGAGGGAACTGGGGAGATTAGGCAGCTGGTCCGAGTTCTCACTGTGTGTGAGTGGTTGATTTGGGTGTTCAATCCAAGCAGTCTAGCTCCAGAGCATGTGCCATTAACCATCACTCTATAGTGCCTTGAAAAATAATGTTTTATACAGATTATAATGATTATTGCACTGTATCTATCTTTATCTTGTACATGAAGAAACAGGGAAAGTCAAATGGCTTTTCTAAAGTTACCCAGATAATAAATGGAAAGCTTGAAATCAAATTTAAGATGAATCTGACTCCAGAGCTTATGCTAAATGAATCAACAAATAAAATCACTTCGTCACTCCAAGTCCCAGTTTTCTTGTTTGAAAAAAAACCAAAAACAGTCAGACAAGATAATCTTCACAGTTCCATCCAAATCTAACAAATATATTATTTTAGTTTTAGTTTTTAAATCAGTTTTTGTTTGATTTGGAGGAACTGCAATGACAGAACAAAATATTTTTAATTCATGTGCAAATTTGATATCCTAAGATAACACTAAAAAGACTATGTTTTAAGGAAAAGACAAAATGAGGAGCTTCATCACTCATCAGAGCTTTTTGAAGGGCATAGAGGAGCCTGGAGACATGGCTCAAACTCATGACTTCTGTCTCAGCATCTTGGTCTTGGCTCAATCGAGTGCCATCGGCAACTGATCTGGGCTGGGTCCCGCTGTGTCAGCCTTCCAGGCAGCAAGGCACCCCAGACCTGCCCGTCCATTCTTCACGCAGCAGCAGTACTCACCCACCACTGATGTTTTAACCACATCAATCACTTTCCTAATTCTGCTTTGTACCAAATCCCAGCTCTTAATTGTAGGTTTCAAATCTCTCTACCAATTATTCTTCCCTCCATATAAATAGAAACATCCCTTCTCACTGCCTGCTTGTGACACTTCTCTCATAAACATACTTGTTCCAAGAATTTACGTTATCTCCTTCCCTTTCCTCCTGGCTTCTCAAACATGTTGCTTCTGCTTTCAAAACTCATCAAAAGTCACTTCCTTTGGCTAGCTTTTCCAAACCGATATCCCCTGGCTTTGGTATTTCAAGGCTTTCTAGTATCTATTGAGAAGTTACTAACAGAGAAAACATATTTGAGACCAAGTTTCCCACATTGTCTAAAGGAAAACTATGTGAATAAGAGTCAGAAGGAATTGCTCTGAGTTACATCTTTACGTGTTATTTTAGCCTCAGTCTTACCCATCTGTATAATGAAAATATTAATACAAACACCACTGCCCTATGAGAATTAAACACACTTTTATTTACTAAGCACATGTATAGTAAGTACCCCACTATGTGCTGACACTGCTCTGGGAATAAGGTATTTCTTCAGGAAATGATAACAGTTCCTTCATGTGTAGGTGATCACAGAATATATTTGTGTATTTTCCCCATTTCTACATTTAACTATAGATGTTTCAGTATTAATCACAGTTTTCAACATTAGTACAGTAACTTTTTCTAACAGTAGAGGATGAATAATCATCAACTGAGAAAAATTAATTCATTTATTTGATATTTCCCAATTCAAAGAAAATTGTGAAATCGTCCTTTCCCTATGCCTGACCTCCCACCCACGCTCAGCCATCTGAAAGGTAAAGATCAAACAAGTGTTCCAATGTTTGGACAGGCTCAATGCTTGAAAATTCTGCCCAAATCTACTGTTTTATAATAAGAACAGTTGGTCACAGATGAGCATCACTTCAGCTATTGATGATGTTGAGAACAAATCTTTATCACAGAAAGGGGAAGGGATGGAATTTTTAAACATAACCATTTTCTAGATGTAGAAGGCATTGTGAAGACCACACAGGCTATCACTGTGATTATAATAGAATGAAATCCAGATTTTAATGAATATTGATAAAGTGCTTGGCTACCTTCCTATACAGAGTATAGACCCATTCCCTTCTCCATGTTTGACTCATAAAATGACAATATTTTATGTATATTTGGGTGAGACTGAATAATTGGATTCATACTAGAGATATTTCATTTATAATAAGTGATTTAAGTGCTTGCATTTTCTTTCTTTTTTTAACAAAAGTGATGATCGAAGAGAATGATGGAAGGACCATTCTTATCAAAATGATCTAAAAATGATTAGTTTCATTCTGGCAGAACTTATTAATGCATTACACAGTCCATTGAAGCATGAACTTTTAGTTAATTTTAGAATTAAATGTCAAAAGAAATGTTATATCTGAAACTTTGTGTGGATCAGTTTAAGATATTCAAGTCACCAGATATTAATGAATAGCTTCTTGATACAGATAAGCACTTTACAGGTAATGGTATTGTGTGAGCTATAGATTGGAAGAAGAGTAGATCAACTGGTCTCGTTTGTGTTATTTTTTTCTGACACTTGATTATATAAATGAGCTCTCTTTATCTCCACCCTTTTCTTGCCAGTTTGTATAGCAAAGGCATCTTCTTATAGTTTTATGTGTTTATAAGATTGTGTGTGTGTGTGTGTGTGTGTGTGTGTGTGATCCACCAATATATTATTATACATTATATTGTGTGCCTACCAATTATAGTCTTGGTTGTAGATTTCTGGAGAACCTGATAACTAATACCAGGTTGGCACAACTAGGGCTACTTCCTGTTAGAACACTGACATCTTAACTCTGAAGCATTTCAGAAACATCTCACTTTGTACTTCAATTATACTAATAACACACAATTTGTATTATCATATTTTCTGGATGAAACACAGATCTACAGCTGTGTATTTACACAGAAATCAAGAAATGTGAGCCTGATTTCCTCTGGTTGGGGTAGCAGTTATTGGCTGGCTCCTTGATTCCTTGAGACTGAGTATTGATGAAGAGAATGCACGGTAAGCCTGAGCAGAAAATTAAAAAACTTGAAATCTCAGCAGAAAGTCAAACTCAAGAGATGAAAGGAAATTTATGGTGAAAATCCTTTAGGAAGTGAGTCAAAGAATGATTTATTTTACATGTTGATTTCCTGTATTAGGTAATTTCCAAATGCACTGAACAAGATTATCATTTTTAAAGGAGAAGTCTACCTTTTAGTTTTGGGAAAACCAATTTGTAATCAACTGAGAACATACTATGTGGAGGGCACTGAGGAAAATCAAAATATTTTGTGAATTCTTCAGTCTGATTGGACAGATAAAGGAATACATTAAAATGTTTATGACATTAGAAATTAAAATATAATTTAGACAAGAGGTGTCACGTGGCTAATTGTCAAGTAAAAAGCAAATATTGAATTTAAACCTGGACACAATTACTCTGGCCCAAGAGGTCCAGATGAGACAGGACTTATGGCGGTGTTAAAAAAAAAAAAACCCTAAGAAGGCCATAGTTATTCAAAATACACACTATTATTTTCTATAACTACGACTTACATGTATTATGTACTTACATTGAGCTTTTTTTTTCTTTCTTTGGTGATAATTCTATATATGTGCATTTAGACATTACCTAAAAACAGGGCATCAAAATATAAAGTAAATCAGTCTATAAGTCACTTCTTCTATTTGTTCTCTGATGAAAGAAACTAAATTAAATTGGGGAAAGGGAAACAGCACAAGCCATGGAAAATTAGAGAAGGTTTCTAAAATAGGGGATGATTTTCCCTATTTAGTAGAAATTTAGATCATGTATGTTACAAAATTTTGTTGAATGAATACAAGATTTATAGAGTGCAATGTCATCTGATTGCCCACAGGGAAATATCTAATATATAGCAGGACATTTGCTGGAATAGGAGAAAAAGGAAGAGGAAGAGGAGGAGGAGGAGGAGAAACAGGAACAAAAGGAAAAGCCAGTTTCAGGAATCAGGAAATTTCTATGGAAGAAGGAAGATTTTGCTTATGATTTTGGATTTATCCTAATCAGAGTGTGCCACATTTGATTTAGATATAAAGGTTTCCTCTATACTTTAAGAGAATTTTTTTAATGGGTAAAAAGAGTAGATGTCTCTTCTACCCTTTGTAAGGTGAAAATGCATATAAGCCCATCCTTAAAAATATTTCGAAGAAAAAAATCACTCTCATTGTATTATAACGTTTCCACTTTTTATTACCTTGTCCACACATATTTATTCAGTTCAATCATTATCTAAAGTTTATTTTCCGTTACATGGTCCAAAAGTTCTAATATGTTTTTAAAGAATTGGTCTACTTCTGATTCACATAAGGAGATTTTATTTTATTTATTTTTTTTTTTTAATTTTTTTTTTTTTATAGCTACTTTATTTATTTATTTATTATTTATTTTTGGCTGTGTTGGGTCCTCGGTCCGCGCGAGGGCTTTCTCTAGTTGCGGCAAGCGGGGGCCACTCTTCATCGCGGTGCGGGGACCGCTCTTCATCGCGGTGCGCGGGCCTTTCATCATCGCGGCCCCTCCCGTTGCGGGGCACAGGCTCCGGACGCGCAGGCTCAGCAGTTGTGGCTCACGGGCCCAGCTGCTCCGTGGCATGTGGGATCCTCCCAGACCAGGGCTCGAACCCGTGTCCCCTGCATTAACAGGCAGATTCTCAACCACTGCGCCACCAGGGAAGCCCCACATAAGGAGATTTTAGAAGTCTAGTTGCCTCATGCTAAGAGATCCATGCAAAATTTTCTGTCCTTGAGAAGTCAAACTTCTTCAGAGCTATTTTGAGAAGCAGAAACTTTAACAGATTTGGGACATTTTTGTGAAGACTTCAGGAGAGTGTTACAAAAAATATGATAGGTTCATTTGCGTTACCATATATAAAAAGGGAAACCTGTCTATGATGGAAGGTCAGACAACCACCTATTCTTCAAAGGATATTGGAAAATAAACTCTTTTCATCTGAAACACCACCTCAGTGGTGACCAGATGGTGGTTGTCTTTGGTGAGTACAAATTTCCAGCCCTTGTGACCTGCTTCACTGTGCTTGCAAGTATATGTAAAAGGATTCCAGGCTCTTCAGTGCTACACATCAGTTGTCAATTATTGAATAGTCCTGTTAGTGGATTTAAGAATACTTTTGGTGTTTCTTAGCTGTTGGACCATAGTTTCTCAGAAATAAAGGACTAGTCTATAATGAAAGCTTAAAAAGGGAGGGGATATTAAATGAAGACAAGGAGGGAAGGTTCCTCATTGGTGTGCCCTTAATTCTTTGAGGCCTCTCACTTCTAGTACTTAAAGGGTTGGTTTTCACCATAGCTCACCTGACACTCCTAGTTTCCAATCCAACCCTATTCTCTTCTTCTTCCCTGCAGACAGAACCCTGATTTTGTTCAGGAAAGCATTACACCTACCCATAGGTATAGTGAGATACTCATGTCCCCAGTCTTACTTGTATTGGTCATATTGTACAGTTCTGGACAATGAGACACAAGCAGATATTCTCTGGGAATTTCTTCCACTCCCCCTCCTCCTGCCACAAACATGGATGTGATATCTGGAGTATAAGAGAAAATGTGAACATGCTGAGGAAGTAAGAGAGAATGATGGTAAGAACTTGGGTCCAGGCTGGCATTAGTGAGCAGCTGAGCCCATGCAAGCAACCTCTTCCCTCTGACTTTTTTGTTATATGAGAAAAATTACTCCAAATTTGTTTTTAAACTACTGTTGGTTATGTATCTTGCTATTGGCAGCCTAGCACAGCCCTAAATGATACCTCTGGTATAGTAGAAAAAGCTGTGCTAATTTGATTGCTTAATGTCTTGACCTATCAATGTCTAAAGTCCCCAGGTGACTACTTAATGAAAGTGAAGACTTGGATGAGGTCCTTCGGGAAAGTTCAATGTCTGTTCTAGATAACTAAAAATAAATGAAATATGGGTGCCATAGATATGTGAATAACTTAGATTACCAAATTAGAATTTCCAAATGCCCAAACTCTTCCCAACAGGTAAATTAGTGAAGTTCATTTCCTGGGAAATAAATTGAAAAATACCTGAAGTTTTCTGGAAGAAACAGAGTAAATATGTAGTGAAAGCAATGGCTCCGTGGTCCAAAAACTCATAATTTTCTGACTCTTTCAGTGTCATGAAAGAGTTAATGTAAACTTCAAAGTTGTCCAATTTAGAATCAAAGTACTTTTGACTATTTGGCCAGAAAATCTTGCTCAATATTTATAAAACCGCCATACAATTAGCATAAGTTCACATGCCTATGGTGAAAAAAATAAATGAGAAGAAAGACTCAAGGAATTTTAATGAGCTCTGCCTTAATCATAGCCTGAAATAAATCTAATAAAGTATTTCTCTTTAACTTTCACTTACTGTTTTTCCTTCCCCTAACTGCTCCAGCTACACCTGTGTTCGGATACACACACTTATCTTTGAAATAGGATTTTTTATCATTTATCTCATAACTCGCAGTTCTTTCTCTTTGTTTCTGAGTATACATGCACATATAAAGATTTATGTTTATGCAAACACTCCTATATTTGGCTGTCAACCTTGCCTAGACGTCGGTTAACATGGTGATAAGGGAGGGTGTGATAACGTGGAAAAAAATGTAGAAAGGACTCACTGTAAGTGGAAAAGGGAAGCAAAAAGAGGAGACTTTTTAGGTCTTTTGAATTTACCCTTGAAGTTGTTGTATACGAAAAAAGATGTATTTTTAGGACAAAGTTGTAGTCCTCTGCAGTGTCTTGGATTCAATAGAAAACTATTGCCTGCCCCAAGCCTCCATCTTTACAATCCAAACGTTGGAATGCTTCTCTTCTTTACTAGACTCTGACTGTCAGCCTATGCAATGAACATACTGAGTTATTTGGCTGATTCTCTATCCCCCCAAAAGTCCCAGTATTGGTTTCCATGGCAAATATGTACAAACACACAGAACAAAGTCAACTTGAGAACGAGTTGAAGGGGGTGAGGAAAAAAGAGAATGGACCTTATATTTTTATCTCTAAATAAAAGCAAAATACATTTATATTAATTATGACCCCTTGAAACTTGCAAGCATTTCCTATTTGAATTCAAGTTCCATTCAGCTAATCTCATGTTGTAACGAACGTTTCAAAACCAAATTTTGTCCAGCATGCATACGACCCCTGTCATTAGGGAAGAAACTGAGTGTTTTGCAACTCATTCTGAAAATGTGGCAATAACACATTCTATGTCTATAGAAAGAGTGTTTCATAAAAGGAACATTTTAACATCAATAGGCCATGGGGGATTCACACATTGACATTCTATTGACATTTCTTCTGAATTAGTTAAGCCTGCTAGACTAACAATGGTTCTAATGGGAAAAATAAAGAAGACCAAACAGTGGAGAGGTAGCAATTTAAAGGTTTAATTTAGGTTTTCCTGTTTATATCACTTAAAAATCTAGATAATTGGTGATGTTCAAACTGGCAATGGCTTTGAATGTTCTTGATGGATTATGGCCTTTCATTTATCTCCTGAAGTTTAGTGCTTAATATGAGATAGCACAGTGGTCCTCCCTGTCAAAGAGAGGTTGCTGACATGATGGCATTTACAGCAGGTCAGCATCAGTACATTAGTTCATGTATTCACTGATGTCAAGTCGAAATTTTGGCAGTATATGTCCTTAGCCTTACCTTTTCATTAATATCTTCTTTGAAGCAAGTTTCATAAGGCAAAGAATTTATTCCCTAAAATTCGAAATGGAAAATAGGTATTGCATTTCATCCAGGACTAAATTCTATCTCTCTGCACCCTCAACTTCAATTCTATATCACAAGATGTTTCAGATCTCTAGAAGTCATTTATTTTTCTTATGTAAGAAAAAAAAAAAAAAAACCCAACCATTGGAGTCCTACCTAGAATAATCATAGCTTGATCGGTGTTGTAATATGTGGAAATAACATGTAATATGCCTGTGTTTAGTTGGAATCCATGTAGCAAAAGCTCAACACAAAAATTTGAAGTCTCTGTTTAAACCACACAATGCCCATTTCCCTGACGGGGATTTCTCGCATACATGTAGGGTTCCATGAAAGCAAATCTATGGTCAAATGCAGTTTATTCTTACTTATTCAATGTAACCCAGAAGAAAGAGATTTTTCCAATAATGTAAATGATAATGAAACTCTTCGGTCAATATTGCTCTCTTTTATGTAACAGTTTTGAGAAATATTGATGCCAAGTGAACTGGGGTCTTCCTGTGATTAGGGGATTTTTCTGGATAGCTCTGTGAAAGAAACCTAGGTGTTCAGTTAAGTTTCCCTTCCAGCAATCAATAATCATAACTTTTTGGATGTAGCAGTGGGTAGTGGTTAAAAACAAGGGGTTTAGTGTCAGTTTTAACCAACCAAGTTACTTAATTTCTAAATCTCAGTAGTCTCATCTTTAAGATGGGCATAATTACTATTCTCCTTCTCTTAACTGCTCCAGCTACATCTACACTAGATACACACACTTGTCTTTGAAGTAGGCTTTGTTATCTTTGATCTTATAACTTGCACGTTACCTGACATTTCATACGTTATGTTTACAGTTATTTCTACTAATGTCACAGGGCTCAGAACTCTCTAATGATTGGTTCAGGAGTGTGCAAACTTTATCTAGTAAGTTAAAAGAAAATTGACCCCTCTTCTCATGTTTTCTCATCTATTATGTCATCAAATGACAGACAGAGATCAGAATGACCATCAGGTAATTCTCACCCTAACTCTATCATCAATTTCCCTTCTGCTTCTCTAGCTACAAAAATGAGAATTTGGCGGGGGGCGTAGGGGGCTGCAGGAATCAAAATTAGCCTCTCATATGGAAAAAAAATATACGCCCAAGGTATTCTATCTCTCTATCATACTAAGAGAAATGTTAAATGGTTTAAGTAGAAACTGCTTGATCCAAAAACATTTTACAATAGGATAGTAATATAACATTTGTTTTAAAAGCTGTCCTGGAAAGAAATGGACAAACTCATTGTTTAGAAGATGACATCACGTGTTGGAATATGGCTTTGTTTGAAAGCATGCATGTTTGAAAATTCATCCCATCTGTTCAACTTTTATTATAAATAACGTGTTTTATTCATAACAGCTTATAGAGCAGTGATATGGACAGATAATAGAACCATATTATTTACAAAGAAAAATTCCTTTTTAATAGTAGACAATGTCCTTCTCTGTCTAAAATGGAGCAGCATGTGGGAGTCAATAGGATTTTTGTCTGTCTCATTTCTTATCAATAGATTGCAAATGCATTCCCCCTTTTAGGAAGAGTCGTGCCTGAAGGAAGCTTGTTGAAGCCTGTAGGGGTTGTTCTGACTGGCTTTGGCTTAAATATTTCCTTTTGTAATTATTCTGTGGTCTCCTTGGCATTCACTGCAGAACACAGCTAGGCTAATTTGAGAGCCTTCGAAATGTGTCTGTTCTAACTTTCTTGTAATGAGGGAGGGGGGAAAGTGTGCTTTAGGGAGAAATACACAAATATTAAAAAATGTCTAAATTATTGTGAACCAACCTTTCTAGTTCCATTCAGTATGTCACAGGATTATACTCTGATTTCTTTATAACTCTAAACCTACTAATGCTAATACCTTTCTGGGTGTCTCAGGTGTATCTAAATAAGATCCAGATTTGGACTTTCAAAGAAGTTTTCATGTTTTATTTTTATTTTTTCCATTTGGAGGAAGATGTACACAGCTTGCCTTTGTGGTAAATCTGGGACCTTGGAGGCAAGTGTTAAAGACCCTGGTTTGTTAGTTATGACTTTCTTTCCTGAAACAACCATTAGTCAATGCATCACTGAGTAACTTAATGAAGTAGAACCATTGCAAATTTATCTACTTGAGAATTCTTTACTTGCTAAAGATCTGATGTGAAGCTATTATTTTTATTTGACTCACCAGCCTTCTATTTCACTTATTAAGTGTTACACTGTTACATGGAACCTCAAGGGTTATATGAGGTAAATTTAAATGTTTGCTGAAAGTTAGGTAAGTGGAACCACATCCAAAATATACAAACATATTCTTCTACCATCCTCCATATTTGAAAACCATTAAATGAATCAAGCTACCTTTCATATATATTAAGTATTGCTTCCGTGTGGGCATAACATTGTTGAATTAGTATTGAATTGAGTCCCTTAGGTATTAACAACAGACAAGCAGTGATGTAATGAGTCCGGCACCATGTTAGACATAAGGAGATAATTACTGAGGATAAGAAGAGACTTCTGCCTTGATGGACCTTGTGAGCTGGTTGAGAAGAAAAAAATAACACACACGAAGTAATTAGACACAAGAAAGTGCAGCAACTTATGTCATTGGTTATTAGTATAAAAATAGGTAAGAAAAAGAGAACTCTATATAAATTGCAGTAGATAGAAAATAACTTCATGAAGAGGCCAACTTTTAGTTAAATTATAAAGAATAAATAAGAAGGTTGGAGAAATGGGAAGAAACTTTTCAGGTTCATTCAATTACTCATGCATATTAATCTAGTACCTATAACTGGCTGGGGAATATGCAGGTAAAATAGTTCTCTGTCCTCAAAGAGCCTCATTTTTGTTTTATGAATCTGACAAGCTCTTTCCCTTCATAGAATTTTTACACATGCTTCCTTAACTACACGTTTCAGGTGTCAGTGCTTAGCAAAGCACCCCACTACTCAGTAGCTTAAACAACAACAACAAAAATCATGCGCTGTCTCCCTGATTCTGTACGTTTATGAGTTCAGCTGGGTGGTTCTGCTTCATGTGGTACTGTTGAGACTGCAGTCATCTGACAGCATAGATGGGCTGGAACCTCCAAGATGGCGTATTCACATGGCTGACAGTTGGTGTTGGCTGTCATCTGGGAGCTTACCTGAGGCTGTCCTCCTCGCTGTGATCACTCTGTGTGGCTTGAACTTCTCAAAGAATAAGTGTTGGGTCTGAGAGGGACTGTCCCAACTCATGAAACAGGAAGCTGCCCATCTCTATGGACCAGTCTCAGAAGTTACATGGGGTCATCCACCACATTCTACTGATCAAAGCAAATCACAGGCCAAGCAAAAAGCTAAAGAGAGGAGAAACAAATAATTTGTGGCCATCTTTAATCCATCATACTGCCTAAAGTGCTTCTCAGGCAGGTCTTTACATAGCTGGCCCCTTCATCATATAAATGCCATCTCTTTTGAAAATTCTTACCTCTCCATTCTCTATATTCTCGCCCCACCATCACCAAATGTATACTCTCTATATCACTCTGCTTATTTTCTTCATTGCTCATTACACATTGTGATGTGCTATGATCATGTTTACGTTTTCTTAAGTTATGCATAGTGAGAATCTTGCCTATATCATTGCTCTATCTTTAGAGCTAAGAATAACACTTGGCACACGGTAGGTACTTACAAAATATGTGTTGGATAAATATGTTGAGAGATACAGATAAGAGCAAGGCCAATCCTTATACTCTTGAATAAAACTTTAAGGTTTATTCCAATTTGCAAAATATCATTATAAACACTAAGTATAGATCTTTGTCTTGTTCTGTGGATAGGAGTGAAAGGTCAGTTGATTCAGATTAGACAATAAGAGCAAGCTTTTCTAGAGGAAGTGACATTTCACCTGGGCCCTTCAAGGCTTGAGCAATGCTTTGATGGACATAAGGGCACTTCAGATGTGCAAACAACTTGAGTAAGGGATGGGGAGGCCTGTAGTAAACTCATTCCTGTGGTGGAGAAACAAGTTGCCGAGGCATTAATTTTTTTTTCCATTTCTTTTTCTTTTAACTTTGTATTTTATATTGGAGTTGATTAACAATGTTGTGATAGTTTCAGGTGTACAGCAAAGTGATTCAGTTATACATATACATGTAACTATTCCTTTTCAAATTCTTTTCCCATTTAGGTTGTTACAAAATAATGAGCAGAGTTCCCTGTGCTGTACATTAGGTCCTTTTTGGTTATCCATTTTAAGTATAGCAGTGTGTACATGTCAATCCCAAACTCCCTAACTATCTCTAAATTTATGGAGACAGCTTATAGATGGGATGATGGGATGATAGAGACCTATCATTCTTTTGGAGTCTTCCTCATCATGGGCTTCTCCTCTCAGGAGCCAAACCAAAAATTAGAGTGTCACTGTGAGAGCACAGAATTGAGAAGGAGATATCATGAGCAATTCTTACCCAGTATCCTTCTTCTATTTCAACGTCCTTCTCAATTAAGAAATATTTCTAACACTAAAATATTTCCTCAGTGACAGAGGGGAAGGGCAATGAACAAAGAAGGAAATAGCCAATGAAGGCTTTGATGTTAGTGAATGTTGGGAAAAACATTAAGAGTGGGCTAGCCCTTCTCAAAAGCCAAAAAATGTACCTATGAATAATATGGTGGTTACCAGGAAACCATGGAATTAATTCATACCAAGTTTGTATGGCAGTCAGCCTAGCCTCTTAAATATCTTTTACAATAGATCTTCCAAAGCTTTATCATACATAAGATCATCCTTTTCCAAACAGTAAAACCACCCAAATATCCCATCTCTTCCTAAACGACCTAGAAGTGGCTGTTAGAGCCTCTTTCTTATTTCACTATTTATTGTTACTGTTGTTTATCTATTTTTATCCCTAAAGGCTTTCCCCTGTACACCCTCACCCCAACCTTTTGTTCCCCTTTCTGTTCTATAAATCCCGTGACACCAAGAACTAAGTTTCATTAATTTTTGAATTTCCATCATCTCCACTGGCATGTGTGGCTTATCACAGGGGCTCGACAATGAATGGAAGAACTAAATGAATGGATGGTAGTGCAGAGAACATGGAAGATGTACCACCAATAGAGGAGTACAGTTTTTTTTTTTTTTCTGAATGAAAAATTACATAGTATTTTGATACCATGTTGGGAAACACCTGATTACCAAAGCTAATTAATATCTGTAGTCCTTTGTCTAAAGAAATGAGTTCAACTCATGTAACTGCTCAAATTCCCGCTCTAGCCAAAGGAGTCATGGTAGAATAGAAAGAGAAAAGCATAGGAAATCAGGTGATCCTGATTCAAATTCCAATTTCACCTCCAATTTACAGGGAAATCTACTTGTGCCTTAACCTCTCTGGACATTGGCTTCCTAGTCTATAAAATGAGGAACCTAATAATTGTTAAACACAATTTTGTATGTAAATATTTCCAACAGAGTCCCAGACACATGCCTTAGATGAAGCTAACCTTCATGTGGAACAAGACACTCATCTGCTGTGTGGTCCAGAGCAAGCCTCTCAGCCTCTCTGATCCTTCATTCTTCTTTGAAAACTGAGAATCTTCAGACTCTGGTTCTCACTTTCTTTTAACAACTCTGCCTTGCGGTTGAATTCTAGAAAAATAAAATACCACTTTTAATCCAATTAACTTAATCCTCTTAATAAGCACAAATAAATATACACCCCATAGCATTTTAGGATCAGCAGGAAGGTATCTATCACTCAGATAAGGCAAATAGATTGGCCATTAATTAGAAGAGAAACACAGCGAAGCCATCATAAAGGGGAGAACACCAGCAAAAGGTACAGATGGTTCAGAGTACTTTAAATCATTTTGATTCACTTCCATTCTTTAAACACTGATTGATATTTACAGTGTGTCAGAATCTATGCTGGGTTATAAAACAAATCAGGCTTAGATCTGTCTATAGAAATTCAGTCTTGAGATTGTTGTCGACCTGGATGCTTCTCAAAACAAATCACATTGGTATTGCGCAGTGACCCCTGACCCAGGGCACTACCAGACCCCAAAGCCTTGACCCTATCACCTAACTTCCCTGGACTTCCATCTGTTCATTTATAAGAATGGTGGTCTCCTCTAGCTTCAATGCTTTAAGATTTAGAGCGGGTGACATTTGCTATGTTGCGTTACAAGCTCACACATGGGCCTGAGCCCACCTGCTCCCCCTGGATCTACTATCTAGACATCCCTGAGCCCTAGAAGCCTGCAGCATTGTCCTGATTGCCACACATCAGCATTAAATTAGGCATTTATCATATTTGAAAAGACACACCATCTGCAGATCTCCACCATTGTGCAAAGTTGTCATGAACAATATGCTACTTTGCAGTCTGCACTTTTAACAACAAATGGGGAAATTCAACAGCAACCGGAAATAAACTTGGGCTTTGGAATTCCATTTCTTAGATGTAGTTAGTGCTCGGCCAGTCCCCAGAACATCACTTTCCACTTAGAAGAATGTAGAGCTAAGCAAATTCAAACTGAAAAAACATCTTTTAACTTCCTATGTGAACAGGAAGGCAGCGAGAGCATAAAGGTAATAAGATTGTCTGATCATAAGAAATTGGAATTTGCTATCTTGCTAGACCATTATTCTTAATGCACAGCTGAAGTTGGCTACATTTCCTTGGCAGAGAAGTAAAACCGTTCTGATTCAAAGTAATAAGAAATGACTTGGTAAAGATTTTTCTAATAATGGTATTTAAAAAAAAATTGCTGACAAAAAAACGGTAAATATTTTCTTCTTGTCAGTGCTTAAGGGATATAAGTGATATATTCGACAATAAATATGTAAAGTTTATAATTGTATTTAACACAGTATTGATTACATTAGAGGTGCAGTAGTAAGTATTGCTATGTTTAAAATACAGTGAAGCGTGAGTAATTTTGTTTCCTGCTTTGGGTTATTATAAAAATTGTATTTTGAAAATCTAGCCCCACTAAAGTACGGAGGCCCCCGAGAGCTTCAGGGAATCATTATTGTAACAATTGCACATGTAAACTCTTTTCACCACTAAATATTAAGAGGTTAAATGCTAATAGGTCTTTCAGATTGTTTGCTTGAGGTTTCCTTCATCTCCTATTTAATTTCAAGCATTTATTTTCAAAAAAATCAAAGAACTAGAGCTGTGTGAAGAGGTTGTTATTACCTCGAATCTAAAGGAAATGAAGACAGTTGCAAAATTGCCTGGCCTTATTATCCTGTTTCTTTTGAATACAATAACTCTTTAATGAGATACTGTTTTTCCTAAAATATCTCTAGATGGAATACTGGGACTGCTAATTCTTTTACTAGTTTTAACTTTCGAGAAAAAAAAAAAATCATCACTAGATCAGGAACCATGAATCAACATTACAATCATCAGTTTTTAAGAAGATGAATAAAAGTCTGGAGCCAACCCTAAACACACCTAATTAAAAGAAAAATAGAGAAGAAAATACTTTCTCTTAAAGTTGTCGGATATGCTTAGGCACATCCAAACAAACACGAGGCCATCTGGTAGCTTTCCACGATGTGTCTTTTATAACTACATGGCCGATGTAACATAGCGCCTTCTTAATTGCTTTCACTAGCTCTTCTTCCTCTTCGGCAGCTTGCTTTACCCTTAAGCTTCTCCTGGGTACCATATTTTCAGCCCTTTGTCTATGTTGATGACTCCCACGTAGATGCCTCCATATCTGTCTTCCCCTGTGAACTCCAGACCACCAATTCCTAGTGTGTTTTGAAAACTTCCAGATAGGTTGTCCTCAAATGTTTCAAACCTGACATGCCCATAGCTGAACCCTCTGTCTTCTATTCAAAGTTGTTCCTTCTTCTATATTTCCTAATTCTGTTCACAGCATTAGCAGTCTTAGACCCTCCTGTCTTAAATCAGGAACTTCAGGTTCATCTTTTTTTTTTTAACATCTTTATTGGAGTATAATTGCCTTACAATGGTGTGTTAGTTTCTGCTTTATAACAAAGTGAATCAGCTATACATATACATATGTCCCCATACCTCTTCCCTCTTGCATCTCCCTCCCACCCTCCCTATCCCACCCCTCTAGGTGGTCACAAACCACCGAGCTGATCTCCCTGTGCTAGCGAACTTTTTTCTGATTTTCCTTCAACTATTCAGTGGCTGAATTCTGTTGCTTCATCTTTGAAGTCTCTTACCTTTCTCTGACATCCTCCATTTCACTTTGACTGCTTTTTCTATCTCCTTTCCAGGAGAAAAGCTCCTCCTAAATGTTTCTGTGGTACCCTATGCTGACATCCATCATAGCCCCATTCACACTAGAGTGTAATTTCCTTTATCTTCCTGTCCCCATCTCCCAGCACTCATGACATGCCCAGTAAATGCTTGTTGAGCAAACCTTCCCAGTCACTTCTCAAGTTCACTTCCTTCTGGGTTCTTGTTGAGCCTTTAGCTCCTCTCTGGCCTGCTGTCTCTTACGACAATCCAAGCAAACGTGGACACTTATTTAATCACTAGCCATGCTGACTTCCCATTCTCCTACTACTTCTACCCTCTAAGTTTTACTTTCCTACCTCTCTGCTTTCACCTGTTCCAAGGATAAAAACCTTACTTCCACATATTCTTATGGAAGTGCCCTCTTTGCTTAATACCTTTCAAACGCTTTCTCCGAAAAGCCTTCCCAGAGCATATCTTAGACAGAATTAATCTCACTACATCTCACCTATATTCAAAAGCATTTTCCTACTGCTTTGATTGTATCTTTAATTGTTCTTTTGTTCAAGATATCTTGCCAGGCTTGATTTTCTTACTTGATCATGGAAGGTACAAAAGGTGACATTCTCATCTCTGTCTCCCATATACTTACTAGGTACAAAGTGTCTTGTGTTCAGTTAAACTGCTCTTGAGTTTGATTTAGTGTTTCCCCACTAACTTAGACCTAAGCACAAAATAACAAGGTTGAATTGGATAGTGTGTATTCCAATAAACATATTATGCATAAAATCTTGATGTACAAAACAGCACTGACCACATAAAATAATAACAGGAGATACATCTGCCACCAAATATTTCTAATATGATTCATTTGAAGCTGTGAAAAGATCTAATTCACAGTCTGCAATGTAGCATGAGATATCACTTGTGGACTGGGTACCATTTAGATTTAATAATTCAACTCTTAGTGATTTATATATTTCATCCTATAAAATTTAGCTAAGGAACTACTTGATACTATAGCTTTCTTACTGTGAATAATAGTAATATAATCCTTCTCATTTTATCTAAAACTTATCCAAGATTTTGAGAATTAGTGAGAAAGTGCTTTGAAATATTTTCTCATTAATCCTCAAAAGACCCCTCTGCAATAAATTTGTAAAAATGATTAAGAATTAAAATTCCTTCACAAAGAAGACTACATCTTTGTACTATTTTTCAGCTAACTTCAATGAAATTTTGAAGTTTTAAAATACAAAGGAGCTGTAAAACATTTTATTTCTGTAGGCTTCAGAGGAGAAAGTCAACACCGCTTTTATTGTAAATGTATAAATAAATATTGATGTTTGTCATGGCATATGGAGATATAGATTTCTAAAAGATACAGTTTAGGAATATTTTAGCAAGTTTTTACTCTAAATATAGTTGAAAGTGTACCTTTTACCATGTATCTTTAGAGAAGTTCTCATTTTGTGTTAAAGAAAGCTTTGTGTTCGGAGCCTGTTTATTTACATTCCTTTGAGCTACCTCTTCTTAATTTTCAGCTTATTAAATAGATTGTAATTTATCATGTAGAGTGTATTTTTGGTTCAGTGATTCCTCTAGGAAGCATAGTTGATGAACCATAATTATTTTCCAAAAGCTAAAGAAATGATTAAACTTTAGTTATTCAATTTACGTATGTGGCAAAAGTGAAGAATTTTCCAAAATGTCATAGATTGTTTAAAAAATAAAGCATGCTTACATGAGTTTCTAAATCTGATTCTAAAATGAACTTCAAAGAAGATATTAGATAAAGTGGCAGAGAAGCACATCTATATGATTTAATAACACTGGGATAACGTTGGTGTAATTCCAAAAGATAACCCTTCCCAGGGCAATGCAAGCATCATAAGATGTGAATTCCAGCAAATATAGAAAAGGCAGCATAAAAAGCACGCATGCTGAATATAATTTTCAAAGAACAAATTGATGAAAAATTCACACTGGTAGGGGGTAGATTCTGATATCGTCAGAGCATCTGTGGAATCAAGATAATTACAGCATTCAAAACTTGGGACAATGAGATGCAAATAAATTGCTGTAGTTTTGGGGGAAATAATGTATTTGATGTAAGGAAAAAGAGAAGGGAAGGAGAGATTATTACCAGCTACTGATTACTCAGTGAATGCCAGGTATCACTGAGGACTTTCAATAAGATATTTTATGAAATGACTCAATGGTCCTGTAAAGTAGGTATTATTAGCCATGTTTTTACATATAAAAAACTAAATTCAAATGACTGTTCAAAACTTCCAAGTACCTAGTAGCAACAGCTGCCAGGAGATATAGATAGATTAGATAGATAGATAGATAGATAAATAGATAGATAGATAGATAGAAAAAAACACAAATATGAAATCATATATATAAAATCATATGTATATCCTATATATATATAATCTTATATATATCATTTTTTCTCATATGTAGCTCATATATATTTGATGATTATTTTGACTAGGATAAAAGATGCCCAGATAGCTGGTAAAACACTGTTTCTTCGTGTGTCTGTGAGGGTGTTTCTGGAAGAGATTAGCATTTGATATATTATAGTATGCTGAGAAAAGAAGACCCACCCTCCCCAGTGTGGCATCATCCAATCCATTGGGGCCCTGATTAAGGCAAAAAGGCAAAGGAAGGGTGAATTCTCTCACTTTCTTCTTGAGCTGGGATGTTGGACCTTTCCTGCTCTTAGACATTGGCGCTCCTGGTTCTCAGGCCTTTGGACCCAGAGACTTATACCTGTGACTCCCTGGCTCTCAGCCTTGTGCCACAGGCTGAATTACACCATCAGCTTTCATGGTTCTTCAGCTTGCAGAGCTCAGATTATGAGACTTCTCAGCCTCCATAATCATGTGAGTCAATTCCTATAATCTCCTCTTATATATATCTGTATGCATCCTATTGGTTCTGTTTTTCTGGAGAACCCTGACTAATACTATATATATATATATATACCTCCACCTTTCCATCTCTCCTTTTGGGACTGTGTAATAGGAAAAAAAAAAAAAAAGGAAAAGATAAAAACCCTCAAGGGTGACCCTGTACCTAGTTGACAAAGGTACCCTTAAAGGAACCGCTCACCATTTCATGGAGCAGTGGCAGCTCAGGTGGGAGTCTGCACTGAGTGGCTGTCCAGGTGAGCTGCGTGCTCTTTAAATGACTGAGAGATCAGACATGTGTCTTAGCTTTTCCAGCAGGGGCCCTCACAACACCTCATGAGGAGGCTATCATGTGCTACACCAAGGAGCCTCCCATATGAGAAGTTGCCACCACTGTCTTCAGGAGTCAGATATGAGCTTTAGAGTCACCCAGGCTCCAAAATCCAAGTGGATATTTCTGAGATTTTGTTTTCTCATATCTAAAATGGACATAGTTATTCCTGCCTCAAAAAGTTGTCATTGAATTAAACTGAGATAAATACATACAAGGGCTCAGTACGGTATCTGACTTTAAGTATACGGTGGCTTAAAATAACTAAGAAGAGAAAGAAAAAAGAACAGACAAGGAAAAGGAGGACAGAGAAGATGGGGGGACATGAAGGAAAGGGAGAAGGGAAAAAGGAGGAGCAGGGGATGGAGGAGGAAGGGAGAATTAAGAGAAGAGGAACTGCTGGGAGTTGCTGTTTCCAGAAGCTACCATAAGTTTCCACTAATGAGATGTGATGGAAATCATGGCAGTTGCTGCAGCCCATAGAATGCCACTGCAGTTGAGGGCAAAGGTATTTGGGATCTACCAACATGAGTGACAACTAATAGAAAATGGTGCCATTGAGAGCAGCAGAAAGTGATTCAAATCAATGCTATGTTGGAGTCAAATCCGGCTCTCACTTCTATCCTAAAATGAGACTCTCTTGACATTTGGGAAATGTGTAGTGATTATTGATTTCAGTGCATCACTGAATGAGGATAGACGGTAATAATCTCTACCAGAAAACCTGGTGGAAATGATAGCTCAGAAACTCAAAGTGTTTCCTTGAGCCAATTACAGAGGCACTAAACAGTAATCTGGTCCTCAGATGTCCAGGGAACACAGGCTATAATTAGAAAGGAGTACTGATAAAGCAGTGCTAAGGTAAAAATAAATCTATCATTTGAAAGTTTAATTAATTTGAAGGAAACAAGAATGAATTGACAAACCTTGTACATATACATACCCACGTGTGCACACACACACACCACACACTTTTATTTTTAAAAATTTTTTTTTCACATTTTTTTTGAATTTTTGAATTTTATTTTATTTATTTTTTGATACAGCATGTTCTTATAAGTTATCCATTTTATACATATTAGTGTATGTATGTCAATCCCAATCTCCCAATTCATCACACCACCACCCACCCACCACCACTTTCCCCCCTTGGTGTCCATATGTTTTTTCTCTACATCTGTGTCTCTATTTCTGCCCTGCAAACCGGTTCATCTGTACCATTTTTCTAGGTTCCACATATATGCATTAATATGCAATATTTGTTTTTCTCTTTCTGACTTACTTCACTCTGTATGACAGTCTCTAGATCCATCCACATCTCTACAAATGACCCAATTTTGTTCCTTTTTATGGCTGAGTAATATTCCATTGTATATATGTACCACATCTTCTTTACCCACACTTTTCTTTTAAAAACTGATACTATTATATATGAACTGTACAGGAAAAATACCAAATCAATATCATGACTGTTCAAAATAAACAGTAGTTTTGAAAATCTTATCTGAAAATTTGAAATAGCAGGCTTTTACAATGTAATCATGAATCAACATATCTGTTGTGGTTTACAAAGCACAGAAAGCAGACAACCCATGTATAATCAATTGCCAGGTTCTCTTTATCTGTAGCTCTATGGTATCTGTCACATTCAACCTCATCACCACTTTCTACCACCCCAGTTCTGACTCTTGTCTCTGTATAAGGAACTAGTGCACTTACCTGTTAATTGGTTGCCCATATTCCATTTTCTCCCATCCAGGTTATGCTATACACTTTCCTAAAACTCTGTTTCAGTATACATTCCCCCGGTCAGTTGGAAACTTTCTTTTTTTTTTATAAGACAAAGTCTAAACTCCTTGTCCTGACATTTAAACCTTTTCAAAACTGTCCCCGCAATTTCTCACAGGCAATATTTAACTACAGCAATGTCTCCCAAAGATAGTCTGGAATCTTTGTCCTGCTAGATGTTTCACAGTTAAAAATTAAAAAAAAAAAATTTTAAAAAGGCTTCCTGATCAACTAAGAATTTGCTGAATTAATAATCATCAAATAGCTCATATCCACTGGGGATTTCCTTTGTGCTAGACACTTAAGACCATATATGCTCTGTATTACTTAATCCTCAAAACTCTACGTAGTTGATTAATAGAAGAAAAGAACAACCAAGGCCTAGAATGAGGTAAGGGATCTATCCAAGGTTACATACCTGGCAAGAATCAGAGTCAAAATTTGAACCCTGGTATGTCAGACTCTGGGACCTGCACTCTTACCCAGAGGGTTGCTGTATCCTTTTCTTGCAGGGTCTCAGGGAATTTTAGCATATTGAAATCCCTGAAAGTCCTGACATGAAAAACTCTGTAGAGTTTTGTTTTAACCAGTTAAATCTACTTTACCATAGGAAGTGCATTTCATGAAATACCTCTTAACATTTCCATAAACCTGGGTTTCCAAATAGACCTTTTTAGGAAATGCTGACATAAGTGATTTCCAGTCCTCTCTCATCCAAACATGTTTTTTTCCAGGAGTTGCCTACCAATCTCTATTCAATGACTTTCAGTTCATTTAAACAGTTAGTTTCAAGTCCCTGTATGTACTTTTTTGTCTAACCTCATCCCTTCTCCTTAGAACTCCCTCTACTTTATTCTTATCTAAATCTTTGGTACCCTCAGTACCCCTGAAATCCCATCTTTTGTCTGAAGCCTTTTCCTGACTGCCCAGAGATATACCGAGTTTAGTCTTTCTCAGTTTTTCTGTAACACTGGGCTGAGGGGATCTTGAGTTATACTCATGTACAAAAGAGATGTTCTACAATTGTTATGCCAATAATCAGCTTTTGCTAGCAGTCACCTCCCCTCATTTCTTCCCGTGAGCAGATCTTGAGTAAACCCCAAGAAGGATCGTTCAAAATTCTAAGCCTGTGGTCTTTTTCTTTCCCCACAGCAGCATACGTTGCCTTGGACCACCAGCAGTACCACTATATGTATGTCTCTCTCCTGAGGTACACTGAAAGCTCCTTCATGATGGAGATCAGATGGTTTTTCTGTCCCTGATCCACTTATATGGTGAAAACTTTAGCTCAAAACTCAGTTGCTAACTGGCTATTCCAGTTATAAGCTATATACTTAAACAAGTTGTTTAGTCTCTCTAGGACTCAGTTTCATCACCTGTAAAGTAAGTGGACATAATATTACCTAATTCACTGGATTTGTATGAAATGAAAAGACTTTAAACAGATAAAGGGGGCTTTGCAGAGTGCCTCACCATTTTTAAGTGCTCTAAGACTTATGGATTTATTATTGTTGTTATTGTAAATTGGTTATCTGCCATGTTCCAGGCATTTCACTATATCACAAAACCAATTGAAGATGGTACAGTCCCTGCCCTCAGCCAGCTTGTGTCTGGGAAGAAAAAGAGTGCAAGCTAGGTGGATGAGTTGGGGCAGCTCTATCCAAGGTGAGCAGGAGAAGGGTCATAGAGAAGGCAGCTAACTGACCAAGCCCTGAAGGACAGACCAAAGATAGAGGGCATTGCTGGCAGAGGGAGAAGCATTTGCAGGGGTCCTGGATATGTTGCATGGCTCGGGGCACTTGGGGAACTGAAAGTTAGTCCAAGTGTCTAAAATATGATACGTGATGGCTAGAAAGTGAGCTGGAAAACTACATGAGCAGCTGTTGAAAATCTCACATGTCTTAAGGCACTTAAACATAATCCCGTTGCTAATGGGGTGAGCGGGAATAGGTCAACGACGCATTTAAAGTATAGAGAAATACGATCAGATTTATATTATAAATGTAATTTTGGCTATGTTATAGAGATTGGTAAAAGATAAGACTGGACTTAGGGAAGAGATAAGGGAAATATGAGGAGGCTCTGAATAGGGATACAGCAGTCTGTTAAATACACTTACATATTGGAAAAGAAGCACAGGTATGAGTAGCTAAAAAGGAATTACTTTTAATAAAATAGATAACTAATAAGAACCTGCTGTATAGCACAGGGAACTCTACTCAATACTCTGTAATGGCTTATATGGGAAAAGAATCTAAAAAAAAAAAAGAAGGGTATATATATATATATATATATATATATATATATAACCGATTCACTTTGCTGTACATCTGAAACTAACACAACATTGTAAATCAACTATACTCCAATATTTTTTTTTAAAATGTGAATAAACAGTTTCTTTGAACATAAAATTGTTACATTAAATATATTTTATCTAGTGTAAAATAAGTGTGCAATTGTTTACCTTATAAATTGGCTAGGATTGTTAAAAATAATTATAATGTTGGCAAAGGAAAGATGAAAGCAAGTATAAGTTGATAATTGCTATCATGAATTGAAAAGCTTGTTTTTGCCCTTGGGCCCAATAATTTCATTTCTAGGCATCTCTCTTGGGAAATATTGTAAAATTCAGCAACACTTAGCAGAATAAAGAATTGGAAATATGTATTTCCAGCAAAGAGGGAATGGTGAAGTCCTCAGTTATGATATATCAATGTAATCTAATCTTCTGAAGACTTTTAAAATTACAATCACGATGTGTTTTAAATGAGGTTGCTAGATAAAACAGGATGTTCAGTTGCATCTGAATTTCAGATGAACAATTGAATACTTTGTTTAGTATAAGTATGCCCCAAATATTGGATGGGACATACTTAAACTAAAAAGTTACTTGCTGTTTATCTGAAATTTAAATGGATCTGGGTGTTTTGTATTTCTATTTGCTAAATCTGGCGACCCTAGTTTTAAAGAACCTGCAAAAATGCAGTTTACACTATTTAGAAATGTAAGATAAAATATATTAATTGTACTCAGTTATGGGGGGGCAGGGTGGAGAGGTATGACTTGAGACTGTAAGGAAATACGAAAAAATTAACTCAGTGCTCGTTAGCTGTGGTGGGGTTTAATTACAATTTTTTTTTCAGTTTTTGGTGTTTTCTTTGTCTTTATATTTTTCTACAGTGAGTTATTTTTATAAGCAGGAAAATGTGTATATGTGCTTTTATATGTTCATGTATAATTATATCCCACTTTTAACATTGGCAGTGGTCCACATTTTTGAGTGATGTAAGTTAGGATACATACTGATTCCCAAATTACTATCAGACACAAAGCTTTCTCAAGTAACCCCCAGATCTTATGGCATAAATCCAGGACTGTGATTCAGTTTTCAGCATGTCATCCCACTGGTAAATTCTTCTCCATGCACCCTCTCTCAAATCTCCTCCACCCCCGCCATCAATTACCTTCCCATTAGTCCAGACCAAACTGCTTGTCTTCCTCCAAACCACTTAGCAGAACTTCAGTATGTACTTGTTGAAAAGTAGAGTAAACGAATAAAAGAGAGAAATAAGGTGGGAACATTAGCTGGCATTTCTCATTAGGCTTACCCTGGTATATATGTTGGTCCCAGTTGCATAACTTAATGGCTTCACAGGATTGCTTTGACAAATACTAGAGTAGAAATACATGCTCCATAAAAAATGGAAATAAAGAAAAATAAAGATCAGTAAAAAGATATGTTTGTAGAAAAACTTTAGTGCACTCGGGAGTCTGGAAAGGTCTCTGAAAACAACAAAACTGGAAGAAAAGATTCCAAAACACCTTACAGTTTCCAGATTTGTTTCCCAAGTGGTCTTCAGTGTTTTTTCTCTAAAGGAGATTTTTGTAGGATCTTATCGCCCACTCAGAGGATGACAGCTATGTACTAGACTGTCTTGCTTAAAACAGATTTACTTTTTGTGCCACGGTATTTTCAGTTTTATTAGGCACTTACCATAGAATAAGCGTTACACAAACCAACAGCAAACAAACAACCCACTGTCTTTTCAGGTTTGATTTTGAGTAGAACTCTGTGAGAAGCCTATTGAAAAGCAGATGTTACGTGAAGGGGTCGCTCAGGCATTCGTTTTCCCCACACCTGCTTTTCTTTAAGCCCCTCTCTCTACCCTTCGTTATTTACTCTAGCTTTTTTTTGAAGTCCTGATAATTGATGATAAAGCTGCAGGAGCACTTTTAAAGGGACAAAATTGTGTACATGCCAAGAGCATCTGTCCTTTCTTCTCTCCAGTCCCCTTCCCACCCCTTCTTATCTTCCCTCTTCTTTCTTTATTTTTCCTCACTTTGTCCTATTTTCTTAAGTTTAGTTTATGTTTCACTTCTTCATCTTTAGTGCATTGCCTCTCTTTCTTTCGTTGTAAGAAACAGCTTTATAGCTTTTGTCCCCAAGGATCTTTTATTCTAACTCACAAGGCAGCTCCACACAAAGAAGCAAGCAAGGGATCTCGATGTTTCTAAATTCTAACAGATTTAAAAGTCACTCCTTGCACCAGAAACAAGAAGCTGGGAGTATTTTATAAAAGGTTATTGAACATATGCTAACAACGTCATTACACTTTTTGTTCTCAAATGCTTTGTTTGTCATTTATTAATGATATAAAAGCAAAATACAAATCTATTTACTGTTCGCTGGGTTCACACAGCTGCGTGAAGCTCATGTATGGAATGAATTGGGCAGTTGAAAGAGCCAAAGCGAGCACAGGATTTGAAAGAACATGTAGATACTCAAGTGCACCTTGTTTGAAGAAATTTATTTTTTTACACTCTAGACACACCTTGACTTCTTGTGATAAGACACGTCAGAACTGATTTCAAATACTGACCTCGAACTTTTCTTTTTCAAGAATAATACTTTGAACATCATTTCAATTATATGTGCCATACTCATGCTTGAATATTCTTCCTAATGGCATGCCATAATCTTTCATGTCTTCATTCCTTTGTATTTATTCTGCCCTTATAAAGTGTGTTCCCCACTGGTTTTGTTTCCACTCCCAAATTTTAGATCCGTAAATCCCCCATGCTTTCTGCACCACCATCATAGCCAAGTTTCCAGACTGTGATTTTCCTTGTTAATAATAAAAAAGAATGTTCATTGCGAAAACTGCAAACAGTACCTAAGGGACAAAACTGAAAAGTAAAAATTTTGTCTCCTCCTAACTCCCATTCTCACACCTCAGAGAGAAAAGCAGGTACAATTTCATGAGCTTCCTTTCAAAAAAAAAAAAAAAATCTATGCAGTTAAAAGCAATTAAAAATGAAAAAAAAAAAAAAAAAAGCCTCTTCTGGCACTTATGACAACATGAAATGTGCTCCCCTATTGGCACATGTTAATCTTCCTTGTTCTTCTAGATGATTGCAGTGTATGGCATTGCATGCAAGTACCACGATTTGTAAGCTTTATGTAACCAGTTGCCGACTAATGCACATTTTGACTGTTTCCAGCTTTTGCCATCCATCATAGTGGTGAATCTTTATACACATATATTTGCATATTGGGGGGGGCATGCCCATACTACAGATTTGTAAGAGTGGAATAGCTGGATCAAAGAATATGTGCATACTTTATTTTGAAAATCATTATCAAAATATGTTTCAAAATTATGTTGCATTTCCCACTTAATATTATGACACATACTTCCTATATCATTAATTAAAAACTCCATTGTTAATAGCTGAATAACATTCTTTTTGCACATGTGCCCCATAATTTATGCAACAATACCCTCATTTATGTGATTTTTGAGGTTCTCAATGTTTGTAAAATGTGTCCTTGCTGGAATCTGTCTCTCTTCATTGTGCTGACATATTTCACTGTGTTTATTGTGATAGAATTAACAAGGCTGATTATTACTTCTCAAGTTGAGCCTAGAATTTTACATATTTATTTTGGAAAATAACATGAAAGTATTTTCAGGAAAAAAGGTCGAATTTAAAGAATTTATGAATATTTTTAGGTAATGTAGAATGGTAGATGAATAGAGGTACAGAGTGTAGTTGTTTTTTATTTGGGGGTGGGAAGGGAGAGAAGGGTGGAGAAGAGAAGTCTACAATAAACAATTATATTTGAAATGAATTATAGTATACAGAATTTTAACTGGAATATTAATATGCTTTATGAATGTTGTACTACTATAATGGCATTTCTAAAGTATCATTTGACTCAGCTAAGGTAGGCAGGAGTCTGGAGAATTCTTCTTCATAAAAACTGACACAAAGAAAATGAAGTCCTATGCACGCTAATATGTTGGAGTACTCGGCAGAATGCCTGGGACCTTGCCTCCTCATCACTCTACATTAGGGTTTATCAACAGTGACACTGTTGACATTTGGAGTTGGATAATTCTTTGTTGTGGGTTCTGTCCCGTGCGCTGTAGGATGTATAGCAGCACCCCTGGCTTCTACACACAGATGTCAGCAGCAACCCCTACCCAGCCAAGACAATCAAAACTGTCTTCAGATATTGGGAGATGTCCATTTTGGGAAAACAAAACAAAACAAAACAAAAAAAACCCTTGAGCTGAGAAGCACTGCCCTACAATAAAGTCTACCAAATCTCAGGCTCACAGAGCTGAAGAATAATGGACACAAAGATCAATAGACACTTATGGAAAATTCTGCATTAAAGACAAAGAGCAAAATGAGCAAAAAGTGGGAAAACAAATGCAATATAAGGAGCAGGAGAAGAGTTCAAACTATATTGTTATTAATATCTTCAGAGAGATGAGGTTATATATAGCATCTATGAAATAAATGCAGGCTTTTATTTAAAAATACAAGAATAAGAAATAACTTTTGGTTATCAAAAGTATGATGTTTGAAATAAAACAATAGAAGAACTGAAAGGTAATGTTAATCATTCTTTCAGAAAGTCAACAAAAGGGTAAATAAATAGAAAATGGAGTAAAAGGGTGAGATTTGGGGATCAATTTAGAAGATAAAACTTCAGAGAAAATAGGGTGGAGGAAATTATCAGAAAAAATAATAATACAAGAGAAGTTTGCTGCATGCAATGCTTGACAGTCAAAGCAGAATCAGACTTCTTGTGGCAAAGAAAAATAAAAAATAATGGAATCCTAGCCTTAAAAATTTGGCAAAAGATGATATTTATCCAGATATTTGTAATAAGCTTAGTTATCAGTCTAGTGTGATGGCAAAATAAAGACATTATCACAAATGTGTGGTCTCAAAAATGTATCTTAAATGCACTCTATCTCAGAAAACTTCTGTTGAATAAACTTTACAAAAATGAGAGAAGATCCAAATAAAAGAGAGTGCCAAAAAGAATCTTTAAAATAATGTTGAAGGGAGTCTTTATGACATAGGAGACCTAGAGAACAACTCATTCATATTGGAACAGGAGGATGAAAGGATATAAATGTGGTATCTCCAAGGGGAAAAAAAACAGAACCAATAGATTATTTCATGTGCTTGATCTTATTGAAAAAGACTGTGCAATTCTGTGAGAAAGATGGGGAAGAATGTGTGATCGCTGTCTATACAAAACTAAAAAAATGAAAAAAAATTATGACCTGCAGAGAAAACAAGGCTGTGAGAGAAATGAAATAGTTTGTTACATGTCTCAGCCGTGAGTAGTATTTAAACAAGCATAATTGTGAAAACACTGACTCCTCATTTTTTAAAAATTGTGATAAAACAACATTAGAAGAATAACAGGGTATAAGAAAAAGTACGTCAGTGGTTTCTAAGTGAGCTATAGCCTCCTTTTTTCATGAGGCCATGTCGATGAAAAAACCAAAACATAGTAGTGTAAATGTATTTAGAAATATGTGTAACTGCCAAATGAAATAGCTAAGAGTTAAAAGCAGTTGATCTGGGGATAAGAATCTAGGAGTCTGGAGAGTGGATAAGAAATTTCTCTTTTGTACAATAAGTTTATATTTTTTGTTTGTTTAACTCATAAAGCACAATTTGATTTTAGAAAATTCTGAGCAAGCACACAGAAAAAGTCTTCGGGGTACAGTGAAACACAATGTGCGATTTTGGACCTTTATCTCAGACTTACTGAATCAGAATTTCTAGCAATTGAGCCCAAGAATCAGTATTTTTATAAAGCTCCCCAATTGATGCTTATGGAAATCATTATATATGATGTTCATGTATTAAAGTTTCAAGATATGATTTATAAAAACAATATCAAAATACTTTTATGGTCCAATATGTGTGGAACATTTCAATACATAGACCCATATATATATTTAGAGAGAGAGAGAAAAAGAGAGGGAGAGAGAGAATGTCTATCATCACTGGCATATATATCTTTATATAGTTGTCCATCATCATTGGAATACTGCCAGCAGACCAAATGTTAAGGTCTATGCTGTCATAAAAAATTTACCTGCTGGGTACTCAGCTTTACTCTGTGCTTAGTATAGCACATAAATCTTCAATTGCAGACCTTGGATAGTTGTATCATAAATAAAAACATTCTGCCTAGGGGGCATTTGACTTATCTGTCTTTACAAACAAGGGATTTATTAAAAGTATATGATATTCCCTGAATATTCGCTTATTGTTGCCTCTCCATCAGTCAGTTCTTTGTTTCTTACAGTGAACAAAAGAACATAAGCATCTGTACAAAGCAGGTGATTTGGAGTCCAGCTGGTGTCATAGTAAATAAGGAAGGTCGTAGAAGTATGAGCAGTGCTACCCACCCTCTATGACTGATGACTTTGGGGAGCTGGGGCAATCCCTAGATACCTTGGGTTTTGATCTTCAAACTTTTTTAGGTCATGGGAAGCTAACAAATTGCATTTTATTGTTCAGTGATGAACAATAAATTAGATAATAAATGAAACACTGTTAGAATGCTTTTTTAATTTAATCTTTATAAAAGCCTAGAATTATAAAGAAAAGATTTTATTATAAAATGTAGGTTACAAAATAGCATAAAACCAAGATTTTGGAGGGAAAAAAGTGAAGAAAATTTTTTCATATCAAAATAAATAATAATTATGAGACCAGTATTAACCAGACAGCAAAACCAAAGACAGCATAAAATACAAAATAACAATAACAAAAACTACAGGACAATATCTCTCAAAGACTTTGATACAAAAATTCTCAACATAATACCAACAAACTAAATCCAACAATATGCAAAAAGAAGTATGTAACATGACCAAGTGAGATTTATTCCAGGTGTGCAAGGCTGGTTCAATACTCACAAAGAAATCAGAGTAATCCACCATATCAACAGGCTAAATAAGAAAAGGCATACAATCAAATCAATTGATGCAGAAAAAGCATTTGACAAAAACCAACAGTCATTCATGATTAAAACTCTCAGCAAGTTAGGAAAAGAGGGGAATGACCTTAACTTGTTACAGAACAAGTACAGAAAACCTACAGCTGACATCTTACTTGATGAAGGACTGAAGGCCTTCCCTCTAATATTGAAAACAAGGGAAGAATGGTCTACTCTCCTTATTATTATTCAATATACGGCTGGAAGTACTTGCCACTGTAATATGGCAAAGAAAAGAAAGAAGAGGTGCACAGATTAGAAAGGAAGAAATAGAACTCTTATCACTGTAGAAAATTCCAAAAAGAAATCTACCCTCTCCCCTCAACCCACCCCCAAAAAGAGCCTTCCTAGAACTAATGAGTGAGTTCAGCAAGGCTACAGGAGAAAGTATCAATAGGTAAATATATATCACATTTCAATATGCTAACAAGGGACATACAGAACTAAAATTTAAAAGAATACCATTTACAATTGCTCCAAAGAAGTAAAATACTTAGGTGTACACTTTAGCAACACATGTACAGGATATGCTTGCTGACAATGACAAAATGCTGATGAAAGAAACCAAAGAGAACCTAACAAATGGGGGAAGATAATGGGTTCATGGACTGGAAGACTCAAAATCATAGTAAATTGGTCAATTCTTCCTAAATTGATCTATAGGTTTAATGCAATTCTTATGAAAATTTCCACAAGATTTTTATTTCTAGACATAGACAAGCTTGTTCTAAAATTTGTGTGGGAATGAACAAGCCCTAGAGTAGCTAAAACAATTTGACAGAGAAAAATAGGTTGGGGGGAATTACTGTAGTGTTTGGGAAAGACATGAAAGGTCTAGGATGAGGTTGGTGTGGTTATAAAAGGGCAGCAGGAAGGGTCCTTGTGGTGTTGGAACTGTTCAGTATTTTGACTGTCACAGTGGATACACAACCTACACAGGTGATAAAATTGTAAAAAAAAAATTAACACACACATACACACAAACACATGAAATTAAATACAAGCATAACTGAGGAAACCTGAATAAGATTGGTATAATGTATCGCTGTCAATATCCTGGTTGTGATTTTATACTGTAGTTTTGTAAAATGTTACCATTGTAGAGAATTGCACAAAACATACAAGAGAACTCCATATTATTTTCTACAACTTAAGGTAAAACTATAGTGATATCAATAAAATTTTCAATTAAAAATCAATGACAATATGTCAAATTTATGAATAAAAGTTAAAGCAAAAATACAAATTTTCATACTAGTGTCTGAACTTGTAACTTTTCAGATGGGAGTGAATGGCATTTTACACACTTATCAACAATTTTAAGCACAACAGAACACATATATACACAAAATAAAATAATTACAAAAATATCTAATGCAATAACTTAACTAGTTCATAACATACATCTAGTGGTCATCTAGCCTGGCAGAAAATTTGTAAAACACCATATGATTCCAGATATCACTTCTCTGGCCCTCAGTTTTCTCATCTATAAAATATGGGCTTGAGTCTAGAACAGCATTTTTCAATATTGTAAGAACCACAAAGCAAGTCACATATGTAATTTTAGATTTTCTAGTAGCCGCCTTGAAAGGAGTAAAAACGAACAGGTGAAATAAATTTTATAATAAGTTTTATTAACCCATTATATCCAACATATTATCATTTTCAACATATAATTATGTTAAAAATCAACATTTTCCTATTCTTGTACTAAGTCTTCAAAATTCCTATCTTCCACTTATACTGCACTCAGTCTGGACTAGCTGCATTTCAACTGCTCAAGAGCCATGTGAGGCTAAGTGGCTACCACATTGAACAGTGCATGTCTGGATGATCTCTGAGACTCTCTCTCATTCTACAATTTTAAAATTCTAAAATATATAAATATTTAAAGGTCTGAGGTGCAATACCTCTCCTCCTCCAGATCACACTCATGTTTCAGCTACACGCTTTACATTAAAAGCAATCCAAAACATCAAATGTTTTGTCAAGGAGTAATTTGAATACCAAAAGTCACACGTATTACCTCGTGTTGGACACCGTATCTTTGATACATTTGTGGACATAATTTGTCCCTTGTGGTTTCAGTCATTCAAGAGGGGAGCTCAGGTGAAAGGGCAGGAGCAGGGCTGGTGAGAGGGGCATACGAATTTCTTATGAGCCAGACTCTTTGTCTCCTTGACTCTCTGTCCTCCCTGCAGGTGGGCATTCTCCATCTCTCTTGCCTTGAGCCAAAAGACAGCAAGAGACAGATCCAACTGTGCTGTTGCTTCCCCAGGTTGGCAGTGATGGCAGCAGCCTGTAATTGTGCCCAAGGCTCTCAAGCTGCATCTGGGAGGTTTCCAGCAGTCAAAGAACTTGAGTAAACAGCCTATTATTTTCTCTGGAGTCCCTGTGCTAACTGGAAAGATCATTTAGACACCAGTACATCTCACTTGTATTCAATTGGTCTTTTAACAAAGCTTCACCTGAAGCACATATTAGAAGTCCTTGATTCTTATTCTTTGATTCACAACATGTCTTCATGAGACATCAAGTGACTTTCCTTTATGTACCACACTTTCTCCCTTTGTGAATGAAGAAAAATATACGATAATCACTGCTATCTATTGAATATCCACGGTGCGCCATTATGAACCATGGGAGCTTTCTAAATGGTGTCTCATTTACTTCTCACAACAACCCTATGGGTTAAGTGTACTTATCTTCACAGTACATAAAACAGAGTTGAGATATTCAGAAGTTACGATACCTGGCTGAGCTTTCCCCGTTAGAAAAGAGCAGAGGCAGAATTCAAACTCTGATCTGTATGGTGACAAATTTCAAAATATCATGGAAATTCCATAACTCTAAGGCATGATGAGATAATAGTGTAGTGTCGTCAGAGAACTGGGGTCTCAGGTGATTCTCCCACAGTGCTGACAAATCAAAGCCATCCTTTTCAGTCTAAGGCCTTGTCTTTGACGTCAGCTAGCCAAGAGCACCACCATTGAACTTGAAAGAATCCTTCCATTCCACCTTCACAGTGTGAGGGGACAGAAGGGCCTTCTACATTCAAATACTTCCAAGGCAGTCTCCTACGTTCTTTTTTATTGAAGTATAATTGATTTACAGTGTTGTGTTAGTTTCAGGTGTATAGCATAGTGATTCATTTTTTTCATATTATATATTCCATTGTAGTTTATTACAAGATATTGGGTATAATGCCCTGTGCTATACAGTAAATCCTTGTTGCCTATTTATTTTATGTATAATAGCTTGTATCTGTCAGTCCCATACTCCTAATTTGTCCCTCCCCACTCCCTGTCCCATTTGGTAACCACAAGTTTCTTTTTTATGTATGTCTGTGAGTCTGTTTCTGTTTTGTATTATTTTTTAGATTCCACATATAAGTGCTGTCATATAGTATTTGTCTTTGTCTGTCTGACTTATTTCACTAGGCATAATATTCTCTAGGTCCATCTATGTTGCTGAAATATTTCATTCTTTTTTATGGCCGAGTAATATTCCACTGTGTGTGTGTCTGTGTGTGTGTGTGTGTGTGTGTATACACATATCTATATTTACTATTATCCCTTGAGACTATAAGAGGGCAGGAGGGTAGTGGGACTGCCAGTCATTTGAAATACGTTCCTCCAACTAATATGATTCTTGAACCCTTTTAGGGTTAACTTTGTATTACTCTTTTGAGGAAGTTTTGGGTAGCCAAAGCTGTGGCGAGCACCTCTTGGTCCCAAGGGAAGTATTCGAAGAAGAAGTTGTGGGTTTGGCCCCTCGATTGCATGAGTTCTGATACTGCTAGGATGGAATAAAGGGCTTTTCCATAGCAGTAAATCTCCCTTAAGGAGAATAAGGTTTTGTACCAACCAAAGGCCAGACTCTGCCTCTGAGAGGAGCTACAGGTACGACTTGGCATGATGTGGCATCTCATGAAGCTGGCTGCTTCTCTCCTGCAGCTCTATGAGTCCTTAAACAAGGTCCTCAGAAGACCTTCATGAAAACTGTTCTGAAGGGCAGTGCTGTGAACTGCACTGATAGTTTAGAACTAAACAGCCTGACTACCACCAGGAGACCTGGGTATTTTTCTAGCAGGGAGAGGAAATAAGAAATACCTGAGGCCCCATGGGAGCAACCTCTGGGAAGTCACTTTTTACAGGAACCAGAGCTGACAAGGACAATTGCTAAGTGCTACTATTAAAAGGCTCCAGGAGACACTGGGTGCCTCTGACATGGGAGATGCTGCTGTAAAAGACATGCTGCAGAGGAGGAACATGTGCAGAGTATCATGGCCAAGATGTGCCATTGTTGAAGAATGTTGCCTTTCCAGGTTGGAATGGGGTCATTCTCCATTATCTGCCTCTTAGGGGTTGCCGAAAGATGGTTATTCTGTTGCCTTTATTTTCTCTAAGAATTGCAAAATTTGTACTTTTACAGGACACAAACGATGATGTATATTTAACGATTTGGTTTTGTGGTTAGAGTCTTGATAAGATAACTCAAATCTTAAATCTTAGATCCATAAGTGGCCAGGTTACATCCAAAGAAAAGAAATATGTTGCAGTATATAATTGTAGGATTATTATTTATTGGTCAATTTATAATTGAAATACCTTATTTATCATTTTACTATGAACATTAATTCTTTAAGTTTTCAATGTAAAATGTACCCTTTTATTAACAAAAAAAAATAATTTATTGTTGGATAGATGTCTTCTAGCAATGGAAGACTTTGTTAGGTTTCTTCTAGAAATCTAACAAAAAATATTCATAAATGCCCACCTAAGTCTTTAAGTTGTTCCTATTTGTGTTTTAAGTCACCATTTCTATTGTTGTTTCCCAGATAGATCTGATGTAAGCTCCTTATACAAATGCCAACCTTGTCACATTTATATGTTGTTGTAAGAGAAATTTCTTGGTGACTTGGCATGCATCTACAGAACTGACTACTGAATTATTGCCAAATTATGATGGATCCCTGGGCTTAAAAGGCAGTGTGAAACAATGGAAAAGAACACAGTTTTGAAGTCAGGCCCACTGTGGGAGTCCCCACTCTGCCATTTACCACTTTCTTCATTTCTATCACCCATTTCAAGCCACCATCTTTTTTTGCCTGGACCACTACCGTAGCACTCTAATCCATTTTTCTGCTTCCACACTGCTGCTCACCCTTTATGATCCATTACCTACACCAGCACCTGTGGTTTCTGAAACTGAAACCAGATTGTATACATATAATACCCCGGCTTAAACCCCTCCGATGACTTCCAGTTATACTTTGAATGATAAAATTCAAAGTCCTTCCCATGGTTCTGTACAGTCGTCCCCCCTCTGAGCTCTCTGACTTCATCTCATAATTCTCTCCCCCTTGTCTCTCCATCGATCACTTTGGCATGGCCAAAATTTTTTTTAAAAAACTACAGTAGCCAAGGGGCATTGCATACCTCTGAGAGGCTATGTAGTTGTCATGTAGTCATATCAAATTTCACTTTTCCGTTCTTATTTCCCTTGACTCCTCATAGACTTTAACATAATTGGCTACTCCATTATCTTGAATTCTCTGATGCTATATGCTAATAATTTTCCTCTTAAATCACTACCTGCCCTTGTCAGTCCCTTTTGCTGGCTCATCTTCCTCTGTAAAATCTTTGGATGTAGACCACGCATGGGCATAAGGACTTCTTCTTATCTCCAGCAGTATAGTCTCTCTGGGTGACTTTCCCTGTCCCATGATATTAAATACCAGTCACTGCTGCTGACTTTTAATCTGTAACTTAGACATGACCTCTCCCGAGAAAATCCAGACTTGTGTATCATGGCCAACTTGGCATCTCTATTCAATGTCTACACAGGAATCAGAAACTTAACATTTCCAAAATTGAACTCTCCCTTTTCTCCCCAAATGTGTTTCCTCATCTCCAGTCTTCCCCACTTCACTAAATGTATACCACATCATCTAGTTGCTCAAGCCAAAACTTTAGGAGCTGCTCTTGATTCTTTTCTGTTCTTTATCCCTCACATCTAATTCATCAGAAAAGCCTACTGACTCTGTCTCCAAAAATTATCCCCAGTCAATCCACTTCTCATTACCTTCACTACCACCATTGTCTCTTACTGGTCTCAGTCTCTTTCCTATGCCTGTTCCCCCAAGTGAACCTTTAACCATGATCTTTTTAGAACACAAATTAGAACACTTAATTTCCCTTCTTAAAACCCTCCTTCAGTACCCATTACAGAGAGAGAGGAAAAAAAAAAAAAAAAACAAATACCTTATCATATACTACCAGGGCCTTCTGGCCTCTGCCTACTTTTCTGACTACATATCTCTACCGACTACATAATTTGCCATAATTTACTTGGCCTGAGGCACTGGCTTTTTTTTTTTTTTTTCTCATATCAAGCTTATTGTTACCTTTGGTCTAGTTATTTCCTCTGCTGGAAAGTTTTTTCTCCTGTTCCTTCTCTTCATTCAGATCTCAGCTTAAATATCATTTCTTGGTAGAAGCTTTTCTTAACTGCCCTTCTAAAGTTGTAGGCAGACGGGCTAGTATATCCCTGTATTTTAATTCTCTCAATAGTGCTTACCAGTAACTAATAGTATTCTCTTTTAACTTACCACTTTATTTTGTGTCTCTTTCGTTCTATAAAAAATAGCTTGGTGAAAGTCTGGACTTAACTTTCTCACCAATGCCTCTCCAGCCCTGAAGACAATGAGTGGCACATCATAGGATTTCAATTAATATTTATTTAGTTGATAATACAAGATGACTGTCTGTGACCTTAGATCCAGAACTCAAGTTCAAGTCTTGAAAAGATCCAGGTACCTTAAGTACTGGGTTGGCCAGAAAGTTTGTTGAGGTTTTTCTGTAACATCTTAGTTCATTCCCTGGCCTGTTAAAATGACTTCAGTTCTCAAGCTAGTAATTTACTTTTTTAATTCAAAAATCAATTTAAAGAGTCAATTCTCCAAAAGGCTTTCCTCTAAGATGCAAATATCCCTAGGTGAAGCATTATTAAACCATTAACACCTTCATATGCATTTTTACATCAGTTAAATAAGCAAATTTCTTAGCAAGATCTTTTTAAAGGGTTGACCCCCTAGACTGTTTAATTTGGATCAAGGAAGCGGGAAAGGAATGATCAGGAGTGTGGACACTTCTGGGGAAGGTTGACTAGATTGACATCTTTCCTGGGGTACTTGAACCATCCTGAGCAGTATTCTCAATGCAATTGAAAATAATTATAAAACATTTTTCCACTATTTTATACATGATTTTCCATGACAGTTACTTTTCCACCCTTGATAGTGACCTCCAAGGTCTTATGTGATGGCCATGCATGCTCCCATTCTCCGGGAATACACCCCACTTCTCTCCCCATTCCTCAGACCACTCCAAGAACTCCAAATTTTCTGTTATCCCTCATTATTTCTGGCATGTTCTCTCTTCTGGGCCTCTGCAATTGTTCCCTCCACCTGGAAAGCCATTCTGCCAAGTGTCCTAAGGCTCATTCCCTTACCTCCTCCAGGTCCTTTGTTCAGAAGTCATCTTCCCAGTGAGGCTGGCCCTGACCATCCTATTTAAAATTATAACCCCACCCTCACCCCCAGGTACTCACTGCTCCGGCAGCACTGCTTATTCCTTGACTCCTTTTATTGCTTTTTTAATTTTTGCTTTATTATCATCTCCCCCTGATATGCCATATATTTTATGTATTTGTTTATTGCCTTGCTTCGTCCACTAGAATGTGAGTTTCAGGGATTTTTGCCTGCTTTTATTACATTTGTTTCTGCAGTGCCTAGAAGAATGCATAGCACACAGTAGAGTTTCACTCAACGGACACTCACTGACTACTTATCCCTGGTACTCTAACAAATGAGAAGAATCAAACATTTCCATGAATTCTATATAGTTGACTAAGGAAAAAACATAGTGAGGTTATTTTTTTTTCTCTGAAAAAATGGAATGGACAGATTAATTAATAAAAACACAACAAGTAGAAGTACTAAATAATTCTACTACTGCAGTGGTACTCAAGTAGGGGCAATTTCCCCCCAAGGAATATTTGGTGATGTCTAGAGACATTTGTGGTTTTCATAGTAGGGGTTCCTACTAAAATCTAGTAAGTAGCTGCTGCTAAACATTCTACAACGCACAGGAGAGTTCCCACAACAAAATATTATTCAGACTAAAATGTCATTTGTTCTGAGGTTGAGAAACTGTGTATTGCTGTATAAATGTTAAATGTTAAGTCTTTTCTTGTTTTAAGTATTGAGCTTTTACTTACTTGAAAGAAAGATTCATTATGGCACAAATTTCATAGTCACTTCCTTGGAATTGTTAGGGTTTTTAAAGGTAATGTAAAATATTTGCCAGTGGAGGGATGAGAAAAAGTAGTTTACTTAAACTGCTCAATAAGGCTAGAATTTCTTTGATGTTAAAAAATATATATTTTTACTACTTTTAGAGTGCCACAGAATAGTACTTTAAGAGTGAGAAGATATGTTGATTTTATGCAAATCTTGAAGCTTTAAGATATACGATCAGCATGAATTGTGTTTCCAAAAGATTTTTATCTAGACACTCAAAATAGTTTATTGATAAATATGGTATATTTATCAGGGAGGCTATATAAATTAAGAAGCACTAAAATAAAAATATATTCCTACTGCAGTCTCAGATCTACAGCTGAAATACAGTAATTTGACACAAGTGCTAAAATTTAAAAAATATAGTTCTCAAGATGACAGAAGAAAATATTCTTCTATATCATAAGGTGACTCACACTTTACTTTGTATAAAGTATTCATCAGCTGAGAAATATTTGGCATATGTAAAATTCCCTAAATGACTTGCATAGTTATGTGGTTGTTCCTTCATTCACTTCAACTTCCAGACCATGTTTATTTAGAGGCTTCTCTGTGCCTACTATGAAGAAGATATGAACTGTGCTCTCAAATATCCTACAATCTAGTAAGACAGATAAGGTGTATGTACAGACAACTAAAGTGAACATGATAAAGGGCAAAAGTGGTTGAGCAAGGGGAGGCAGGATGAGGGAAGTCTGCATAGAGCAGGTGGTTTTTAATCCACGCTTTGGGGAATGAGTAGAGTTTCCACAGGTGGAAGGCCTTCCTGGTAGAAGTAACAGGATGATCAAAGTCTTAACGGATGGAGGTGCCCAAGGTATGGGAACCATTCAGAAACTATTTGCATTTTTTTTTTTAGTGCATCAGACATTTTGAAAATGCTCTCAGGGAGAGAATTGGTTATTTAAGTTAAGTTGGGTCAGATTCCTGAAGACTTTGAATGTCAAGGTGTTGGCATGCAGAGCAAGATAGATGAGAGAAAAACACTGACCTGGTAAGGGGTGTTGTTAAAGAAAATCTTTCAAAAGGAAATGTATAGATGAGATGATGTGAGCAAAGGCTGAAGTCAGTCAGAGCAGTTGGTAGTCCATCAAAAGAGCTCAGAAAAGAAGTAGTCTATCTGAACTGGGATGCTGACAATGGGAATGGACGGATGGGAATAGATCTAAGAAACTTTGTGGAAGGAGAAACAGTAGGACTTGACAACTCTTCCATGTAGGTAGGGAGTTAGGGAGAGGAGTCAAAGATGGCTCTGATAGCTAAGTAAGTAAGGGGGATGGCACTGCCTTTAAAGGAAACCAGGATATTAGGAAACAGTGCAAACTTAGGACAACAGAAAATATGTTTGATTTTTAACATGTTGAATTTGAACATGGGTCATTTTATCCAAATGAAGATATCAAAATTGATGCTGCAATGGGGGACCAAAGTTCAGGAGAGAGGCCAGCCAGTGCTAAAGATGCTGTTTTGGGAAATGTCCTAGTTGCTAAATTTGCTGAAGCCACAGGATAGGTTAGTAAGCCTAACTCGGATTAGGTTCTGTACATATGGTTTCTTTAGTTAAGTTCAAAGCTCAGTAAGTTAGTCATTAGATACCTGTTTTGCAGAAGAGGAAATGTGTCCCAGGAACTTTAATTAATGGGCTTGGTCACAAATGCTTAATCACACAGCTGGTAAGAAGCAGAACTAGGACTCAAGCTAAGGTCAGTCCAACTCTGTGTTATTTGGTTAACGGAGGGAGCAAAAGCAAAGGACAGGTTGAAAGTAGAATCCTAGAGGATGCCAATTATGCAAAGAGGATGTTGTTCACATTTGTTCATTTGTTTACCTTTTGTCTCTTACTGTGTTTGTAACCAAGCTGTTTGGCACAAGGAATGCTGCTCTCTTTTCTCAGAAAATCATTTGTAGTTGAGTCGTTATGATAGAGTCATCTTTTCATTGATATTAAAATAAGCTAAAGGTTTGTACAAACTGACAGTTATACAAAGTACGATTGTATTATTGCCATCTTCTAAATTAGCTTGTGTTGATATCATAAGTCGAAATTTGCTTTCAGGTATGCTGTATTAAAATAATAAATTTCATTTGGGGATACTCTCTGGCTTTTAGACAAACATTGTTACTTGTTAGTTACCGTGTAATATGTATCACTTTTCCTCTTATACTGGTGGTTTCCAACTTGGAATGAGCTGGAATATGCTATCATCAGGATGTGACTGATGAGTTTACACAAAATGAGAACAGTGGTTCCAGTTCTTAATGAAGAGAATTTATGTGCCCAGTACATGGTAAGATCGAAGGACTGTCAGAGTCTGGATGGAGAACGAAAACACAAGATGTTATAAGAACAAAATACTGATTCAAAAAATTACATTCATCAATAACCTCCTAGTGCCTGTGACCACATTATCCATTCCTAGGTTGAATTTGTTTGTGTGTTGTGGTTGTCATTGTTGTGTCTGTTAATGTTGCTTTGAACAGGAGTGGTCACAAAAGAGGATGTCGGAGATTGGGTCCAGGGTGTGTGTGTGATTAGAACATTAAACTAGTAGAACACCTTAAAATGAGTAGCACGCATTGCCACATATCTAAAAAATGGAGATTTAAAAACGTACAACCTGCTTAATTTGTATCCCTGAAGAAAAATATTACATCCATTGAATTATGTTTATACCTGTAGGAATTAAGAAATCTTACTTAAGATCCACATGAATATTCATCCTTATGACAAGTAGAAGATGATTTTGATTATGAAAGAAAGATTATTTAAATATTTGAGAGAGTTTTGGGGCATTTCCTATTGGCTAAAGTTAATGAAGTGAGAAAAATATTGTGATCTTTCTGAAGGTTGGTGATTGAAAAAGAACCAAAAAGAGCAAACCTAAATTTCATGAGAATACACTCTTTTAGGATTAACACAGATATTTGCACACTAAAGCAATGTTTCTGTTGGGGCCTCTGTTTTCTCATTTCACCCAAGGTAAGAGCATCTCCAATAGTCGGACAACCTGTTTGGTTCAGTAGTTCTCCCTTCCAGGCACTAGAGGGCACTAGAAGGCATGGAGACCAGAGGCGCATGCCCCTCCGTACTCTCCACATTTAGAATAGCTTCTACCATAATTAACACCTGCAGAAAACTAGAGTAGCTTTCTCAACATGCACTTGAAATGCACAAGCTTTTAAAAACCCTCGTTGGTACTCACCTTGAATTTAATGTGCATTCTCTCATTAGAGGTAGGTTGAGAAACTGAAGTCAAGGAGGTAAGAAAGGAGACGAGAGCAAAACCACACTGATGAGTGGTTTTTGGTCAAGAACATTGCCAAAAACAAACGGCCTATTTTTAATAACCTTTTCTCCTTCCTTCCATCACCGCATACCTATCTTCTCCACATTGATACATAAGAACTGTGCTTGATGCTCTAAGGATGGTCGCAAGAGACACTATTTTAATATGACAGTGAGGCAACAATACGACTTTTAAAAAGAGGATTTCGTGTTTGGGAGCTTTTCCCATATCGATGGATGCTTGACTGATTTTATCTCATCATCAACCTTGGAAGCTATTAGCAAAGGAGACTGCCATTTACCATCTGTGATATCCTGGCAATAACTTAATATTGTTCTGAAGGTTTAATTCAAATCCATTTAATTCAGCAAACATTTATTAATCTCATGGATGCTTGGCATCATGCAAAGCACTCGGGGATACCAAGATGAACAATACAAAGTTTCTTACTTTAGAGGACCTAAAACCTTATAAAAATAATAAGGCAAGTATATTAGAAAGTATAATACAGAGTAGAACATGATAAGAAAATTTATGAACAAAGTGCTTAATCATTCAATCATCCATTTATTTAGGAAATGATGTGTCATTTATATATGTTGAATATACATTGGTTAACAAAACAGATTTGCATTCTTTTCTGTCTTCATGGAGTTGTCAGTCAATTGGGGAACAGATGATAGAGTGATATGACAAAGAATCCTTTGGCTTGTGAAGAAGTTCTGAAAATTTTATTTAAAGAAGGTGGGAAAAGAACCCTCTTAGGAGCTGACACTTAAGAAGGAGTAACACATTCTAAGGAGAAGAGAAAGAGAATTCTAGGTGTACTAAAGAGCTAATGTGAACACCCTGAAAGAGGAAAGAGCTTGGCATATTAAAGGAACCCAAAGAAGGCCAAGCAAGCTGGAGTATAATAAATGGTATGCAAAGGACCAGGTCACATAGAGCCTTGCAGATGATGGTAGGGGCTGAAAGAAAGAGCACATCTAGCCACAGGGAAACAAAGGATCCAGGAAGAAGGTTCCCATTTGAGAAAAAATGAAGGAGAGTTTGAAAAGCATGATAGTGGAAAGCAGGCCTTCTGGATAAAACAACTGTATCAACTTAGACACAGAAATGACAGTCTGTGTCTGGTTTGTACCCTAACAAGCAGAGAATAGTGCTCTGGCAGTTAAGTGGTACATGTGGAGGCTGGAAGCACAGGTTGGAACACATTATGGAGAACGCAGAGAAATTAACGGTTCATTCCAGGAATGAGGGCAAGTCGCAGGCAATATACTACTGCTGAGGAGTGATATCGTTGTAGTTCCGGTTCAAGAAGTCTAATTTGGCAGCAGCATGTGTTATACGTTGGAAGAGAAGGGAAGGGAATTTAGAGTGAGTCTCAAGAAATCTACAGTGATAGCCAGTAAACAGGGCATTAGTGTCTTAAGGTGGTGGCAGTGGAATGAGAAACAGGGGACAGATATGATGGTCATGGCCAAGGCAAAGTCTACAAATATTAGAATCTAATTGGTTGTGAGGATCAAGATAGAAGGAAAAGTCCAAGAAAACTTAAGTTTAACCCTGAGTAACTGTGAAAATGTTAATGTTACTAATAGTTAATTATGGCTAAGTAGGGTGATGGTGAATTCTGTGTCTGAGAGAGAGAGAGAGAGAGAGAGAAAGGAAGAAAGAATATTGAGAACTGAATAAACAAAAAAACAAGTAATTAGGCAGACCATAGAACCATGGCAATACTGTTAGGGAAGGTCATATATGCTCTTGAAACCATTATCTAATATCTAGATGGAACTGCTGGAAAAATGAAAGTCCAGCTAAAGAGCAAATATAGAAGATAATATGATAAGTTGTTTTTGAAGATGTTTGATTAAAAGCTAGAAAGACAACCAGCCATTGTAGTGCAGACATCGAGCTTCAGAGAGATCAAGCTAAGAAATATAAATTTGGGAGTATTCTGCATAGAAGCAGTAGCTGGAGTGCTGAGGGAGGGTGTAGAGAAGAAATAGGAGGTGACAGGAGAGAGGAAGACCCCAGAGAGAGAACTGATGGAAAGAATAATGAAAAGGACAATAATAGTGAAAAAGGGAGCAGGGGGCTGAGAATTATGCTCTTAGAAATCCCTAACGTTACGAAGAAGAGGAAAATGATTCACTAAAGGAGAGGGAAAGGGGAAAGACAAAGAGTCAGAAAAGCAGAAGGAAGAAGAGCCCGTAAAACCAAAAAGGAGGAGCTTTAAGAAGAGAGTAGGACTTAGATTAAACGAAATCACACTTTTATGCCACATTTTCATTCAAAAAATCAAAAAAATAGTAAACGCACACACACATACATACATACATATAAATGGAAACTGGATGGAGGAAACATGTCATTATGAAGGAAACAAGAAAATACAAGGAAATAATTTTAACCCCAATCTAGAAACTGGAAAGAATATTTGCCAAGCGCCATCAAATCTGAACTAAAATGAAGGAGGGTAACAAGAAGAAAAACGTATCTTCTTGATCTTTAAGCAGGACAAAGATTTGCCCCTAAAAAATACGTCACTGTCCTGAAAAGTCATGTTCTGATGTTTTGAGTAAAGCAGAAGTATACAAGATCGGTCACAGAAAAACAAAAAGGGAATATCCTCAGGGAATCTGGGTACAACTCTGCAGAACGAGAGAGGACAAATTTGTGAGGAGGAGGTCTGTCTTCCATGTGGTATTTCAGCCAAGAGGGAAGAGGGGGCCCAGGGGCAAAGGAGATTAAAGAAGGGAAAGGAAAGCAGAGACCATCAAAATTACGATCAAAGGGCCTGTGAATCAAGGGACTTTATTCTAGCCAATACATTTTGAAAGGCAAAACCAGAAATGTTCCCCTGAGACAAAGCACATAACAAGGTTAGAGAGAAGATGTTCAAAGTTTCAACCTGTGTTAAGACTGCAGTCTGCCCACTCACTTCCTATCTTGCTGCCCCTTCCCATACAGTTCTTCAACAAACTACTAACCCTTTGGAAAAAGAAAAAATAATCTGAAAGATCCAACATGGAACATAGGTGTACATAATGTGGAGAAACAAAAAGGGAAGAATGAAAATCAGCAAAAGGTGAATGAGTACAAATACTTCAAGAGGAAACTAAAACAGGTATTAGACAGCTCTTTGTTTTCTCAAATAAATTGTAGACAGGATGATCTCCTGAGGGAAGGGCAGGGAAGATGTAAAGAGGAGATAAAAGCATGCAAATCAGAGATAGAAGGGAAGGCAGCTAACTTAACTAACAAAGGAATGAAAGAGTAAATAAAACAGGATTAACAAGAATGAGAACCTTAGAAAAGTAGTGAATAGGATTGAGAAATCTCACAAAACAAAATGGAAAAGAACAGGGATTTTTTTTAAATGAATACAAAAATGGTGACAGACACAGAAGAGAGAAAAAGATACACCACATATCTTTTGCTTAATTGGTATTCCTGAAAAAGAAATCTTCACAAACAAAGGAGGGTAAACGTCCAAGAATATAAAGAAAAAATTTCCTGAAATAAAGCAAAAATCATTATAGGCAGTCACCCCAATTCCCTGAAAAAAATTAGAACAATCAATTTTAAAATATTCTAGTGATGTTACTTAATTTTAAAGATAAAAAAATATTTAAATGAACATAAAGGAGGAATAACATGAGTGTCCTTTGATTTTTCCTTGTTATCACTCTATGTAATAACATGAGTGTCCTTTGATTTTTCCTTATTATCACTCTATGTCTGAAGACAGTGTACAGCCTTGAAAGTTTTGAAAGTAAGAGAAAGACTATTATTCACGTCTTTGTCCATCAAGTATCAGCAAGTATTCTGGAGCATGCAAGGACTCAGAACCTTCCAGAAAATTTAGAGTTACCATATGACCCAGGGATCCCGTTCCTGGTCATATGTCTGGAGAAAACTCGAATTTGAAAAGATACATGCACCCCAATGTTCATTGCAGCACTATTTACAATAGCCAAGACATGGAAGCAACTTAAATGTCCATCTACAGAGGAATGGATAAAGAAGGCGTGTTTTATGTATAAAATGGAATATTACTCAGCCATAGAAAAGAATGAAATAATACCATTTGCAGCAACATGGATGGACCTAGAGATTATCATACTAAGTGAAGTAAGTCAGACAGAGAAAGACAAATATCATGTGATATCACTTACATGTGGAATGTAAAAAATGATACAAATGAACTTATGTACAAAACAGAAATAGACCCACAGACCTAGAAAACAAACTTATGGTTACTGAAGAGGAAAGCGGGGGGCGGGGAGGGGAATAAATTGCAAATTTTGTATTAACATATGCACATTACTATATATAAAATAGATAACGAACAAGGACCTATTGTATAGCACAGGGAACTATACTCGAGATTTTGTAATAACCTATAAGGGAAAAGAATCTGAAAAAGAATATATATATATATATATATATATATATATAAAACTTAATCACTTTGCTGTACACCTGAAATTAACACAATACTGTAAATCAACTATACTTCAATAAAAAAAAGAATATCCAGCTAAAGAATAGGTATATCAAAATAAAGACATAGGGAATAGAAAATCTGTAGTAACAAAACTGGTTATCAGCATTGAATCCTTTAAGAGTAGCAGAGATCTATCAACGTGTCAAAATAATTTGACAGAATGGTATGTAAATGTTATGAACTTCAACAACATAAACATGATATAATTCACCAAAATGGAATGGTGGCAAAATACAGGAGGGAGGAGTGTGTGTAAATACACTTAATACTTCTTCTGGATAGCGACAAGTGATGTTGTTGTTAATGATACTTCTGTAAAGCAGCGAGAGATACTGTCTGAAGTTGAAATCTGTAGTTAAAAATCCATAATGATTCCAAACTTTCTGTTTTTCATTACATTTTTCTTAAATCTAGAGGGAGTTTTAGTAATTAACTTGTTTTGAAAAAGCATGTACCTAAAATAAACTAAAACTGTTCTTTTAGTTTCAATTCAGCATCTTTTTCCTTAAATGCATCTAAATTTAATTTAAATCTAAATCATTTATTAAAGTGAATGGCTACATCATGAGTCAAAAGTTGAGGCCTGAGGTATATCCTTACCACTCTATGCAGACCCCTGCTGAGGGTGTAATTTTGACCTTCAGGTTTTAGTGCTACTAGGTATTAAGTGATGTCTGATATTTGGTAGCATTGGCTAAATCGTCTGAGAACTGCAAGATTATATTACTTTCAGAGGTAAAACAAATTAAGGTTTGAGATCCTTCAAGTTTAAAAAAAATTCATATTTATAGGAAATAAAACAAAATTAAGCAAAAGGAAAAAATGGAATCACAGAGGTATCTATTAGAGCAAACATCAAATTAAGACCGATAAACCACTTAGTGTTTACTCCTGAGACATTATGCCTTTCAAAACAGCATAACGAGGATGAGTCCAACTCCCACTGTCACTCTTCTGTCAGAAAATGACAGTTGCCTGTATCCTCTCTACTCCCAGTACACTATCACAGATTGAAAACTTGTCTGTGACAGAACCAACTTCCTGCCCTACAACTAGGAGTCTGTGGGGACTGAATCAGTCAAAAGGAAGAATCATCACTCTAGAAAGAGTGAGCCTATAAATTTAAATCAGCAGCAAAGCAGAAATTCCTCTAAAGGAAGGGGACCTGGTTCCAAATTCTCTCCCTTAGTTAGTCACCCTTCCTAACCCCGACAAATGAATTAATTTGTAGGTCTATTCCTGCTAAATTAAAATCCATCTATCTTCTCTCTGGATTTTCTCCTCCTATAGACATGGAGGTTTCTCTTGCCCAGCTGTCCTCTAAACTTTCAGCAGGAACCAGAATTCTAAAATAAAAAATGCTTTAAAAAATTAAAATAAAAATAAAAAATAAAATGCACATTGGCATTTTGAGGATCTTAAATGGCATGTGTTTATCAATCTCTAACATAAGCCATTCTATTAAATGTTCCAAGATAATAAAGAATAAGAAAATAAACATAAAAGGAAAGAAATCCTTTAAAAAGTCAGGGCCACATTTCTTACACATAAGAAAAATATCTAATGCTTTTCATATAAAAAAATCTTACTTTCAACAAATTTCAAAATATTGGCACAAATAGTTATGTAAGCATCAAACATCAGTAAAATATCTGTATGACATTTCATATTTTTCAAAGCATCCATTTGATCTTCACTATAAATAAGATTTAAGTTTTTATTTTCCAATTGTTACTAGTATGTAAAACAATTGTTTTTTTTTAATATATTCATTGTGTATCATGCATTCTCATTAAATTCAGCTGTTGGTTCTATTTAAAAAAACAACAAAAATAAGATACTATTGATCTACATTTTTGAGAAAATTGAATTTAAAACCAAAACAAAACCCAAATAATTAAGTCCTTCAAAGGTCAAGTTACAATGAGAGCAGAATTAGACTGGACTCAGGGGTCCCGATTCAGATTCTGAGTGTCTGCCACGATTTTGAGCTGTAACAGTCTTTACCTTGGGTCCCTCGAGAGCTTCAGTGTCCCTTCCCATGAACCAATCCAACAAATCCTTTAAAAGTGATACCTTGACAGCGTGAGTGTACTCAGAAGAAACTGTTCAGTGATTTATTCTTATGTTCTGTGGATATTTATTGAGCCTAGCTACATATGCCATCCATGAAGCTAGAGAGTTCAAGAAATAGGGATACAGATGAGAAAAGAGGGAAGTAAACAAGGAATTGGAATGTAGGTCAGAAATATATGAGACATTCTCTTAAATCTCCCTTGCTATACCTTATCCTTGTGCTATTTTTCTAAAATTCGCCATTAAATAAAATATATGGTCTCTAGCGAAAGGGTCATCCAAGAAGTCTATGTAGATCTTAAGTTGTGAGTGAAACTGGGAGACAGCTCTTCATAGAAAGTGAAAAATTATTAGCATCCTGGCTGTATTCAATGTCAAAATATTAAGATGCCTGCAAGGTTGTAAAGTACATTGCAAAGATAAAGTCTTTAATATAATAATGTTATAAAAAGTTGAGGTTGACTTGTCCATCAGATAATTTTCAGATATGACTGCCTAATCTTTGCCCTTTTCTTCTTGATTATAATGATGAGAAGGAATGAACTTTAATTTGGAATAGACTCTCCTATCATGATCACATATATATATATGTATATATAAGTATATACATATATTTTAAAATCTAAGTCCTTCTCTGCTACACACTGAATACAAGATCTTTCTTCTGAAATTAACAGTCTTAAATTGACCCCCCAAAAATGTGGACAAAACTTTAAAAAATTTCTAGTAAGCTATCAGAATTTGAAGTATATTGACCCCTATGTAGCAAAGCAATCCTTTCTTTCTTTTGCTTTATTTCACCAGTTCTAACTTCACTCTACATTCCTAAGAAAAAGGAACATAAGTACCCTTTGCAGTAAATATTCTATTTTTCATTCTCAACACACTTTCAAATCACCCTGACAATAAACAGAAATAGGGAGGTAAACTATATTACATTTCTGGTTATGTCCTCTCTGGACCATCAACCGAAACCAAAAGATGTATAATCTCTTGAAGAGTCACTTTGGGAAGCAAACAATGGCCTGGGTGATTCAAAACGATGGATGTGTCAAGGTTATTTGTAATTGGCTTTGTAATGCGCTATGTGTTTTTGGCAGATCAGACTGTTACGTTTGCTAAGGCAAAGCACATAGAAAATAAAGGGATCGACTAGAGGTTTAGAACATCCTATAATACTTCACCCAGAAATAAAAAAATGTTGAGCCTGAGGATGAGTCAAATGTGTTTATACAGAGTTGAGTGTTGGTCATCTGTAGCAGGAGTAAAGGTGGACATTTGGCATGAGGCAACAGATCCAAGAAACCATCGGCCTTTATTTCCAGGAAAAGTCTCCAAAAGAAAAGGTCCATAAAAGAAAGTAATTGTAGAAGATATAGGAAGTTTGTTGAAACTATAAGTATAAGTCAGTGTAGACCTTGTAAATCTTCTTGTGATAATGGAAGCATGATCCTAGTATAGAGAGCCACATGGAGATGGACCTGCCTTGTCAGAGGTAAGAGATATCAAATCATAGCTTATCTTGGCTTTATTTATGAATAATTTCAAGCCGTTTGTGAGTCCTGGCCATATGTGGACCTGTTAACTCTATTATGGCCGTAGATGGAATCGTTGTTCTATTTCAAAGGAGATGGAGCAAAAGAGTGACTATGACAGCTCACATTTATTATCATTATTGGAAGAATAACTACTTCAGTCATTAGAAGGTGTCAGAAATGTTGTCCTCAAATCAGAAGCAGCTTGCCAGCCTCAGACAGAAATTAAAGTAATTATGAAGCGTTAAAAAAATCTCAGCCACAGAATCTAAATTTGCATCGTCTGTCACAGAAAGAGCAATGGACAAGCTTATATAATTTTGATGCACACTTTACAAATTTGGAAATATTCCATCAGCTAACATGTTCGTTTGGGTTTTTTTGCTGAATTCAATAAAGGCATTGATTTTCAATTGACAGTGGAAAGTTATTATTGCCATCCTAGTCAAGTTAAATATAACTCACTGTCCAATTCATGGTAGTTATGTGTTTTACACAGTTTCATAAAAATTAAAATGCACGTGTCATAACTTTCTTATTTGCTTATGCAAGTAACTAAAAAAATAAGAGAAGCCAAATATTGTATGTTTTTGCTAGCTAGCTGAACTATGCCAAACCATCCAGATGTAAAGTTAAATTCAGCCAAACAGTATAATCAGCCACTTGTTAAGCCATATCCTTTTCCTATTTATTCACCAAGTCAAATCTCCCATTATGTTTTTTCCAGCTGGTGTTTGTATTTTATAACATTGTGGCTATCAGGGTGGTTGTATTTGAGACGTTTTCCATAATCCATTACTTTTGGATTCAGCCTTAAGCTTTCTTGTTCTACATTGAGAATCATCTTGATATTTCAGCAAGACAATACTAGAAAATGTCATTAAGACACAGTGTAAAACAAATTATTTTGAGCCAAAACAATCACTGAAGTTATTTCGCATGAAATCATTGTCTCACCGCTCTCAGCCCCTTGTCAAGCCTGATCCATCCTCTGAGTGACTGTTTTGAAATGATGGTTTCTACTGGTTAGGTAGTGATTCCTCAAATCAACTGTGGAGATCTCCCTAGAAAGTGAATTTCAGGAATTCCAGTTGGTTAAATAGCTGTGGTTATGCCTTATCATAGCTCTATTTCAAAGATGTTCAAAAACGATGTAATATGAAAAAAGTCATACATGAAAGAATGGCTATAGACATGAAACTCAAACAGTTCCTTCTGATGTCTTTCTGGAAGGTGAAATTGCAAGGGGTAGTTTCTTTTAGAAGGATCTGGCTGACAAAAGTATTAATATTTCTGAACACTTTGAGACTCAGTTCCTCTCTGCTAAAAGTGCTGTCTGCATTGCTGGTATGTCTTCTAATCTCTTTTTTTTTTTTTTTTTTCTTTTCTTCTTTTAAGATGTGACTTAGAGTAAGAAATAGGACAGGAATGAAAATATGTTTCCTCAAATCATAGAATCATCTAATCTCAAAGCTGAAAAAGGACATTGATTCATGAAGTTCAACATTCCTGTCTTCAGTTCCCACTCTACAACATTTGGAAGGCTGCCTTTTACTTCCAAGAAAAGCAAACCCATCATTTAAGAACTTCTTGATAATGTCAAGAAACTTCTTTAAGTTTCCACCTTTTGTCTTAATTTAAGGCTTTGGGACTGTAAAGAAGAGTCTAACATCTCTTTCACATGAAAAGCTTTCACGTAAGTGAGGCCAAATATAACCTGCCCTGCCACCAGAGAGATGAATTTTCTACATGCCAGATATTCCCAGTTTCATCAACTGTTCCTTATAAATACGGTGTTGAGGTCTATCCTTGTTGCCTGTCCTACAAATTTAAATTCTTCCTGAAATGCAAAACCCACAGAGTATTACCTTATTCCAGATATGGTCTGAGCAAATAAAGTTGCTGTGGGGCTGTCCCTTCCCACGTACTGGACTGTTTGTCTCCATAACATCTCACTGGTGATTCATACTAAATTTACTGTCGACTCAGATCCCTAAGGCTTATGATGCTGCCAATAAATCTCATCTTTCCCCTTCTGTAGCTGTCTTCTTGCTTTTTTAATCCAAGAATAGGATCTCACAATTATCACTGAAATTACATTCAGATATAGATCATCTATATAGTCTACCAAAACTTGGGAGATTCAGATCCTTTCATCTCATGTTATCTGCAAGTTGTACAACTATTTTCAGTAACTTCGCAGAGTCTTGAAAGAAAACACAACCAGAAAATTACCTAGAGTATGATATTGATCCACTAATTTGTAATCTTCAAGTACAGTGGTTTAACTTGTCTAATGATTTGCCTAAACACATCTTGTCCACATAATTGTGTCAGATTCCTTTATGCAATCTAAATACCGTCAACTAAATTTCTATGATCTATGGGCCTCATATTTCTGACAGAAAAGATGAGTCTTATTTTCATGTTTTTTTCTCAGGCAAACCATGCTAGATATTTGTAATAATTATTTCATCTCAGGAGATCACAGGGCATTCCTTTAATAATCCATTTTAGAATATTTACTGTAAGCAGCATCAAACTCAATGCTTTGGTTTGTAAAATCCACATTTTGTTGAAAAACAGATAGCAATTTGCCCTTCACCAGCCTTCTAATACCTCTATTATTTGCTGTGATTTTTCTAAGATTCTAGCAGTTCTGCAATTTCTAATTTAACACAGTGAAGCTAGGAGCCAGAACTCCTTGAGAGCAGTGGAGGGGTGTCTAGGTGTCTCATGGGAGAGGGTCCACTTGTAATATCTGAACCCATATTGGATTTCAGTTCCCACTTACTAACAACTGTTCTACCTTTGATTTTATTTTTTAACACAAACCAAAGAGAAGCTAAATGACTATTGAAGAATCCATCTTTATTTCACCATCACCAAATTCTTCAGAGAGCATTGGCACTCCTCACACTCTGAAACACAAAACTATCCTTTTGGTTATCTGACTCAGTTTCCACTGCCTCCAGTGGTTAGATGTTCTCTTTGACTTTCTGGCATCCATCCTATGGGCTTATATAAATCTGTGTTCACCCTTGAATCATGCAGTTCCTCTTTTCCTAATATGCCCGGGATGAGCTCTTAACATCCGAGTTCTTTGAATGGGTCTTTTGCAAACATGCTTGTTACTTTAAGCAGTTTCCCCTTTCCTCCTTGACTGAGATCATTTAGGAGCATAGAGACAAAATTTCACTTTTTAACTTTTGAACCATCTTCCTTTCCAGAATCTAATAGTATATAATCAAACCTATTCCCTTTCTGAAGTGTTTAAATTCGCATTCCTAGTTAGAATACTGGAAGTTAAATGTTATTGGTCAGAAATATGATGTTCCTTGGAGTAAAGTATAGAATATTGGGGTTTTTCCATACTCAGGCCATTGGAGGCCGTGTTGTATAGGGCTATTGTATTTTTATTCCAGTTACCACTGGTGTAGAGCAGTTAACTTTTCTCTAAACCATAACTTTTGATATTCTAAATCTTATTGCCATAATGGGTCTGCTTTTAAGTTTGACTTAATTATAAGCAAGTTGATTTTCTTTTTGCTTATTCTTCATGGATTTTGAAATACTTAGATTTAAATGTGAAATGTCCAGGAGTAAGGCTGACTCAGAAGAAAGTAACAATACATAGGAGGGTTGTCTCTGTCTTCTCAGACCACCTTATGCTGCAGCCTTCCCCATCTCAGTGGTAGCCTGGCTGCCCTTTTCTTCAGTTTCTCAGTCCTCCCTCCTGTGACTCTTAACTAAATACAGTCACAAATTTATTTCTTTATTCATAATGAGGTATAAATAGCCAGATGTTACTTTTCCTTGGATATACCTATGTTAACAAGCATCAGATGTTGTTGAAAGCACTACTAACTAGCAGGAGGGAAGATGGATTGGAAGTTCTATGTCAATCACTCACTTATTCCTTCACTCCACAAACACTTACTGAGCCTTTTCAATGGGCCAGGCCTGGGCCGGGCACAGAAACACGAGGTAATTGCAGATCAAGGCCAGGAACTCCAGAAACTCTCCTTCTAGTAAGGGAGAAAGATATCAGAAAATATGAGATGTGCACATGAGGAATATTAAAATCAGAAGGTTAATTTTGAATAATAGTTCCAAGTCAGCTATTTTTAAAAATTGGAGAAAAAAAACATTCCATGAATAAAAACATGTGGGAAGAGTATGAAATAAAATTTCAGGTTTCGAAGATTACAGGTTGTGCTTAGAGCAAATGGTCTGCATTTGCTAGAATGGCTAGAGAAAACAGGTGCTGGATCATGAAGACCCTTGTGTCTCAGCTACGAGTTTGGACTTTATCTCTAAAACCATGGGCAGTTTTGAAAGTAAAATTTTCTGTGCTCCTTGAAACAAAAATATATAAAGGTCATCTTCATTTCCATTCCCCCCATCTCTCACACACTCCCAGTGATCATTCGGCCCCAGGTGAGTCTTAGAAGAAGACAATTAAGCTTCATGTCTTCTGCATTACCAGTAAAATTTTTGGTTTTTTTAGCATAAGAAAAAAGTATGAACACACGACTAGGAGTTTAGCCTAACATTTGTCTGATTGCTCATAATATGAGATGTGTGAGTGCCTGCTAGTATCTGAGGAAAGATCTCTATATAGATATAGATATAGATACAGATATAGTTATAGATACAGATATAGATATAGATACAGATGCAGACACAGATACAGATAAAGATATAGATACATTTACAGATACAGATATAGATATAGATACAGATACAGATATAGATATAGGTATGTATGTATTATTTAGCTATTTACATATACTTATCAATTTTCATGTTTATAAACGTGTGATTCATGTGAAACCATGGCAAATCAGAGCAGATCTTATTTTTAATCTGAATCTAGCACAGACTTTATTGTTTAATATGTGTCTTACTACAGTTATCACAATAACTGTTCCACTGTACCTAGGGATTTTTCATAAAGCAGATTAAATTGGTTAGGAAAAAAGAAGCTGGACTGCATAAAAACAACCTAAAATTAACATCTGCAAATAAACCAGGGGACTCCGTATGTCATCATCATTTCTAGAGATTGATAATCTGACTTAGTACTTTTACATAGCTATCCCTTTCCCGGTTGTCCCCAAAAGAATGTTATTTCTCATGATTGGTTCTTTCATTGTATTAAAAATGAAGAAATAATGCAATTCTCTCAAATTTTCCAGTGTTTCAGTTCAATTTTCTGCTGGTTGATATCCGCTTCCTACTGTTATTTCTAAGAAATTATACTCTCTACTCTGCAAAGAGCAATGTGTTGACTGCCTGAAATGAATGTGCATGATAATAGAACAGTGAGCAGCAGCCTACTGGGGTTGTGAAGGGTGCAACATGCTACTGCCTTCAAGGGGATCATCTTTTCCTATAGCATTCTTTGACCAAGTGCGCCTGCTGCCATGAAGTGGGTCAGGAACGAACATTCATGTGGTTTGGGGAAAACACATCTGCTGTTGAGGAACAGGTTATTTAGCCACAATTATAGAACCAAACAGGACTCAAATCATCAGGTAATCGCTAGCTCTTGATTGAACTTTTTAGAAATGATGACAAAACAGCAAGTTAAGAAGTAAAAAGAAAGGAAATAATCATTCTTCTACTTCAAGCTATTTAGAAATATGGCTTATTAAGGGTTAATTCCTTATCCCTAGGGCTAAGGAATATTACCTGTGTTTAAGGGTCCAGGACCAAATGTATTTATGAAATAGAAAATGTAGTTTCAAAATTCCTAAGAGGCCCTGACTCCCAAAATTCCTCTCTGCCCTGGTTGTTTTTTTGTACGTCAAAATATCCTCATCAAATGATCAATTTTTTGGAGATGTGCATTATCCTCATCTAGTTTTCTGATTATGGGATTCTGAGGCTCTAGAGAACTCTTAAAAGATAATTGCATTCTCAACAAGGTTTTGATGAATTAGATGCTTGGATTTGATGGACAGTATCAGAACAGTAAGAAAGCATGTAGAAAACAAAGAGAAAAGACCAAAAACAAAGACAGAAGGCCTGGTAAGGCATGATTTTACCCACAGCCAGCATCTCCTAAAAGAAATCTAGTATTTCTCTCCTCTCTCACTTGTCCTGGATAGGGGACCCCAGCAATCAACAGGTGTGCTAAAAAATGAGTATCCAGGTGCTGTAGGTTAGTAGTTTGGGCAAGTACCCACCCTATTTCAGAAAGGCTGCAAGGCAGCTTACAAAGATATACAAAATACAGCTACAGTAGCATAAGCTAAAAGCAAGACAAAGAAAGAAGGAATATTACATTGAGTTAAGTGAGGACCAAAGTAAGCCTAAGCAGAACATACCAGCATGCATGGCATGTTACCTGAAGCATTTGTGATCAAAAAGTGCATAGAAACACGATGGTGACAGGAAGACTGAAAATCAGAAAAGCTAACCTATAATCAAGACAAGAGGAACTGAAATTAAGACAAGTGTAATAATAATAATACAAAAAAAAAAACCCTTACTATTATTTATTGAATTCTAACTGGTGCCAAAAACTCACTAGGTAGCGCAATGCTGCGGGCTGTCTTTGCTGGATACGGGAGGGTGGAAGTGCAGCAGGGCTCGACTCTGACCTCCACACATGTGCCTTCTGCGGCTGTGCGGGCCAGGGGGACTCCGGTCTGGTGCATCTCTGTGGGACAGTGTGTCTGGCGCTCTCTGCCACTGCCCAGCCAGAGCCTGATACCCAAGCGTCCTCACCGGTGCATGAAGCCGGAGGAGAAGACTGAGCTTCTGTTTGGCTTTGGCTGGAAAAGAATTTAGCCTATATGTATTGCTTTAACCACTGGAAGAATGACAGATGACAAAGGTGTGCTTTGAGATGTGTGGTTTGGATGAATTCCAACTTGCTTCACCCTCTGTCAGGATGAGATAACTGAATGGGAGGCAGAACCATATTTTGCATTATCCAACTGGTTTGCTCTTTGATCTTCTTGCATCAAGTTCAGCTCTTCCTTGGAACATCACAGTACATTTTAAGATTCCACATTAATGTTATAATAAACTATACTTAAAGACAAGATGCAGCCTCATCCACCAGGACACAGGCACTAGTACCCTCCACCAGGAAACCTACACAACCCACTGAATGAACCTTAGCCACAGGGGACAGACAGCAAAAACAATGGGAACTACGAACCTGCAGCTGGAGAAAAGGAGACCCCAAACACAGTAAGTTAAGCAAAATGAGAAGTCAAAGAAATACACAGCGGGTGAAGGAGCAAGGCAAAAACCCACCAGACCTAACAAATGAAGAGGAAATAGGCAGTCTACCTGAAAAAGAATTCAGAATAATGATAGTAAAGATGATCCAAAATCTTGGAAATAGAGTGGAGAAAATAAAAAAAAAAAACGTTTAACAAAGATGAAGAGGAACTAAAGAGCAAGCAAACAATGATGAACAACACAATAAATGAAATTAAAAATTATCTAGAAGGGATCAATAGCAGAATAACTGAGGGAGAAGAAAGGATAAGTGATCTGGAAGATAAAATAGTGGAAATAACTACTGCAGAACAGAATAAAGAAAAAAGAATGAAAAGAATTGAGGACAGTCTCAGAGATGATTGGGACAACATTAAATGCACCAACATTCGAATTATAGGGGTCCCAGAAGAAGAAGAGAAAAAGAAAGGGACTGAGAAAACATTTGAAGAGATTATAGTGGAAAACTTCCCTAATATGGGAAAGGGAATAGTTAATCAAGTCCAGGAAGCACAGAGAATCCCATACAGGATAAATCCAAGGAGAAACACACCGTGACACATATTAATCAAACTATCAGAAATTAAATAAAAAGAAAAAATATTAAAAGCATCAAGGGAAAACAGCAAATAAGACAAGGGAATCCCCATAAGGTTAACAGCAGCAGAAACTCTGCAAGCCAGAAGGGAGTGGCAACATATTTAAAGTGTTGAAGGAGAAAAACCTACAACCAAGATTACTCCAACTAGCAAGGATCTCATTCAGATTTGACGGAGAAATTAAAACCTTTACAGACAAGCAGAAGCTAAGAGAATTCAGCCCCATCAAACCAGCTTTACAACAAATGCTAAAGGAAATTCTCTAGGTAGGAAACACAACAGAAGGAAAAGACCTACAATAACAAACCCAAAACAATTAAGAAAATGGTAATAGGAACTTATATATCGATAAGTACCTTAAATGTAAATGGATTAAATGCTCCAAACGAAAGACATAGACTGGCTGAATGGATACAAAAACAAGAACCGTATATATGCTGCTACAAGAGACCCACTTCAGACTTAGGGACACATACAGACTGAAAATGAGGGGATGGAAAAAGATATTCCATGCAAATGGAAATCAAAAGAAAGCTGGAGGGCTTCCCTGGTGGTGCAGTGGTTGAGAATCTGCCTGCCAATGCAGGGGACACAGGTTCGAGCCCTGGTCTGGGAAGATCCCACATGCCGTGGAGCAACTAGGCCCATGAGCCACAACTACTGAGCCTGTGCGTCTGGAGCCTGTGCTCCACAACAAGAGAGGCCGCGATAGTGAGAGGCCCACACACCACGATGAAGAGTGGCCCCCGCTTGCCACAACTGGAGAAAGCCCTCGCACAGAAACGAACACCCAACACAGCCAAAAATAAATAAATAAATTAATTAATTAAAAAAAAAAAAAAAAGAAAGCTGGAGTAGCAATACTCATATCAGACAAAATAGACTTTAAAACAAAGACTATTACAAGAGAAAATGAAGGGTACTACATAATGATCAAGGGCTCAATCCAAGAAGAAGATATAACAATTGTAAATATTTATGCACCCAACATAGGAGCACCTCAATACATAAGGCAAATACTAACAGCCACAAAAGAGGAAATCAACAGTAACACAATCATAGTAGGGGACTTTAACACCCCACTTTCACCAACGGACAAACCATCCAAAATAGAAATAAATAACGAAACACAAGTTTAAATGATACATTAAACAAGATGGACTTAATTGATATTTATAGGAAATCCATCCAAAAAAAACAGAATACACATTCTTCTCAAGTGCTCATGGAACATTCTCCACAATAGATCATAACTTGGGTCACAAATCAAGCCTTCGTAAATTTAAGAAAATTGAAATCATATCAAGTATCTTTTCAGACCACAACGCTATGAGACTAGATATCAATTACAGGAAAAAAAATCTGTAAAAAATGTAAACACATTGGGGCTAAACAATACACTACTTAATAACCAACAGATCACTGAAGAAATCAAAGAGGAAATCAAGAAATACCTAGAAACAAATGACAATGAAAACACGACAACTCAAAAACTATGGGATGCAACAAAAGCAGTTCTAAGAGGGAAGTTTATAGCAATACAATCCTACCTGAAGAAACAAGAAACATCTCAAATAAACAACCTAACCTCACACCTAAAGCAATTAGAGAAAGAAGAACAAATATACCCCAAAGTTAGCAGAAGGAAAGGAATCATAAAGATCAGATCAGAAATAAATGAAAAAGAAATGAAGGAAACCATAGCAAAGATCAATAAAACTAAAAGCTAGCTCTTTGAGAAGATAAACAAAATTGATAAACCATTAGCGAGACTCATCAAGAAAAAAGGGAGAAGACTCAAATCAATAGAATTAGAAATGAATAAAGAGAAGTAACAACTGACACTGAAGAAATACAAAGGATCATGAGAGAATACTACAAGCAACTCTATGCCAATATAATGGACAACCTGGATGAAATGGACACATTCTTAGAAATACACAAACTTCTGAGACTGAACCAGGAAGAAATAGAAAATATAAGCAGACCAGTCACAAGAAATGAAATTGAAACTGTGATTAAAAATCTTCCAACAGGGCTTCCCTGGTGGCGCAGTGGTTGAGAATCTGCCTGCCAATGCAGGGGACACGGCTTCGAGCCCTGGTCCGGGAAGATCCCACATGCCGCGGAGCAACTGGGCCCGTGAGTCATAACTACTGAGCCTGTGCGTCTGGAGCCTGTGCTCCGAAACAAGAGAGGCCGCGATAGTGAGAGGCCCGCGCACCGCGATGAGGAGTGGCCCCCGCTCGCCACAACTAGGGAAAGCCCTCGCACAGAAATGAAGACCCAACACAGCCATAAATAAATAAATAAATAAAATAATTTTTAAAAAAATTAAAAAAAAAAATCTTCCAACAAACAAAAGCTCAGGATCAGATGGTTTCACAGGCGAATTTCATCAAAAATTTAGAGAAGAGCTTACACCTATCCTTCTCAAACTCTTCCAAAATATGACAGAGGAAGGAACACTCCCAAACTCATTATACGAGGCCACCATCACTCTGATACCAAAACCAGACAAAGATGTCACAAAGAAAGAAAACTACAGGTTAATATCTCTGATGAATATAGATGCAAAAATCTTCAACAAAATGCTAGCAAACAGAATCCAACAGCACATTAAAAGGATCATACACCATGATCAAATATCATTTATCCCAGGAATGCAAGGAATCTTGAATATACCCAAATCAATCAATGTGATAAACCATATTAACAAACTGAAGGAGAAAAACCATATGATCATCTCAATAGATCCAGAGAAAGCTTTCGGCAAAATTCAACACCTATTTATGATAAAAACCCTCCAGAAAGTAGGCATAGAGGGAAGTTTCCTCAACATAATAAAGGCCATATATGAGAAACCCACAGCCCAAATCGTCCTCAATGGTGAAAAACTGAAACTATTTCCTCTAAGATCAGGAAGAAGACAAGGTTGCCCACTCTCACCACTATTATTCAACATAGTTTTGGAAGTTTTAGCCACAGCAATCAGAGAAGAAGAAGAAATAAAAGTAATCCAAATCGGAAAAGAAGAGGTAAAGCTGTCACTGTTTGCAGATGACATGATACTATACATAGAGAATCCTAAACATACTACCAGAAAACTACTAGAGCTAATCAATGAATTTGGTAAAGTAGCAGGATACAAAATTAATGCACAAAAATCTCTTGCATTCCTATACACTAATGATGAAAAATCTGAAAGTGAAATTAAGAAAACACTCCCCTTTACCATTGCAACAAAAAGAATAAAATATTTAGGAATAAACCTACCTAAGGAGACAAAAGACCTGTATGCAGAAAATTATTAGACACTGATGAAAGAAATTAGAATGATACAAATAGATGGAGAGATAAACCATGTTCTTGGATTGAAAGAATCCACATTGTGAAAATGACTCTACTACCCAAAGCAATCTACAGATTCAATGCAATCCCTATCAAACTACCAGTGGCATTTTTCACAGAATTAGAACAAAAAATTTCGCAATTTGTATGGACACACAAAGGACCCCAAACAGCCAAAGCAATCTTGAGAAAGCAAAACGGAGCTGGAGGAATCAGGCTCCCTGATTCAGACTATACTACAAAGCTACAGTAATCAAGACAGTATGGTACTGCCACAAAAACAGAAATATAGCTCAAAGGAACAGGATAGAAAGCCCAGAGATAAACCCACTCACATATGGTCACCTTATCGTTGATAAAGCAGGCAAGAACATACAGTGGAGAAAAGACAGCCTCTTCAATAAGTGGTGCTGGGAAAACTGGACAGCTGCATGTAAAAGAATGAAATTAGAACACTTCCTGACACCATACACAAAAATAAACTCAAAATGGATTAAAGACGTAAATGTAAGGCCAGACACTATAAAACTCTTAGAGGAAAACATAGGCAGGACACTCTATGACATAAATCACAGCAAGATCCTTTTTGACCCTGCTCCTGGAGAAATGGAAATAAAAACAAAAATAAACAAATGGGACCTAATGAAACTTAAAAGCTTTAGCACAGCAATGGAAACCATAAACAAGACGAAAAGACAACCTTCAGAATGGGAGAAAATATTCGCAAATGAAGCAACTGACAAAGGATTAATCTCCAAAATTTACAAACAGCTCATGCAACTCAATATCAAAAAAACGAACAACCCAATCCAAAAATGGGCAGAAGAGGTAAATAGACATTTCTCCGAAGAAGATATACAGATTGCCAACAAACACATGAAAGAATGCTCAACATCATTAATCATTAGAGTAATGCAAATCAAAACTACAATGAGGTATCATCTCACACCGGTCAGAATGGCCATCATGAAAAAATCTACAAACAGTAAATGCTGGAGAGGGTGTGGAGGAAAGGGAACCCTCTCACACTGTTGGTGGGAATGTAAATTGATACAGCCACTATGGAGAACAGTATGGAGGTTCCTTAAAAACGAAAAATATAACTACCATACGAGCCAGCAATCCCACTACTGGGCATATACCATGAGAAATCCATAATTCAAAAAGAATCATGTACCTAAATGTTCATTGCAGCTCTATTTACAATAGCCAGGACATGGAAGCAATTTAAATGTCCATCAGCAGATGAATGGATAAAGAAGATGTGGCACATATATATGATGGAATATTACTCAGCCATAAAAAGAAACGAAACTGAGTTATTTGTAGTGAGGTGGATGGACCTAGAATCTGTCATACAGAGTGAAGTAAGTCAGAAAAGAAAAACAAATACCATACGCTAACACATATATATGGAATCTAAGGGAAAAAAAAACAAAAAGGTCATGAAGAACCTAGGGACAAGACGGGAATAAAGACACAGACCTACTAGAGAATGGACTTGAGGATATGGGGAGCGGGAAGGGTAAGCTGTGACAAAGTGAGAGAGTGGCATGTACATATATACAATACCAAATGTAAATCCGATAGCTAGTGGGAAGCAGCCGCATAGCACAGGGAGATCAGCTCGGTCCTTTGTGACCACCTAGAGGAGTGGGATAGGGAGGGTGGCAGGGAGGGAGATGCAAGAGGGAAGAGATATGGGGATATATGTATATATATAACTGATTCACACTGTTATAAAGCAGAAACTAACACACCACTGTAAAGCAATTATACTCCAATAAGGATGTTAAAAAAAAAAACTCCCTAGGCAATTTACATACATTACCTCATTAAACACAAGAACCTTGAAGCAGGATATTTATTCCTATTTTATATATTAGAATGCTGAGAGGGAGAGAAGTTATAGGGTAGACTATACTGGTAGAACCATCATTCAAACCCAGGTCTGTCACAGTCCCAAGCTCACTATCTTAACCACTCTTATAAGGTCAAGTGGAAGGTGAAGGGCCAAGTAAACACATGAATTAACCAAGGAGTGAAGAACAAAATGAGGGTGAAAAAACAAAGTCTATCACAATTCCTCCAATTGCTATTTTTATTGATTGTCAGTAGTGGTAACGGATTGTGCAGCAAATTTTTTTAGAATATTGTCACTTCTATTAAGTAATTTCCAAAAAATATAAATTTTCTTCTGAATACCTCATTAGACTTTGGTAGAAATTAATATAGTTGTGTAACCCAGGGTTACAAAAATTATCAAATCATTGTTCTAAAAAATATTAAAACTGCAAAATTATTTGGTCTTCAAAATATATGATAAGGCAATTCTATTTTCCTAATGCTTCTTCCTTCCCACTCATTTATTTATTCAATAGACATGTTTTAAGAACCTACTATGTGACAAAGCTGCAGTAAATCCTGTATAGTGGAAGAAGCCTATATTGTATGTAGATAAAATTATATATAAAACTTTACATAAAATTGTGCATCAAATTAATTTTATACATAACATTGTATTTATATATATAAAATTAGGGCTGCCATAAATGCCATGGAGAAGTTCATGGTGCTTTGAGAGTATATGATGGAGATTCTCCATAATCAACACAGTTGAGGAATGGGTACCAGTGGAAATAGTGTGTGATATGAGATCTGAAGGGTGGTTGGGAGTTAGCTGGTTGAAGGAAAGTGGGAGAATAGAAGGAACATCTCTGCAAGATGACATAGCATTTGCAAGGGCCCTTTGGTGGGTGGGAGCATAAAGCATTCAGGGGACTGAAAGAAAGCCAATAGGGCTGAAGGGGTGAGATGGTGGGAGGTAAAGCTGGAGAAGCAGAGGAGCCAGAGCAGGTGGCACCAGGTGGCCAGTCAGCATTTCTGCTTTTATCTCCCTCCTCATTTACACAGCTTAGGCACAAAATATCTGCCTCTGGCAAATACTGTGTGTTTCCATGAAATCTATAACCACTTCGGTATCCAATATATTTATCTTTTGTGATAAATTGTGATACTAGAATATTACAGTACACACATTAAAGGAGCAGATTTTCATCATAAGCACATAATGAGTTTTTTTTTTTTTTTTAATGCCCTTATAGACAGACCTGTGGGAGCTCCCTTTTCTGTTTGTGTTATAACACATCCCCTCCCAATCAAATGGATATGATTTTCTCTGTGATTTAGCTTCAAATTAATGTCATAAATATCTTTGCACCTCTGTTGCATTATTTATTGACCTTGAATTCTTACATTTGTATCCTTATTGAAATTTCTGTGATCATTATGCGCATCACACAATAACATAAATAATTATCTTCCTATCAGCACTTACAAACTTATTAACATCTAAATTTTAAAAACTGAAATTATTCCTACAGCTTTAAGTTTTCCGAGTTCTTCGGATTCATTCAATGTGTATTTGCTTTGCAATAATTATGTGAAGGATTGTAGCATTTTCTAGAACTCTATGAAAATAAATTGTAAGGAGATATATCAGGTTAACTGCAGTCTGTGATCAGGGAGGCACTAATCTTCATGGAGCAAGCGTTGTATCTATCTTGTTCACTCCTTTGTTCTGAGTACCTCAAGATGTTTACAGCACATATTAGTTTTTCAATAAATAGTTATTTATTCATATAAACAGAAAGGAAATTAAAATAAGAGGTAGAATGGGTCTACATTTTCTCATCTCTGGTTTGATTTGCTTTACTTTGTGTAAGTATGTACGTGTTTGTGTGTGCATGTGTGTTTCTAATTCAACAGTCCTGGTTTATTTCCCATGGGAAAGGCTAAACAAAACACACACACACAAACGCACACACACTGTAATTAATTCAGAACAGTGTTCTTAATTTATACATTTCCATGGTTGGAATGATTCTATGTGTAAATTTTCCAAGCTAGTGCTTTCCAATATTGCCAGCAAAATACCCTATTTTGGAACATGTAGTATAAGATTTCACAATTGATTCATAGTTCTTAAGCTTTTTGAAGATAGGTGTTTCTATTTTGCAATTACTTCTTGAGCAATGAATATTTTGACAAAAAGCAACACACTGTTTCTTTCTTCCACCACTTCTCTTGCTTAGATGGGAACTGGAAAACCAATTACCAGTGTGGTTACCCTAAGTGTATACTTATGTGTTTTTCTTTTCTGTGAAATGTTTCCAGTCTTTCTGATTATAAATGTTACAGGGTATGATGCGTGAATCAATCCTATCTGTGCAGACACAGCAGAATGAAAGGTATAATTATATAGGAGTAAAGAGCCAGTGAATAATTCATATCTGACAGCATGCAGTATTGAGTTCTATCAGGCAACATTCCATGGCAGAGAGGTCCTCAAAGCCTTCTTAAATTTATCTGCATTAGCTCATTGTGTTTCTGCTTAGGTGGCAGAATCAATCATTTAGAATGAGTGAAATGACATTCAGTGGCACTGCTTGCTAACATAGATAGAAAAATATGTAGGTATTTGTCACCACCAAATATTCATTCAACAAATGTCGATTGAGTTCCTTCTTGGCTCCTGCAGTATGTTCAATGTTGAAGGTTCAAAAAATAAAAGAAAAAATAAAAGAGTATAATGCAGTGAGTGTCTGACTCTGTTGGTCGAGATATATGAAATAAGATAATTACATCTCACTATGATCTATGTTATAAAGAGGCCACAAGTTGGCCGAAATACTTTGCCTACACTTCAAGAAGGATTTGAGTAAGAGAGTGTATGGAGGATATACCACCACATAATGGTCCAGAAACAGGTTCTTTTTAAAATTAGTGATTAGAGCAGTCAGGCATACCTCTTACCAGAGTCTCAGTGAGTTCATTGCAACATGTGGTGAGATGTTTACCAACTTGTGCCTTTTTTTCACCTAGGAAACCACTTTCTATGAAACTTACACAGCTATGGAGTTTACTTTAGGTGTCTCTTCTTTATTACAATAAGCCACGTTGGAAATGGGTTCAATTAGGCCTAGAAGAGAGACTCAATCTACCAACTTCATGGTGACAGACCCTGGAATTTTGGAAACCAGACTTCTTAGACTAAATTACAGCAAGGGGAACTGGTTTAAATGTTTGCTCTGGAGTAAGACTGGTTAAGTTTGAATACTGGCTCTGTTGTGTGACCTCAGACAAGTTTTTAACATTATTAAGCCCATTCCTCATCTTCAGAATAGGGCTGATAATAAAACTTTATCTTATGAGGTGGTCTAAGAATAAAGAAATTATATAAAGTACTTGGCATGATCCCTGCCTTTTATAAAGTGTCAAATAATGTCAGGGATTCTAGCAACATATCGATTTATTTATAATATTAAATTTAATTTAGCAATATTTAAATCTATCTAAAGCATAGGCTTGCCTATACCCAAATCACTTACTAAGGTTTTCAGCATAAAAGGCTTTGGGCTTGTGGCAGTCTGCTATGTTGGTGACCTCCAATGAACAAAACCTGCTGGTAATCATGCCCATGTATAGTGAATCTGGGCTGGCTCCTTGACTCACTTTAATCAGTAGAAGTTAGCAGAAAAGACAGTGTGCCAATTCCAAAGCTAAGGTTTAAGAAAGCTTGACAGTGTCTGCTTTTACTCTTTTAAAAAACCCCAAGCCACCAGGTAAGAAATCCTGTTATTTTGCTTGAGGCAAAGTGCAGATAGAAAGAGGTCCTGATACTATATTATATATAGCAAGAGACAGGTTCAATAATCTCAGTGTTCCAACTGATTCAAGCCCCCAACTCACCCACCAGCTAAACACAACCACACAAGTACCCACTGGCAAGACCAGCAGAAAAGCCATCCAACTGAGCCCAGCCCAAATTAGGAATAGTGAGCAAATGAACCAGTTTTTGTTTTTAACACTAAGATTTGGGGTGTTTATTTGAACAGCAATAAACTGAAACAAGGTTATTTCCCTTCCTTTCACTCCCTGTCCCATGACATGTACTGTTTAGGTTTCTTCCTGCATGTCCTCCTTTCCCTGATTGCCAGTTGGTCCATCCATAGAAGTCCTTGTAAGCTGATCAAAAATACCACTCTTGAGTCATTTATAGCATTTATGACACATGTTAATTAAAAGACAATAGGATTCAGGAAAACCTGAGAGTTCAACCTACTTGACTGTAGTGGCTGAACATTGCATTGAATACAGGTTTATGAGAGCTTTTCTGTTAAGTCCAGTTTCATGAACGTTCAATCACCCCAAACTTTTCATTCTTTTGCAACTTGCTATAACTCATTATTGATTCATCATGATTTAGGCATTGTAAAATATGATATATATTTGTATTCATAAAATTCCCATTCCCTGTTAATCTCTATTTCTGTTGCTTTCTGATATTCTTTAAAGCTGCAAAAAATAACTTTCACCTAGAGCTTGGGTCCAAAGTAAAATCTGCTTTAAAATGTGTGGTGTTTTCAGAATTGCAACTTCAAACCCTAAATGTAAGAATTTCAAATGTTGAATTTTAGTACATCACTTCAATTTGATTCTCACTGCATTTCTTTGTCAGGCTGTTCTGATTATACTTAACCAGTTAAGCAACCCTAAAGTATTGCCAATTTTTTTTCATTTTAATACTTTTTATTTTTATTTTTTTAATTTTTATTTTATATTGGAGTAGAGTTGATTAACAATATTGTGTTAGTTTCAGGTGTACAGGATGAGTTTGAACAATGCAAAGGTTTATCAAAGGGGTAATTTTTTAGCCCCATGATCTAGCTGAATCACTTTAGAACAATAAAATGGTTTGGGGCAAAAGCTACTTAATTTGCCCTTGAAATGAAGGCATGAGTTCCCATAAGAATAGCTCTAATGTCAAATCTGTTGGTACCATGTAGAAGACTTCAGAAATTACTTGTTATAATATAAGCAACTAATTATCTCATTGATACTTTGAAAACGATATCTGTTGGGATATAAAGAGTTAAAATTATTCAAGTCCTTCTATTACACTATGTTAGTCAGGGTTCTCCAGAGAAAAAAAACCAATAGGAGATATTTAGGTCTATAGCTATATTTATATCTATATCTATCTATCTATCTACACATACATCTACACATACATATACACATACATGTATATATATAATGTTAAGGAATTGGCTCAGCAACTCTAGAGGCTAACAAATCCAAAATCTGCAGTGTGGACCAGCAGGTTGATGCTACAGTTCAAGTCCAAAGGCCATCAGGTTAGAGACCCAGGGAAGAGCCAGTGTTTCAGTTCAAGTAGGAAAGACTTCTGCTACAGAATTCCCTCTTGCTTGGGAGAGGTCAGTCTTTTGTTCTATTCAGGCCTTCAACTGATTGGATGAAGCCCACCCACATTAAAGAGGGCAATCTGCTTTTCTCGAAGTCCACCAATTTAAATGTTAATCACATCCAGAAACACTCTCACAGAAACATCAGCATCATGTTTGACCAGAGCTGGACACCATGACCCAACCAACTTGACACATAATATTAACCACTACACTCACCTTGAGATCTGAGTCCATTGAGAGAAAGTCTCAGGTATCGTGGCTTAGACAAATGGCCAGATGGGCCTCTGACTACTCAAACCTTTCCACATTTGTGACCAATGTACAGACCCATAAGGAAGAGAAAAGACGGTGGGCAGAGTGTGAGAAGGAGATTCAAGCCATGTGCATCACACATTTCTCAGTCTATCTGAGGCCGCTGCCTTCCCTTGGAGAGGAATGATTGAGAAGGCAGAGAGGAGGCTGCAAGTCTCTTATTAAAATTATTCTGAAGGAGTGGAATTTCCTATTATATAAGATCATGCAGGTTTGAGTGGGGAAGGAGACGATTATTCCCCAAAATAGTGTTCAAATAAAATGTTTCAGAACAATTCTGGTTTCAAATTTAAAGAATCTTGATCCAGGATATGACTGTATGTGCATTCCAAACTTTAAAATGATGTAAAGGATGCTATTGGAAGTAATTTAGAAAACCCAGACACATTTCTTAAAGTTCTTTTTCTTTAGGCCAACATTTTTTTCTCCAAGAATAATGTGAGATTTTGATCATCTTACAACTTTTATATTTTTCTTTTATGTGATCTCTCAAAATGATTCCTGGAAATTTAAAGTCCCACTAGCAAAATATCCCATCACAATTAAGCTTAGCTGCATTATCCTTTTTAGCCAGAAAGCCAGTAAACATCATTTGTCATCATTTTGCATATTATTAATATATCCATATAATATCCAAAGATATACTATATCATCTAAAAATTATGCAAATACCAGAATATTTTTTTCTCTCCAAAACCACAGATATCAGAGATTTTGTAAACATTTTTTTTTTATCATTTCTTTTTAATTTAAGCTATGTTTTGGGTTGTATGAAGTAAAAAGATTTTTGCTTTCTTAACATCACTGACTTCCTAATCACCCTTGTGGTACTCTCAATATCATAACTTACTATTGTTTTAACATTTAGAAATATAGCATAAAGTCTTCCCTGGCTTCTAAAGCCTTTCTTTTTGCAACTGCAAACTTAGGAGTTTTACAGAAAATCTGGAACTTTTTAACAAGAACCCAAGAAACACATAGCATTATTTTTGCCTTTTTTTTGATGACTCTCCATTTAGGAACTGAAACTGAATTATCTCTTTATAATCATTTAAATAATAAGACTCTCTAGCTTTAACCTTGAATCACTTACTTCAATGATTCCTTCTTCCCACAAATTCATATTAAATATTTGTTCTGTAATTGGAGATACTAATTTCCAGTTAACTTCAAAATATATCCAGTATCAAACCACTTCTCACCATTTCCACCATCCTCACCCCTCACCTGAGCTACTCCCTCAGGCTCTATGCTTCTGACCTTCTACCCACTTGATCTATTTTCCACAAAGAAGGCAGTGGGATCCCGTTAAGTAGATTGTTTGTCACTTGCCTTCTCACAACCCTAAACAGTCTTCCCATTAAACTAAAAATAAAGGTCATACTCTTACCATGCCCTATGAGAACCTTCATGATCTTTCCCCTTTTCTTCTGAATTGATGTGCAGTTACTTCTCTCCACATTCACTTTGCTCCATCCCCACTGGCTTACGTGCAGTCTTTTTTTAGCATGACTAGTATGCTTCTGTCTCAGGGTCTTTGCTCACACGTAAAGCTCACCCTTTTCTTTATTGAGTTCTTTGTGCATGTGACAAGGGACATCCAGTGAGAGATGCCTTTTCTGAACATTCTACCTGAAAAGCACCTCCTTTCTCACTTCCTATCCACTAACCATGCTTTTCATCTTTATCACCATCTGACATTTTATATATTTAACTTTTGGGGTTTTATTGTCTCCCCCAGTGAAATGTAAGTTTCATGAGGAAAAAGTGTTTGTCTATTCGTACATTACAGTAACCCTTGAATGTAAACAGTGCCTGATGTATGAGAAACACTCAAAAAATGTTTTCAGTGAATGAATGATAAATAGAAGAGGTCTTAAAGGTTTTATTCTACTTTGGAGCAAAAGCATGTAAATAAATGGTTATGAAATGCTAGGACAAACATATTTATAGCATGTGAAAGAATTACAAGAAGAAATATATTCTTCTTGGGAGAGCTGCCAAAAACCTTAGAAAGGGAAAAAAGATATTTGAGTTTAAAGATGAGCAAAAGTTTATTAAGCAGGGAATGACATACATGTTAGAAAAAACAACACAGGTCAATGTACAGAGAGATAAAAGATGTCTAGCACATTCAGGAAATGGTGAGTCATACAGCAAGGTTGGCATATATTCAGGTCAGCCTTGTTTGAAAGAATACTTCTTGGTCAAATTCCCTAACACCTCCCTCCTTCTACTTCCTTTCTTCTACTTTGTAAATAATAATAATAATAATAATAATAAAAGTTGCACAACTGATGGATTTTGCAGTTTGTTATATTCAGTTTCAACAAAGATGAACCCCATATTTGTCTGGTGTTATACTGGGCTATATTTATATATTATGTTTATTATATGTATATGCTATATATATCAATATATGCATTATGTATATGTATTCTTTTTGCTTCTATTTATTATTTTAATTTCTAAATAAATATGCTTATTGTAATAAATACATAGATGTATAAAGATAAAGTTTAAAATTTCCCTCACAATAGCTTTAATCTCACTGCTGAAGTAACATGTTAATTATATTAGTGTTTGTCCTTGCTCTTCTTAGTATATTATTTCCATGGTAATACAAATTATACACATACACATTTATTATTTCTACAAATATTGGATAAATATTACCCTGTCACTTTCACACATTTTATTTCATTTTAGCCTCACAACACCCATGTGAATTAGGTGTAGCCAACTATTTCTACAAATATTGGATAAATATTACCCTGTCACTTTCTCACAATTTATTTTGTGTTAGCCTCACAACACCCATGTGAATTAGGTGTAGCCAACTCTTATTTTACAAATGAGGAAGCTGGCAGTGATATTAAAGCATCTTGCCCAGAATCACACAGTAACTTGCAAAGCTAGGTTTTATGACTTCTGGTTCAGATCTCTTTTCTTATGTCACATCACATTCCCATCCTGTCATTTCCCTAGTATCGTGGAACAAGTTCATCTTCTTGATATATATAAGAAAGATATATGACCATTGCACCAGTAGGATTAGATTAGGCTGAATGTGACTGAAAACCCAAATAAGAAGTTAATTAAGATAGAGGCTTATTTCTCTTTCATATAAAAGAAGTCTGGATATAGGATGCCTTGGTGTCCCATGGCTTAAAGAACTTGTTTCTTCTATCTTTCTGCTCCATCATGTACAGTTTCATTCCAAAGGTGACCTCCTGGTCCAAAGTAGCTGCTGGAGCTCCAGATATTTCATCCAAATGCCCACAAGAAAGAAGAGAGTCTCTCCTTTTGCTAGTATTTCCTGGATGATGTCCATACCACGTTTGCTTATTTGCCATTGGCCAGAACTTGTCACATGGTCACAGCTTGTTTCAGGTAGTTGGGAATGGGGGTAACGTCTATGCTGGACAGCGATATATCCAGCTAAAAAAAATACAGATTCTATTTTCAAAAAAGAACACAAGAATGGGTATATTGGAATCAAGTAGTAATCTCTGCCATGGTCATGAAAGAACTTTGGATTATTTTCATCAAACAGAATATTCAGAATTCAGGAAATTACATGGGCCAAATTCAGTTAACCACCATTTTTTTGTAAATACAGTTTTATTGAAACACAGCCATGCCTAATTGTTTACATATTGTCTATGGCTGCCTTAGCAGAGCTGTAGTCAGAATAGAGCCTCTATGGCCCACAAACCCTACAACATTTACCATTTGACCATTTATAGAAAAAGTTTCCTGATCCCTGCTCTAGATCAGTAGGCTCAAGTTTTTTAAATAGACTCAAATTTTTTTAATTATCCAACTCTGTTAACATAATAAGAGAGCCCCATAATGTAAATTATGTACATGCACAGCAGTAATATAATAGGATATACCTGGGTTTACATCTAGCTCTACACTAGCTAGCTATAAGAACTAGAGCAAATTATTTATGTCTCAGTCTCCTCATTTGTAAAATGGGGAGTATAATAGTACATAAACCTTACATTGTTATTGTGTGGATTAGGTTAGCACATTTGAAGCGCTTAGAAAATATAGCACACTGTCTGGTACAGCAGAAGAACCATACTTTTTAACATCTCCGTGGGTCTTAACTTTACAAGATGTTTATCAGAGTGTCCCAGGTAAATGGCCAAGTTGGATGTTCCAAATGCTATGAGCTTAAGAACTATAATTACCCTTCTCCCAATGTCCAAATCCTGGCATATTTACTCACTAAGTGGATGATCTTGGGTAAGATTTTTGAACTCTCTGTGCCTTGGTTTTTCATTTGTAAAATTGGGATGAGAATCCTGATTGCTTAGGAAAAAAATCAATTAATGCACGTTAATTACCTTAAAACAGTGCTTGGCACATAAAAACATTCAATAATCTTACCTAGTCCCCCCTACTCAAAAATATTTATAGCTTTAACTTAATCACCATTAGAGAGAGAACTAAGGCCCACCGAGTCTATATAACTTTCCAACAAGTGAATGGGATACATGAATATTACAACAGTGCTCCTTGCTGTCTTGCAGTGATTGCCTGTAGCCCTCACTCAACCACGTAGCGCCTCAAGCCCATTGGTTTCTGTACCTCCATTCTACCATCTATTTATGCCAGCATATCTTTTCCATTTTCTTCAGATAGGCAATTCTAAATAGAATTTCTCAGGAAACCTCTCTTCTCTGGCTTTCATTCCATTCTTCATCATCATTATGAAAAATAGTACGTCAAGTGCTGCTGACTGGTCAACAAAGATACATACTGAGAAATGACCATCGGAATTACTAAGACAGATGTCTCTGATGGACTTGATCAAAGGAATTAGAGTGAAATGATAGGGTTAAAAATCTTAGTGGATTAGAAGTGAGAACAAGAGGAAAAAAATGGAAACAGTGAGTTTAGACAGCTTTTTCAAGAATTAACTGCATAATAAATATTGTGTCCCACAGTGCCCTGCACATGTGTGCCATTGGTTACTATGTAGCTACTGTTCTTCTCTATATCTGGGATGATGTGTTAAAGCACCACAAACAGCATCTATCATGTGGTAAGCGCTCTGCATGGCAGCTTGCAGTTGTTTTTAACTTTAAAGAAAGCTCCAGAAAAAAAAAAAAAGAAAAAACAACTTTCTTTTGTCACATCATGTTTCAAAGTCTTGTATATCTAATGTTTAAAAAAAAAGATCGGACTCTGTTGCAGGCTTATCCGAGCCTCAGTGTGTAAGCTATTATTTGAACCCAGATGAGCAGTTGAATACTTGATGGAGTCAAAGTGCAGTGGGGCAGGGGGATGCTGTTGGAGGGTGATCCGTCATTGGTGTCAGGGTCTCACGAGGAAACTTGAGCCCTTGACCTTGTTTACTCTATTAGAGAGTTTTAATTCTTCTCCGAGCTTTTATTTCAAGTACTATTGGCTGCTCTCTTCAAGTCTCTATCCTCAAAATTACTGTCAGATTTTCTCTGGGGGAGGAGGAATAATGTTGACCTTCCAGACGTTAGTTTTATATCTTCCATTTAAACCTAGAGAACTGTGGCCCATAACCCATATCGTCCATGCTGACAATCTATCCATTGTTCCAGGGTTGAATGCAATTTGATTGGAAATAACCTCAACAGCGAACTCCAAATATCATGCTATAAAATAAAAGCAGAAAGAAGAAAAAAAAAAAAAAAAAAAAACTCTCACACACACATATATATACAAACACACAAACCATGCTGGATGCCCTAGAATTTGTCCTTTCTGGTTTTTAATTTCACTCTATTTTTGAAGTAAGCAAGTATTTACCATGAATACTGTGAACTTTATGGGAGTATTTTTCTCCCCTGTGGCTCAAGCCACAAGTGCTTCTAAGCAGCCAATCTTCCTGCATAAACTGCTCATTTGAAATGGAAGTGGTGTTTTGTGAGATGAGAAGAAGGGATGCATTTTAAACTAATAAATAATCATCATCCCTGCCTACTTGGAAAACAGCTTTCTTGTGGAATAATATTTCAATACATAATATCTTGAAATGAGACTGCCATTACTAATTTAAATGTAGCTTGCCATATAAATCCTGCAAGTATGTACATACATGAGGCCTAAATTATTCTCTGGGGCCACCTTTTCCTGCTTAAATTACCTTAAGGAGATACCCATTTAGGAGATATTAGGGCCAGTTAAGGGGAGGAATAATGACCATGGTAGAGCATGAAGCTTTTCCATGTGGTAACATCTCCCTTATGCCAGGCCAGTGAGCAAAATCTCCCAGTCATTGTCTACATTCATAGGTCAGTTTTCTGAGGACTCGTGAAGATCTAAAATTAAGATGAAGTCAGGACTTCCCTGGTGGCACAGTGGTTAAGAATCCGCCTGCCAATAGAAGGGACACAGCTTTGATCCCTGGTCTGGGAAGATCCCACATGCCGCAGAGCAACTAAGCCCATGTGCCACAACTACTGAGCCTGCATGCTGCAACTCCTGAAGCCCACATGCCTAGAGCCCGTGCTCCACAACAAGAGAAGCCACTGCGATGAGAAGCCCACGCACCGCAATGCAGAGTAGCCCCCGCTCGCCACAAGTAGAGAAAGCCCGCACACAGCAATGAAGACCCAACACAGCCAAAAAATAAAAAAAATAAAAAAGATGAGGTCAGATTCATCCTAACTGTGACCCACACCACATAAGAGGCTCCTAGACTAATCTACTGTGCCACTGTATCTGAATTTCAAGCAGGAAGAACAAATCTCTCGGAATCCTTGAGTATGCCAGTGGTACTATGCTGACCTTTGAATTACAAATAGATACTGAGAAAGAAATCCCAGGAGCAAGCAATATCCATTAAATAACAATTATGAAAATCTGTTTGCCTTTTGGAGTGGCTTTTCCCATAATGAGGATATGACCAAGTTGGGAGGCTAAGAACATGTGGGGTTCATGTTGTAGACTTTCTAATTATGAATTATTCATTTCTCATGGAGAGAAATCCTTAAAGCTCAACTAGGGAGAGAAAGTCAAGGAGGCCCGGGGGCCTTTCTTAAGGCCAGGATTATATAGAAAGGGCCATGGAGACTATGCTACGAATCTAGAAGAATTAGAATAAAAACCTAGCTTCTTTTCTCCAGGAGAATTTAAGTCATTTGAGTACAATCCAGTGCGGTTCGGGTTGTGTCGGAGTCACCTAAGTAAATCCAGTGTCATAAAAGTTTTGGTCCTAGAAAATTTTGGTTGTTTCTCAACATTTATTATTTACTTTTGAATCTGTTCAGAAAATACTGTGGGTATTGTTTCTCATTTTTTTAAAAAAATGTATCAAGAATTCTTAGGTTGAACCCTATGGAAAGGCTGGGATTTGGACAAGTTTTGCTTTGAAAACCAACCATTTTATAGGGTTTTCCCTAATAGTTTCTGTCCTTAGAATACAGCATACCATGTTGCCTATAACTCCAGTCTCTGCAGTTAGACAGCCCTGAGCTGAATCTCACCTTGGTCCCTAGTAAACTACTTAGAAAATTATTCAACATTTTTTGACTCTATTCTTCATCTGCTAAATAGGAATAATAATGCCCAGCTCATAGGAATAGGGAGAGGATAAAATAAAAGAATATGTTTAATGCTTACCCAAGCACTGGGCACATAGCAAGTCCTCTATAAATGGTTCTACATTTCTTATTCAGCTTTTGCTGCAGCAACAAACAACTCTCAAATCCCAGTGAGTTACAAAAACAAATATTTAATTTATTGTTCGTAGTTCACAATGGTTGCGATCTGCTGTGATTTTGCCAGATTCTTCCGGGCTTAATTGGGCTGCATATGACTTCTTTGAATGAGCAGCCATTCTCTGGAGTCTGTTGCTGGCATAATAGAGGGCAGAAACTCAAGGGAGCAGCAAGAACCTGAGATGCCACTTAATGTGTCTGTTCAGACCAGTATATCATCACTTCCATCTACTTTTTTGATCCATTTTTGATCAAAAATGACCTATGGCCAAACCCAAAATTATCAAGACAGGAAAGTGTGCTCTACCTCTTGGGAGGCAGTGAATAGCTGAGAACAATAGCACAGTATGCATACAATAATTTACTATTATTACATGATAACAGTGGAGTCATAAAATTTCAGTTTCTTTTCAATTTGGGTGGTAATTCAGACTTAAGAGGTATTTCCCTTTGGTACATTTAAATATCTGTAATTCTTATTCTGTAAATATTTGCCGGTGACGGTTGGGTATTTTTAATTGTGCTCACAGCAGTAAACATCACAATCATTCAACATTACCTCTGATCAAGAGATAAGGACATTCTTTTTATACATACACAATTCTTATGTGTAGTCTTTTCATGATAGCATTTAAGCATTGTTGGAGGAGGTAGTCAACAGAACACGACCCACGGTTGACCCTTGAGTTGGACATGGGCAATCAGAGGCTCCTCCCCCTCTCCCTGTCCTTGGAATGTATGTACTACCCACTCTTCCCACAGTGGGAGCCACTCCAAGGACATAGACTTGAGACAGCAGTGTGTCGTTGAGACCATCTGGACGGTATACGTGACTGAATCCAGTTAAATCCTCTATATAAACCTTTAAGATTCTGGCAGGTGGGTGCAGAGATTTACTGGCCTTGTGGCTGTCCAAGACAAGCCACCTGTGTAAGTTCCCTTGCTTATTAAACTTGCTACCTACCAATCCGGAGTGACCTGCCTCTTTCTTCTGCCTCTCTCTGTCCTCCTGGTAAGGGGCCAGTTTCAGATTCTACCCAGGAAGCTCTGGAGGTTGTAAACCAACAAGAATGGAGAAGGGAAAATTTGTGGATTTAATTTCTTTGGTCAGTGGAAACTCTTATTCTGGTACTGCAAGAAGAACCCTGAATTGTATTATACCACAGTGTTATGGCTGGTAGAACTATCCCACCCCACTCCTGGTGTCTTGTCACCTCACTGGTCATAGCTTCCTTAAATAATAATGACAGCTTATATCAATTGAGCATTTATAATCCAATGGGCACTGTTACTCTACGGGGGTTTTCCCATTTATCCTAAAAGTACCTTATCAAATATCCACTACAAGCACCTCCATTTTACAGATGAGAAAGTTGAGGCTTAGAGAGGTTAAGTGATTTGCTCAAAGTCACAGAGCAAGCAAGAGATTGAACAAGAACTGAAATCCAGGCAGTTGACTCCACAGCCTTCATGATACCCATATACTATATAGCCATCCCCGCAAGGGTTTGGTTCTAGGATCCAGCATGGACAACGAAATCCCCGGATGCTCAGTCCCATAGCTGACCCTCCTAATGCACAGATTCCATACTGGTAGATTCAACAAACCATGGATCATGCATTAAGTTTGCCATCTGTGATTGGTTGAATCCAGAAATGCTGAAACCCCAACATTAAGGGGGCTGAATTTATTGAAAAAAATCCATGTATAAGTGAACCTGCACAGTTCAGATTGGTGTTGTTCAGCTCCACAACCGCCTGTGAAAATTTGGAATAATTATGACAGTCACACATATTGATCATTTACTATGAGTAAGACATTGTTTTCATGCTTAAGTCATTAATCCTCAAAACACGCTTATACAATGGATGTTATCATCATCTCCACTTCACAGATCCAGAGAGTTAAAGTAACTAAGACAAAGATTGCCGAAGTGGTTATGTAGTGAAGACTAGTTTTGAAACAAGGCATTCTAATCTCAGACTTTACTTTCTTAGGCTCTATGCACTACTGCCTTTAGAAAAAAAGGGGGAAAGCTTCATTAATCTAAAACCGTCCACACACATTCTACATTCTATAGCCCAACTACACATCCTACAGGCTATCCAATATTTTAAACCTATCTCACAGGCAAACATTTTAGAGATGAGTTCCTGGTTAAATTATTTTCTTTCTTTGCATCCCAATTTATGCCCGCTTCCTGTCACCATAACAACCCACAACCTGCAGTATACAGTTGGAATCGTTATTGAGAGAGGCAGAAGGGAGAAGCTTTTGATGTATCTCTTCAAGGATCCTCTCTGACATCTTTATCTCCTCTTGGTGAACTTTGGGCATCCTGTGATCTATGACACTGCCAAGTAGGTTGTAAATGGTCCAGCTGTCTCTGTGTACTCCTGGCTTGTGGGAGCCCAGTAAGACATCTCACATCCATATGTGTGTTCTCCCTCACCCAGCATCCCAAAATCAGAACAGGAGGAGCATCTAAGTTACCTAAAAAATTATACAGGGTAAGTAAGGAAAAAACAAAGATGGCATCTGCCTATCTCTCCTTTATCACAAAGGCACCACAAACTACCATAGCAAATGGGAGAAATGACCCTTCTCCTTACTTAAGAAAATGAAGAAACCAGAAATCAGTGCGCTGCCCAGAGTGAAAAACAAAGAAGAGAATAATAACACTTAGCAAAGACAATCTGGCCCTAGGAATTGTTGCCCCTTAATCAGAGGACCAAAAGTAGCTTTTCCCCCATTTGTGTTGATCACCTTCTTTCATGTTAACTTATGAATTTTCTCCATGACAGAGGGATATGCGTTAACCACTTTTTTTCCTGTTAAAACTCTGTTTATCAAAAAAACACATCATAAGCACTAGGTGGAAACACACCAGCGTCATTTCCTGAGATGTCACCCATTTATATATCAGATGTTAGGTCTAACCTGTGGCCTCAGTGCTCACTATGGGATGGATAGGCGGCCATTTCACTTCTCTGGGTCTCCATTGATTCATCTGGAAGCAGGATTGATCATGAATCTGGTTTGCAGTACAGTATTATGTGAGGAGATCAAATCAAATAAGGAAAGCCTATATTAAATCATGAGCCTTGCACTCTGGGAAGGAATTATTGCCTTTCAATATATGGGATATGTTAATCTACAGGTTACATTGCTCGTCCCATTCTTTAGACGTAGCTGTTTGAGACACATTCCATATTTGTTTAATGCCACACACCCTTGTTTATCTCAATGTCCATCATACTTAGCTCTACTGGATTCAGAAGTTTAATTTTGTATATTGATACAAAAAATATGTATGAAACCGGGTTCTTCAACAAAACACACAAGTGTATTGTCACTGTCTGTCATAATTGGATTTTCTCAGAGATTCTGAACCTCCATAGTCTCTGATTCTCCTCAGCTAAGGGTCCCCACCTATTTAGGCAGTAATTTAACTTACATTCTAACGGTAAAAAGATAAGACTGAACCAACACATTGTTTGGATAAAGTGCAAAGTGCCCTCTTATAGCAAGAATTAATTTTGGGGGTCTGTACTTCAAACTGTTTATTAGCACCACAATCCAAATCATTCTTAGGTTAATACTTATCATGCTTCAAGTATGTGGTATCAGCAATTCCACGATGCTTATTGTCACCAAAGCTTGGCAACACATCATTAAATAACGCTAGCTTTTACATGGATGTGACAAACATGTGAGAAGAGAAATTACTCTCCTATGCTTCTGAAAGAGCTGACTAGAGAAACTGCAGACCAGGCGGCCCCAGATGATCAGAGTGCTGTATTAACTTTACTGACACAAAGGCACAGAAAAGACTCAGCTATCTCCTCCACCCAGAACACCTTCCTTTCCTAGGTATAATTTTTTTCTCTGAGAATTTAAAAACCCTCTCTGTTATGTCCATGTACTCAGTAACTAAGAATGAAATGCTTAAAGGAAATGTCAAATGCATCAACAAAACATACTGCTAATTTCTTGCCTTTGGAAATGTTAGCACACTGATCTGGGCAGAACCTTCAATGAGACACGAGGGAGAGCATACTTTCCACGCTGACTTATCCTGGCCAAGCATGTTTCAAAATCAGCATACTCACTCATCTGTGTGTTTCCTAGTGGCTTCACAAATGAGCTGGTGGCGGATGCTAGATGTTGACTATTTTATTTGTGAGAATCCAAAAGTAAAGTGTTCACAGAAGAAGAGAATACAAGTTTGTCACACTGATCTAGTTGCAATTGCATTCACACCATGGGGCTTTTAAGACAGACGTTAGAACATGCTGTTATCACTATTAGAAGAAAATCATTACCAGTGAAACTTAAAAAATAAAGGTTGAAATCAAGGTTGTCTTTAAAAAATTGCAGAGGAATCAAAGATATTCTTCTATTGCTATCACTTTAATTCACTTATGTTCTGCTTTGCTTTCTTGAGTGAAAGGATGAAAGACAGAGTTAGAGTTACTTGGCTGGGAATTTGATAAGCACCACTTTAAATTTCCAGCTGCTGTACCATGCCTCTCATTCTCTTATCCATTCTTTGAGCTGCTGAATAAATGAAGAACCCTACTATGCATCAGGTACTATTGCAAAAGCTGGAGTTGTAGCACTTAGTAAGACAGGCAACATCTCATAGAACTTATCTTCTGTTGGGAGAATTAGAAAATTAAAAAGTAATTGAATATTGGGATGCATGTATCTTTTCAAATTAGTTTTTGTCTTTTCCAGATATATGCCCAAGAGTGGGATTGTTGGATCATATGGTAACTCTATTTTTAGTTTTTTTTTTTCTCAGTTTCCTCATCTGTAAAATGATTTAAATAAAAAGTAGCTACTTCATTAAGATATAAGGTTAAATGAGCTCCTTGCTGTTAAGCACATAGAATATGACCTGGCATCTAGTAAGTGCTTGGTAGCTGTTAGTTCCTATCATCTTCATCATCATCATTATCAACATTTTAAAGATGAAAACAACAATGTCCAGGGAGGGAAAGTAATTTTTCCAAATCATACAACTAATATTAAGCACACAGAAGAAGCTGAGTCTCTTGGCAAGTAGCCTGTGTTCTTTCCACCCTGACATGCTGCCTGTGCTGTTCTGTGCTCCACCATTCCATGCGATACTTTCTTCTTAATGAAGTCCTTATCATGAACATAACAAGAAGAAAAGAAGGAGGAAGAGGAGAGGAGGAAGAGAGGAGGGAGCCTAGAAGTGCCAGTTCTAGAGGTCTCAAGGCAAAACCACAGAGGCCAAAGTAGCTGCTGAAACCAGTCAGGTCAGTGTCATTGTTAAAGGTCCCTTCACCCAAGTATCTATCTACTGCTATCCCTAAAATTCCTTTTTATTTTATTTTATTTTTTATTTTTTGCAGGTACATATATGTGCTTTAATTAATTTATTTTATAAAATGAAGTATAGGGTTTTTTTTACATCTTTATTGGAGTATAATTGCTTCACAATGGTGTGTTAGTTTCTGCTTTATAACAAAGTGAATCAGCTATACGTATACATATATCCCCATATCTCCTCCCTCTTGCATCTCCCGCCCACCCTCCCTATCCCAGCTCTCTAGGTGGTCACAAAGCACCAAGCTGATCTCCCTGTGCTATGCGACTTCTTCCCACTAGCTATCTATTTTACATTTGGTAGTGAATATATGTCAATACTACTCTCTGACTTCGTCCCAGCTTACCCTTCCCCCTCCCCATGTTCTCAAATCCATTCTCTACATCTGCATCTTTATTCCTGTACTGACCTAGGTTCATCAGAACCATTTTTTTCTTTTTTTTTTAGATTCCATATATATGTGTTAGCATACAGTATTTGTTTTTCTCTTTCTGACTTACTTGACTCTGTATGATAGACTTTAGGTCCATCCACCTCACTACAAATAATTCAATTTCATTTATTTTTATGGTTGAGTAATATTCCATTGTATACTTTTAGCTTTTTGAGGAACCTCCATAATGTTCTCCATAGTGGCTCCACCAGTTTACATTCCCACCAACAGTGTTGGAGGATTCTCTTTTCTCCACACCCTCTTTAGCATTTATTATTTGTAGACTTTTGTTTTTAATTTTGGATCTATTTTTTTTTTATACAGCAGGTTCTTATTAGTCATTCATTTTATACACATCAGTGTACACATGTCAATCCCATTCTCCCAATTCATCACACCACCAGCACCACCCCCTGCTGCTTTCCAGGTTGTCTATTTTATTGGCATATAGTTGTTTGTAGTAATCTCTTATAATCCTTTGTACTTCTGCAGTGTCAGTTGTGATTTCTCCTTTTGCATTTCTAATTTTATTGATTTGAGTCCTCTCCCTCTTTTTCTTGATGAGTCTGGCTAATGGTTTATCAATTTTGTTTAACTTCTCACAGAACCAGCTTTTAGTTTTATTGATCTTTGCTATTGTTTTCTTTGTTTCTATTTCATTTATTTCTGCTCTGATCTTTATGATTTCTTCCCTTCTGCTAACTTTGGGTTTTGTTTGTTCTCCTTTCTCTAATTCCTTTAGGTGTAATGTTAGATTGTTTATTTGAGATTTTTCTTGTTTCTTGAGGTAGGCTTGTATAGCTATAAACTTCCCTCTTAGAACTGCTTTTGCTGCATCCCATAGATTTTGGATCATTGTGTTTGCATTGTCATTTGTCTCTAGGTATTTTTTGATTTCCTCTTTGATTTCTTCAGTGATCTCTTGGTTACTCAGTAAAATCTTTAGTCTCCATGTGTTTGTACTTTCTTTTTACGTTTTTTTCCCTGTAATTGATTTCTAATCTCATAGTGTTGTGGTCAGAAAAGATGCTTGATATGATTTCAATTTTCTTAAATTTACTGAGGCTTGATTTCTGACCCAAGATGTGAGCTATCCTGGAGAATGTTCCGTGTGCACTTGAGAAGAAAGTGTGATCTGTGGTTTTTGGATGGAATGTCCTACAAATATCAATTAAATCTATCTGGTCTATTGTGTCATTTAAAGCTTGTGTTTCCTTATTAATTTTCTGTTTGGTTGATCTGTCCATTGGTGTAAGTGAGGTGTTAAAGTTCCCCACTATTATTGTGTTGCTGTCAATTTCTTCTTTTAGAGCTGTTAGCAGTTGCCTTATGTATTGAGGTGCTCCTATGTTGGGTGCATATATATTTATAATTGTTATATCTTCTTCTTGGATTGATCCCTTGATCATTATGTAGTGTCCTTTCTTGTCTCTTGTAACATTCTTTATTTTAAAGTCTATTTTATCTGATATGAGTATTGCTACTCCAGCTTTCTTTTGATTTCCATTTGCATGGAATATCTTTTTCCATTCCCTCACTTTCAGTCTGAATGTGTCCCTAAGTCTGAAGTGGGTCTCTTGTAGACAGCATATATATGGGTCTTGTTTTTGTATTCATTCAGCAAGCCTGTGTCTTTTGGTTGGAGCATTTAATACATTCATGTTTAAGGTAATTATCGATATGTATGTTCCTATGACCATTTTCTTAATTGTTTTGGGTTTGTGTTTGTAGGTCCTTTTCTTCTCCTGTGTTTCCCACTTAGAGAAGTTCCTTTAGCATTTGTTGTAGAGCTGGTTTGGTGGTGCTGAATTCTCTTAGCTTTTGCTTGTTTGTAAAGCTTTTGATTTCTCCATTGAATCTGAATGAGATACTTGCCGGGTAGAGTAATCTTGGTTGTAGGTTCTTCCCTTTCATCACTTTAAGTATATCATGCCACTCCCTTCTGGCTTGTAGAGTTTCTGCTGAGAAATCAGCTGTTTACCTTATGGGAGTTCCCTTGTATGTTATTTGTCATTTTTCCCTTGCTGCTCTCAATAATTTTTCTTTGTCTTTAAGTTTTGCCAGTTTGATTACTATGTGTCTCGGCATGTTTCTCCTTGGGTTTATCCTGTATGGGACTCTCTGCACTTCCTGAACTTGGGTGGCTATTTCCTTTCCCATGTTAAGGAAGTTTTTGACTATAATCTCTAAAATATTTTCTTGGGTCCTTTCTCTCTCTCTTCTCCTTCTGGGACCCCTCTAATGCAAATGTTGTTGCATTTAATGTTGTCCCAGAGGTCTCTTAAGCTGTCTTCATTTCTTTTCATTCTTTTTTCTTTATTCTGTTCCTCAGCAGTGAATTCCACCATTCTGTCTTCCAGGTCATTTATCCGTTCTTCTGCTTCAGTTATTCTGTTATTGATTCCTTCTAGTGTATTTTTCTTTTCAGTTATTGTGTTGTTCATCTCTGTTTGTTTGTTCTTTATTTCTTCTAGATCTTTGTTAAACATTTCTTGCACCTTCTTGATCTTTGCCTCCATTCTTTTTCTGAGGTCCTGGGTCATCTTCACTATCATTCTTCTGAATTCTTTTTCTGGAAGGTTGCCGATCTCCACTTCATTTAGTTGTTTTTCTGGGGTTTTATCTTGCTCCTTCGTCTGGTACATAGCCTGCTGCCTTTTCATCTTGTCTATCTTTCTGTGAATGTAGTTTTTGTTCCACAGGCTGCAGGATTGTAGTTCTTCTTGCTTCTGCTGTCTGCCCGCTGGTGGATGAGTCTATCTAAGAGGTTTGTGAAAGTTTCCTGATGGGAGGGACTGTTATTTGTAGACTTTTTGATGGTGGTCATTCTGACTGGTGTGAGGTGGTACCTCACTGTAGTTTTGATTTGTATTTGTCTAATAGTTAGCAATGTTGAACATCTTTTCATGTGCCTATTGGCCATCTGTATGTCTTCTTTGGAGAAACGTGTATTTAGGTCTTCCACTCATTTTTTGATTGGTTTGTTTGTTTGTTTTAAATGTTGAGCTGTATAAACTGTTTGCATATTTTGGAATAGCCAAGACATGGAAGCAACCTGAATGTCCATCAACAGAAGAATGGATAAAGAAAAAAGATGTGGCATATATATAAATATATATATATATATATATATATATATATATATATATATATATATATAATGGAATATTACTCTGCCATAAAAAAGAATGAAATAATGACATTTACAGCAACAGGGATGGGCCTAGAGATTATCATACTAAGTGAAGTAAGTCAGACAGAGAAAGACAAATATCATATGATATCACTTATATGTGGAATCTAAGAAAATGATACAATTGAACTTATTTACAAAACAGAAATAGACTCACAGACATAGAAGACAAACATGGTTACCAAAGGGGAAGGAGGGGAGGGATAAATTGGGAATTTGAGATTAACAGATACACACTATTGTATATAAAAGAGATAAACAACAAGGACCTATTATATAGTACAGGGAACTATATTCAATGTCTTGTAATAACCTATAATGGAGAAAAATCTGAAAAAGAAGCGATAGATAGATAGATAGATATGTATATAACTGAATCACTTTGCTGTACTCCTGAAACACTGTAAATCCACTATACTTCAAAATAAAAAAAGTAATTGAAATTAAATATATTGTTGTTTCACAGGGAAATAGCTGACACATATAAAATAAATTAGGTGAGCATAAAAAATGACTTGAATCTGATGAACCATTTTAAATGGGACAGTTTGGGAAGGCATTTCTGCTGAGGTGACATTTCAACCGAGACCTGGTATAGGAAGAAAGCAGGCTATGGGAAAAGAGTTTTCCTGGTAGGAGGGATGCAAATAGAATGCAAATAGAAAAGTTTATGAAACCTCATTAAACATAATCAAAATAGAGAGGAGGATCTGGTAAATAGAAAGCAATGTTTTCTTTGGCCGCAGTTAGTATTTGCTAGGCTGTACTTAAAATCTGCTATATTAATTGGTACAGTCACTAAGGAGAACAGTATAGAGGTTCCTTAAAAAACTAAAAATAGAGCTACCATATGATCCAGCAATCCCACTCCTGGGCATATATCTAGAGAAAACCATAATTTGAAAAGATACATGCACCCCAATGTTCATTGCAGCACTATTTATAATAGCCAGGACATGCAAGCAACCTAAATGTCCATCAACAGAGGAATGGATAGAAGATGTGGTTCATCAACAGAGGAATGGATTGAGAAGATGGGGTACATCAACAGAGGAAGAGGAATACATAAAGAAGATGTATATTCCAATATACAATGGAATATTACTCAGCCATAAAAAAGAACATAATAATGCCATTTGCAGCAACATGGATAGAACTAGGGATTGTCATAGTGAGTGAAGTAAATCAGACAGAGAAAGACAAATATATGCTATCACTTATATGTGGAATATAAAAAAAGGTTACAAATGAACTTATCTACAAAACAGAAATATAGTTACAGATATAGAAAACAAACTTATGGTTACCAGGGGTTAAGGTGTGCAGGGACAAATTGGGAGATTGGAATTGACATAGACACACTACTATATATGAAATAGATACCTAATAAGGACATACTGTATAGCACAGGGAACTCTACTCAATACTCTGCAATGGCCTATATGGGAAAATTATCAAAAAAAGAGTGGATATTTGTATATGTATAACTGATTCACATTGTTGTACACCTGAACCAAACACAACATTGTAAATCAACTGTACTCCAATAAAAATTTTAAAAATAAAATAAAATAAAATCTACTTATAGTTCAAGTAAAGAGAATAAAGCAATTCACCAACTAGCACTATATTTGTGTACCCACAATTGCACAATTTAATGAAAATGTGCTTTCTAAAAGTAAACAGACATGGTGTAAGTATCAATATACTCATTAACTAGTTATTATGGACAGAGTGCACACATGAGTGAAAATAGAATTTAAACTTTGGTTTTCTGACCTTGTCTAATGCCTTGAAAGCTAAGGATAATTCAGCCAATTTCACATTACTCTTCTCTTGTCCAGCTTCCCCTCCTTGAAACTAAGGCTTGATTTAGTTTCCAAAGAATCTAATTTCACCAAGATTGCTCTGGAATGCCTCTAATGACGTCCTTCACTTACACTTCCACTCGGTGCCAGCAAGCAGCACGCACCACCAAATCATTGTGAAGCTGAATGAAATAGAGTCATTCATCGGAGCTAAGTAAAAATAAACAGTCGAAATTGCCTGTCTCAAGGGGGAAATGAAGGGTCAGTTAAAGATATTTTCCCTTTTAATGAGAAATGTTATTACTTTGGGAGCATGTTGTGTTCCCATTCCCAGAATAAGCCAGCTGCCATATTACCTTTGCTATTGTCAAAGCCTATAACTCTGGCAATGGGGGTATCCTCATGTGCAGGAATGATAATGGATGCTTAATGAAGACTTCAGGCTGGTGGGGCTGAAACCAAGCATCACAGCAAAATTTTGACTCAGCTGTTGCCACTTCTCTACCTTTTTTCACTCGCTCTCTAAGCTTTCCTGCTATGACACCGATACAGTGTTGTTAAATTCCTGAGATTTCTAACTTCATGTGTTTCTCTCTCTTGGATTCAATAAAAGGAAGAAGAAAGTATGAATTAAGAAGGAATAGGGTACTTGTGTTTCCAAAGACTGACATGACTAGCAAAACAAGATCAACTGAATTTAAGAAGGAAAATGGGAACTATATAAGCTAATTATGTCTGATTACACTGTCTTACCTATAACAAAATTGTAACTTTTAAATATTAGATAAAATTACATTGCTTTTCATAGTGTTTCTTTCCACTTTCCATTATGTTGCTGTAAAGTGTATTGAAAGGGAAGTACGTAAGAAAAAAGTACATTTTTTAATATATCTTTATTTATTAATTTGGATGCACCGGGTCTTATTTATTTATTTATTTATTTATTTATTATATTTATTTTTGGCTGTGTTGGGTCTTCGTTTCTGTGCGAGGGCTTTCTCCAGTTGCGGCAAGCGGGGGCCACTCATCATCGCGGTGCGCGGGCCTCTCACTATCGCGGCCTCTCTTGTTGCGGAGCACAGGCTCCAGACGCACAGGCTCAGTAGCTGTGGCTCACGGGCCCAGTTGCTCCGCGGCATGTGGGATCCTCCCAGACCAGGGCTCGAACCCGTGTCCCCTGCATTAGCAGGCAGATTCTCAACCACTGCGCCACGAGGGAAGCCCCAAAAGTACATTTGATAAATTAGGATAACTAAGAAAAATTGGGGTTGAGGAAAAAGATGGTGTGAGAGAGAGGGGAAAAATGGGATCAGAATGGAGAGAGCAATCTTTAGCCAATCCTGTGAGATCCAAAGGGTGCATTAGGCTCATTGAACTGGAAGGAGCCTTGACTTTCTCTGTGTGTTTCAAGTATGTACATTGCTTGCCCACATTTTTGTATTAACTCATACAGCACATTGCAGAGGAAGGAGAATGGAGGGTTGAGGAAAATTACAAACTGCACCTTGAACGGCAGAGACCATTGGAGGTGCTGGCTAACTCTGAAAGCTGAAAATCAGAAAGACACATATTCAAAAGGAACTATGGATAAACACCATGCATTTCAAGCATATAATTCCCTTTAGTGCTTCTGGAAGGAGCCAAAGCATGAATGAGGAACACTGGCATTGAATGTTACTAGAACTTCATAAAGAAATTGGCCTTGCTTATGTGACTCCTATTCATCTGCCACTACAAAAACAACACATCTTCTGTTAACAGGTCCTTTCTTTGCATGTCCTGGTAATTGCTCTAATATATATATATAATATATAACGTATCAGATTGGTGGGAGAATAATCTCCCTCAAAGGCTGGCCCACAGTGACAAGTTCCACTCTCAATGTTGCCAATCTGTATGTATTCAGAAACTGTATATTATGCATGTGAGCCAGAGGCATGCCCACTCACTTTTCAGCTCTTGTCAGCTTTTGATTCAGTTCCAGCCATTCACTGTGGGAGGAGATCATTGGAACTCACCAATAGGTTCTGCTCTCATGTCTGAGAGCCAAAACCACAAGGGTTGGGGAGTGGAATCAATTCATCTCTGGCTTCCTCCAGGGCATCACGAATTCTTGTCAGTCACTTCAGCTCTGACTTGAAAACAAAAATTCCCTCCTTTATTCTGGAAATTTCTGTGACAGTGGGAATCCATGCTCTGCTGCCTTCTTTTTTTTTTTTAATCTGTCATTCCCAGTAGAGCAGCATCAAATCCAGTGGGGAAGAGGCTAATTCTGAGTGCCCAGTGACCCTTTCTTCCCCTCATCCTAGGTCTTTAACATATTCCCTTTGTAAAGTCACCCTGTCCCTCACCAAGCCCCCAGATGAAGAGACCTCAGGTGTACCCAGTGCTTATCACCATGGAAACTGGCTAAGCCTTCTGATGAGGAAGCCCACAGCCACAGACAAGGCCATCAGGAATCCATAACTCAACCTAGACACTCACTGCTGTGCCAATACTCCAGCCCTGGCTTGAGAAAGTAATAAAAATGACTGTTAGTGCTCTCACCAATTCTAAATGATGAGAGAAAAACAGTGGCTGGATCTGGTCCTAGGAAGGATCTGAAGATCTTATGTAATAACAAACTACTTGTTTTGTTGTATATAAATATGTAATGACACATTGGTTCTGGAATTCTCTGCTTCATTGCTATGTTTTGTTGTCATTATAGATTTTTGAAACCTATTTTTAAAAGATAATTTAAAAAGTAAACATCTCCACTTGAAAGTCAATCTATTGCTTCTACTTTTAATCTTTAGATTTTGATCATAATTATAGGTACTAACTCTATTGGTTAAGATTACATTAGCTGTTGTAACAAACAAATTCCAAAATGTTTAAAGACCAAATACAGTCTTTTCTTTCCCAGCTCCCAGAGGTTCAAAGCAGGTGATACTAACTGACATCTACCTCTCCTTCAAATGTGATTTCCAAATCCTGGTCCCTTCTACTGTGTGTCTCCCACCATTGCCATGCTTCATTAAGCTGGTGGATCATGTGTGGAAAGACTTCAATAAGCCAAGGATGGAAGTCGTGTATATCACTTCTGAACACACTACATATTTCCAGAACTCAATCAAATGGTCACACCTAACTAGAAAGGAAGCAGGGAAAGTAAGCATATAGCCTAAATGTCCTGAGATTGTTGATATGAGAAAGGAAATGAGATTGGTGAACAGCTAGCCAGAGTCTGACACAAACTATTAATAATAATTCCACTTTTATGTATATTATGCATTTTTCTCAATTCCTTAAATAAAAGTACAATCTCTATCAACCTTTCGAGTACAAAAAAGGTTTGTATGAATCTAAATGTCATGGGCAGAAAGGTGAGAATAGCTAATTCATGAATTCAGTTGGAGGGAGGGAGGGAGAGAGAGAGAGAAAGAGAGAACAAAGGGAAGTAAGGAGGAATTAATTAATTAATTATTGGATACTTTCCTCACAGAATACTCAAATTTTGAGCTCAATTTATTCAAAAAAAAAAACCAAAAAACAAAAAACTGAGGTTAAGAAAATGTCACCATAGAATAGGTCCTCTACCATAGAATAGGTCCTCTACCTTAGAATAAGAAGATCACCAAGATCAACTATGCAGGTCACTTGTCTAGCTATGTGAAGGAACTATTACTATCCAAGCAAGAGAGAGGTACTAGCAGCTTGACTCAACAGAAACATCTGCGAGGAGAAGAACGTAGCCTCAGACATCAGGGCTCCTTCTGGGATAACTTCCTCTCTTGACTCCACAGTTCCATCACAACCAAAGATGCCGCTGCTTAAAAGGATCTGAGAATCAGCTCAAAGTTGTGCTGCCAGTGGAAAACTGTACACACAGTTACAAATCTTTCTCCCACCCCATGGCTGCCACTGGGAAGTGACACTCTGCTGGCAGTCTATCAGACTACTTCATACATCACTGGATCTCCATAAATACAGTTAATTGCCAGGTCATGAGCAAGAGTTTTTAAAAGAAGCTTGAATTCATTTCTTAAAGAACTGTTGAGACTGTGGGCATGTGTTGTTCTGCTATGTTCAAACCCTGCTGCAATGTCCTCCAGAGCAGGAAGGCTGTGAGGATTGGGCTGTGTATCTTAATCTAGTGATATGGAAAAGGAGATGAGGAAGCTGCTCAATGAGAAAAGGCGAGAGCTGCTTAAACTATGTTTGGGATAGTAAAATACATCTCAATATATCCTTGGTCATGTCCAACAGTAACAGCAAATATTTTTTTCTGAAATCTTCAAAAACTCCAAATGGAATATGGATAGACATCAATTATGAATCTTTGTTGTTATTAACTTTTGTTCCATTGAACAAATATTAGGATAACTCCCATACGGGAAGGGAGTATGTGTGCTTTGTTTATTGTTACATGTCCCCAGTGCCTAAAATAGCACCCAGCCCAAGGTAGGTATGCACATATGAATTAATGCTGGACTGCTATACTGACTTAATGAAGGACTATGGTGTGGTTCCCCAGATAAATTGTTTAAAAGACCTTTAAACAGTGATTTGTGAACATATATGATATTCCTTAGGATTGGTATTTGAATTATGTGGAATAGCTACTTCTATAGTTGATGAGACTAGAGGGTCAAAAGAAATTATGTTTCAAAATTATTTTCATTGGAAAATATGTCATGACCTTTAGCATAAACCTACTAATCTAAGTATTGCTGTAATACCAGGGGAATGATTCTGGATTTGTTTACCTTCTATAGGGTCTTTTTATTGGAAGCTCTGAAATTTAATTGGATAATTAGTTTGTTATGGGCTGATTAGTTAGTTGTTGAATGGCCACCCAATCAAACCAAAAAGCCCTATCTAAATGAAAATATCAATGTCAATTAAAAATTCAATTAATATATATATCATCTTACAGATTCATTTTATGTAAAATTTATGATGCAACAGAATTATAATTTTATAATCTGAAAGTATTATTCATAGTATATTGAGATGCCTTATAAAATAAATGTATGCAGTAAATGTAGGCCCTTTTTAAAGGCTTCAGAGCACAATTTTATTATTTATTTTAAATTATTATATAGGTTTATAGTTGAGTTGCGTTTTCATGTCACATTTCCCATTATTCTGATTTATAGCATGTTTGCTTCCCTAGATGACAATGCAACTCCCAATTATAGTAGTGTTCTTATGGAGTAACGCTGATTTACAGTGAAGTGCTTTCACAAAATTGCCAAGTTTATGTTGTAGTAAAAATCAGTGATTACCTAGATCAGTGACCACGAGTTTCCTTTACAAACTCTGATCTCCTGATTGTGGTTACCTGAAGCGCAATGCTGAGAGGACTGCTGGCTCAGTAGAAGCACTATGGTGGCTGGTCAGCAATGTCTGCTATGGGTGTTAGGAGGGGAAGGATTGGCACTCTATGTATTTGCCATCTCAAGCCTACATTAACAAACATTTAAAAAGCAAAAATGTATGTTACTGACCATGCTACTGAACTGGATTAACGTGGCTTTATAAAGTGTCTAATTCTTACTCCACTCACTTCAGTGGAGTTGTTTGTCATCTAGAAGAACACTACTAATTTCTTCTTAATCCTCACAAGGAAAAAATCTAATTAACCTGAATTAGACTACATTTGTTCTGCTCAGACTAGCTTTAACTCTTCAAGGTGATTTAATTCCTCACACAAAACTAGAAGCTTTTGGGAGGTCAGACTTCACTGTCAGTTTGATCAGTGGCTCAATGATGTCATGAAGGACATGGTGACTTCTGTCACTTTTCTCTGCTTTCCACACCATCAGCTTCACTCTAGACCAGTTTCCTCATGATGGCAAAGTGGCTGCAGCAGTGCCGGGCTTCATAGCCATATACCACACCACGGCTTGTGACTGGGAGAGTGAGGGTCTGCTCTAGCATTCTGACAACAAGGCTGGAATTTGCCCCTGTGTCTCTTTTAGGTCCCAAGACCACTCCAGGACTAATGGCTGTGGCTGGGAGGACGGTGTGTGCTAACTGGATTTCGCCATCCAGTTTTCACTCCTGTAGCATGAAGTAAGCTGAGCTTCCCATAAAGTTCATGTACTGCATACCCTCAGAAAATCTAGGAACCTGTGAGAAAAACAAAGGGTCGGGGGGGGGAAATGGAACTCTGGATAAGTAGCCAAAACTGTCTATTCCATGACCTAAGAGCTGCCTTTGAGAGGTAAAATCAGTTAGAAGCACAGGCTCTATAGACTCCCTGCATCTGAACAGTGCCTCTTCCTCTGGCTAGAAGCATACTCTTGGCCAACTTAAACTCCTTCTACCTCAGTTCCTTAGTTTTTTAATCTGTAAAATGGGGATAATAATAGTTTACAAGACAGTTATGAGAATAAAATGAAATTATATGTGTGGAAAACTTAGAATACTACCTGGTATGTAGTAAATACTATAAAATTCTTAGCTATTATTATTTTTGATGACCTCAATGTATAATTAACTTCCCTCAGATGGCTTTATTTTTACACATGCAAAATGGAATTTGCATGCTAGGATGATAACATGGGGAAGTTCCCAAACTAGTAGCGATTCATATTCTTAGAACTTAGTAGTAGGAATCAGTAATGTAGAATGTGTCATTTCTTTTGTAGAGCAAGACTAACAATTAAACTAAAAGTAATTTGCCTTACTATGATACAGTACTAAACACATTAACCCCATTATCCTGATATTATCATTTGGTGACTTTGTAGTTAGATTCAGATTCTATATTCATTCCATTCAAATAATATTACACTTACTGAAGAAAGCTTTGTGTTCTGTTTTTATTATTTTTTTAATCAGAGTTGCAAATGGGTCATACTCTCTTGTCTAATTAAAGCTGTCTCCTTGAAGCTCAAATTTTTTTCTCATGAAGCACTTTGGGGCAAGCATTTTTAAGGTAGGTATGGAAACTCAACATGCTGATGGAAAAAGATAAGTAGCAAATCTTTGGAATCTCCTTTTCTCAGGTGAAAATTTAGCTTAAAAAGTTCCCACTGGCCTTGGCTAATGTTTTAGACAGTTTCTTTTTTTTATTATGAGTGAGATGTAACTTAGGGGGAAAATGGATGTTTGAGGGAGTTATTTTCAAGATAAAGGGGGTAGATCCCACATTCAAAAGAAGAACTGAGTGGCCAGACTTTGGAAAGACTGAAAGTTTTGATCATCAGGGGCTCTAATGTTCTCATAACCTTCTGTCCATCTCCCAATCCTTTGCCTTCATGTACCAGCTTTGTTCTCCCAGACAAGCTTTATCCACCTGATGCTGGACACATGATAGCAATCAGTTCTTTTCCCTCTCCTCACATTCCATGATGGAAATAGAAAGTATATCTTTCTTGACAAGTCCAGATAGAAAAAAATTCCATGGGAATGAGTCCCTAGGACCAGCCTCAATCACATGCACATCCTTGTGGCTGGGAGTGGGGCCTATTGCTTGGATAAAGGGGTGGGGAAGGATGCTGAGTTTAGGAAAATTATAGCCATCGTAGCTGGGAAGATAGAAGAGATTTTCCCTTAGTTTACCAATTCCCTGAGACAGTAAGCCAATTGTGGATTTGGAAAGAGCTGAACAACATCTTCATAGAGGTAGGAAGGTAGCTAACACACCCTCCACAGCTCTGCAGAGTACTCATATAACCCAGTGCGGCCAGATATGTACTGCCCCAAGGCCTGTCCCAAAGAAGAGCCACCAAGATCCCTCTGGCCAACCTACAACCAGCATTATTACCTTCAGGGCTCACAGAACAGCCCAGTCTCAGAAATATCTCCCAACTCAACACAGAGCATTGCCCTGCAGTTTGTTGATACTTTCCTGAATTGGGCCCTGAGGACGGGAACCTGGAAATGGAAAGACTGTAGTTGTGAGATGATCATTTGCTTATGAGGTGCACATAATTGCTAATTAGTTTGGCACTTAGATGTACTCCTTAACATTTACCTTGTGAAAGACGAATACGTTAGCCTTGCAGGAACCATAACTATGGCATTTTCTGACTTGTCAAAATACCGTATATGCATTTCATAAAATCATTTTTTAAACTCAATCAATAAATAAAGGTGGAGTTGTGGACCAACCTCACTTAGAAGACCATGGAACAGCTGGAGGATGGAACTGCGGTTACTTTACAAGAAGAGGCCCTAGATTCCTGTGCTAGCCTTACCTTGCATCTGACTGCAACACTGTCGATTAAGGGGTGGTTTCCATGCATCTATTGGCCTCGTTCCCAAACATCCACATCTCATCCAGTCTTAGGGTCTGAATAAAACTACAGCATTATGTAATAAAATTGTACTGTTTGCCTGAGGTCTTTGATAATCAATTAATAAGCAACCTTCTTATCTTTAAAACTATGCTAAACACTCTGAATGATTTAGTTCCCCCCTTAAGGAACATACAACTTATTAGGAGTCACACAAAAATATTAAAGAAAGATAAGGGACTGAATTCTAAGTTGTAACTGAGAAAATAAGTCAGTATGTACTTTATGTTGGCTAGATTGGTCAAGATCCATTTCTTGGAAGACCCAGAGCTTGAAATGGGTCTCAGATGATGGATAGGCAAACAGGGATGCTTTAGAGTCTCTATTTCCTTGGTTGGTATAGATATGGAGGGTTGAAATTGTATTTCAGACAGTGTGAATAGCTGGAACCAAACCACAAAGATGATCTTAGAAGCCTAGGTGGAGTACAGAGAGTGTGAGGCACAGTACATCATGTTGGAGGGTGAGTGGAGGATGATGAAATCCTGAGAAAATTATTTTCATCTGATACAATAGTTTGCTGAGCAGGAAAGTAATGAAAGCAGTATTTTTTGAAGAATAAGTCATTCCCCTGTTTGTGTGTGTGTGTGTGAGAGAGAGACATGGAGTAGGGGAATCAAGTCAATTGTCAAGAGACAAAAGGAACTAACCCGGTGCTTATTGAAGATATGTAATAATAAAGCCTTAAGTTAAAGTGATGACAGAGACATAATCAGGAAGGAAGGTCATAAAAATATTTTCTAAAAAGACAATGGCAAGGCTTAATGGCACTGAAAAATAAAAAGAAGGAGAGAGCTCTGCCTCCACAGTTTTTGGATTGGGAGACAACTGAAAATTCAGATTTTGCCGTTCATGTTAGGGTACCTCTTGGTTCCTTCTAAGTGTCTAACAGTTGAGAGGAGCTATTTCTGCTCATTATCAATGTGACTGGAAGAAAAAAAAAATCTCAGTTTCTGAAATGGCTCCATCCATTGTTCCATCAGAGAGAAACAAATGCCAAGTTATATGTGAAGAATCCCTGGCACCTTTGAATTGCCATGTCCAGTTTCTAACGTGGTTTATATTTTCTCACAAAGACTGATGAAGTGGGACTTGAGGGAATGTTACCTCTAGGGAAAAAAAGGACAAATGATAAAAATTCTCGGTGAAAAATAATGTCTGATAGAATCCTAGGTTGTAATTGTTGCTGGGTTATAATTAGTGGAAAAACAACATTTGTTTTCTTTAGCTAATAATTTCTGAGTTCAGAATTGTTTCTGAAAAAAAATGTGCCTCTGTCTATACATGAATAGTTGTAAATATCTCTATGTATATAAGAAAATCCATTGAAAATAGATCCAAACATTTGCAGAACTTTATATCCCCCTATCTTCGTGCAGTCTTATAAAAAGTGGTTAATCTTAATTGTATTGAAGATACAGCCAATCAGTATACATCAGTAGTCAAGCAAAATGACAATCAGATCCAGGCACCACTAACTACGAGTTTGTTCCATTTCAGGCTTCAGCAAATTAGTGAAGTCTGAATTCAATTTGGGTACTTGACCAAACCCTTGATCAATAGACTAACTAAAAAGAATTGACTGTGACTTTTCCACTCTTTAGACCGGGTCAGCTAAGTTTATAAAAAGATAAGCACCACTTAGAAGAGAGTAAGTAAAAGAATAAGTGTTTGAATTGGGGTGCAGTGTGAAGGAAATGGTACACTTAAAAGCAAGAAAGAGTCACTCTTCATGGGTTTCTAAGTCCATTTCTGTCACTAATCAGCTATGTGATCTTGAATGGGGCACTTCATGCCAGCCTGCTTCAGTTCCCTCACTTGTTAAAGTGGGAGAATTCAAAGTGATGATCGTCACAGTTAACCCCCCCCATAATATTCATTTTTATTGAGATCATGGGTCTCCTTTTGCAAACCAGCTGTTGGCCTGAGGGTTGTGGTGTGAGAAAACCAAAGCCATCACTGTCCTTTGCCCTGTCACATCAGTAGTTTGACTCTCCAGCATGCTCTCCGAGTAGCCCATTGTTCCTCTCTCCCTCCTTCCTGCATGGAATCCACTTTTCCAGAAGCTCCAGCCATTACTCAGAGCTCCTGCTCCAAACCCCACCAGCCTCTCTACCCTCCTTTGTCTGCATATGGCGTGTTATATATTTTTTGTTCACTACTTTTTGATAGCCTTTTATCTCCCAATGTATTATAAGATCTCCATGGTATAGAACTTGTCTTATATTTGCCATGTTCTCCACACTATCTGATGTAGCGTTAGGCATACGGCAGGTGTTTAGTAAAAGCCAGGTGGGCAGATTTGTTTGTTTAATTAACAGAAACTTTATTTTCACTCAAAGAACTTTTGGTCTGATGGGCTAACAGAAATTCCAACAAGAATCCATCAAATACAATATATAAGCCATTATTGACTGGGAACATGGTCCCTTTTTTAAGTTGCAACACCTGAGTACATAGTTTCAAGACAGCTCATTCTGTCATATGTATGAGAATACAAGGGCACTGACTTGTAATGTTTACCTGATAAGGGTGCCTTCTTTTTAAAACCTTTTAAGCTGGAGCAGGGATAATTGATGGGTGGACAGGTCTGTATGCACACTCACAGGTTGGAGAGAGGCTGTCTTCCTGTCTATTTGCACAATCCCTCCCTGCTCTTCTCAGAGATCAACTCTGACACGTAGCAAAGGAAACAACTGCTAGTATTGAACTACTGCTTGTCTAGAGGGAGCAGCAAAAGAGTCAGTGCCCTTGGCTATGTAGGCTTTAAGGAAGCCAGGTCGTGTATTTCATTTTTGTGACCCCGATAACTTATAAGGGATTTGCTTTGATATATCCACATAAAAGGAATTGTCTAAATTCTCATGTCATGGCATTCAGAGAGTGATGCGCTCTTTTAGCTGGCAGGGAGCTATGAGACTGTCTAGTACAACGACCTCATCTGCAGAAGAAGTTCTGCAAGCCCTCTTGTGATTAAACTTATCATTTTCCACTTAACAAAGCTGTTTCATACTTCAATGTAGAGCAACCAATGGTTTAACTTTAAAATAACCAGCTTCTTATTCCCATAAAAGGGATTTCTATTCAAATATAAACATTCAGTATGTTTCCAATAAAAAAGGAGCCCTGGGGGCTTCCCTGGTGGCGCAGTGGTTAAGAATCTGCCTGCCAATGCAGGGGACACGGGTTCAGGCCCTGGTCTGGGAAGATCCCACATGCCGCTGAGCGACTAAGCCCGTGCGCCACAATTACCGAGCCTGCGCGTCTGGAGCCTGTGCTCCGCAACGGGAGAGGCCGCGACGGTGAGAGGCCCGCGCACCGCGATGAAGAGTGGCCCCCGCTCGCCGCAACTGGAGAAAGCCCTCGCACAGAAATGAAGACCCAACACAGCCAAAAATAAATATAAATAAATTAATTAATTAAAAAAAAAAAAAGATCCTGTTTAAAAAAAAAAAAAAAAAAAGGAGCCCTAAATCTTGAGCTCTGTAATCACATACATCTGGGTTCAAATCCCAAGTCACCTAATGTCTTTAAACACTTGTTCACTTTACCCATTAAATAAAAGACACTCTAGTCTCTACCTTAAATGAGATATTGCACATACAGCATAAAATGTGCCTTACATGTGGTCAGTGCCCATTTCAGATTCAAGATCTTAAGACAGTTGCAGGGTTTATTTTTTCCTTATTTTTACTGATAATAAAAACAAGACAGAATCTAAAATCTAGTAGTTTGATAGCACATCGCTGTCCAAGACAGGATGGGGAAAAAATGTGACTATTTCTGTGTAATATAACTGATGTGGGGAAAGGGTTGATAACTTTTACTGTAGATTATGCAGTATACCCTATTGGTGGTGTTCTTAGAATACAGCAATGTCTGGCAATGTTCATAACACTCAGGAATTCTCTGAGTCAGTATTTTCTAGAGATTACCTCCATTTGCTGATTGTCAGAAAGGGACAAATGACATTGACTGATCTTTCTCAACTTCTATCCAACTCTTATCTCATCTCATCTCCACTAAACACAGGATTGAACTAAACCAGTCAAATAAAGCAAACCAGTCTTATGATGGCTTCAGAATGGATGATGACATTTTTAGCTAATGAATGCTTAAAACAAATGACTACATAGTCTCTAGAACTTGTGAGGAGATCAATATCATTCCAAACGCCAAAAAGGCTTTGGAAATGCTGAGTTGTATTAGGGAATTGGAACTGAGAGGAACGTGGACTTTAGAAATTGTTTCTGTGGATTGTTCATTGAAGTCACTCTAAAATTCTTCCAGAAATTCAAGTAGTGAGTGAAGAATTTTTTTAAAATTTATTATAGCTATTGTCCTGCTTTTCCTTCTTCAATTTAATGTATACAACAGTAAGACTGGGCCTCTTGCAGTTTTCATATTTATGTAAGTTACAGAACTTTTGGGAAGAAAAAATCTAAATATCCAAATCATCTTATGGTGCTCATCTATAGAGTTGTAAGAAAAAAAAAAACTAGCATAATTAAAATTACACTAAACTATTTAGTATCACTTACACTGAAGGAATGAAAGATAATCTTGGTAATTTAATAGGGTTAAATATTATCAATGCTATTATTAGCTTTTTCTATGCAGTTATCAGGAAAACCTGAATTGAGAATCTAGTTAAGTCATTTCTTTCTGTTTTTCTAAAAACTTTTAACAGTAGTATCCTTGGATATTCTAAGGGGAAACTTAATAAAGCTTATTATGAGGTTGGATCAATACAGGACAAAGAGCCAAGTATATTATAAATGACAGTAGATAGAAAGGACATTCAGTAATTGTAGTCAATTTCTTACAGTCTGTGTTCAAGGCTCGCCATGGTGTATAGATGCCATCTACCCTCTACAATTTGTTTAAAAAATAATTTGGAAACTCATGAGTACAGAAGCAAAAGAAAACAATGTTTTAGTCATTGGGACTAAAAAGCAACAAACTTAAAAACAGATTTTATTTGAATCACTAAAGAAAGACCTGGATTTCATGAAGATTACAGGAGACTATATCTACTCAGAGGAGACAATATTTAAGGGATGGGTGAACATTGAAAGATGAAACTTCATCCAATGAGAGAAAACCTTGTACTTTTTTGCTAAAAGAGGTCTAGGCAAGGCATCGTTAAAGAAAAAGAGAACAAGTTCAAGCAGAGTGTTGCCTTTCATTTAGCATTCCACAGCTTTTAAATGGAACTGTCCTTCCAAACTGATCAAAAAAATCAATGATTAATTTAGCCCACTAGCCTTGAAAATTCAACCATCTACTTTATTAGAGTATTGACAAATGTAACTAATTGCACAGCTGTCATAGGTTAACTAAAAAGAGTTCTGAGACTACATGAAGGAATTTGCCCATGCAGAAATTTATCAATGAGTGAAAAATGAAGGTGTGCATATATAATGCACAGCTTTTTCTGTATAGGGCTTCATTGTCACTCCACCTCTACACTCCAGAAATAGATTTGTAATATAATCAATGGAAGTCAGAAGCCAAGTAACACTGCTGGTGGCAGACTGTCAAATCAGAAATCCATTTATAAGTGTGACAAGTCCTCCATCTCAGAACTCCTGGAGGGAAAGGCATGATTGGCAGCAATTACTCTGTGGCCATCAATGCCTTCTGTGTGGCTCCCTCAAGCCCTCTCTTGAACAAAGACATAAAGTCTACTGGAAACACTTTTCACACAGACTTAAGAAAATGATTTCTGCTTTTCCCACACAACACAAAGGGTCAGTATATTTCTGGGCTCTATTCCATATTCCTTCTTCATAGGTAACAACACTCACTGTCTTGCTGGCAGCTTGATGATAGGCTACCTGACTTCCTGATATTAGGAAAATTTCCTCTTCTACCCTGGCTATTCGGCATGTTTACCTTTGCACTAGTACATTAAGAACTAACTAAATTGTGTTTTAATGCTAGTTCAGATGCAGTTTTGTTAACTATGTAATACACAAAAACAGATAAACTGAATTGATTACAATAAAAATCAGATCAATTGCTGAGTGCCTAATGTTATAAAATAGCTTACAATATATGATATGTATTAGAACATACATGTACAGTATATAATATTTAATTCTCTCATGGATGAAAATTACTGAGTTAAAGTATAAAAATAAAGCTGATCTGTACCCATTATCACCAAGTTGATTGGGGAGATTGAATCTTCCTCCAAATTTTACTTGGTTCTCCGTCAATAAATTAGACATTAATTGGGACCTGCAATGATCTAACCACACTAGATCTTGGAAGTATAGTGAAGAGTAGGAGGTGGTGATTACCCTCAAAGTTAAATTCTTCTAGAGTCTTTAGAATAACTCTGATATTTATTTCCAAATTTCTGAAATTTCTAGATGTGTGGGTATGTGCTTGCATAAAATTCCTTAATAACTAAGACCACAATTACAAAATGCACATATTTATGCCACAATTTATGTCTGCTGAGCACTTAAAAATGCCCTGGTTGGGATGATAAATTAACTATGTTGTCACCCTTCCAGGAAAGTGAATGCAAAGGAAGTCTTCTTTCAGTAGTTTTCTCTGAGCAGGATACTAGAATGGCATAATTAGCAGTAAACAAGTTAATTAGTTGCATTAGACACAGATTTCTTTTTGTTCAAGCTCTTTACTTTCCATGAAAAACATTAAAGAAGAACCAAAAAGCCCAGTAGATCTACCATATTTCCATGACTCTGGAAGAATCATGACATTAAAAAAAAAAATGAGTTCCTGATGCATGATTATTTTATCCAACTTCCCAGTGGTTCCACCTTGTTTTTTTTTTTTTTAACATCTTTATTGGAGTATAATTGTTTACAATGCTGTGTTAGTTTCTGCTTTATAACAGAGTGAATCAGCTATATGTATACATATATCCCCACATCTCCTCCCTCTTGCGTCTCCCTCCCACACTCCCTATCCCACCCCTCTAGGTGGTTACAAAGCACCGAGCTGATCTCCCTGTGCTATGCGGCTGCTTCCCACTAGCTATCTATTTTACATTTGGTAGTGTATATATGTCCATGCTACTCTCTCACTTCATCCCAGCTTACCCTTCCTCCTCCCCATGTCCTCAAGTCCATTCTCTACGTCTGCATCTTTATCCTCTTCTGCCGCTAGATTTTTCAGAACCTCTTTTTTTTCTTAGATTCCATATATATGTGTTAGCATACGGTATTTGTTTTTCTCTTTCTGACTTACTTCACTCTGTATTGCAGACTCTATGTCCATCCACCTCACTACAAATAACTCAATTTCCTTTCTTTTTATGTCTAAGTAATATTCTATTGTATATATGTGCCACATCTTCTTTATCCATTCATCTGTCAATGGACATTTAGGTTGCTTCCATGTCCTGGCTATTGTAAATAGAGCTGCAGTGAACATTGTGGTACATGAATCTTTTTGAATTATTATTTTCTCAGGGTATATGCCCAGTAGTGGGATTGCTGGCTCGTATGGTAGTTCTATTTTCAGTTTTTTAAGGAGCCTCCATACTTTTCTCCACAGTGGCTGTATCAGTTTACATTCCCACCAACAGGGCAAGAGGGTACCCTTTTCTCCACACCCTCTCCTGCATTTATTGTTTGTAGATTTCTTGATGATGGCCATTCTGACTGGTGTGAGGTGATACCTCATTGCAGTTTTGATTTGCATTTCTCTAATGATTAGTGATGTTGAGCATCCTTTCATGTGCTTCTTGGCCATCTGTATATCTTCTATGGAGGAATGTCTATTTAGGTCTTCTGCCCATTTTTGGATTGGGTTGTTTGTTTTTTTGATATTGAGCTGCATGAGCTGCTTGTAAATTTTGGAGATTAATCCTTTGTCAGTTGCTTCATTTGCAAATATTTTCTACCATTCTCAGAGTTGTCTTCTCATCTTGTTTATGGTATCCTTTGTTGTGCAAAAGCTTTTAAGTTTCATTAGGTCCCATTTGTTTATGTTTGTTTTTATTTCCATTTCTCTAGGAGGTGGGTCAAAAAGGATCTTGCTATGATTTATGTGTTGCTATGGTAGAGTGCTCTGCCTATGTTTTCCTCTAAGAGTTTTATAGAGTCTGGCCTTACATTTAGGTCTTTAATCCATTTTGAGTTTATTTTTGTGTCTGGTGTTAGGGAGTGTTCTAATTTCATTCTTTTACATGTAGCTGTCCAGTTTTCCCAGCACCACATATTGAAGAGGCTGTCTTTTCTCCATTGTATATGTTTGCCTCCTTTATCAAAAATAAAGTGACCATATGTGTGTGTGTTTATCTCTGGACTTTCTATACTGTTCCATTGATGTATATTTCTGTTTTTGTGCCAGTACCATACTCTCTTCTTTACTGTCGCTTTGTAGTAGAGTCCGAAGTCTGGGAGCCTGATTCTTCCAGTTCCATTTTTCTTTCTCAAGATTTCTTTGGCTATTCGGGGTCTTTTTTGTTTCCATACAAATTGTGAAATTTTTTGTTCTAGTTCTGTGAAAAATGCCATGGGTTGTTTGATAGGGATTGCATTGAATCTGTAGATTGCTTTGGGTAGTGTAGTCATTTTCACAATGTTGATTCTTCCAATCCAAGAACATGGTATATCTCTCCATCTGTTTGTATCATCTTTAATTTCATCAGTGTCTTATAGTTTTCTGTATATAGGTCTGTTGTCTCCTTAGGTAGGTTTATTCCTAGGTATTTTATTCTTTTTGTTGCAATGGTAAATGGGAGTGTTTCCTTAATTTCTCTTTCAGATTTTTCATCATTAGTGTATAGGAATGCAAGAGATTTCTGTGCATTAATTTTTTATCCTGTTACTTGATCAAATTCATTGATTAGCTCTAGTAGTTTTCTGGTGGCATCTTTAGGATTCTCTATGTATAGTATCATGTCAGCTGCATACAGTGACAGCTTTACTTCTTCTTTTCCGATTTGGATTCCTTTTATTTCTTTTTCACTTCTGATTGCTGTGGCTAAAACTTCCAAAACTATGTTGAATAATAGTGGTGAGAGTGGACAACCTTGTCTTGCTCCTGATCTTAGTGGAAATGGTTTCAGTTTTCACCATTGAGAATGATGTTGGCTGTGGATTTTTCCTCTATGGCCTTTATTATGTTGAGGTAAATTCCCTTTATGCCTACTTTCTGGAGGGTTTTTATGATAAATGGCTGTTGAATTTTGTCAAAAGTGTTTCTGCATGTATTGAGATGACCATATGGTTTTTCTCCTTCAATTTGTTAATATGGTTTATCACATTGATTGATTTGTGTATATTGAAGAATCCTTGCATTCCTGGGATAAACCCCACTTCATCGTGGTGTAGGCTCCTTTTAATGTGCTGTTGAATTCTGTTTGCTAGTATTTTGTTGAGGATTTTTGCATCTATGTTCATCAGTGATATTGGCTTGTAGTTTTCTTTCTTTGTGACATCTTGGTCTGGTTTTGGTATCAGGGTGATAGTGGCCTTATAGAATGAGTTTGGGAGTGTTCCTCCCTCTGCTATATTTTGGAAGAGTTTGAGAAGGATAGGTGTTAGCTCTTCTCTAAATGTTTGATAGAATTCACCTGTGAAGCCATCTCGTCCTGGGCTTTTGTTTTTTGGAAGATTTTTAATCACAGTCTCAATTTCAGTGCTTGTGATTGGTGTGTTTATATTTTCTATTTCTTCCTGGTTCAGTCTCGGAAGGTTATGCTTTTCTAAGAATTTGTCCATTTCTTCCAGGTTCTCCATTTTATTGACATATAGTTGCTTGTAGTAATCTCTCATGAGCCTTTGTATTTCTGCAGTGCCAGTTGTTACTTCTCCTTTTTCTTTTCTGGCTCTATTGATTTGAGTCTTCACCCTTTTTTTCTTGATGAGTCTGGGGAATGGTTTATCAATTTTGTTTATCTTCTCAAAGAACCAGCTTTTAGTTTTATTGATCTTTGCTATTCTTTTCTTCATTTCTTTTTCATTTATTTCTGATCTGATCTTTATGATTTCTTTCCTTCTGGTAATTTTGGCGTTTTTTTGTTCTTCTTTCTCTAGTTGCTTTAGGTGTAAGGTTAGGTTGTTTATTTGAGACTTTTCTTGTTTCTTGAGGTAGGATAGTATTGCTATAAACTTCCCTCTTAGAACTGCTTTTGCTACATCCATAGGTTTTGGGTCTTTGTGTTTTCATTGTCATTTCTTTCTAGGTATTTTTTGATTTCCTCTTTGATTTCTTCAGTGATCTCTTGGTTATTAAGTTGTATATTGTTTAGCCTCCATGTGTTTGTATTTTTTACAGACTTTTTCCTTTAATTGATATCTAATTTCATAGCATTGTGTTCGGAAAAGATACTTGATATGATTTCAATTTTCTTGGCTTGATTTGTGTCCCAAGATATGATCTATCCTTGAGAATGTTCCATGAGCACTTGAGAAGAAAGTGTATTCTGTTGTAAAACTTATTTTTTAATTCAGCTATTTCACTGGTGTTAGCTTAACCCTTTCTAGTTAACCTGAATTATTTATCTATCCACCAAATGACTAAATTATTAGGATATCTCCCTTCCAGTAGAAGGCTTCTTTCCTTTCTCAAATTGTTTTACTCTACCACTTTCTGTGCCTAATAGAGAAGGGAAAACAAACAAACAAGAAAAAGGAGGAGGAAGAGAACCAGGAGGAAACATTAGAAGAAATAGAAAGGAAAGAGAGAGGAGTCATCACCAGTGACAATATACTGTCACTGGTGCATTATCTATATCAGGGATATCATATACAGCTCCAGGAGATGCACTGTAGAACTCCAGAGGTAACCATTCACATGGATTACACTTTGAGTGGTTGCCCCCTGGGGTTGTCCAAGGCTGTGGTCCTAAACAGTAATATAATTGTAATTCACATTACACACATGCAAAGATGTGCCTATCAGGGATATCCATAATCAATAGTCTTGTGCTCATGTGATCTGGCTCAATTTCCTTGATCCCTTATGTTGTATTGCATGCTAGGTCCGAGTACAATGATGTGGGATGTGTATATATTAAGGATAGCTGCCCTCTAACATGCTTCTGTGTGTTGCTTTTCTGGGCCATTTACATAGACCAGCTTTCATTTACAACCTGAGTATAATGGGGAAAACTGGATGTGCTAACAAGCAAAGGAGGTGCATTAATTGATGTAGAATAATAAGAAATAGTGACATTAAATAGGTTTGATTACATTAAGTGCTACTGAAACAAAAGTAGAAATTATCCCACCCATATCCTAAGGAAACATTAAAAGTTAAAAGGCACGTATTATTTTCTCTCCAGTAAAACAATTACTCTTTATGCTATAAATCTAAGTTTAGTAACTGCTGCTAATGCAGTTGTTTACACATTTACTGTCACTTTCATACCAAGACACATCATGAATAGGAATAGATTTGCTTTGCAATATGCACTACAACCTTAGCAGTGAGTCTGCACAATGCCTTGGAAGTCTGTGCATTGTGTTGCATTGAGCCAAGTGAAGGGAACATTTCAGAGTAGGCATATTTAATTAAGCATAATGGACATTTTGGTTACAGTTAAATCATAATCATCAGCATCAGCTGCTCAAATTGTAGCCATTCAGCATACATTTCTGGAGTTCCTACTGTGTACCTAGGACAAAACTTGCTTTTGGTGATGCTCTAGGATTTCACATGTTGAGAGGGCTGTGCCTTTTAGGAAATTACTTCATAATGTTGGGGAATGACACACCAGTGCCCTTAAAGAGTAAATGCACCTTCAGAAAGTATTTCTCTCACCTTTCCCCGTAAGAAATTTCAAATAATGGTGGTCATGAGCACTTACCTAACACTGACTTCATAATTCCACTATTTTTCATATAATCATGGCAACCACAAGGATCCTTTCATTCTCTTTCAGATGCAACAAAGGGAAAATGAATCTTATTCCAATATACTCAAAAGTTGTAGCTACCCAAGCCAAAACCATATACATGTATATATATATATATATATATAAATTTTAGAACTTAAAATAAATGTATAGTATATATATATAACTTACATTAAGTTGCTTTCCAATTTACAAATTAAGCAAATTCCAAAATGTATATTAAATTATTTTATTAAAACTTGAAACTTATTTTTCCCTATCAACAATGTTATAAATTAGCAGTTCTAATTTAGGAAGATTATATTCTTAAATATAAATATGAAGCAAAAATTGTATATAATCAGTTGAAAAATATCCCATGAATGACCCAAAAAGTCCCAAATATATGGTTTTGCAATATATAATCCAGTCTATTAACATGTGTAAATATTATATTCATAGTATTGTGAGTATGTAGTTCTATGGAGAGAGCTCATAATCAGAAATTAATTTATTTAAGAGTTTTCTGATTAAAACATTTCAACAACACGGGGAGGGGGAAGGGTAAACTGGGACAAAGTGAGAGAGTGGTATGGACATATATACACTACCAAATGTAAAATAGATAGCTCGTGGGAAGCAGCCACATAACACAGGTAGATCAGCTCCCATGCTTTGTGTCCACCTAGAGAGGTAGGATAGGGAGGGTGGGAGGGAGATGCAAGAGGGAGGAGATATGGGGATGTATGTATATGTATAGCTGATTCACTTTGTTATACAGCAGAAACTAACACAACATTGTAAAGCAATTATACTCCAATAAAGATGTTAAAAAAAATGTTAGAAGACAAACATGAAAGAAATCTGATATAAAATAGAAAAAAAAAACCCATTTCAACAAATATATCAAAATTTCAACTTGTCAGTTCTTCCTATTTATGGTTATTTTCATCCTCTCCTGTATGGTGTTTTATCAGGCCTCCAACTCTTCATTAGTTAATCTTTCTCCAAGGCTTTCAACTGCTTTTACTACACTAATACAAAACTATCACTAATCAGTTACCTACTCACCTGAAGAATGAATTTCCCTTCTTTACCAAGGCTGAAAATTCATTAAAATCCTTGATGCTTCCTTTTCAAAGGGTCAACATCATTCATTTATCCTTTCAAGCTTATTGAATTACCTGAACCATGCTATTTAAATTATTCCCTCTCCCTTCTCCTCTCATTTTCTCTCCCCCAACCTTTCCCTTTCCTTCTCCATCTCTCCCCCATAATTGTGTAGAACTGAATCTGATAGGTCTAGGCTGGAATTCAACAGGAGTTATAACACTCACTGAAGTAACTATTCCATTTGCGTAAAGCAATGCTCTTTTCCCAGTCGTTGGTACCAAGAAATACTCCCCCATCCCTTTTTTACCCTCTCTGCTCCTGGGAGCAGATAGAGTCAGGGAAAATTCTAGTAAGAAGAAGAGTCTCCAGCATTAGTGTCTCACAGATTTTTCTGGCTTTCCATCTCACTTAGAATAAAATTTCACCTCCTTACCATGTCTTACAAGGTCCCACAGGATCTGGACCCAGCTCCTCTCTTTGACCAGAGCTCACATCACACTTTCTTCCAGATCCGCACAATGACCTACATCTTATTCCTGGACTGTATTCAATTCTTGGCCTCTCAAGACTTTTGCACTAACTATTCCAGCTGCTTCTCAGCTCCAGGGTCACCTACACAGAGAGGTCTCCTCAGACCAACCAATTTAAATTTGGTCCCCATCCTCCTCAGCTATTATTCTATAACTCTGTTTACTTCCTTCCTACCACGATCTGCACCTCTTTTAAACTGACTAGTTATTTAGAGTCCATATCCCCCGACTAGGATACATATCTCCCAGAAGTGTGGGTCTTTTTTGACTGCAGTTTCCTAGAACCTGGAATCTGTAAAAGAAGTATCTACTAAACATTTGTTGAGTAAAAAAATTGGTGAATAAGATGACTCTTCTAACTTGGACATTCATCATATTGTGCATCCTAACTTACATCATTCCCTGAGCCCTCCCATTGAAAACATCAATCTCAAATATGGCAAAAGGAGACTTATGTGAGCATGTCACTCAGCTTGCCTGCTCCACCCAGCAATCTTCATTTATCTATGAGCTTCACAAAAATTTAATTTTTGAAGACCAAACATAGCCTGTAGGCAGGACCAATTCTTAGCAAACACTGGAGGTTTTATAATTAACCTCGCAAAATTCCTTGGCGTGCAAATAAATAGTAATCTCCCCACTAGCTCCCTTGTGCCTCTATACATTTCTACATACTTTCCTCTACTCAGCACCCATGTTGAGGCTTTATTCATAAACCTCCACTGTCCATGTCCCTCCTTTGCACAAAACCTCTATCAAATAAAAAACAAATCTGGACTTAAGAAGAAACAGTTTTCAAAAAAGACGATTGCACTAAAGGAAGGGGGATACTGCTATAGATGAAGGGGGCTATTGCAACAGGGAGAAAGCCCAGACCATGAGGTCTGCAAAAAAATCAAAGTCAAGCAGAAAAAGGCTTTTCTTTTACGAAGAGGAATAAATCAGGCAAGAAAGAGGTAGGCCTGAGAGAGTGGGATGAGCAGATAGTTTGATGGGACAGCTGAGCGGGAGATGTCTTTCCTCGTGAGCAATTTTCAGTAGAGGTCATTAAGAAGAGATTGTTCTGAATTCCTATGTTTGTTTCACCTTAGGTGTGAGTCCAGTTCAGGACCATGTGATGAAGAGAGAAACTTTAAAGTTTGGTCAACAGGCATTTTGTTCCAATTGGTCAGAGGGGACAAATAGTTCAGCAAATCATTTATGAGACAAGGAATGAGAATGGGGAGTGTCAGTATCTGGCCTTTCCCTAAGTAAACAAGGACATCATCCCTGAGTCTTATCTTAGTCATGAGGGGAAGTAAGCCATTCTTTGCAGTAAGCCATTTCCCAGGATACAAAAGAAGTGGGACTTCTTGAACCTTTGCTGATTTCCAGGAGCACAGGGCTCAGGTTAAGTTTAACATGGTCACTTCCAGTGACTTTCTAATTCACCCAAAGTAAAACCTAGTATTTTTCAGTGGTCTACAAGGCCCTACGTGATCTGACCTGCACCAACTATCTGAGTTATCTCTATCCCATCCCACTTGTGCTCACTGGCCTCCTCAGGCTCCATGCTAGGCATGTTCCCCCTCCAAGACTTCTGGGCTTGCTCACCCTCTGCCTGGACCGCTCTTCTCCAAGATATCTACACAGCTTTCTCCCTCATTGTTTTTGGATGTCTACTCAAATGCCATCATTTCACAAAGCCTATCTTGACCACCTTTACATAATAAAACAATTACTCTTCCTCATAACAACTCACCCCTCCAAGCTCCTCATCCTGCTACATTTCACTCCATGGCATTTATCACAATTATAGGTTTTGGCTTGATTTGGCTTCTACTCCCTTCACTAAAATGTAAGCCAAGTAGGCGGGACTTTGTCTCTTTTATTCCCTACTGTACTATTATTACCTTTAATTATTTGTTAGATGACTGAATGACCTAACAAAAGACTGAATGAATGAATGAATAAAACTATACAGTATTATCGCAGACTGGGAAACTTTGCTTAATTGAAGACCAGTAATGTTTAAGAAGTGGTTTCTCTTAGGAGCCTATGGAAAATGAGAACCAAAGTGATGAACCCTAAAGTGAAGAGAGTCATAAAACCCTGCACTCAATTCCTAGCACTAGAAATCACCAAAGAAATCCAATTAAAATTTAAATGAAACCAGTAACAAAATTGATTCAAGTTTCTGATATTCTACCAGTCTGTGGTATCTCATAGACAGGACCCATGGAATGGACCTGACCTACTGAAAAGGTATAATGCACATATAGGCTAAAGATGGAAATGTTAAATATATTGAAAACAAAAAGAGGGAATAGTAATTAATTATGTTGTTAGAATAAATACATGGTTTGTCTTCCAAGTCTAAATAGACTAGATTAATCAAATGTCACACTGACATTTCTAATAATGGTGGCACTGGGCAAATTCCATTAGTGAGCTATACCTGTCAAGAGAAAAGTAACAGAGGATCCAGTAAATACACAGGAAATTATCTTCTCCCCAGATAGTCCATGGATCTTCTCATTTGTGGTGGAGCTTGGATCCTTTGAAAATTAGCTAGGTGTTTGCATAAGATTAATAACTCCTGCTCTTCCTTGCACCCCTAAATAACTTTATGTTGCTTAACACCCTAGAGTTATCTAATATCTTTGAAAAAGAGAGGCTTTCAATGATAAGAGCAAATTAAAAATGGCTTAATATGTCAGAAAGGATCATGGCATTCTAACACAAAGTCCTTTGTATTAATAAACGCACCTGCAATGTTCCCAAGATTAATGAGAAATATCTTGGCAGAATTCACTTGAGCAGTGGATTTGCATGGTTATACTTATAGATCATCTTAACATCGCCTGCTTGAATGCAGACAATGATATCATAAATATGTATTTGAAACAAAATTTAAATTTTAGGGAATCAATATCCATCCATTAAAGAGGAGGAAACAAATGCATTACAATGAATCTCAGGTAAATGAAAAGGGCTGAATCTAGAGCTATGAAAGAGTCTCTTTATATTTGTGACTTTGAGGATATTATTATTCAAAGCAAGGCTATACCTCAATTGACTCCTTCGGAGGCACTCTTATATGACAGTTTAGTGGGAGTGAGTTCAATTCCTATATAACAATTCTCCTAGAACTGAGAAATCTCAGGTTAAAATCCCTAGAGCAAATGTAGGATTTTGCTGTAAGATGTGCTAGATGGGAAGGCTGGCCTGGCAAGTGCTCTGCAGAAGTTGCCAGATTTTATCATCCATGGACAAACGGAGTCATCACTGCTCTGTTCAGGTCCTTCTGGTCTCACAGGGAACCAGATTAACTGTAGAGATGTTCCAGAAGCCTCTTCTGTGCAGATTTTTTTTAAAAAAACAAAACAGTGAAAGAAGCCAGACACAGAGATGGGTATAAGTATTATTCCATTTTTATAAAGTTCTAGAACAGGCAAAACTTAACTATAGTGATAGAAATCAAAATAAGAGTGCAGTTGGGTTGAAGGTGCCCTCCCCCCAAAATATGTTCACATTCTAAGCCCCAGAATCTTTAAATGTGACTTTTTAATTTTTTTTGGAAAAAGGGTCTTTACAGATATAAAGGTCTTGAAATGAGATTTATCTTGGATTTTCCAAATGGGCTCTAAATCCAATGACAAATGTCCATATAAGAGACACACAGGGGAGAGACAGAAAGAAGTAGGCCATGTGAAGATGGAGGCAGAGATGGGAGTAATGCAGCCACAAGCCAAGGGAGGCCTGGAGCCACCAGAGATGCCTGGAGCCACCAGAGACTAGACGAGGCCAGGGAAGATCCTCCCCTAGAGCCTTCAGAGGGAGTACAGTACTGTCAATGCCTTAATTTTGGACTTCACTCTTTGCAGGAGTATGATATGTCTGGAAACCAAAGTAAAGTAATACAAAATGAAGGTGTTTTCTAAAAGTGAAAATAAATCCTCAAAGTGAATTCTAATCTATTGAGCAGGCTAAGTATATTCTGATAGAAGTATTTAGGACAAGTCTCTAGAAAATGGTATGCTACCGATGTTTTGTTAGGTAGAATTTTTAAAAATATAATTACACATCTTAAAATGGACTAGAAAAATTTCACGTCAGAGGGAATCATTTCTGAACTGGTTGTGACTTGATCATTCATTCCATGTTTTTCTTGTTGCAATTCGATAATAAGTACTAAAACCATAAGCCAAATTATTATTTGTCTTGAGTAGGATTTATTTGAAGACTTGTTTGTTTACTTTTTTCCTACATGACACTTCCCATATTCTGCTCATGAGATAAAAGTACCTTTTGAGATAAAAATCAGACAACTTGGGAAGATCTTTGATTTATAACTTTTTTCTTCATTTTCTCTTTGGCATTACACTCAAATTTACTAAAACGTATCTAAATTTTAGAGTTGAAACTCACAAAATTTCAAACATTTAAGGCATTGTCAGAAATAATGTATTAGACGTGTGAGAAATAGATGTGTATTAGATAGTATTAATTAAGCAATGGACAGTCCATATTTAATCTTTATATCTGTAAATCATATTAGAAGTAGACAAGATAAACAACTACAGATACTAAAATGAGTGCATACTTAAATTAAAATGAAAATTCAAAAGATTTCCTATGTCTGGAATGTTTCATTAAATAGAAATGTCTCATAGCCCATAAACCTCTAAATTTTCAAAAAAAAAATCTGCTATTTAATTATGTAATGGTATTTAAAAGTAACCTAGGTAAAAATACAATGCTACCAAATAACAGACACAGCACGTGTATGAGAAGATGGAGGTAGATATTTTTATCCATTACTGATAGAATAAACAACTACAAAACAAAACTACTACTAAACAATTACTACAAAATATAGCAACTGCTACATAAAAGTTAGAGCAACCTCTATGGAGGGCCATTTGTCAATGTCTGCTAGAAATACAAATGCATTTACCCTTTGACCTAGTAATCACCCTTCTAGAAATATGCTTCACATATACTCACACACGCAAAAAGAATTTTGTTACAAGGTTATTGATTCCAGCATTTTTTGTAGCAGCAAAAGTGTGGAAAAAACCTAGCATCCATAAATAGGAGACTGAATATATTATGTTCCATTCATGCAATAAAACAATTGAAGAAGCTCCTTTGTACTGACATAGTAGGATTTATTGTTAAGTTTTAGAAAAGGTAAGATGCATAACAATCCCTATAATATACTATTTTTTCAAAAAGAATGGTCAGGGCCCCAGTTGTTTGCTTATAAGACTTGATTGGTAAGGTAATGGGTAACAGGATAGGAAAAACATTTTCCTGTATACCCTTTGGTTTCTTCTGAATTTTGAACCATATGACTGTGTTATGTATTCAAAGTAAAGAAAATCAAAATTATAAGAAACATAGCCTAAGTAACAGATTAGTGGAAGTTATTATAGAATTCTTAAATAGATCCAGTATGCATAGGAAGTTAGTATAATATAATTGTGACCTTATATATAAAAGACAGACTAGTCAATAAAAGTGGTTGGAAAAATGTAAACCAAGACCCTATTTCACTAATGTCACCAAGTTCATTCTTCATGGATTGGAAAACTTAATGTTAAAAAATAAAACCACAAAAGTACTAGAATAAAATAGGTCTCAAATATGCTTATACTTTTGGGAATAAAGAGGACTAAAAATACATGACAGTGAAATATCATAGGGAAAAAGACTGACTGATTATGTCAAAATATATGTATTTAGAGATAGAGATATGTAGCAAAAATCAACAAAATAAAATTTAAAAGCAAACAATAAAAACTGCAAAAATATATGACAAACATTAATGTTTATTCAATAAATTGTTTATCAAGCAGCTTTAGCACTAAAAAATGAGAAACTGAAGTCAGTGATGTTAGCTCAGCCTTTGCCCACATGGAGATCTTTCAAATAATAATAATACAAGTACTGACATGTACACACTGCTATATTTAAAATAGATAACCAAAAAAGACCTACTGTATAAAAATAAAATATATTAAAAAATTTACACCATGTAGCCTATAGTCGAAGTCAGATTGCCCCAAATATGTAATGCCATCTAAATTTGGTGAAGATCTATCTAGCTGTTTTTGTGTGATAGAATAATAGAAACTGCATTTTACTATATAAATTTAGATTGTTGCAGTTGATACATTTCTGTTTTTTAACGGTAGTTTAGCCTTAGTTCTGTATCTAAGTGGATTCAGTGGGAACTAAGAATTTCTCTCCTTAGATACCCCATTATTGAGTTCTTTATTTTGAATCTTGTCTTACTTGGTTGGATTTTGTCAAGTCGCTTTTTTGCCTACATTTTTAAGTGAGATTATGACATATGTACAGAAAAGTGCACAAATAAGGGTGGAATTTGAACTTTACAAACTGAACATATGCATTTAAATGTCACCCAAATCAAGATGCAGATCATTGTAAGGACCCCAGAAACCTCTCTCATGCTCCCCTCCCAGCCATCACCCTTTCATTAGGAGTAACAAATATTATGACTTCAAACCCCATAGATTAGTTTGTTATTAACAAAAAAATAGTAGTAGCACCATACGTTTTGTACACTTTTGTGTCTGTCTTTCATTCATTTGTATTTCTTTTTTTTTTTTTTTTTTTTTATATTATTTTGGAGTATAGTTGATTAACAATGTTGTGATATTTTCAGGTGTACAGCAAAGTTACTCAGTTATATATATACATGTATCTATTCTTTTTCTTTTTTAAAATTTTTATTTTAGTGAAGTATAGTTAAATATTATATTAGTTTCAGGTGTACAACATAGTGATTTGATAGTTTTCTAAATTATACTCTACATAAGGTGATTATACAATACTGACTGTTTTCTCTGTGGTGTACATTACATCCTTATATCTTATTTGTTTTTTTGGGTTTTTTTGTTTTGTTTTTATTTTTTATTTTTTCAACATCTTTACTGGAGTATACTTGCTTGACAATGGTGTGTTAGTTTCTGCTTTATAACAAAGTGAATCAGCTATACATATACATATATCCCCATATACCCTCCCTCTTGCGTCTGCCTCCCACCCTCCCTATCCCACCCCTTTAGGTGGTCACAAACCACCGAGCTGATCTCCTTGAGCCATGCGGCAGCTTCCCACTAGCTATCTATTTTACATTTGGTAGTGTATATATGTCAATGCCACTCTCTCACTTCGTCCCAGCTTATCCTTCCTCCTCCCCATGTCCTCAAGTCCATTCTCTATGTCTGCGTCTTTATTCCTGTCCTGCCGCTAGGTTCTTCAGAAACATTTTCTTTTTCTTAGATTCCATATATATGTGTTAGCATATGGTATTTGTTTTTCTCTTTCTGACTTACTTGACTTTGTATGACAGACTCTAGGTCCATACACCTCACTACAAATAACTCAATTTTGTTCCTTTTTATGGCTGAGTAATAGTCCATTGTATATATGTGCCACATCTTCTTTATCCATTCATCTGTCAATGGACACTTCGGTTGCTTCCATGTCCTGGCTATTGTAAATAGACCTACAGTAAACATTGTGGTACATCACTGTTTTTGAAATACGGTTTTCTCAGTGAATACACCCAGTAGTGGGATTGCTAGGTCTTATGGTAGTTCTATTTTTAGTTTTTTAAGGAGCCTCCATAATGTTCTCCATAGAGATTGTATCAATTTAAATATTCACCAACAGGGCAAGAGGGTACCCTTTTCTCCACACCCTCTCCTGCATTTATTGTTTGTAGATTTTTTGATGCTGGCCATTCTGACTGGTGTGAGGTGATACCTCATTGCAGTTTTGATTTGCATTTCTCTAATGATTAGTGATGCTGAGCATTCTTTCATGTGTTTGTTGGCAATCTGTATATCATCTTTGGAGAAATGTCTATTTAGGTCTTCTGCCCATTTTTGGATTGGGTTGTTTGTTTTTTTGATATTGAGCTGCATGGGCTGCTTGTAAATTTTGGAGACTAATCCTTTGTCAGTTGCTTCATTTGCAAATACTTTCTCCCATTCTGAGAGTTGTCGTTTCATCTTGTTTATGTTCTCTTTTGCTGTGCAAAAGCTTTTAAGTTTCATTAGGTCCCATTTGTTTATTATTGTTTTTATTGCCATTTCTCTAGGAGGTAGGTCAAAAAGGATCTTGCTGTAATTTATGTCATAGAATGTTCTGCCTAAGTTTCCCTATAAGAGTTTTATAGTGTCTGGCCTTACATTTAAGTTTTAATCCATTTTGAGTTTATTATTGTGTATGATATTAGGGAGTGTCCTAATTTCATTCTTTTACATGTAGCTGTCCAGTTTTTCCAGCACCACTTATTGAAGAGGCTGTCTTTTCTCCACTGTATATTCTTGCCTCCTTTGTCAAAGATAAGGTGACCATATGTGCGTGTGTTTATCTCTGGGCTTTCTATACTGTTCCATTGATCTATATTTCTGTTTTTGTGTCAGTACCATACTCTCTTCATTACTGTAGCATTGTAGTAGAGTCCAAAGTCCAGGAGCCTGATTCTTCTAGTTACGTTTTTCTTTCTCAAGATTGCTTTGGCCATTCGGAGTCTTTTGTATTTCCATGCAAATTGTGAAATTTTTTGTTCTAGCTCTGTGAAAAATGCCATGGGTAGTTTGATAGGGATTGCATTGAATCTGTAGATTGCTTTGAGTAGAATACTCATTTTCACAATGTTGATTCTTCCAATCTAAGAACATGGTATTTCTCTCTGTTTGTATCATATTTAATTTCTTTCATCAGTGACTTATAGTTTTCTGCATACAGGTCTTTTGTCTACTCAGGTAGGCTTATTCCTAGGTATTTTATTCTTTATGTTGCAGTGGTAAATGGGAATGTTTCATTAATTTTTCTTTCAAATTTTTCCTCATTAGTGTATAAGAATACAGGAGATTTCTGTGCATTAATTTTGTATCCTGCTACTTTACGAAATTCATTGATTTGATCTAGTGGTTTTCTGGTAGCATCTTTAGGATTCTCTATGTAAAGTATCATGTCATCTGCAAACAGTGACAGTTTTACTTCTTCTTTTCCGATTGGGATTCCTTTTATTTCTTTTTCACTTCTAATTGCTGTGGCTAAAACTTCCAAAACTATGTTGTATAATAGTGGTGAGAGTGGACAACCTTGTCTTGCTACTGATCTTAGAGGAAATGGTTTCAGTTTTTCACCATTGAGAATGATGCTGGCTATGGGTTTGTCATATATGGCCTTTATTATGTTGGGGTAATGTCTCTCTGTGCCTACTTTCTGGAGAGTTTTTAATCATAAATTGGTATTGAATTTCGTCAAAAGCTTTTTCTGCATCTATTAAGAGGATCATATGGTTTTTCTCCTTCAATTTGTGAATATGGTGTACCACATTGATTGATTTGCATATATTGAAGGATCCTTGCATTCCTGGGATAAACTCCACTTGATCATGGTGTGTGATCCTTTTAATGTGCTGTTGGATTCTGTTTGCTAGTATTTTGTTGAGGATTTTTGCCTCTATGTTCATCAGTGATATTGGCTTGTAGTTTTCTTTCTTTGTGACATCTTGGTCTGGTTTTGCTATCAGGGTGATGGTGGCCTTGTAGAATGAGTTTGGGAATGTTCCTCCCTCTGCTATATTTTGGAAGAGTTTGAGAAGGATAGGTGTTAGCTCTTCTCTAAACGTTTGATAGAATTTGCCTGTGAAGCCATCTGGTCCTGGGCTTTTGTTTGTTGGAAAATTTTAAATCACAGTTTCAATTTCAGTGCTTGTGATTGGTCTGTTTATATTTTCTATTTCTTCCTGATTCAGTCTCAGAAGGTTGTGCTTTTCTAAGAGTTTGTCCATTTCTTCCAGGTTGTCCATTTTATTGGCATATAGTTGCTTGTAGTCATCTCTTATTATCCTTTGTATTTCTGCAGTGTCAGTTGTTACTTTTCCTTTTTCATTTCTAATTCTATTGATTTGAGTCTTCTCCCTTTTTTTCTTGCTGAATCTGGCTAATGGTTTATCAATTTTGTTTATCTTCTCAAAGAACCAGCTTTTAGTTTTATTGATCTTTGTTATCATTTCCTTCATTTCTTTTTCATTTATTTCTCATCTGATCTTTATGATTTCTTTCCTTCTACTAACTTTGGGGTTTTATTGTTCTTCTTTCTCTTATTGCTTTAGGTGTAAGTTTAGGTTGTTTATTTGAGATATTTCTTGTTTCTTGAGGTAGGATTGTATTGCTATGAACTTCCCTCTTAGAACTGCTTTTGCTGTATCCCATTGGTTTTGGTTTGTGTTTTCACTGTCATTCGCTTCTAGGTGTTTTTTGATTTCCTCTTTGATTTCTTCAGTGATCTCTTGGTCATTTAGTAGTGTAATGTTTAGCCTCCATGTGTTTGTATTTTTTACAGTGTTTTTCCTCAAATTGATACTAGTCTAACAGCATTGTGGTCAGAAAAGATACTTGATAACATTTCAGTTTTCCTAAATATACCAAGGTTTGATTTGTAATCCAAGATATGATTTATCCTGGGGAATGTTCTACGAGCACTTGAGAAGAAAGTGTATTCTGTTGTTTTTGGATGGAATGTCCTATAAATATCAATTAAGTCCATCTTCTTTAATGTGTTATTTAAAGCTTGGGTTTCTTATTTATTTTCATTTTGGATGATCTGTCCATTGGTGAAAGTGGCGTGTTAAAGTCCCCTTCTATTATTGTGTTACTGTCGATTTCCCCTTTTATGGTTGTTAGGATTTGCCTTTTGTGGGTGCTTCTATGTTGTGTGCATAAATATTTACAATTGTTATATCTTCTTCTTGGATTGATCCCTGGATCATTACAGAGTGTCCTTCCTTGTCTCTTGTAATAGTCTTTATTTTAAAGTTCATTTTGTCTGATATGAGAATTGCTACTCCAGCTTTCTTTTGATTTCCATTTCCTTGGAATATCTTTTTCCATCCCCTCACTTTCAGTCTGTATGTGTCACTAGGTCTGAAGTGGGTCTCCTGTAGACAGCGTATATACAGGTCTTATTTTTATCTCCATTCCTCCAGTCTATGTCTTTTGGTTGAGCATTTAATCCATTGACATTTAAGGTAATTATCGCTATGTATTTTCCTATTTTCATTTTCTTAACTGTTTTGGGTTTGATATTGTAGGTCTTTTCCTTCTCCTGTGTTTCCTGCCTAGAGAAATTCTTTAGCAGTTGTTGTAAAGCTGGTTTGGTGGTGCTGAATTCTCTTAGCTTTTGATTGTCTGTAAAGGTTTTAATTTCTCCGTTGAATCTGAATGAGATCCTTCCTGGGTAAAGTAATCTTTGCTGTAGATTTTCCCCTTTCATCACTTTAAATATGTCCTGCCACTCCCTTATGGCTTGCAGAGTTTCTCCTGAAAGATCAGCTGTTAACCTTATGGGGATTCCCTTCTATGTTATTTGTTTCTTTACCCTTGTTGACTTTAATATTTTTTCATTGTATAATTTTTTGGTAGTTTGATTAATATGTGTCTTGACGTGTTTCTCCTTGGATTTATGTTTTATGGGACTCTCTGTGCTTCCTGAACCTGATTGACTATTTCCTTTCCCATATTAAGGAAGTTTTCAACTATAATGTCTTCAAATATTTTCTCAGTCCCTTTCTTTTTCTCTTCCTCTTCTGGGACCCCTATAATTCGAATGTTGGTGTGTTTAATGTTGTCACAACCGTCTCTGAGACTGTCCTCAATTCTTTTCATTATTTTTTCTTTATTTTGCTCTGTGGTAATTATTTCCACTGTTTTATCTTCCAGGTCACTTATCCGTTTTTCTGCCTCAGTTATTCTGCTATTGATTCCTTCTAGAGAATTTTTCATTTCATTTATCGTGTTGTTCATCAGTGTTTTTTTTTTTTTTTTGCTCTTTAGTTACTCTAGGTCCTTGTTAAACGTGTCTTGTATTTTTTCCATTCTATTTCAAAGATTTTGGATCATCTTTACTATCATTACTCTGAATCCTTTTTCAGGTAGAGTGCCTATTTCCTCTTCAATTTTTTGGTCTGGTGGGTTTTTAAGTTGCTCCTTCATCTGCTGTGTATTTCTCTGTCTTCTCATTTTGCTTAACTTACTGTGTTTGGGGTCTCCTTTTCTCAGGCTGCAGGTTCATAGTTCCCATTGTTTTTGGTGTCTGTCTCCTGTGGCTAAGGTTGGTTCAGTGGGTTGTGTAGGCTTCCTGATGGAGGGGACTGGTGCCTGTGTTCTGGTGGTTAAGGCTGGATCTTGTCTTTCTGGTTGGCAGGACCACGTCCAGTGGTGTGTTTTGGGGTGTGTGTGACCTTATTATGATTTTAGGCAGCCTCTCTGCTAACGGGTGGGGTGGTGTTCCTGTCTTGCTAGTTGTTTGGCATGGGGTGTCCAACACTGGAGCTTGCTGGTCATTGAGTGGAGTTGGGTTTTAACACTGAGATAGATAAGTCTGGGAGAGCTCTCACCGATTGATATTACGTGGGGCCAGGAAGTCTCTGGTGGACCAATGTTTTGAACTCTGCTCTCCCGCCTCAGAGATTCAGGCCTGACACCCGGCCAGAGCTCTAAGACCTTGTCAGCCACTCGGCCAGGTACATGGCGAGTTTCTTGCCTTTTGGGAAGTCTGAGGTCTTCTGCCAGTGTTCAGTAGGTGTTCTGTAGTTGTTCCAAATGTAGATGTATTTTTGATCTATTTGTGGGGAGGAAGGTCATCTCCACGTCTTTCTCCTGTGCCTTATTGAAGGTCCTCTATTCTTTTTCAAATTCTTTTCCCATTTAGGTTGTTACATAATATTAAGCAGAGTTCTCTGTGCTATATAATAGATCCTTGTTGGTTATCCATTTTAAATATAGCAGTGTGTACTTGACAATCCCAAACTCCCTAACCATTTGTATTTCTGAATTTCCATGCTGTCCCAAGTAACAAAAGTTTTTGTGTTTTTTGTTCCTGTATATACTCTATTATATGACTATACCATGGTTCATTTATCCCTTCTGCTGTTGGTGGATATTTGCATTATTTCCAGTTTTTGGCGATTGCAATAATGCTGTTAAGAACACTCTTACAAATTCTTTTAGGAAACGTATATAACTATTTCAAGTTGGGTGTATACATAGTAGAATTACTGGGGTGTAAGGTTTATGTATGTTTAGCTTTAGTAGATACTGCCAAGCACTCTGCCTGGTCTACTCTCCCAAAAGCAGCTTATGAGAATTCCACTTGCTTACTGACACTAGTTATTGTGTTATGGTTCATTTTATCTATTTTGTTAGATGTTTACTGGTATTTCCTTATGGTTTTCATTTTATGTCCTTGAGAATATTGATTTTTTTTTTGTTGGGGTATATTTGCTTTACAATGTTGTGCTAGTTTCTGGTGTACAGTGAAGTGAATCAGCTATACATATACATATATCCCCTCTTTTTTGGATTTCCTTCCCATTTAGGTCACCACAGAGCATTGAGTAGAGTTCCCTGTGCTATACAGCAGGTTCTCCTTAGTTATCTATTTTATACATCACATTGTATATATGTTGATCCCAATCTACCAATTCCTCCCGCCCCCTCCCCCATTCCCACTTGGTGTTCATACGTCTGTTCTTTACTTCTGTGTCTCTATTTCTGCTTTGAAAATAGGTTCATCTGTTTGGTGGGAATGTAAATTGATACATCCACTATGGATAATATTTATTTTGAATAGATTTTCATATGCCCATCAGCCTTGATTATACTCTTTTTGTGAGGTGCATTCAAGTCTTTTTTCCATTAAAAAACAATTTGTGTTGTCTGCTTTCCTTTGATTTGCACAGTTAAGTACTTTGTATTTATACAATATATGTATTGCACATAAAAAATAAAATAATACAAATGGTCTAATAAAACATATTTGCAAAAGACAAAAATTTTTAGAAAGGTCAATAAATATATTTATAATATTCATCTTCACTAGAAGAATAACTGTAAAAATTAATATCGGATTACCAAGGATAGATAAATTCAGCATTGTCAAGAATGGAGGAAATTGATATTTCCATACATTGTGTGAGAGGCTGTAGAAAAATGAACAGCATTTTTATAGAGAAATTTGATAATGAAAATCAAAAAGTGAAATGTGTATGACTTTTACTGGAGCAATTTCACATCTAGTATCTTTCACTAAGGAGAAAAATGATCAAGTGCATAAGAATTTATATGGGTGAGGATATTCACTGCAGCTTTGTTTATAAGAGTACAAAACTAAAACTAATCCTCACTGTGTATCACTAAAGAGTTGAGAAAATGAAGCAAAGTAAAAGTAAATGCAAAGTAATTGTCTGGAGCAATTAAAAAAGGAGACAATTTAGTTATATTCATTAACTGAAAAGATATCCATTCACTTTTGAAGGAAAAATAGTTTCAAATCTATGACCTTACCCATGGGGAAGTCTCTGCCTATTTTGTGAGAAATAACTAATTCAAGTCTTCAAATGTGTTGAATGGATGACCCAGGCTCTGTCTTCTAGCCTAGAACACGTATACACTGAACCAGTTAGAGTAACTTGCCCACAGTCCCAAGGGGATCACGGAGGGTTGGTGCTCATCTCAGGTGGCTGACCACCTCTTGTCCTTCTGAGAACTCTGGATTCCGTGTAGCAAGGCCAGAGTCTCCATCAACATTAGAATCACTAGTGTTGACCAAGTGAAACTTGGCACATTTAGTCAAATTAAGCATAAACTCTCTCCATGACTCAGCAATTCTGCTCCTTATATACACTCCAAAGAAATTTTCTCACAAACCCATAAGGGAGCATCTAAGAAAACATTTGAAATTGGTGTAGGCACTATGAAGAACAGTTTGGAGGTGCCTCAAAAAACTAAAAATAGAGTTGCCATATGATCAAGCAATCCCACTCCTGAGCACATATCAGGACAAAACTATAATTCGAAAACATACATCCACCCCTATGTTCATAGCAGCACTATTTACAATAGCCAGGACATGGATGTAACCTAAATGTCCATCGACAGGTGAATGGATAAAGAAGATGTGGTATATATATACAATGCAATATTACTCAGCCATAAAAAAATGAAATAATACCATTTGTAGCAACATGGATAGACCTAGGGATTATCATACTAAGCGAAGTAAGTCAGAAGGAGAAAGACAAATACCATATGATATCACTTATATGTGGAATCTAATATATGACACAAACTTATCTACAAAACAGAAACAGACTCACAGACACAGAGAACAGACTTGTGGTTGCCAAAAGGAAGGGGAGATGGGGGAGGGATGGACTGGGAGTTTGGGTCTAGCAGATGCAAACTATTATATATAGAATGGATAAACAATGAGGTCCTATTGTATAGCACAGGAAACTATATTCAATATCCTGTAATAAACCATAATGGAAAAGAAAAAAAATAAGAAAACTTTTATTGCAGCATTGTGCAAGGGGTAGTGAGTTGGCAATAACCAAATGCCCATCATGGAGGAATGAATAGAGGATGCAATCCATGGCCCGACAGGCAGCTGTTAGAAACAATGGATTAGGCGCACAGATAATAGCAAGGATAGTCCTGAGTAAAAAAAGAAACAAGAATATCTGAAAAACAAAGTAATAACATTCATGTAAGTGAAAAATGCATGCAAACATATAACTATACACATCTTTCAGATAGGAACAAAAAGATGTGCATTAAACCTATAGAACATCAGCTTTGGATGAGGAAGACAGTAACGAGAGTGGGAAATAGGAATAACAGTGACATAATCAAATATACATACAACTTATGAAGAGGGATATAGCAGGGACTATAATGATAATTATTAATGATAATAATATGCCATGGATGGATGTGTATAATTAACTCAACTTTCTGTTCCTGAACAGAGAAATAAATGATAGAAAGAGAGGGAGGGTAGGATGGAAGAGAGGACAGAATTTACAGAGGGTGAGAGGAAGGAAGGAAGGAAAGGAGGAAGGAAGGAAAAAAGAAAGGAGCACTTTGCAAAGAAGCATATATAATATGATCCCATTTATACATAAATTTGCATATATATCAGCGTCCATGTATGTGTTTATAGATGCGTGTGTGCATATGTGTACAAAGAGATGTCTGAAACAATGGTCAATAGAAATGTTCATCAGTGTCATGCCCGGGAGTGAGATTGTAGTTTTATTTTTCTTTAATACTTCTTTTATGTTGCTTGACTGTTCCAGATGATGATGTGTTATATCTATAATTTGAGGTGAGGAAGTGGCATAATTTCAAGTGTGGGAAGGAATAATGCATCCAGGCATAGCAGATCCCCTGACATTACTTTCATATAAACATTGTCTCTAATCATTTCTCCCTCACCCTTCAGTGTGTCAAATATAAGGCAGATGTGACAGAAGCAATAGTGATTTAGTTATAAAATATTGAAATGCACTATTAAGATGGACAGGAAATCCATAAGATGCTTCTTCTGTAATTAAAAACAATATCAGAAACAAGTTTCCTGGCTTGAAACCAAGCAACAGAATGATGCTAAATCCACAAGGGATGCTTGCCCAAATGCTTGCCCCAAAGCTGCTTGTTCTCCTGCCTGCTTCAATTGAGCAGCTTCTCTTCCTACTCTCTTTTTTAAATTTTTAAAAAATTTTATTTTATATTGGAGCATAGTTGATTAACAATGTTATATTACTTTCAGGTGTACAGCAAAATGATTCAGTTATACATATCCTCTTGCAGGCCGGGCATCCTAGCAAAGGCTCCACTCTTTCAGGCAGGTGTATCCCTAGCAAAGTGAAATGAAGCCTTAGGCAACCTCTGGGGTATCTGATCACTGAACAATTGAAGTGAAAGCACCTACTTTCTTTTCTTGAAATGTCTAATGCCCTGAAATTGTCTATGCCACCATGTTTGTAAATATTCCAATAATGTTATTAGAAAATAATGGATAAACATGCACAAGATGGGTACATTTAGCTTAAATCCAAAATATATGTATCTTGGAGGTTCCTCCTAATCTCATGGACATGGTTGAAAAGAGTGGTGTTGTTAAAAAATGGTATTCCCCACAGCTAAGTTTCAGGAAATTCCAAGTAACATTTAGTAATTTCAAAGATACTAGCTAGCCCCTAATAAACGTTTTGCATATTCTATCTCATTGCTTCTTCCTAATTAAAGGTAATATCTACTTATGAGATAGGTATAATTAGACCAGTTTTACCACAGTAAATGAGGTCATAGAAGTTAGATAACTTAACCAAGACTGCAAAACTAATGAGTTCCAAATTTGAACTTCAAATTCAATTATTTCTCAGCATTGAGCTCTCTAAGAAGAAAATCCAGGCATGGGATTTTCTTTCTCTTTGCACTTGCCTTGTGCAGGTCACAACCATAGAAGTAATAAATCTTTACCAATTGTAGTACTTTTACTTTGTCAGCTGGATATCTGCAGCAAAAGTTATTCCTACACAGATGTAGCTTTTTATGAAGTCACATCCTTAAAAAGTTATCCAATGCATTGCAAACTAGTGGAACCTCTTCTAAACTTCAGGTTCATCTATTTTTATCAACAGGAAGTTAAAAGGTTAAAAATAGCCTCCTCTTTGTCACTATTTATAAAACATCATCCACTTGTTCCACACTAAGAAATATTATGGTTCCTATCTTTCCAGGTTTTTCTCTTGTTTTAATTGGGGTGATACATAGCTGTATAGTTTTAAATTTCAACCCCTTAATCAAATTTTGAGAAATATTCCCTCTCTTGGACACTTTTCCCTAGTAATTTCTTCACTGCATATCTTAACTTTATAGTAAGTCAACTTATATGCCAAGTACAAGTACATGAGCAGTGTTTTGATATAAACTATGTTAATACCCATCTTACACAACCCAAATATTTGATCACTCTGTGTTGAGATTTAAGGTAAAATTTCTTATTAAGTTATGTGATGGGGTAAAGAAAAAAAGTTAAATCATGTACAAATTAAGTGTAAAACTATTAAAAGGAAACTTAGTTTCTTTAAATCTAAAAAGCAAGTCTGTTCATCCAGTGAAAGAAGTGAGGTTGGGTTGCCAAGAAGAGCAGTCTTCAAGGAAAAGTTATAAAATGCAAATTTCCTGTTGAGGAAAGGGAAGGTAAAAAATGACTTTGTAGAGAGCAACTCATCACCATGGTAACAGGAGTAAACATGGGACCTATCTGGGAGTAAAATACCACACAGCTGGACAGGGGTCCCTGCAGAGCAGAGAGCCAGGAGACCTGGCCTTCTCTCTTCTCCTTTTATATGTATATATGTTTTTGCCTCCATTCTGGTTTGAAAGAAGGAAAGTTCAAAAGATGAGGCGTGGCAGAGAAATATCACCCAAAGGTGAGAGTCTCCTTCGGTCTTGCCAGGAGCACCAGAAGGCAACCCCCATAAGCAGACCGGCTGATGTTATTAACACCTCAGCTGATAGACTGAACTAGTTGATGGCTGGAAAGAAGAGGCAGGAAAAGGTGCCTCTCAGTGACGTTGCAAGTCCTCTGAAGTGTAGCACCAGGATTCCAAACTTCTCAGTTCCTCCATAGTTTAAGGTTGTCCATTGTCAGTGAAATTACAGGTTTCAATGGACTGTTTAGCAGCAAAGGCAAAGAAGATACTAACACCAGAACAATATATCAGGGGCGGGACTTGCTATGTAATTCACAGGCCCAGTGCCAAGTGAAAATGTGGGCACATTGTCCAGAAATGATTAAGTTATTCAAGATGGCAACAGTAGACCTGAATCCAAGTGTGGGGTCCTTCTAAGCATGGGACCCTGTGTGACTACACAATCTAATACCCATGAAAGCAGCCCTGATCAAGGGTTCCAGCTTTGAAAAACAAGGAGGTCAAGAAACAGCACATTGTTCTATATGTTGACATTCAATAGATGTCTGGTTTCCTTAACTTCTGCTTCAATTGTGATATCTTATTAGAACAAATCTGTATCTAGAATTTATAAAGTCCTATTTTCCTAACAGAGTTTGAGTTGCTTAAGATGTTTGATAATATCTTAAAGTTGTACTCATACATTTCAGAAAAGAGAAGCAGCCTGCCTGTTCAGTAACCCAAGAGGACAAAAATGCTTTCTGTTGATAAACTAAGAACCAACTGGGTATAAGAATACTATAATTCACTGCAGAAAACAGAGAGTTGGAGGGGGAAGCAGGGGGAAGAAATGAATGTCCTGCTGGTAGAGTTTATATTCAGAAATATGTAAATCCACTAAGTAGAAGAAAATGTGACATTCTTATTTTTGCATGCGCCATCTAGCACAGAGGCATAGAGTCTGGCTATATATAGCTTACCAAGTTAGACTGAATAAATGAATGATTTTTCAGATGAAAAAAAGGATGCGCAAGGCTTGACAAGGTATGTTGCTCTGCTATTATTTCAAGCTGAAGGAAAGCAATACAAAGTGCCTTAGTTTATGACAGAATTCCCCACCAGGTGCATGCATGCCCCCAGAATATATTACAAATGTGCTGGGATACTGAACGCATTCTGTCCTTCTTTTTTTGTCTTGGTGCACGCTGTACACATTTTTATTATTTTCTAGATGAGCTGTAGTGTGTAAGAGGTTGGAAAGCACTGGCTATGACTTGTAGAGATATATAGGAACCCAAGTGGGATTATCTAGTTTGATGAAGTAGTGTGTGCTCTTTGTAGGGTGTGATGAAGAGGTGGAAGGAAACATTTCATGACTCTACCTTGGCAAAAGACATGTAGACATATATTGAAAAGAATAGCTTGCACAGCTTCAGCAGACAAGGAAGAAAACTTGGGAATACTACAGGTGATGGTAATTACCTAACACATGTGAAGAAAGACCAGCCCTGTCACATGAACTTTTTCCAGGGCTCATTTTGAAATATTTCCAGGATACACTGCCCCAAGCCAAAATGAGTTGAAACCTAGAAGAATCAGGACCTTCTGTGCCCTGTGCAATTTATCTTTTGCCCTTTCTTTTGCATGCAGAATGTTCAAAAGCAGAACTTATGCAGAGCAAGCAAGAGTCCTATTCCTTACTGCTTTGTCTTAATATAACTAATGCAAAAAGATATTTTTGTAACTGGTTATAAAGCATTGGCTTCCCAGGTTTCCTAATGAGGAGTTTAACTAAATGCTCCATCTATACTTTATATGTACTACACTATATCTATCTTTATCAGTCTCACTCCTAAATGAAGAAATATAGGTTTAAACAAAAGAGCAAGGAATACAATCTCTAGGAAAATTAAATATAAGACATAAACTTTGACCCAGAAAAATATATGAAATATATAGTGGCAAAACTCATATAAACTAAACAAAATTCTGGAATATAATATTTATGATACATGTATTTAACAGTGCCAACATAACTCTACACTGGCGAAGCAAGTGGGCCCACCTACTGTGCAAGCTTCTTCTGCTTAATTTGTTTGTGTCTCTTTGCACATTTTCAGTACTTGAACCTTTTAAGGATCTCTTCCTTGGGTTTCAAATATGAGAATTTACGACCTGGTTTTAACCAGTGCCCTTTTTTAATAAGGAAAATTTTTATGCTTGCAATTAGTTTTCACTCAAAAAAAAAAAAAAAAAAAAAGGAAGGAGAATGACAAGTAGTTAATTGTGTTCCTCTCCAAAAAGATAGGAAAGATAAAACTTTGCCCTTGGTTACATGGAAGACCATGTCCTTGTAGCCTGAAAATTTCACCATTGATTTTTTACTCCGTTGAAATAAAATGTAAAAAGTTATATACACAAGCTTATTGGAAAATTATAAATAAGCTCCAAGATAACAGCAAGAGAGATTCATTCCTAAGAGTGATAATGCTGTTATGGACTAAGTATATAATTTCAAAAACTAGTTTTAATCAAGAAATCTTTTTTTCATAATTTAAATATGAAAGGGCAGCAAGCACTTTTGAACTATGACTTAAGGTCTTTTTCAGTAATGAACAAAATTGTATTTGATTGATTTCCTTACCTTATGGACCAAGACATATATTTTGATTAAAAAAATCCAGGGTGTTTAAACATTCCCATTTAGAAAGATTCAATGGAGTAAAAGAAATATTCCTGTGAAAAGAAACAGGTCTTCCAAAACGATTTTTTTTTTAGACCACAAGACGCCCTCAGCCTTTGAGAATAGGTGAGTCTCAACTAACAAACTAGCAGGCTGATATTATGACTCCAGGAGTAATATTCAAAATATTTGACAACTTGGAGGCTTGGCATCAACTAATAAGCATGCGTCTGTTTGTCCCAGAGTTGAAGCAGGAGGCTATCTTTTCAAGTGCTTAGAACTCAAGGAATGTAAGTGACCTCACAGGAGGGATATGGGGGGCTGAATTAGTGCTGGAGGATGAAGAGAGGGAGCTCCCAGAGGCTTAAATCAGCAGCTATTTATCAGCTAGTACAGAAGTATTTTGATATTTTAACTATTGGTAGAGCCAGAAGGTGCTTACTGGTTGATGTCACTTGGTGTGATTCTCATCAAGGGGATGTCATTTACTCCTCAATGCGGGTGTGACCTCAAGTATATGAACAACTTTTCCATGAATTCCATTTACTGGAGTTCATTTGTTATAGGAAAAAAAAAAAAAAAAATCAAGGCTCCATAATGACAATTCTCTAACCAGCATGGCCTCTGCTTCAACCAAAACCATGGCTGGTCCTAAATACAAGAGTATCACCCTGCTGATCTTGTGGCAAAAGTCAACCACCATCAAATGAAAATAGGGGTAAATATAATTAGTCCCTTAATAGACTCATTTTTCTCTATAAATCTTGTATTTCATATCTTACACTCTGCTAGACATTGAGGTCCTTATATTTATGAATAATAAGAAGGAATCCCTATTCTACCAAATATTTGTATGAAATTCTCTGGGAGAAAAATGAATGAGTCACTCTTTGGGGAGAATAACACAGTATGAGCTTTGGATTTTGTACATACTTTACAGAAGCTATACTAATTCAAATAAAAGAAAATGTTGGCATTTTTAAAATTTAAATACTTTACTAGAGTAAACCTCAAATGATTAAAAACCGTTGGCATGATTGTGTGCATATTTTGATGGTTGCACATGGAAATATGTTAATAAAATATCAGAACAAATTATAATATGAAAGCATATTTAATTAAATTCTTCTAATACATCCATATTCATTAAATCATCTTTAATGATTTGGTGTCAGTAATTCCCTCCTGATCCATCCTACTTCCTAATTTAGAAGGCTTATTAAAAAGGAAATTAACTCTATTTTCTGTTTCATGCTGGAATAAAGTGGTAGTAATTGTTCAATTTTGCATCAACCACTACCTAGGACTTAAGGCACGTAAGTATTTTGCCTTCATGAATTTCTCACGAAAGCATTTTAGGATGACTGTTCCAAAGACGATGTTTACTCAAACCATGAACAAATACTGAAATAAAATATTTCTATTAGTTGTTCTTAATGAGACAAGTTGGACAAAAGTTGGTAATGAAGATGCTCATCTGTTTGCACAACAGTAAAGAACTAGATATATTTGAATCACATGTTTTAAAAACGCCTGTTGTTAAGTTATGGGAGTGTGTGTGTATGTCTAAGAAATGAGCAGGTTTCTCTGCTGGCTGGCTGTGCCTGCGGTCAGCTGCCTGTCCAGACTCAGTGATGGCTTCATGCACATGTTTTACATAAGTATATTAGTAGTCTTTTGTCCCAATAACACAAGTGCTGATGAGGGTTATTGTTAGAGCCATCGGCACTCCTGGAACCCTCTCATTCATCACACTGCTGTTGGAAAAGTTACACAGGGAAGAGAGCAGAGTCTCATACCCAGACATGGACACTAGTTGAGAAGCAGATTTGGGCATTTATTAACATTCAGGGCGTTTAGTAAGTACCTTAGATGAAGCTGTGGATGACCAGCATATTTCCAATTCAGGACAAAGACTTGCCTATACACTTGGAGAATAAATTTTAAAAGATGAGTTATCTATCCATTCAAGAAAAGTCACAAAACAGTATTTGTATCAAGCATAATAAGAAGGACTATGTATTTGCTGATAAAAGAGTTTTCCCTTAATCTAAATGGTCAGGAAGGGACTATGGAACTCGTGGGAATTTATCTGGATTGTAAAAGATATGTATCAATAGGATAAACCACTACAGAAACAAAATTTACTCAGGTCTTAGCCATTCACCTATCCCTTCAAATTAATTCAAATATTCATTGAGTGCTGTATCAGTTTCCTAGGGCTGCTGTAACAAAGTACCACAACTGGGAGGTTAAAATAATAGAAATGCATTATCTCACAATCCTGGAGGCTAGAAGCCTAAATCAAGATGCAGGTAGGGTTGGTTCTTTCTAAGAATGTTGAGAGGGGATCTGTTCTATGTCTCTCTCCTAGCTTCTCAGTTGTTCCTCGCCTTGATAATGGTACCCTCTCTGTGTCTTCATATCATTTTTCCTCTATATGTGTCTTTATCTGTGTCCAAAGTTCCTCTTTCTATAAGGACACCAGTTATATCAGATTAGGGCCCACCATAATGATCTTATTTTAACTTGATTACCTCTGTAAAGACCCTGCTTTCCCAATAGGGTCACATTTTCAGGTACTGGGGGTTAGGACTTCAACATGTCTTTTTGTTGGAGACACAATTCAACTTATAACAAACACCTGCTAGCTACCAGGTACTATGTGAGGCATTTACAAATGGTTAAGACACATTTGTTGCCCTTATTGTGTTTAATAATCTAGCAGACATAATAATCATTGAGATAAAAATTTTAATAGAACAACAATAATTGATTGGTTGCTACCTCTATGCCTGAGACTATTCTAAATGCTTTAAAGTATTTTCTCATGATCCTGCAACAACACAATTAGTAAGCATGGTTTTCTCCTTCATTTAGGAACAGCTCCAAAGAGAGATTATATTTGACTTGAGCTTGAATAATTGATTAGGAATTCTTCAGTCAAAGGAGAAGGCACGTTGGGAAAATTGCGTGAGTGAAGTCACAGAGGTGAGGGCAGAAAGGGTGTGTATAGGGAATAGAGAATAAACTAATACGGTTTTAGGAGACAGAGATGGTCAACCAGATAATTCTTCAGTGTGCCATACACCTCTCACTTCCTGCCTGGGTTTCCCTGATCTGCAGCATGGAATTCAGGAGGCATCTGCCCTATACTCATGCCCATACATCCCAGGAGTAGAAGGATGTCAATACCCACTGATATTTTAAACTGATGGGGATAGAACCTATTAAATTATGCTTCCCCCTTTCTTCCCGTGGGTGGACAGTTCTGAAACACCATTCGCAGGGCTCTTAGAAGGTCCCAAAAGAGTCAAGCACCAGTTAACCATAGTGGTGGCCAACTCAATAATACATCCTATTGTCTTTCCCTTCTTCCTTACTTTACCCTCTCGTCCTATCCTACTGCTTCCCAAAAATCACAATCCCAAGTAAACTATCTGTGTGCAAGCCTTGACCTCAGGCCCTACTTTCAAGGGAATCCAGTCTAAGACATTTGATATCAGATTTTATTTTCCCAGTTCCAGAGATGGAAACGCCTGATTTATACATCACTTTTCCAAAGTCATGCACTTTTAAGCAAACCCAGAATTAGCATATAAGTCTCTTGGCTTCCTGAAGATGTTCCCTATAAAAGAGGTCATCCAATTTAAAAATTCTCATTTTCCGCTTTTCAGGTATAAGCACCTTAAAGTACTTTGCATGCAGGAAAGCAGTTCTGATCCTTTCTATACCCTCACCTCTGGCACAGAGGAGGGGTAGCTGAGCCCAGCTGCCAGCACCACAGAACAGTTTTCTCTAAGAGGAACATAAGAATAATTTTATCTGAAGTGAAACTATAAAAGCAAGTTATGGAAGAAAATGCAAATGTTCTGTCTCTTAGGGTCTTCCCATTATATAAAAAACAAGAATTTCAACTGAGGAGAAATTAACTAGAACCAAAAAGAAAGAGAAGAAGAGTAGAGACATCTGACTCAAAGGCAGGCCTGCTTGATTGCCTCTGTCACCACCCAATCAAAAGTTGAAGCACAGGAGCCTTTTGAGACCTCTACAATTGTTCTGTGATTATTGCTGAAGATGTTTCCACTTTAGAAAAATAAGTATATTAATGAGGTGCTTCCTCCCACAAAGTCCAGAGCCCTGTATTTTATACGATTATAATTTATAGAAGATTTTTGTTTTGAAATTCTGTTTTTGCACCTTTCTACTGAACAAATTCTTGTTCTGTGAAGGTCACCCCAAGGTCCATAATGCAGGGAGGCTGCATCCTCTTAATGATACTAAAAGCTATACATATGAGTGAATTGCCATCTAGATTAATTATAGAAGATGTTCAAAAGAATTCCATTATCATTGTGTATTCCATTAGGATACTGTAATGTATAGATAATAGTCCTGTTTTACCACAATTGACATCCATAGACATCTTGGAAATATCTAGAACAAAACCTAAAATTACAGAATGTTAAAAAAATAGTATCCTATCCTTTTATATATTTCTCCTGATTTAATGATTCATTAATACTCAACAGTTTTGTGACTCTAATACACTTTATAATTCTCTTATGTTCTCCTCTCTTTCCCATGGGCTAAATTCTCTCTCTCCTATGGATAAAGTGTATAAGAATCACTCAGCCCCATGGAGAAAGGTGCTGTCCAGCTACCTTGGAGATTTCTGTAATTACACAGAAATTGCCATGGAAAGTGCTTTGAGAAGGTTGACCCTGCAAAATATACTCCTAATGTGATGTTAAGCCAATTAAGACCTGAGAATCCTTAGTCATTGGGAAACAATGCAGTAATACAGCCTTTCACACATTTGGGGAGCTTGCTTCATAAAGAGAGACAAATGGAATTAACTTCGAAGAAAGTACTCTGTGCTGTAGCCTCAAGAAGATTTAGAAGGGGGGGAAAAGCTATTTTCAAAGAGCCTATTTTCAAAGCACATGCTTCCCTTGGGGATAAAGTAAAATTCATTTTATTACTTTCTCTTATACAGACAAGTTTTCAGAGGAGTCCCTATGATGAGGCATATCCTACCATGCTCATGGACAGCTGCCTTGGTGTATGAGAAAGAGTATTTAGAAGCAGGTAGCTCTTTACTGTACCAATGCTAGTATCTGCTCTCAAGTCCTTGATGAACTGCTACTTTTGTTTTGCCAGTAAAATAAAATTTAAAACATGATGTTTTCAAAAGCTTTGCATGCCTCTCAACAAAGTCTGATCTAATTTCTGGCTTCAAGAGATGAAAGTCAGACCTCTATGTTATGGTTTTTCAACCTCAGCACTATTGACATTTAGGGTCAGATTATCCCTTGAGGTAGTGAGGACTGTCCTTTGCATTGCAGGGTGTTGAGAAGCATCCCTATTCCCTACCCACTAGATGCCAGTAGCACCCACCCATTTGTGACAATCAAAAACATTTCCAGACTCTGCCAAATATCTCCTGGGGGCAAAATCACCCCTGATTAAGAACCCCTGCTTTATGTTAACAACATCTTTCTTGGAAGGATTTTGTTTTAAGACCTGTGTCTGGACATAAGATATGCCATGAGAATACTGGTTCTCTAAAGAATAATTTACCTAGATGAAATTTAGAGCTAACCAGACCAGTAATAAAGGAATATTGATGGAAAATGGAGAAGCATTCTCCTGGCTCACACATATATGTAAATCTAATATTTTTTATTCATGACACTTCTGACACCAAATGTGTGGATTTTTTTTCTTTTTCCCCCACACCAACCTAGTCCCTAAGTCTCTGGATACCACCTGAGTGTCCTACAATTCTATTCTGACACAAACTACCTGGAATGAATGCAGATCCCACACATTAAGGGCTCAGTCCCATTTTATTTTATTTTATTTTTTATTTATTTTTTACTTTTGGCTGTGCCACTTGCAGGATCTTAGTTCCCCAACCAGGGATCAAACCCGCACACTTGGCAACGAAAGCACAGTTCCTAACCACTGGACCACCAGGGAATTCCCATATTAGATGCTCAGTCCCATTTTAGATGCCCATCACAACTCTGGGCCTCCCATACTTCTAACCTAGTGGCTATAAATTGAGGGTCACCTCAACCCCCTCTCAGGTTCAGTAATTTGCCAGAATGGCTCACAAAACTAAGGAAAGTGTTTCACTTACTCTTACTGGCTGATTATGAAGACTAGGACTCAGGAACAGCAAGATAGAAGAGATACATAGGGCAAGGTATGTGGAAAGGTGCATGGAGCCCTCCGCAGCACAGCAATGCATTCCATTTCGTAAGCATGATTGATTAAATCATTGGCCATTGCTGATTAACTCCATCTTCAGCATCTCTCCCTTCGCAGGTTCTAGAGTGGGGCTGAAAGTTCCAACCGTCTAATCACATCTTTGGTCTCTCTGACCACCAGTCCTAAGCTATCTAGGGGCCCCCAGGCACCAATGATCTCATTAGCATACAAAAGACATGCTTATCATTCCAGAGATTCACTTAGAAACACTTGTGTTGGGAACTGGGACAGTGAACAAATACTAAGACAAAAGATAATCCTATCACCCCTATCACTCAGGAAATTACAAAAGTTTTAGGAACTCTGTGCTAGGAACTGTGAAGAAGACCAAATATAGAACTCTTATTATATTACTATATAACTCTAATCCCAGTTTTCTGTATTTGCCAACAGGATTCCCACCCTGCTGTCCCTCTCCCTCTTAGTTCCCATTCCAGTCACATTGTACCATCCCCAGGCAGATGGTGGTCCAGGGAGCATCTTTTTCTCTGAAGGGCCTTTCAGTAACTCCTGGGGAAAGCAATCTTAAATTTGGGACCAGAATGAGAGGAATTTTACAGAATGTGAAGCTGAATGATAGAAGGAAGAAGGAATGTGATAGCTTAAAAAAATCTGTGGCTGTGTCTGTGGAGCACTGAGTAGTGTATTAGAGTATGAGATAGCCAGGGGACCGCTCAAGGTGGGAAAATAATAAAAGATTGGAAGGAAACTGCACAGTGGAGAAGCGAGATTTCCCTGTTACCTGAAAGTGTAATCTGTACTCCCTAAAGCAAGCCAAAAAAAGATACATATTAGATTTTATTACAAAATAACGGGAAAGGGAAAAAATGCTACAGACTCTAGTGCAATACATGAAAGGTGCTCAAATAACTTAAAAATAAACAGAGGTCTTTGACTTCTCAGCACTACATCAGCATACTCCTATATTCTTCTAAGAGCTCTGCCTTTGCCAGAGGCAGGGGTCATTAGAAGGGAGACAGAAGTGCAAAGAGGTCATGGTCTTCTAAAAGGAACACATTCTAGTACTTCTTTCCCTATTTGAAAATGTTTCACTTCAACTTATTAGCTTTTCATTTTAAAGCCGGTAATAAAGTATAAAATTTCTAAGAGGGCTTGGAACACATTTTACAAATAGTCTGGGAACTGAAGATTAAAATCCTTAGATTTTTTTTTTTTTGAATCTACAACTTTAATATCTCTGGATTCCATTATTTAGTCCAGTGAAGTTAGATAAAATGAAGTTTATTCAAGTTTACAATAAATTTAATTTTTGTGCCCAAACCATCAAAAAGTGAGTGCACAAAGTTTTTAATTCTGATACTTTCCTGGAGGGCAAATATTTTCCTGAAATTAACTAAACACTGTGGAAATCTAGCAATCAATAACCTCAGGACCTTTACCATAAGATCACTATCTCCTGAAGATATAGGTTATCAACTTTGTTTGAGGGGCTTCAATGTTGATCTTGCTTAGGGAATTTGGGCATCAAATTTTGGATCATTTCTCTGGAAGTTAATTAGCTCTTTTAGGTGGTGTTCCCTTTGAATGACATTCAGGGGAAATAGGAGAGCCTGAGCTGACACAAAATTTTAGATGACTTTGCGATAGAGAAATTACTTTTTTATGGATATGGAGATGCTTATGCTGTTAACTAATATTAATTAACTCTGCCTAGAGAGAGTCCCAGCAGCTGTATGAAGTTAGCACAGTGTTATCCTACAAAGCCCCTGCTCTCTTGCCACAGTGGTCAGGGAAAGGAGGCAGTAAACATTTCTGAACTTCAATCGAAAAACAGTGCCTTCTCTGGGCTATTAAACTAGAAAGTGGTACTTGATCCTAGACCATGTTTTCACCATCCATGTTTCTTTCTTCATTCTGCCAACCCATAAAAAGATAGGAAGCCCTGGTGCCTTGTCTCAGTTCCCAGACACCCAACATGGTCTTCTCAACCAATTCCCTGCATCATCTTCAGTTCCTAGTTGAGCCCCCAGCCATTCCATATTTCTCTGCATCCTTTCTCCCTCCCAATTATGCTCCTGAAAGTGTACACATCTCTTTAAGAGAGCAGAAGAATCTAAAAGTAATTGGTTTAAAAATAATAATAATAAAAAAAAGGAAAGTAATTGGTGTCTATCTTGGAAAATTAACCCATTTATTCATTTAACCAACATTTTATTTGGCATCTACCTCATGTTCAGGAAATACATAAATTCTTGAACATCTCATTTCACATTGGCAGCTTCCACAGTGAGGGATCATTCCAACTGGAAATCTATCAATAGCCAGAAATTAAATTTAAATCAAATTGTGCATACCTTAGTCATACAACTATAAATTCTTTTTACTCAATTGTATTAGCAACAGTCATTCAAAGGTAATGATTTAATGTTATGGGAGTCTCAAGCCCAGCCCAGCTCAGCCTTGCTCTGGTCTCCTTATCATGCCTTGTTTTCCGGGCTTGGAATTCCAATCATGTAAAGGTCACACTTTACTGAAGCTGCAGTATATATTTGGTTCTTATTCCACCATCAGACTCAATTTACCCTCCTGGCTCTGACACTTCTAGGACAGGAGAAAAGGCAGGACAAGAGTACAAAGACAGGGCTTTAATACTAACCCCAAGCCCACCTTGCACCCACCATAAATAATTTGACCATCACTGAACAGAGAGCCCCAATACTTTGAAGGCTTTATGTTGAAGGCTAGTCAGACCCCTTAGTATATAGGAACCTGACATTAAGTTAGAGGAGGAAAGGCGGTTTATCTCAGAAGTGAAAGTTCAAGCCAGGAGTCTGGGGGAAGTGGGAGAAGAATCTGGCCTTATATTTTTCCTTATAAATCAGAATCTTCGAACTTCAGAAGATAATCTCAGCTATCCCTGTGACACATCACGAACTTACACGCCAAGCACTACACCGAACATGTCGACGGGGATTGATTCATCTTGAAATGAAATCAAACGACACAGAAAGAAAATTGGGACTGGTTAGTTCTGTGAGAAAAACATTACTGTGCAGTCTAAAGGTGACTTCGTAGAGACTCTCAAAGTGAATTCAGGATGGCCCTGTCCTCCTGGTGCCACTGAAATCCAATTCTCACTGCACAGACAGACTCACGTGTCATCTTCCTGACTCTTAGATAATCAAAGAAATACAAATACGTGCCCCTGAAAAGTTATTCATCTCTTTTCCAATCATAGTTGTAATTCTAGTGGAATTATAGTAGCAATTATTACTTAAATAGCCGTAGTAATTGAAGAGTAGAATGGCCAACTTGTAAGTGACCTGCTTACCTTCAAAAGTAATTCCCAGCAATTTGCCGAATGAGACAGTGGACCCATTGTTTCTTTTATGATAAATTAATAATTGAAAAATGAAAGAAAGGCTGTAATTTTAAAAATTAACTCTAGTACATGTCTGATTTTTCTTTTAAATTAGCCTTTCAGGAGATCTCAGGATATTATGCATAGTGGCACCTTGCAATGATGATGGTCTCTCTGAAAGATGTGAAGATTGGCATTTAGATTAGTAATTTCCAAAGACAAACTATCTGTTAACTGGAGAAACCATGTACCCTTAACTGGGATAGAGCATTACATGGAGGAAACTGTGAACAGATGAAAAAAGAAAAAAAATCTTCACATTTCAAAAATCTCCTTGTGGAAAAATGTTGAACTGCAGTTTTACTTTATTTCATGTAATAGAAACTTTTCTAAAAGTCTAACTGTACTTATAAAGGCATAAGTGCAATCCAGCTTAAAAGACTTACTTGAAGTGGTCATGCAGTGAATCCTCTTGAAAAATAAGAAATTTGGGGAAATATATATATATATATATATATATATATATATATATGTATATATGTCTTGTTTTGTTTTCTTTTTCATTTCAGGGTTGGTTTTCTTGTTTAAAGTTATACAATAATATTTGATATGTTTTCTCAACACATGTATTAAATCTTTAATAAGACTAATTGGCAGACCTGGTTTTAGTGCCCCAAAGAAATAAACGGTATTTCACTGTATTCACCTTCTCTTTCTGGAACTCTGCACATTGGGACTATGTTCTTTCTAGCAAGCTGGTTGCGGTGGCAAAGAATGCTGAAGGTTCTTACACATCTAAGAATGTGGGCTCTGGTTTCGAGGTCCACATCAAAGCATGAATTAAATGCAAATGGAATGGTTAAGAAGCTAGTGAAAAAGGCCAAATGGGCGATGGAAATAGGGGTATGGCTCCAAGGGGTACACACCAGCCTGACAAAGTGCTCACGGGGAAATGGGGACTTTCTGACAACTTAGACAAATCCTAGGGCTCACTGTGGAACTGACCATTGCCTAACCCATAGTACAGTAGATTCCCCAAGGCATGACATTGCTTTGCACTCACCAAGCATCATACAAGAGCTATACAGGAAGGCTGCTTGTTGCTAAACTAAATCAGTCCATGAAATTGTGGAGTTTCCTCCATTGCAATTTCCAAACACAATCACTTCGAATCTGGAATATTTCTCCATCTGAATTACTAGAATCCCTTTCAATAGAAATTTGAATCTTAATGTTGTATGAAGTGTGAGTCACTGACAGATATAGTTTTCTGTCTGTGCTTATATCCACAGCTTTGAATGCAGAGAATGATTCAATCTATAGCCACTAGGTTTTGAGAAGCCTCCATAAGATGGTACATAAACAAGACCTACTGGAATTACTCCCGATGACTTTCAAATTCAGTAACTGTTTTATTGTTGGAAGCTGTTAGAGAGAATTAAAATCTATGAAGCACCTCGGTACACCATGGTGCCACCCCATGAAGTGCTGATTGCTCTTAAAGACTAATTGGATTACGTGCCACCATTAATGGTGAAACGGGAAAGTTTCTAAACACTGTCAGACTCAAAATATCTTCCTTCTCTATCATTAAACTCACTTGTATTTAAGTTATAGAAAACACCCTGTGTCTCTTATTTAACGGCCTGGCACTCTGTTGGCTTATACTATGCCTAAGTCACAATTAAGCCACCCAGGGAATTGCCACCTTTACTCACCTGCCACCTTGTCTCCATCAGTGAGAGTTTTCCAGGGCATGTCATCTGACAACCAGGCCACAAATGTGAGCATGTTGGAGGTGAAAAGAAGATGCACTGGAACAACATCAGGCCTTAACAACACTGCATATACCTGAGACAGGCAGGAACCATGTTAAAGAGAACAAGGCACTCTTTTTTTATATATATAAATTTATTTATTTATTTACTTATTTTTGGCTGCGTTGGGTCTTTGCTGCTGCGTGCGGGCTTTCTCTAGTTGTGGTGAGCGAAGGCTACTCTTCGTTGCTGTGTGCCGGTTTCTCATTGCGGTGGCTTCTCTTGTGGCAGACCCCGGGCTCTAGGTGCGCGGGCTTCAGTAGTTGCAGCATGTGGGCTCAGTAGTTGCAGCGTGTGGTCTCTAGGGTGCACGGGCTTCAGTAGTTGTGGCTCATGGGCTTAGTTGCTCCACAGCATGTGGGATCTTCCCAGACCAGAGCTCGAACCCGTGTCCCCTGCATTAGCAGGTGGATCCTTAACAACTGCACCACCAGGGAAGTCTTTAAGTCAGAAAATCTAGAATCAAAGACGAATCATTTAATGTCTTTAGGTTTCTTATTCCACACCCAAAAACAGGAAGGTAATAAATCCCTCTCATGCAGGGAGCTGTAAGAACTGGAATAGATACATAATAAAAATTATTATAGATACATAATGATTATTATAGATACCCAATATATGGGTAGTACCTCTATTACAATTTGAAAAAGTTTGAACAACTGCTGAAAGTTTTGGTTTGGAGCTACACAGAATTTAAAAATTCTATAGAAAAGAAAGTGTGTTTATTAAGATTGTCCAGGACATACCAATCTTAGCATCTGTCCCTGCCTGTCTTCCAAGGGGAAATACGAGTAAATGAAAGAGGAAATAGGAGCTGACCTCACATAATGATCACATAGTGAACAAACCAGGTAAAGCTAATGACCTCTTTCTTTCTCAGGATTTAAGAATGCAGCCTATTTAAAATTAAGCCCGATATTCCATCTCTACTAAACTCTCTACTAAAATTGAGTTGACTTCTCCATGTGCGTTTCTATGTTCTCTTCCTTTGCTCTGGTTTCTGACTTCTAGCCTCTCTCTGTTTCTTCTCTCTATTCTTCTTCTGATCATTCTTGCATGTCTGTCAGTCAGGCTGTAGGTAACATATCATCTACGGCTGCTGAAAAGCAAGAAGTAAATTTAAAAAATGAGCACTGGTGTGCCAGGCACTATATTCACTGGGTTTTTTATATACATTTGTTCAACTAATCTTAACAACAATCTTGGAAGCATAGCATTTTCCATTTTACAAATCAGAAAACTGGAGCTCTTTTTAAGTTAAGAAGATTCTTGAAGGTCTCATAGAGAGTTGTTTCTGAAGCCAGAATCTGAATCAGGCTCATCTATCACCTTCCCAATGCTGGTGTGGAGTAACCATCTTAGCAGACCTCCTTAAATTAGAGCCACATGTTTACTATTTTGTTCTGTTTCCTGGTTGTTTTACTGAGCTTCATGTGAATCCAGAGAAAGCAGATCAGAGGCACCACTTTTGATGTAACCCTCTTAGATCTGAGATGGCTTGAAAGATCCAACGAGAATGTTGGATTAGAAAAGACTCTGGTATCCCACTAAATGCCCACTAATGACCTGAGCAGAGGCCCTGGCTTTGAGATCATCCATTCATATTCTTACTCGGTGGTTGAGAGCCATATAAGCAAATACTGGTTTCCTTGATTGCAAGTAAACCTTTCTGATGATGTTTTGTGAGAATCCCTTCCAAAGCCGTCACATTAATCTCTGTCTTATTTAAATCTGTTGGCCTCATTTTATTATAATCTGTATGACAGAAACTTCCTATTACTCACTAACCTTTTTCCTTGTCTGCCTTGGCATGCAACTGTTTCCCAGGCTTTGTTGCATTTAGGTGGGTCCACGTGATTAAATTCTGGCCAATGACCCCAGCAACTGCAAGGTGGAAGGCTTTCTAACATGGAACATGTTCCCCCTTCCCAGCATAATGACCCTCACTGCACTCTAATTTGAGCAAAAAATAATAATTTTTTTGTCTCAAGCCACTAAGATCTGGGAAGTGTTTGTCACAGATAGCCTACAATCCATTTCATGTCAAATACAATCTATTTCATGGGTTTAAAGCAGTGTTTCTCACTTGGGAGTGATTTTGCCCCCTTGGGATAATATGGCAATGTCTGAAGATATTTTTGGTGGTCACAACGGGGGGAGGGGTGATATTGATGTTAACGGGTAGAGGTCAAGAATGTTGCTAAGCATCCAAAATCTCAGGACCACCCTCACAGCAAAGAATTATCCAGCCCAAAACTGTCACCAGAGCCAAGGTTGAAAAACCAGGGTTAAAGTTAAGTCCTCTGAAAGAATGATTATCTAGTAGATATTCAATATGTTTTCAATGATTGACTGACTCTTTGAGCAAGAACTTAAGAAAAAATAATGATGTTATCCTCATGCCAACAATCTTTTAAAGAAGAATCTACTAGGGAAAAAATCAGTGTCATAGAGGTAGTCACTGTTTATGTTTCAAATTTTCTATATTTAACAAAGTGTGCTAGTTAATCAATTGGCAAATTTAAAAAAACAAACATCTGTTATTCACAGAAATAGGGCAATCTGGTTAATTTAAGTCTTAGTATACACTTAAATGCTAAGTTTAGCCATCATAATATTAGCCTTGTGTAAATAGATACCAATATGGACAGGTAGATAGATAGATGACAGATAGATGATAGATAGATAGATAGATAAAGAAAGAAAGAAAGAAAGAAGAAAGAAAGAAAGAAAGAAAGAAAGAAAGAAAGAAAGAAAGAAAGAAAGAAAGAAAGAAAGAAAGAAAATAGATACATGATAATAGATTTAGGATGGAAACTGTCAGGCAGGAACTGTCACTGCAGTCCATAAGCAGAATTTCTCCTTTCTCAGAAAAACCTCTTTTTCTTTTAAATCTTCTCTACAAGTTGGATCAGACACACTCAGATTACAGAAGATAATCCCCTTTACTTAAAACCAGCTGATTGTAGATGCTAATGATGTCTACTGTCAAGAAGGAAGAAATTTTCCTCTGTCCTTCTAGGTTCTTCTGGCTGGTCTAAGAATTAAATTGACATAAGACAGACTAAGGAGAAAATCAAACAAAGATTTAATAACATGTATACATAGGAGAAACCCAAGAAAACTGAGTAACTCAAAAAAATGGCTGAAGCCCTCACCTTAAATACTATCCTCAGCTAAAGACAAAAGAGGAAGTTGAGAGTCAGTTATGGAAGGTTACTAGGAAAAGCACAGTAAGCAAGGGTAAGGTTGTTTATGCAGATTTAAGTTTGCCTTCTCCATCGATAAGAGTTCCTAGAGATTTGGTCATCCTCCTCTTCCTGGTACAGTCAGGGAGATACCCTTACAAATGGAGATGTTCCATATAAATGTAAATGTGTCTTACAAAACGGTAATTCCTAGCTGATTTTCAGAGTGTTTCCCATGTTTCTTTAAAAAAATAACCAGCTTAAAATAATTAATATGTCAAAGAGACATATTTTGGGTAGGCAAATTCTGCTCCCTTACTTTATAAAATACCTTCACAGCAACACAGGTTAGTGCTTGATGGAATAACTGAGTACTATAACCTAGCCAAGTTGACGTACAAAAATGACCATCACACTACCATGGGTTGGACAAGTGCTTTTGTGTTTATTCCTCATAGACATCTCACAAGGTAGGGATTTTCCCCATTTCACAGGTGAGAAAAATACATTCTGTAATCTGAGATATTGTGTAACTGAACTAAGTGGGAAGAACCAGGATTTGAACACTTGCCTGCTTGGCTCTGAAACCTACTTTACATATAATTTCTGTAGGAAGTTCAGCTTTTCCTTCCACATTCTTGATCTCCTACCTGGGCCTTGGGCTCTTTCAGTAGGTATGATGCATATGTATGATCATCTCTCTCTAGGTACATTCCAAAGCCACACATCAGTTATTTTGGACTTCTCCATTGTTTTGTACTATCCACGTCTCTGTTTAAATTCATTAGAGTGTAGTAATCCATGTGAACAATGTCCATTCATTCAAACTTAAATCCGTCTGAGTTTCCAGTTGATATTTTACTATGCAGGAGAGATGATTAATTGAGACTATTATACTATGCAGACAAATTTATACATTGGAGATGTCCCCATATCAGGGTCCAGTTCTGAACACCTAAGACTTATCTGCATAGTACAGTTGTGGTAATGAGTCAGTTTACCCAGCAAAGTATACTTGACTTTGAAGGATTTTCCCCCTCAAAAAAAAAAAAAAAAAAAAAGTATCTTAACAGCTATTTCTGGTTCATCTAGATTTTTGTATATCCAGATCCAAGTGGATTTTATTCAATGTACATATGATACTATATGCACCCAGGCATAAGTGCACAGATTATCCTATTATCCAATCATGCACACCATTACCCCTTCTGAGATACATGGAATATTCCTCCAGACCCTCATACTGTTCACCTGAAAAATTCCATACACCTGTACACAAAATCAAAAATTCTGTTTAGTAAAGAAAAGGAGTTATTTTTAAAGGTACTTGTTTAAAAAACAGCCTGACAACATGTTTTTATACTCTAGAACAGCGTGAGTTATTTGTTTTCTATATTTTATTCCCACTTCTTTTTTTGCCCTGAAGCTATATGGGGCTTGGTGAAACACTCTGGTTTTGTAGGGACAATTTATGGTTATTGACAGTAATAAGAAGCCCATCTACATCAGAGGACTTCACTAAGCTGGCCCACTGTCTGTGGAGGGTCCAATGTTGATGCCTGTGTGATCTTCATGTCATGCACATACCGTTTGCCTCTAAGACATTTCAGCACATGGAGAGTTAAGATGTTTTCTTGACAGGAAGCTGAGGAAACCAAGTATACAACTGATTTTTCTCGAAGGGATAAAAAATCTTCCCCTTAATTACCTTTTACCTTTTTGTGTAAGGCAGATGAAGGATTTGGGTTATTTTGTTTTTTTAAAATCAAAGTATATTTTATTATTAATGAAGAAAAGGGTATCTATTTCTCACACTGAACTAGATAATTTATATCATGAAATTGTTATTAGCTCATATACTGAGCCAATATTTTTTTCCACTAAGAATGGATGAAAGAAGATAGTATGCAAATTCATAAACACACACACACATACACACATACATGCACTCACCAGAGAAAGAGCTCTTGCCTCTGGCATGCTGTCCTCTAACAAGAACATCGTTCAAGTAGGAACTAGAGCAGCCTGTCATCTCAAATATGAACTTCTCCGGCCATCCTGTGCAGAGTCCTCTGTCCAATCATTTAAGTGACCATCTTCCCTATTATTGCTCAGCAACAGATGCATTATACACATACACTTTTTCTTTAATTTTGCTTTGTAGAATATTTTTAAGTCCCCTTTCTTTTCTGGGTATTTGATCTCCTCCAAGAAAGGATAAGCTTCTCAAAGACAAGGAACAGATTTTCTCTTTTACAAATTTTCACATGTCCTTTGTGCTCACAGCCTACAGCCAAAGAATAAGTACAATTTCCTGATTATCCACCTCAATACAGTAAAGTTCTTTGTTCTTCTAAAGAGTTAAATTAGGGGAAAATGACTAAATGGGAAAAGCTATTGGAAAGGATAAGATTCCAAGGTTAAATGTTTAGACACATGCTAATGAAAGCAAAGTAACAGTCCTCTGTAGCCCTGACCTCATCTCAGGGAAGTCACTAGATCACTATTTACTGAAAAGTTAAAAGTCCAAGGAGATCACATGGATAATAAAGCCAAATTTCCCTGAAAGAAAGTTCTAGTACAATGAGGTTATCCAATTTATTAGGGAAGAACTGAGCACGTGGGGGCCAGGATCCTTGGTAATTGAAATCCAATTGCAACATAAATCCATAGGAAGAAAAGTTTAAAAATTCTTTCTAGAAATAAAGCCAGAAAAGTGTTTTAAAAAGCAACAGGGGGCTTCCCTGGTGGCGCAGTGGTTGAGAATCTGCCTGCCAATGCAGGGGACACGGGTTCGAGCCCTGGTCTGGGAAGATCCCACATGCCGCGGAGCAACTGGGCCCGTGAGCCACAACTACTGAGCCTGCGCGTCTGGAGCCTGTGCTCCGCAACAAGAGAGGCCGCGATAGTGAGAGGCCCGCGCACCGCAATGAAGAGTGGCACCCGCTTGCCGCAACTAGAGAAAGCCCTCGCACAGAAACGAAGACCCAACACAGCCAAAAATTTAAAAAAATTAATTAAAATAATAAGAAAAAAAAAGAAACTAACACAAGATTGTAAATCAACTATACTCCAATAAAATTAAAAAAAAGAAAGCAACAAGAATCCATGTTTGAATAGAAAGAATTATCATACTAATAGAAATTAATTTGGGTTGGGGCAAATGACAGCCACAGAACAAGATGCTGTGATGGAGAAAAACTGAAATATTCTTGAACTCTAAAGAGACCTTGGAGGCATTATGGGTTCAGAAGAGCCCTAGCTGTGGTGGCTATTATCTATTGCCAGTACTATGAAAGCTTACCATTTTAATTCAGATTTTCTGCAACTGAGACAAACTATGCCAGTCAGTTTGGAAGCAAATAAAATGATGACACCCACTACCACGTGCACATGAGCTCACTAACTTTGTGAACGTTATACCCATAGGTAGGGAGGGCAGTGAAAAACTGGGTTTTCCTCCAGTGAAAACCCCCTTAGATGGCATTGGAATGTGAAGTAATAAGAATAGTCATATGACAAATGTTCATTAGAAGGTCATTAAATAAATTGGCTCAATTGCGTGTAACCTATGTAAAAATCAGGATGTAGCAGTACCCACCAAGTTACGTGCAAAGATTCTTTCCCACTGCTGTAAAAACCCTCTTGCACCTAACATTGACTGGGTGTGTTAAGTTGGCAGGCATTAGCAGAGCTGCTGTGTGCCTGGAAGGAACAAAGAAGGGCTTCTGGAGTGCACAGTTGAGTTTCCCTGGACCCTGGACCATCACATATGCTCATTCCCTACTCCAGTGGACAGAGATGAAGTCATGATGAACCTTTAGCCTCAAGGGGAAAGGTGGCACCTTGAAGGGGAAAGGTGGCACCGAGAGGCAGCTTAAGGGAGAAGAGCTGGAGGAAAGGCCCAACCCCCGAATGAGAGGGAGGTGGCATAAGTACTGGTGACGTGCAAAAGGCTGAGGTTAGGGTCAGGTGGTGGGAGGAAGCTTTCTTGCCAACTGGTCTTATTTGAAATCTGAGTCACCATCAAAAGGTTTTCCTTTTCCACTTTCCACCATTTCCAATTTGTGCTTCTCTCCTTCTACTCTCTCCCTGTTCTCTCACTACTGACTCTGGTCAGAATAGGAAGTTTCGACCATACTGCCTGGGGTCCTACATTTAGAAGAAAATTTGTCTCCGCAAGCAGTTGCTTAGAACAGGCTTGGTGCCATATGTTGTCTGTACACCCCTGCTAGGTCCCCAAATGTTAGCTCTGGTTCTGAGCCTCAAGTCTTCAAAATTCCAGATAAAATAGCTACTTCTTTCATCTCTACCAGATGCTTCCTGCAGTCACTCTTGACACAAAGTTCTGGTCCAGGGCAGTGTTTTTACCCTGCAGTCGGCTTACCTTTCCCTTAGAGTGCATCAGGGGTTGGAGTTGGTCAATGCAGAGTGGGTGCGTGAGAAAGGAAGGGAGGGAGGAAGGAAGGAAGGAAGGGAGGAAGGAAGGAAGGAAAGAAGGAAGGAAGGAAGGAAAGAAGGAAGGAGGAGAAGGAGGGAAGAAACAAAAAATATGCTCCAGGTATCTAGTTTATACATTATACTAGAAACAGATATACATATTTTAATTATATTAGAAAGGTCCTATCTTCTCCCCAGTTAATTCTTTTAACCTGGTTCCTCACTGTGTATGACATGTCATCATTAAAAAATAATTTGGAACTGAATCACTTTGCTGTACAGCAGAAACTGACACACACTGTAAATCAACTATACTTCACCAAAAATTTTTTAAAAATAAAATATAATTTTGTAACTCTTATCACTACAACCATTCCTACTAATACTCCTCTACTACTACCAAAATTCATGAAATCTGTAAATAAATAGTAAAAAATAATAAAATCACAATTTGGATTATGTACTTTATGTAATAAGTGTAAATTTACATAGATGCTTCACCTTTTTAATGTTATCGCAACATTATGGACTAGGTTTTATTATATAGATAAAGAATTGAGACTCAGAAAAGTTAAATGATTTAATTCAATTCACACAAATAATAAACTGCACAGTTGAAATACACAAGCAGTTTTTCTGACTTTAAAATGTGCTTCCCTCTCCACATATATCAGGTTTCTTTTTCTTTCTTTCTTTTTCTTTCTTTCTTTCTCTCTTTTTTTCTTTCCCTCTTTTTCTTTCTCTTGCTGCCTTTTTAACAAATACAAATCTTTCTTGTCCAGGTACTACATACTAATTCACATTGAGATATCTGCTCCTTTCCTGTTGACAGAGACACCAAACATAGCAGAAAGGGCACAAAAAGAGAAGAAAAGAAAACCAAGGAGAAAGCTCAGTACTCGGCAATCTTGCCAAGGTCAACCATGGCTATAAATTTGGGTGTAAGGAATCAATCAAATAGGAGCCTCATTAACAAGGACACTTCAAAGGCGCTGCAGAGAACATGGAGCTCCAGCTTCTAACTCCACTTTACAGATGGGGATACTGAGGCCAAGGTTGTTTGACATGTCCACTAGTCAAATGACAAAGCTGAGTGCCCTGACTTGCAGTTTAGAGAGCCTTCCATCACTGAATCCTATCTGTCCCTACATGGTCAGCTGCATAAATTCTGAGTAGAACAACTGAACATACTGTCAATATACTCCATGACATGCAACTTACTAATTGGAGAGTTAAAGCTAACTTTTTCCCAGGTGTACAACAGGAAGGGCAGAAACAAATCATTTTTTAGTAATGATGAAATTCTCTCAGAAGTACCACTCACCTTAAAAATGTGCTTAGAAATTATTAATACACTCTCAGCATTCTGATTTTCCTGGCTTTCTGAAACTAAGATGTTGCAGGAGTGCCTTCACGGCTTTGATCATGGGCAGTCAAAGGGGACTTTGTGTAGCTTCCAGGGAAACGCTGTTGCCGGAAAAGTCAGAAATCTCTGTCATGCAGAAGAAACCATTACAGAACTTCCCGGCATTCCTAACTCCAGATCAAATTAGGATCAGAAGGCTGTTGTCATTGGCCCCCAGGAGCCTGTGGTTTTCTTATTTTCTTATCTGCATTTTTCTTCCCTGCCTATTCCAGGTAGCTGTCACAAGAAATATGAAAAGGGTATTCATTTGTTGATGATTCTTTGCTTCTTCTCACTTTCACATTCACAGCAAGGAAAAGAACAATTGCCTCCACAGGTCACTTCAGCATTTTGCACTCTTATGCACGCAAGTATCTTGATAGGCTCCAAACATGCAGTCTTACCCAATTTTTGAAATTTGTATTTTATATAAGGTGGATTCTTTTTGTATTGATTACAAGTGCTTATACCACCCTGCCTAGCAGAGTTTGGGTCATAAAAGTCACTAAATGTAAAACATTGTACACAGTTGCCCAAGTTGTCGTGTATCTGGACAAATTTATGAAAATAAAAGGAGTCATCCATTTGGGTTATTTCTACATTTTGGAAACTTAGCATCTTATGTTTTCTTAAACTGCTCGGGAAAGTTCCAAACTTGAACATCTAAAAGGATTTGTGCAGACTGACAAAGTTGGCCAAGAAAGGAGACTTTCCTGATAACAAGAGGTGGCAGAACCCTGTGGTGCCGACCCTACCCTGTGATTCTCCCTTCTCTGAGGTTTCACTAATGACATGGCCTCCTCCTTAATGAACTCTTTGGGAGCTGGTCCTCCTTAAACTGACTTGGACAAGCTTGGATAAAACACTTCTCTTGCACCTGTGTAACACAACTGAAATGCCATCAGGAAATTCAAATAACACTTTTCTCAGTGCTATGGAGAAAGAATAAGTAAATAAATCCAAGTTAAGTGAATAGAGTTCATAAACATATAGCTTGCTTTCACAGTATTACCTGGGACTGGGGGTGGGATGTTGTACAAATGGATGTTTTGTGTTTATTTTATTGTTTAAAATGAGAGAGGATTAAATATGTTTAAGCTTTGATGGTGAAAAGAGTGATCAAAAGTGCAGAGTTAGAAACACTGGCAATAAGTCAAAAAATATTTCCTTTGAGAGCTACTGAAATTGTTGTCTATAATCAATGTTCACACTTTTATATCTTTCCCCAATTAACTGACAATGCATCTCTTCCTTCCCCTATTCTCAGGGTCTGCTTCACTAACCTTGACCCACATAGGAAGTCAGATAGAAATTGGAAATTTCCTTACTGAACATGAAAAGAGAACACAATAAGAAGTTGGGTGGTTAATCCAATGCATAAGAGCTGAATACATCCAACTCAAAAGGATGGCCTTGTTCACTAGCTAGGATAGCGCTTATATAACATGGCCCATATTGCTTCTGGGACTCTGTTCCTTTATTTTCCCATGGTTGCACAACCCCCTGTTGAGCATATGTTCTTCTTTAGTGCATTAATATATTCAGGGAGGTCACAATCAAGTCTTGCAGCACTGGGAACTCTTGACTAAGGTAACTGCCATTCTCTACTTTTATTCATCATTTGTTTGATTCATAGTTTAACTCTCAGAGGGCAATTTTATTTCCATTGTTTCTAAGATCTTGAGAGATACCTTATGGTATCCCACATAGGCTGACAAGAAGGAACACTGTAAAATAGTTTATTCAGATGCAGGATGCAAATTCACTATAAGTAAACCTATGAGAAATTAATTTTTGACCTGAATGGGACGTAGAAGATGGCTAACTGCAAATGATAATTTTTCCTTTTGATTGTTTTGTATGGTAGTATCTTGACATAGGAAAATAAAAAAGAGATTTGTGAGTGTGTAAAAACCATTAGAAGTTACTTTGAACTTCAAAAGAACAACACACTTTAAATTGTTTCTCCAGTTGTTCTCCCTAGTTGGCAATTCCCTGGTTTTTATTGGTGTGTAACCTCCTCTAATGTCAAGTCTCTAAACTGTGTTGCTCAGTGATTCACTAAAATCAATAATGCCCTACTTCAGACCAACCAAGTAGTTTCACTTGAACTTTTTCTCATAATCACTTTAAAATTAAAATCATTGAGTAAAATTCTAACTCTCCTAAATGACTATTTATGGTTTTCTGAATCAGCATGTATGTGTATGTGTATGTGTATATGTATGTGTGTGTAGACAGAGAGAGAGAAATAGACAGAAACACCAATGGAAGGTCACCTTACTAAATTATTGGTTTGTCCTTTATTCCCACAGTTTTTTGTTCAAACCTCAAATAAGTCACTTATCATGTCACACCATAGTGCCACTATTTGCATTTAGTCTTGCCCTTTACATTGTTCTATCCAATTTTGTATTCCGAGAGCTTGGCACAGAGGTAGAAATTCAGAAGGTATTTTAAAAATATTTGATAAAGGAATTAACAACAAATTAGGGCCCGTGTGTGCTCCCTGATCCATATTCTATGGTAGAAAGGTGTTAAAACTGAGTTTGCTGTTGTTACAGTGAGTATGCGGAGTGCGTAAACAAATTCCAAACCAGCATGTTATGTTATGTATATCTCTTCTCCTTACCCAGTTTTAAGAAACACAAAGTTGAAAAAATTTTGCTTTGACTGGCTGGTTCATCAAACAAGATTTTGTTTTCTATAGACCCACTTTTCATTCCATAATTATTGAAGACACACAAAATACAAGGCTAAATGCTAGGAATGAAAATCGGAATATGTTTAAATGGAGAAGAAAAAACAGTTGGGAAATAACCAAACAGCATGACAAAGATTCATTAGAGAGTTAGAATTGTCAGATTTTAACCCTGTACTCTATATTTCTACCTGTGGGACTTAAATCAAGGGTATTAGTTATCTATTGATAGCAATCTATAGTTATCTATCTTTACCCCAAAACTTAGCAGCTTAATAGAACACAAATTTATCACCTCACAGTTTATGTGAGTCAGGAATCCCTCTGTGTCAGAGTCTTTCACACCCATGACTGTGGTCTCATCTGCAGTCTCATCTGCAGTTTCAACTGTGGAGGGGGCAGCAGTTGTTGACAGGATTCAGTTCCTTGAGGATTGTTGGACTGAGAACCTCAACTGCAGTTAGCTGGAGGCCACCCTCAACTCCTTGCCATGTGGGTCTTTTCAACAAGCTATCTTACTTCATCAAAGTGTGCAAGCCAAGAAGGCAATAAAGAGAATCTATTATCAAGGTTAGACATCACAGTCATTTACAATCAAATCACAGAAGTGACATCCCATCACTCTTTCTATACTCTGATTTTTAGAAACAACTTACTATGTCCAGCCCATATTCAAAGGAAGGGGATTACACAAGACTGTGAGTACCAGGAGGTGGGGATTACTGAAGGTGATCTTAAAGGCTGTCTGTTTCAGCAAATAACTAAATTTCTCTAAGCCTACTTCCTTTTCCTCTAAAATAGAAGACAAAATGTCTCCTACCTCATGGGATTGATGCGAAAATCAAATAGTACATTTAAGCCCTGAGCATGTAGTGAGAACTCAGTAAATGTTAGTTCTCATTAGGTAATCACAACACACCATGACATGTCCTGTGGTCAGGTTATTCAAAGAACTATGGGACCACATGAGAGGAACACTTAACACCACCTTGAAAATTATAGACAAACTTTTCAGAACAGTTGAAGTCTACACGGAGGCTTGGATATAGGACAGAAGTAGCCAGCTAAGGCATAAGAAGAAAGAGGATGGGATTCCAGGGAGAGAGAAAGCCCTAGAAACCAGAGAGAGTGACATTGCCAGCTAGACTGAGAACTGTGCAGGACGGATTACCCCTCTCCTCTTTGGCATTCCTGCCTGAAACGTGGGACACAGAGAGAAGGTAAAATTAATGTCAGAAGCATGCAAATGTATGTGCACATACACCATCAAGCTCCAACACAATGAAACTTCATGCACATGACCTTTAATTAATGCAGAAATGTCTAGAGAGAGAAGGAGAATAGGAAGAGAAATTAGAATTGTCATCTCTAGGTTAAAAGGACCTGAGTTTTTGGCAATGCCTCTTCTGTAAGTGAGATGCCATCCTGCTCCTGGTCCTTATAAAGCAGTGGTCTCCTGGACCTGGGTGAGCCAGACCACTAGGACAAGCTTCCTTGGCTGGTGCATTCTCAGGAACTTTGATACTGTTTAAATTTCCCAATGCTAAACACTCATAACGTTTGAAATCCATTTCACAGCTCCTATATTTATAGGGCATTGTTTTAAATTAGACTTTATTGATGTTTTACTTTGAATTGCTAATATATTTATATTTTTCAAGATAAAACAAAATATTATCTGAAAACACACACTGAGGTTTCTTGTTCCCATCCCCATGTCTTTCTACCCTCCCCCCAAAAGTTAATGGGAAATTACTGATTTTCCCCAAAGTTATTTCTTTGATTTTCTCCCAACATTTTATTTTGAAAGTTTTCAGACCACAAGGAAAGTTACAATAATCCTATTAAAAACACCCAAATGCCCTTCATCAATATTCACCAGGTGATAACATTTTGCTGCATTAGCTTTATCTCTTCCTCTCTGTATGTGTACATATACATATGTTCATTTTAGAGTTGGTTACAGAAATTAAAATACTTTACCCCTAAGTCTTTCTAAATAAACATGCAGAAACAGCTAGAAACACATTGGAAAAGGAGAGCAGGGAGGAGATTGGGAGAAGTATAGCCTTACCCAGGATTAAACCATACAATAAACCCTCTATAAGTAATGCAGTATAGTACTAGAACATGACTAGGCAGACATACCAATGATACAGAACAGAATACCTAGAAATAAACTCAAGTACATATGAAAATTTAGAAGCAAGAAGGGTGACATCTCAAAACAGTGAGGAAAAGATGTACTACTTTTTAGTAGTGTGGGGCAAACTAAAGAGCTATTTGGAAAATGTAAACTTGGGTTCACTACATACATAAAAAGACGCTCCAAATGCATCAGATCTCAGTATGCAAACAGTGAAAAAGTATAATACTAAAAAATAATAATAATAAGTGAATTTCTTTATAACCTAAGTGTAAAAAAAAAAAAATCCAGGCACAATTTCAAAAACTGATAAATGTGCCTGCAACAAAAATATTAAAACATCACATGGCAAAAGCTGAAATTTGTTTAGGAAATTCATCCATAAACCCACTTGTGTTCCACACTTTTATTGAACCAAGCAGTGAGGTTTATTATTCAGTGGTGACTAAATTTCCATGTGTTCGGGCAGAGGTAAGCTCTTTCCTCTGAGATTTCCATTATACATCTGTTGGGTGACTCACTGACATGTAACATTGTCCTGGTCCCAGGGAACCGAGGTACTTGGAAAATCTGCTCATTGCATCTCCAATTCAAGTGTTTGACATCCTTCTAAGTATGTCTGTCAAGTTCTTGCTCTTCCTCTGTCTTCATACTTAATTTTTCATTTAATACATTTCTAATAAAAACACAAGACTCTGTACTGAAGATATTTAGCATGAATTTGGAAACGTGAGAAGATAGAAACCTCTTTTATTTCTAATTTCTTTTTAACAATAGAAATAAATTAAACTCAATCATGTTTACATGAATGATTCTATTTTCATTTAAGGGACTCTTGCATCCAAAGATTTTGCAGAATTAGGTAAACTCTTTGTCAGAGTTTTCCTAACTCATTTATTTTTATTTGAGGGCATATGGTAAGATTCTTTCCTTGACAGAATACCATGAAATTAATTTTGACATATCGCTGTAAATGATGCCATTGTACCACCTCCATGATTAAATATTCACAAACATTGCCCAGAGCTTTCAAAAGGACTCTGTTTCCTTCCCATAGCAAAGGCCTGGAAAGTGATGAGCCCATTTCCTGGTGATGGGCAAAAGCAAGAAAATATATGAGGATTCAAGAATTTGTCAAATGATACAACAGCAATAAATTTTCTACCAGTCTACCTGTAGAAACATATAAAATCCCTAATGAGATTTTGCACTAAAAAAGTTAATGGTTGGATAAGTTAAAATATGACAGTTTAATAAAAATGATCATGTTCTAACAGGTCATTCAACTGGCAAGCTTTGAAAACTTCTGGTGTAAAATTAATATATCAAAATGGCTTCTGTATCCTTCAAGAAATGTGTCTTTTAGGAGAACCATAGCTTGCCTAAGTTTTAAATTTTATTTTTTTTTTCATCAACATGACTTTAAAATGATTCCAAGGATAGAAATAGGAAAGGCTTTTTCCCCTCTAGCAATTTTTAAAAAATTTCTCTCTTGGGTGAAATGGTACTTAGCAGCAGCTGCAGCCACAGTCTTTCAGTTCTGCCCCCACCATCACTCACTTTTACGCACAGTCTGCACCATTTTTAAAATGTTACTTTGCTGTTTAACAGGAAGAAAAAATGGATCAATACTCCAATAAAACATAAATTAACCTGTCAAGGACTGAACATCGTTAAGAGATCTGATCAGCATAATAAAAATCTGGTCTCTAGTCTCAAATCATAGCCAGAGACAGCCACTGAATACCACGGGGACTCATTTTCCTAAATTGTGAAAAGCACATTTTGAAAAGGAACAGAAGTGTCTTATGGACAAGAAAGGCAACAAAAAGAATAGTTTAGAGAAGCGTTGAGCATCCCTTCAAGAGGGCCTTGCCAAAGTGGCAAGGAGAGGGAACAGGATTGACTAGGAGGAGTTGGTTTCTAGAGCTTCAGCTTCCATAATAACGTTTCCTAAAACCGATCTGCCTGCGAATGCAGCACAGTCAAGGTGTCCCCTTGGTGAATTGAACTTCTCTGCCTTAAGAAAAGAAAGGTCAGCCTCTGGCCTACTCACTGTCTAGTCTTTCTGCAGTGCTTTAGGGTGTAATAACTGCCGCCACTGGTAACTGTGGTCCTGCGAGTTGGCAACAAATCCCTTCCTAGGTGGAGTGCTTTCAAATATTTTGCTACTAAAAAATTAGAGGACATACTTGAATTAACTAATAGATAGCACTCTTTAATAATGGCTCACCATTTAATCTTGGTATGTAATATTGAAGGTGTTCAAAGGATTGAATAATGTTGCTGTTAATGAAAGTCCCTCCATTTCCACTCTCTGTTTATCTGAATAAGATGTCTGAGCTACCTTATAGGGTGGTTGTGAAGATCAAATTAATTAAGATAAAATGTGAAGGGCACCAGAAACAGTGGCAGGTACATAACAAGTACTGCATGAGGGACTGCTATTATTACTGTTGTATTAACTAAATATATTACTTATGTATAATTATAAATATTCTAAATAAATTATGATTATATAAATTATAAAATATATTAGTTATAATGAACTATATTTACTAAAATTAATACATTATAAATGTTATACTATATACATGTGTGTATATGTGTACATGTTCATTGCAGAAAATACAGAAAGATTATGCATAAAACATTTCCAAATCATAAATATATGTTATTTTAGAGTAAAATTCTATGGAACAAGTCGAGGAGAAAGTTAAAGGTGCTAATGTAAAACTGTTAAAACTAACTTATTATGATGTTACATGAACGATGGTGGGAAGCAAATCACCTCCAAGTTTATATTCTATTGGATACTTTAAATGGAGTGAAATAATTATTTTTAAATGCCAATATTTTTAGTATGCTGACAATTATACTTTTACAAGTATTTAAATGCATTATAAACATATTTTTTTAATCCCCTATCTCTATATTGTCCCTCCCCTTCCCTCTCCCCACTGGTAACCATTAGTTTGTTCTCTATATACGTGTCTGCTTCTTTTTTGTTTTATTCACTAGTTTGTTGTATTTTTTAGATTCCACATATAAGTGATAACATGCAATATTTGTCTTTCTCTGTTTGACTTATTTCTGTCTGACTTAGCATAATGCCCTCCAAGTCTATCCATGTTGTTGCGAATGGCAAAATTTCATTCTTTTTTAAAGCTGAGTAGTATTCCATTGTATATGTATATTATTAATATATATATATATATATATATATATATACACACCACATCTTCTTTATCCATTCATTTGTTGATGGACACTTAGGTTGCATCCATATCTTGGCAACTGTAAATTATGCTGCTATAAAGATTGGGGTGCATTTATCTTTTCTAATTAGTGTTGTTGTTTTTTTCTGATATATACCCAGGAGTTGAATTGCTGGGTCATGTGGTAGTTCTATTTTTGGTTTTTTGAGAAACCTCCATACTGTTTTCCACAGGGGCTGCACCAGTTTACATTTCTACCAACAGTGTAGGAGGGTTCCCTTTACTCCACATCCTCACCAAAATTTGTTATTTGTGTTCTTTTTGATGATGGCCATTCTGACAGGTGTGCGGTGGTACCTCACTGTGGTTTTGATTTCCATTTCCCTGATGATTAGCAATATTGAGCTACAGTAATCAAAACAGTATGGTACTGCCACAAAAACAGATACATAGATCAATGGAACAGAATAGAGACCCCAGAGATAAACCCGCACACTTTTGGTTAATTAATCTATGACAAAGGAAGCAAGAATATACAATGGAGAAAACACAGTCTCTTCAATAAGTGGTGCTAGGAAAACTGGACAGCTACATGTAAAAGAATGAAATTTGAACAGTCTCTACCATCATATAGAAAAATAAACTCAAAACTGATTAAAGACCTAAGTGTAAGGCCATAAAACACCCAGAGGAAAATAGGCAGAATACTCTTTGACATAAATCACAAATATTTTTTGGATCTGTCTCCTAAGCAAAGGAAACAAAAACAAAAATAAACAAATAGGACCTAATTAAACTTAAAAGCTTTTGCACATCAAAGGAAACCATCAACAAAACAAAAAGACAGCCTACTGAATGAGAGAAGATATTTGCAAATGATATGATTGATAAGGGGTTAATATCCAACATATATAAACAGTTCATACAACTCAATGTCAACAACACAAACAACCCGCTTAAAAAATGGGCAGAAGAACTGAATAGACATTTTTCCAAAGAGGAAATGCAGATGGCCAACAGGCATGTTATGAACATTTTAAAATATTTTTCAAAATTACTTTTTTGGGGAGGGAGGTTGTATTAGTCAGGATTCTCCAGAGAAATAAAACTAATAGAATATATAAAGAGAGGAAAAGATTTGTTATAAGGAATTGACTCACATAATTACAGAGGCTGAGAAGTCCCACAGTCTGTCATTTACAAGCTGGAGACCCAGGAAATCCTGTGGTGTAACTCAGTCCAAGCGCAAAGGCCTAAGAATCACATGAGCCCATGGTATATGTTCCAATTCAGGCCTGAAGGGCCTGAGAACCAGGAGCATCCAGGACAGGAGAAGACCTATGTCTGAGCTTAAGAAATCAGGCAAGAATTTTAAAAGGTGAATTTCTCCATCCGACCCCTCTTGTTCTATTCAGGGCCTCAATGGATTGGATGATGTGCACCCACATTAAGGACGGTGATCTACTTTTCTGAATCCACAGATTCAAATGCTAATCTCATCTGGAAACACCCTCACATACTTGCTCAGAAATAATGGTTAATCTGGGCGCACCATGGCCCAGTCTTATTGACTCACAAAGTTAACCCTCCTGGAGTGAACAGATATATTCAGAGGCCTCTGGTTTATATTGTACAGAATGAACGCATCATCTGCCTCCACGCTTCCCAGTCTCCATACCACTGCAAGAATAACTGGTGAAAACACAGCTCTGACTTCTTCTTGTCTCTTCTAAAACTTCTTCAAGTCCCTTCTACCTTAAGAAAAATCCAAATCCTTCAGCCCAGTCTACAGTCTCTTCAACTACGGTCCCATCCCTTTCCTGCCTCCTCTTCTGCAATTTCTCCATGTTCTGTCCACACAGAGCACTGGCCAAAGGAATTATTCTCAGCGTATCCTCTTCTCTTACTGTGGTACCTTTGGCATCAGGATTCCTCTTCCTAGAATGCCGTCCTTCTCATTCTCTTCCCATTAGGGGCCCCATTTAAAATGGGACATTGCCAGAGGGGTCTACCTGGACCATCCTATCTAAAATAGCACTCTTGTCTCTGTCACCCTTGATCCCTCATCTTACTTGATGTGTAAGCACAGCACTTTACATTGCCTGTCATTATATTAAATATCTTTTTTTAATGTCTTTTTTTCTTCTACTAGGCTATAGTTTCCATGAAAGCAGAAACTTGGTCTTACTTATTTTAACACTTGTGTATCATTACCTCCGAGCAGTGCTGGCACACTCTAGACATCCAATAAAGGTTGTAAATGGATGCATACATGAACCAGAAAGTGTCATATTCGATTCTGTATCCCTGGCACAGCTTAGTTTTGCAATGCATATGTATTGACTTGAATATAGTACAAAAGTCTGTGTTATTGTTTACAAGAACAATGTCTAGTCTCTTTATCTGAAGATATTTTAGCAATATCTAAATAGCTTTGTTTCTAAAAGAACCAAAGTTACAAGCATGAATTTTACTAGATGACCAAGTTCCCTTTAAATCCTTGGACTTTATGATAATTTAAGACAGAGACATACATTAAAGATAATCACCTTGTACAATCTATATATTCCTATTCTCTCAAATATAACTTTTCTGCAAAAAACACTTGGAGACATAAAATCTAAAAGAAAAAGAAAAAGCCAGTGAAATTTGAAATTTTTTTTCAAATTTAGCATTAATTGTTCCCATTTTTAGAAATGTCTTCGGCACAAAGTATCATTTTTTGCTTTTTAGCAATTCCAGTTTCATTTCTGTGCATCATTTAGTAATGCAAGAGACTTGAAAAAGAAATTAACTGTCTCCAAGTGGTTGTAGGAAGATTTGACTGCTGTCCTCTTAGGTATGATGGAGTATCCATGTTTATGTATTCTGAATGTAAATTTGCAATCTCCTCAAAGGTGGAAAGATGGTACCTGTTTTAATTAATAAAGATGATTTTATAAAACAAACGTGCCTACACGCACATACAACGGGGTGAGGGATTAGGAAACAAGACATCACTGGCAAAATTACCAATGCAAGAACCTCTCAGAAATCAATCCATCCAGGCCTCTGTTTCTGCCCAACACAACTAACATCTGCTTAGTTCTGTTCTCTTTTCTGATTTGCCCTTTGCGACTGGCTTCCTGGGCTGTCTCTGTGACTGCTCTCAGCCATCTCTAAATAAGCCACTCAGGCAGTTTGGGTGGGATTGGCTTCCAATGATCAAATAAACAGTGTTTTTTTCAAGGAGCAGAAGAGTTTACAGCAAAATCAATGTAGTATGAATAAAGTTATCCTAGTAGGAGATAAACAAGCAGATATGCTCACCTTCAGAGTCATGTTATGGAACTTAAAGTACTTCTCAGAACTGTGTTTCAGAGGATTACTTCTTACAGAAATATTTTTTCAGAACACCTATGTTATTCATTGCATGAAAGCTAAAGTCGTTTTATTTCCAGTGTTGGGGGTAGAAAACTTTCCTGTGATCTCCATCTGTGGCGCCTGCCATTAAATCATAAACACCAATTTGTATTAAAAGCTTGGGTTGCCCAGAAGGGCTCCTGAAGTTTTCTTTAATGTAATAGCCTAGGATTTTAAGTGAGTATATGAGAGGAAAAGCTAAAAAAATGACTAAAGAATTCATTATTTCCAAGATTCGGGTATGGCTCTGGGACAAGGAGAAGCTAGCCAGTGAGCTAAAAACAGTTTTCTCTTTCACTGCTCCTTCTGGAATGTGCCCCTTTTATTTTGTCATTCTTGGCTTGGCTCCCCACTTCCCAAGCCTCCTATGTCGTTTCATTCTGCCAGAGGATTTCCTTTCCAATATTTTGGCTGAATGTTCAGCTTTGTTAGCAGAAATGCAAAGTGAGCGCTTTGAAGCATTACCCACAAAAATCCAATTTTAAACAGTTAAAGCTACAACTTCCCCCATCCTCTGGGAAACGAGCCTTCAGTTTCTTTGTGCTTCAAGGCAGAACAGTCGGAGCTGGAATTATCACCCAGGCCATAGTCTTGCTGAGACCATCAGATAAGCCACCAGAGTGAGGTTTGGCAGGCCACACTTAAAAGGGGATTTCTTGGAAAGGTGAACTGCTCTTTTTAAAAAAGCTTATTTCATATTGGAGTATAGTTGATTAAAAATGTTGTGTTAGTTTCAGATGTAGAGCAAAGTGATTCATTTATACATATGCATGTATTTATTCTTTCTCAAGTTCTTTTCTCATTTAGGTTATTACAGAATATTGAGCAGAGTTCCCTGTGCTATACAGTAGGTCCTTGTTGGCTATCCATTTTAAATATAGCAGTGTGTATATGTCAATCCCAAACTCCCAAGATGAACTGCTTTATGAAAGTAGTAAATATTGATGACTTTTATACAGTTTTGGATAAAACATAAAGAGTACATCTGAAGGTATGAACACCGTATTCTTTGAAAGAACTCACATTTCTTTAAGTGAGAGATAATAAATATTTTGTGAGCAGTGCAAGCATCATTAAAATTTTAAGAAAATATACCCTTTCATAAAAATGCCCATTTAATAAACTCTGAAAGTAATTTATGATACATATCCTTAAGCCTAATAATACCAGTTTTCACATATTATCTGATTTTTATAACTTTTTCTCAGGAAATAAATTTACTATGCCCACTTCACAGATAAAGAAACCAAGATCTTGAAGGAAATATCCACAGTCAGCAATTTAAACTTTGGCTAAAACTATCCCTTGATATTGTAGCCATGTTGCTATTATGAAATGAATCAGAATGGGGTAGCTTTTCTCTTGCTCTCTTTTTATCCTTCTATGTGATTTTCTGGCCATAGATAAAGTAAGACCATGTTAAAAAAAAAAAAATGAGACAACAGTAAAATTCTGAGTAGGCTGTTTACATATATTCTATGAGTGCAATCATCACAATGAGTTTTAATTGCTTCCTAGGAACTTAGACTTAATTTCATTTCTGGGCCATAGTAAGAAAAAATATTTGTCTTGATTCTTTGCATATTTAACTTAACCTTCCTGAAATATTGTAAACAATTATGACCTTTCTTTAACTCCTTTCCCTTGTCATCTTTTCTTAGGAACTAGCATTGTATCAATCTCTTCACAGATGTTTCCAATTTTTAATTATCCACAGACAATAAAAGTGTCTTTCAATAAAAGTGTGATATTCTGGTTGCTTTGTCATATTCATATATCCTCTTTTCTCCCAGAGAGGTGGTTAGCAAATGCAAGTTGTCCTAAGTCATTAGGAGATTTGGGGTACAGTGAGGAAAGAAAACATTTTAGTTATGAAATAATTTTTTTAATGTACTGAAGATAGGAGAGTATAATTTGTCAATGGGATGAAATCAGGGTCCCTACCAGCCCATATGGCACCTTTGTGAGAACTAGAAACAGACTTCTCTCTGAGGGGACATAGCCTTACATAACTTGTGGGACTTGGCCCCTTTCTGCCCCCTCGACCCACTGAACAGCTTATCCTGAGAGAAATGGTAGTGGACTTCACCCAAAATAAACAAATTTCAATGTAAACAAAAATGAGGATTCACATATGCGTTCAACAAATAGTTATCAGTGTTTATCATGTGAAAGTTTTCTAGGCTCCAGGATGCAACAGTGAATAAAGCAGGTCCCTTCTTTCATGAAAAACATGTTTTCTTGGGGAGATGGAAAATAAATGAATGAATATGTAATATAGTATGTTCTAATACATGCTGTGAAAAACAATGAGACATAGGGTAACAGAGGAGAAAACAGACATTCTAGGGACTGGGGAAATGCTTTCTACAGTCAGTTGATTGTAACATTGGGTTAGAGACAAGGCAATTTAGGGAGTGTGCAGGGTGGAGGTCTCTACATGTCAAGCTAAGGAAGCAAGGTATGAGGGTACTAAGCTAAGAGCTCTGTGTATGTGGGAGCAACTGCAAGGAGGCTGGTGAGGTGACAGCCAATGGCAGAGTCACTAGAAAACATGACAGAAAGGTCCTCAAAGGGGCTAAGTCAAAGAGGCAGTAGTGGCTAGAATGTTGGGCTAAATTCTGAGTGAGAGGGGATGCTATTGGAGAACTTTGAAAAGAGGAACTCTATGATTTCCCAGGGCCATTGAAAGGATCACTCTGGTTGCAGTGTGAGAAATGCACTGGAATGCAGGAGGGCAGAGGAAAAGACAGAGTGGAGGCCACTTGGTACTTCTGGGAGGAACATCAGCAGCCTGGAGGGAGTGGCTGTGGTGGCAGAGCTTGGAGTTGGAGTATGTTGTTTTCTTTCATCAGTGAAGCCTCTTCAGATTAAGCCAATGATATGCTGAAGCTGGTTTGTAACCGGCTCACAAGAACCAATTGTTCAATTTTCGGGAATGTTACAAGCCTATTGTTAAACACAACTACTAAGAACAAATTAAATTATATAAATTTATAGTTAAATATATTATGTTTAAAACAAAGGTAATAAATATTAAAATACACCACATCCTAATTATTTTATTGCTTTACTATTACCTAGTCTTTAGGGTTTTTAAAATATCTATTGTATTCATACGGTAAAAATACTGTATAATGGTACACATCTCTTCCCAACAGTGTGTTGAGTGGCATCATATCGGTAGATTAAAATTAGCCGTGGTCGTAAAAAAATGTGGTATTTACCTACAATGGAATATTATTACCTTGAAAAAGAAGGAAGTCCTGCCATTTGTGACAACATGAGCGAACTTAAAAGTGAAAAAAGTGAAATAAGCCAGTCACAGAAGGACAAATACTATCTGATATCATTTATAGGAGGAATCTGAAATAGTCAAACTCATAGAAGCAGGGCTGGGGGGAGAAAGAAATGGGAAGGTATTAGTCAAAGGGTACAGAATTTCAGTTATACAAGATGAATAAATCGTAGAGACCTGCACAACATAGAGCTATATAGTTAGCAATACTGTATTGTATACTTAAACATTTGCAATGAGTGTAGATCTTATGTTGTGTTCTTATTAAAAAATACAAAAATTGTTACAAAATTACAAAATAATAATAATAAATAAAGAGGATGGAAAAAAACTTTTGAAGGTGATGGATGGTTTATGGCATAGATTGCGGTGTTGATTTCATATGTGTACACTTATCTCCAAACTCATCAGTTTGTGTATATTAAATATATACAGCTTTTTGAATGTCAATCATACCTTAATAAAATGCTTCTAAAAATTGGTCATGAAATTTCCTGGAGGTCCAGTGGTTAGGACTCCATGCTCCACTGCAAGGGACCTAGGTTCGATCTCTGGTCAGGGAACTAAGATCCTGCAAGCCATGGTGAAGCCAAAAATAAAAAAAATGGCCATGATGGAAGAAGTATTTACCCCATGTAAATCTGTATCTATAAACACTAATATCATAGGTTGATGTATTGTTTTTTTGATTGTCTAGATTTAAAAAAAAAGTGATGGAGAAATGTTAATAATGTAGACTTAAAATGTGCCACGTCAAAGTCTGAAGCTGAAAGAAACTTCCATTTAATGAATTTAATTTGTGCAAGTGTGAGAAGTAGTTTAACAGTAAATCACATATTTAATTACAATATTTTGGGGGGAGGAAAAAGTGAATTGGGATGCAACACTTTCGTAAAATCATGGTTAAATTTCAATTCTTGGTTGGCTACAAATATGAGTTTAGCAAAATCAGCAAAAAACGTTGTACTAAAATCCATTGGCCATATGGCATTTACAATAAATAGTATTGTGTATTTCATTATTAATTGTAAACTTTTGTGAAAGTTTATATCAGTAAGATTTATAAGAAACTTGTGTATATATACACATATTTTTTTTGAGAACTGGTTGTACCAACAGACCTCTGGATAAGGCTCCTTTATATTGGCATTTACAGTTTGAAAATCAGGCACATGGATTATACATAATAAATCAAAATTCAGAAAAATCTCATAATATGTGGCAAATGTTTACTTAGTAATAAGTAGCAAGCACCCAAGGAGCGACACTGAGAAACGGTCCTCCTCAGCCAGATGTAACCTGATGCAGGAGTAGAATATGAGTTTCACTCACCTCTTCCATGTAAATTAAGTTCAACACCACATGCTTCTTAAATGGAAACACTTCTCAATCTAAACCATGGAACATATTCATATAGTGCCAACTCCCATGATCATTTTTTATGCATGCCTTGTTTACTAAGAAAATCAGCCACAGATATTGCCTATTAAATTATTATTATTTTGAGCTTCTGTGGCCTGCAGTCACACAGAACTAGAATGTGTTTTTAAGGAATATATTAACCCCATGGTAAAAGAGACCACATTTTGTTTTGATCCAATACTGAGTGAGGCAAATGTACTAGCTCACCTTTCCACCTGCCCTATTCTGTACTTGCATATCCTCAGAGAATTTTCTTTTTTAAAAAATTTATTTATTTATTTATTTATGGCTGTGTTAGGTCTTCATTGCTGCGTGCGGGCTTTCTCTAGTTGCGGTGAGTGGGGGCTACTCTTCATTGCGGTGCACGGGCTTCTCAATGCGGTGGCTTCTTTTTTTGCGGAGCACGGGCTCTAGGTGCGTGGGCTTCAGTAGTTGTGGCATGCGGGCTCAGTAGTTGTGGTATACAGGCTCTAGAGCTCAGGCTCAGTAGTTGTGGCACACGGGCTTAGTTGCCCCACAGCATGTGGGATCTTCCTGGACAAGGGCTCAAACCTGTGTCCCCTGCATTGGCAGGCAGATTCTTAACCACTGAGCCACCAGGGAAGTCCCAAAGAATTTTCCAATGGATAGAGGTAATTATCTCCCAATTTTCTGAGAACTCTTTCTTATTTAAATATATTCTTGGTATTCATGGGATAACGTCAATGGTATATCCCTCTAATTATGGTGTTTTACATATTTGACCTTTAACAAATTAAAGCTTCTGTTTCTTAGTACAAAACACAATAGTTATTCCACTGGCAAAGTCAAATATGGATTATTAATACTCTTAATTGAAATCCACTTAAATTGCCCTCTTAAGACATATCACCTGAAGAGAAGCAACAATTAATGATCCATTACTGTGAACTGCAAATCATGGTCACCAACTTCAGTGGTCAGAGAAAAAGTAGTGACAGTAATGGAAGATAGATAATCTGTGCTGTATCCATGTGACACTGAAAAGAGTGTTGCTTTCAGCCCCTAATTTTGGGAGTTCTGTATGGGTTTTGTACCTTTCTCCCAGTCTTCTCCAACTCCCACAACCTGACTCTTCACATCTTGGGGAGGAACTTTCCTAGGATGCCAGATTATTAGTGTTTGAACTAGGAGAGCCCCTGGTAAACTGGTATGGTTCGTTACCTTACTCTCGGTAGAGATCCAAAATGAAGTTAAAGTACAGATCACATAGGAGAAAGGGGCAGGTTAGGATATAGTTATTGGCTGTAAAGTCATGAGGGTAAATGAGATCATCCAAGATTTGTGAACAGGAAAAAGAAACTGGTAAAACAAACAAACAAACATGACACACACCACACAAGACAAGCAACGTTACGGAGCAGGCTGAGAAGGAGAAGCTAATAAAATAAACTAAAAGTTAGAGAGATAATAAGAGAGCCAGGGAACAGGTATGCAAAATTATAGCTAAGTTCTCTTACAAATGGCAACTCAAAGTTTTATCTGTGAGCAGATGAAATTCCTCTTTGATTGGTGTAATCAGCTATTTGAAATCTTAGATACAGTTTATAAGAAATGTTTACTTTGAAAAGCTCATTTACATTGAAAAATATTCTTCAGAATTTTATTAATACAAATACTTTTCTTCAAACAATTATATATCCTTCCTGAGATATTTTTGGATGGTGCTGAGATTTATGTTCCCTCTGCTTACCCTGTTCTACGTGTTATCTGAAAACACCTACTTCTCTGTAAGGAACTCTGCATTACATGATAAAAGTTTCTTCAGAATGGTGGTGGAAAAATACAATAATTATCATAAGTGGTTCATTTGAGCTGTAGAAAGTAGAAAAATAAATTTAAACACCTATTATGTTATTTGTAAAATTGAACATCTCCTTCATATACAGACTGGTTAACTAGGGTTTTGGGCAATGTTTGCAAATTACTGGGTGTACTACCATAATTCTTATAAATTCTACTTTCTTGGAAAAGAAGACCATACTTCAAATAATGTAATAAAGCCACCAAGGAAACATAATGATTACCATACATGCTTGGTATAATAACTTCAAAGCCATGAATCATAGTATTTACCTTTTTCTCTCATTTCAAGGGGTGAGTAAAGGCTGAAAATGGGTTGTTAAAACATCTTAATTTTTCTTTCTATAGACATCCACAAGCATTTAAAAGCAGCCAAAACTACTCTCCAGAATCCTTAGACACTCAAAGTCATTTTTAAGTTTGTAGTGAAAACTCAATCTTAAATTTACAGAATCACCCTTTATACACAGGTAACATTTCCAGAAACCTCTTCTCTCTTGACTGCAGTTATAGACATGAAAAATACCTCCAAGTGGTGAAAACTGAAGAAGCCCAGGTACTTCACTTCATAGATGAGATTCTCAGGCCTTTGCTGTCTTACTATTACTTAACCTACTGGTCTCACATAGCCTACATATCTTACGTATTTATTGCATTGATTTTCTATTGTCGTATTTACAATTTCTCTTTCTATTGCCCTATTAATCTATTGCCCTACAATGTAAGCTCAATCTTGTGTGTTTCTCATTGATTATCCCAAGATGTACCTGTAAGTGTTCCATGATTATTGTTGCATAAATGGTGTTGGATATAACAAATAAACAAATAGTACAGCATGACTGGTGGTCTGGCTTGTGTCCCTCCTACATGAAAGTCTTTTTTGTTGGCCATGCTGGGCAGCTTGTGGGATCTTCGTTCCCCAACCAGGGATCGAACCCAGGCCCTCGGCAGTGATAGCACAGAGTCTTAACCACTGGATCGCCAGGGAATTCCCTACATGAAAGTCCTGAGTGGTGGGCTTTGGGAGGGCAGGCAAGGGCGGGCATCCCACACTCTGAACACCAGGCTTCAAAAGGAAGCCTCTGCTGCCAAGGTCCTCTCAGATGTCTTCCTTGTGCCCAGAAGCTCTTTGCAAGATGTCCTTAGGAAGTTGTTTTCAGAGCCTATGAGCTTCCCTCTAGCCTTGACTCACACCCACACAGTAACTCAACCAGGGCTCCAAGCACTGGAGTCCCCTTCCACCTTCCCTCTTATCACTTCTCTGTTTCCTCCAAATGTAATGAAATGAGAAATTCCTAGCCTTCTTCATTCACCGGACTCCCTTATTTCCTCAGCACTCAAAAAACCATTTAGACTTGGGGGGCAGAGTATCTTGAAAGAGCTTAAAGCCCAGGGCTACAAAGGATGGTATTTCCAACACATGATGAGTCAAAGAAAGTTTGGGGAAAGGGGAGGGGTCAGTATCACCTGGGTCCCCAGTTATAATCACCTCAATTCTTTGGAAAAAAGAACTCTGAGTTTCAACTAATTAAAATGCTGAGGACAATTTGGAAAGTGACATAGTCAACCCATTTATAAGTTGTGTTCCACTTATATGGCCTTGTCTCTTCTTTCACATTCTTCTAATTACTTCTTCCCTGTCCATGCTACTTAAAATTGCAAACCGCCTCTTATCTCAATAATCCCTATTCTCCTCTCTTGCTTCCTTAACACCATCTGAGATATTTTATGTCAGATGCATATTTTATGCATTTATTCTGTTTATTATTTCCCCTATTCCATTAGAATATCAGCTCCATGAAGCTAAGGACTTTGTTTTGCTACCCCAGGACCTAGAATTGTTCCTGACACATCGTGAATTTTCAGTAATTACTCATTGACTGAAGGAGTGAATAATCTAATTGACACACTGCACTCTCCATTTATGAACTATTATAATACACCTCTTCATCCACAGTGTGATGTAATGATTTACAGCATTGAAATATGATTGACAGGGCTAACTCTCACATTTTCACTCTCACAGTAGTTGCTCATGGATCTTGTCTAGCAGTCCACATCTTTTGGGGCTTCCCTCATCTCCAAGCTTATAAGTCATTATACTCTTACTTTCTTCCTTATTCAACCTATACCCCACTCTCCTTTGTGTCAAATTTCTACTCCCCAGTTCACTAAACCCTGCTAATTTTGGCCTATCACACTTGTCCTGCAGTTTCCCAAACCTACATCCTTGAATCTACCTTATATCCTTGAGCAGCCAATCACCATGGGAGAAAATATGACTGTGTGGGTGCTCTTACAAGGTTACAGCTTTGAACTTCAGCTGGGACCTCAATGCTGCTTGGCTGGGTTTGTCACTGATATGTTCTCTGTCCTGTCCTCTATTCCTCTACATGGGCAATTACAGACATTTACATTTCAAGCATCCCAAGTTTCCCTGACTCCCTTCACTTTTCATTAAGGAAAGACTTCATCTCATATTTTGAAGAGAAAGTAAAAACTATCAGGTGTGAATTTCCTTAACTTTCACCTACCTTCACTTACCAACTTATCTCTCCCCACATCCCCTGCTCATAGGCCTTCTTTGCATTCCCACATTGGGTGGTCTGATCCTCAGATACTGACCAAATGACCCATATTGGGACTGGAGCAAAGACAGTAGTGTCTACTCCAGACCGCATAGATTAGAGAGGATTCTAAATTCATTGTCAACATGTAGCACCATTACATCATGTTTTACAATTAAAGAAAATTCTAATATTTTCTATGACTGAAATTTCATTTTCAAAAAAATAATGTGATAAAAAATAACCTCAAAAATTGTCATTATAATTTAGTAAATTATATTAAGACCTAAAAATATGCTCTTATCTTTTGCTGCACTTCTAAAAATTGATTTCAAAATAATAATTAGAGCAGTAGATAGATTCAGGTAATATGTACACATGTATAAATAATGTCAGAAAACTGTAAATAAGCTAAATACTCATCCATAAGGATTAGATATACTATAATAAATTTATATTATAAAGTTTTTACACAACCATTAAATGGTATATTAGATTTCTAATTCCATGAAAGTGATCAATATGTAATGCTTTTTGAAAAATAAATTGCATAAAACTATATATAGAATTTAACACTATTTTGAAAATATATATCCAAAAGATATACTCCAAATTATTAAAGTTTATCTCTCGGTTATGAAATTATAGGGGATTTTAATTTTATTCTTTATGTGTAATATTATTTCAAAAAAATAATAAATGTAGAGTTTAAAAGCACATTTTGAAGCATGCATATTTTGACTTTTAATTTTAGAAAAAATATACATATGCACACATATATGTGATTATATATAAAGAGTACTTTGGCTTGTTAATGTCGTGTGAATTGTATATCATCTATATAGCTAAGAAAAATCAGAGTGCTTTAAAGAAATCCTAAAAATGGATCAAGAAAGCTGACAAAAGTTAAATATTCTGGCATTGAGACCTTGCTTATTTTCATAAAATACAATTCTTAAATTTTCACTTTCCTCTGTTCACATAAAGACTAATAAATCTCATTCAGCCCCACTGCATTGGTTTCATTATCCAAACAGGCATTTCCCCTTCCTCATGACAGGAGGGGGCTTTTTAAGCTGACCAAGCACAAAAGATTTTTCCTCCTAATTTCCCCATCTTGACATGAATGAATAATAACCATCCTTCCACCTGGAACTAGGTCTCATTCTAAAGGGTATTAAAACCTCCTGAAAATATATTAATGCTCCAGTCTGAAGCTATCTTAGGGAAAGTGTTATAGTATAAAGTCTGAAAAATCAGAAATCCACCCTTGTTTTGCATGTGGAAGTCAGATGGGACAATCATTTATTGTGGAGAAAAAAGGTATGCTCTATTGGGCTGTTACAAAAGCTGTAATTTTATTTTGAAGTTCTCAAGTTTTGTTCTCCTGGTTTATGGTTTTTATGCTAAAATTATGGCTTTGTAATGGGTTGTGAGGCATATGTTATGCACTATCATAATTATAAGCTATTACAGTTCATTCTTTGTATCAGGATGGTTTTATGGACATTTAAATGAAGTTTCTGACAATGAAGCTAAAGCTCTAATAGTACTACATTATGGCTACACCTGGTGGTATGCATTCTCTCCGTTTTTCGATTATAAACCATTGGTGGGGGAGGAAGGTGGGGTTTAAAACCCCAGCTGCTTGCCTTACAATGTGCTCCAGCAGGACATGTAGATTTATCAATCCATTTGTATTTAAATAACTTATACGCTTTTTGCTTCACTGAGCCATAAAACCACCAAAGAGAAAAATCACCCTGGTGATTTCAAGTTCTTTTTGCCAAGGAAGACAACTTGAAAGTTTGAAAACGTAAACCACAGTGAGTCACTCATCCTTTTCCCTTGACGTGGAAAAACAGCTTTGACCTGTTATTGCTTACTCTCCAATGTTTACTTATTAGAAATGATCTGTTAGCATGTGCCAGGGTCATTTTTCACAGTATTTATGATATTTACTATGCATTTGGTTTCTTATTTCTGTCTTGAAGGCTATTGAAAATAGTCACCTTATTCTCAATCTCCTGCAGCTGATGAGAACACATTTTCCAGCTGGGGCATTGACTAAGTAGACTCTTGAATGAGGTGTAATTAATAATTTTTTCTATTGAAGTGTAGTTGATTTACAATGTTATGTTAGTTTCAGGTGTACAGCAAAGAGATTCAGTAATACATATATATATATTCTATTTTCAGATTCTTTTCCATTATAGGTTATTACAAGATATTGTGCCACACTGTAGGTCCTTGTTGTTTATCTATTTTATATAGAATAGTGAGTATATGTTAAACATCCCATGTGGCAGTAGAGTTTTATCATAGGTGACAAAGTGGCCAAGGTTTCAGTAGCTGTGTAAAGGAATTCCACTGAAGTCAATGAAGAATTATGTAACGATATGGAAACAGAATTAAATACTGAATGCCAAATTTCCAATTTAAATGACCTTCAAGAAAAAAACGAAGAAAATCCAATTGAGAAAAAAAAAATGCACTAAGAAGACATTATGTGCTCCCACAAAGCAAGAATGTGAGAAGAAGCACTTACTTAGTACTCCTGTAGCCCCTTAATTCAAGCCTTATTATGCGTAGGAATTAGAGTCCATATGGTCTTCTATCAAATTGTTCCACATCGCTGGGAAAGTATTAATTTCATCAATGTGAGCGAAGTATTTTTAAATCATTCCTGAGAAAATGCAGCCTTCTAAAAAAAATACAACGTATTCTTTGAAAAGAAGTCTATGGCATCATAAAAATATCTCACCCATGTTTGGTTGCAGAATCCATTTGGCTTCTATCTAAAGTACTCTCAGTTCTTGCATATTTTAACACTTCCATAAAAGCTGTAAGTGGGGGGGGGTGCAGTCTGTTTTTACTCGACGCTATAGAATTCACTAATGAAGACAAGAATGAGGAATTCCAAATACATAAACAGTCCCCAGTGGATGAAGAAATGAATCCTGCCATGTTGATAATTGCCCAGCAAGACTCAAATCTCAGACACCTGACCTAACTCTTTCCTACAACACAGGAAGTACCAGTAGGCATTTTTTATAGGGTATTATTGCATTATAATTATCCACATCATAAAAATGATTCAGTTGCAAACTTTTGTACATTTAAGCAACCATTTTGACTGATTTTGTGCTAGAGGAATTATCTGGTTAATTGATTAGCCATAAGTATTGATTTGGTAGTTGAAGTTATATTCACATTAAAGCTATCTTCTGTTGTATATATAACCCAAGTGAATCTTAAGAACATTACCTATGTATATCTCTGGAAAAGGGCACAGCACTTCAAACCAATTGGGCATAATATTTCTGGGCAGTTATTATTGTTGATTACGTTGGTTTGTGTGTGGAAAGTGAAGGATAAGACCTGTGGATCAAACTGTTATTCTAACGTCTAATTTACACACTAGTGAAACTGCATGGCTAAAGCTAAGAAAGAAAGGGCAGTTTCTTTGCTTACGTAAGCTTAGAAAGTAGATGGTGTAAAAACAACATTGTAGTTAGAACAAAAGAAAAGAGTAAAAATATCAGGAATACAATTATTCCACTATCTAGCCCCAGAAATATTTATAAAGGCTGGTCCATTGTTCCATACGCATTCATTGTGAATATGCTTACAGAATTATCTAATGTTAGGAAACTTGTACTCTAAAATAGTGTTTCGCAACTTCTTTGATAAGAATCAACTGGGGAGCTTATTAAAACAAATTAAAAAAAACACATTTCTGGGTGGCTCACTCGGAGATTCTTGGAATGTACGTTTTGTGTTTTAATAAGCTCTTTTTTCCCCATGACTCATGATTCTTTTGATCTGAGAAATTTGAGAAAAATTATTCCAAAATTACTGATAAGAAAAATGAAGGCCAATATTTTACTAGATCTGTAAAACAAAATGAAAAATCAAATAACAATATTTTTCTTAAAAAATAAATTGTTGTAATAAATTTAAGGGTTAAGACTCTATACAGGACACCTGTATAATGAGGATAAATTTTCATTAGCTAATGTTTCAATTTATTTGTTGAAGATTACTTTAGCATTCTCAGATTTCAAAATTAGTTGAATGAATGAATTAGATATATTTTTTCACTTAAAGGAAAATATATCCAAATTATGCATTTACAAGTAAAGATTTTAAAAATATTTTATTACCAAGTAATTGATGTTACTTGAAGAAGAGTCAAGATTAGGATATAAAGGATAAATTAAAAATCATCTATAATCTAATTTCCTACAATTAACTGTTATTAACACTTCATTGAATATATTTCTAGACAATTTTTAGTCATAGAATCTTAATATAGTTAGGTGGTTTCTCAACATATCTTAATTCAACCTTTCTTTTTTTCTCTCATGTGGTTGGAGGGTAGAAAGGGCATGCTGGCAGCTAGCAGAATAAGTTGGTGGGAAATAGAGAACTAATACATTTTTGTTATCTAACTCTCCTGCATATCATTTTCATACACTGTATGTAAGAACATGTAGTTTTCATTCTTTAAATCTTTGTTTCAAATACTAGCTAACCTTAGTTTATCTTTATAATGGCTAAAAAGGAATATAAGAGGATGAGTCTTGCTTTTTTAGTTTAGCTTTCTGATAATACCCTCCAACCAGGCTATTGTTTGGAATGAAGCAGCCACAAAGTTGCCACTGGTCATCTATGCCTTGCTCCATGTCTTACTTCTAATTAGAGCAGTCATTATCAATGAGGACCACAGAGAGAGCATCACATCCCAGAATATGTCTTTGTGTAAGGGATAAGCATTCCCAAGCCCTCCTAAGGTCAGAGATTTATTTTAATTAAACTTAACTATTGATGAGCCTTTTGAGAAACCCAAATTGCTTAGAAAATAAGTATTTTTCACTTTTTCTATGAAGAAAGAGAACTATCTTTACTAATTTTATCACAGAAATCCTCTTTTTTTAAAACTTTATTGAGGAATAATCGACAAATGTAATTGTATATATTTAAAGTGTGCAGCATGATGATTTGATATAAATATATATTGAGAATGATTACCAAGATCAAGCGAATTAAAACATCCATAATCTTGGGCTTCCCTGGTGGCTCAGTGGTTGAGAATCTGCCTGCCAATGCAGGGGACACGGGTTCGAGCCCTGGTCTGGGAAGATCCCACATGCCGCGGAGCAACTAGGCCCGTGAGCCACAACTACTGAGCCTGCGCGTCTGGAGCCTGTGCTCCGCAACAAGACAGGCCGCGATAGTGAGAGGCCTGTGCACCGTGATGAAGAGTGACCCCCACTTGCCGCAACTAGAGAAAGCCCTCGCACAGAAACGAAGACCCAACACAGCCATAAATTAAAAAAAAAAAAAAAAAAATCCATAATCTCACATAGTTAACTTTGCGTGTGCATGTATGTGGTGAGAATGCTTAAGGTCTACTCTCAGCAACTTTTAAGCATGCAATGCTGTGTCATTACATTAGTCGCCGAGCTGTACATTAAATCTTCAGAACTTACTCTTCTTATAGTGGAAAATGTGTATTCTTTGAACTACATCAACCCATTTTTAATTCCCCCAGCCCCTGACAATCACCATTCTATTTTTCAATCATTCTATTATTTCTATGAAATCAGCTTTTTTCTTTTTGGATTCCACATATAAGTGATACCATACAGTATTTGTCTTTCTCTGTCTGGCTTATTTCACTTAGCATAATGACCTCCACATTCAACCATGTTGTCACAAATGGCAGGATTTCCTTTCTTTAATGCTGAATAATATTTTATTGTATAAATATATACTACTGTTTCTTTACCTATTCATCTGTCAAAGGACATGTAGGTTGTTTCTATGTCTTGGCTATAGTGAATTATGATGCAATGAACACAGGTGTGCAAATATCTCTTTGAGATGCTGATTTCAGTTCCTTCTGACATATACCCAGAATTGGGATTGCTGGATTATGTGGCAGCTTCTTCCACCCTTCCCACTCACACCATGCAGCCCTGAGTTTATCTGTTGTATTCCTTGCAACCAAGCAGGGGAGTCAGGTAGAATGCATGGGCATTTGGAAGGACAATTCAAGGGTAGATGGAAGACATGACAAATGGCTGCTTGAACACTTGACAATTTCACTAGTCCTGAGTGAGGAGGGTTTCTTTCTTAGCCCAGTCAGAAGTTGTACAAGTTGTTGAGCCTGGAACACCCTGCTTCTAATGCAGTTTTTGTTTGCTTATTTGCTTGTTTGTATATTTTTCACTCAGGAAACATGTGACTTTTTCTAGCTCTTCTTCATCTTTCTTTTTTTACATGTATTTTCTGCCATTCTCTTTGATTTTTTTTCTACCATGAATGAATTTCTTTTTAGTCACTTGCATCTCTTACCCATTTTCAACTCAGCTTTCTAAAGCCCTCTGAGTGGAATAAGTACTCAGAGGTCCATCCCACATCTTGGAACACTGTGTGTGCAACCTGCTGTGAACATTTTAAGAGAAGATGGCAGGTCTCTCTGCCCTTTTCATCAAAAATGTTCCCCAAAGACTTAAATTTTATCAAGTGTTCTATCTGGCAAACGGTTATAAATTTATATAAACATCTACTAAGTAACCATGCAATTAGTGAAAATGATGAAATCCTTGTAATATCATTGGGATGTGAATTCTAACAGTCCTGGGATGCTCGTGTTTAATTTGGGAAGCAGTGATTTCTCATGGGGGTGACTCTGAGCCAAATAGGAATGTTTCAGCAGGGGGATAGATAGTATAACTGTCTACAGATTCATCTTGCATGTGGGTACCAAATTCTCATCCTTCAGAGGCACCCCTGACATTCCATGAGCCCACCAGCTGTTCCAGGGGCTGCTTGGGAGTTTCAGTCCATTCTAGTAGAATGAGTTCCATACACCAATGCTGTTTACATGTCCACAGTTGTTCTATCAACCTAAAATGAACAAGCTAAATTCAATTTCTGATAGGAAGGATCTGTACCTCAGAAACATGTAAGTTAGCAGAGGCATTAAGAGATAGGAGGATTTTTCAGAATAAAAGATAGGCTGATGTGACATAATTGACACCAATTTGTAAACAAGGAAATATATCCACAGAATACAAATGGCTGAAAGTAAAAGAAACTGTATTTCATACAGAGAAGTAAAATAATTATCTGAGAAATATGTATACACTTTTTTAAAAGACACAAACCATATTTGAAATTAATGACATAACAATTATGACCAACGTAGCTTGGGGACTGGGTAACCATAGTAAGGGCAATATTATCTGGATAAATAATTTTCTTTTCTTCTTTTAAAATGTAGAAACATGATCAGCAGAAATCTAATTAGAAATCACACTCCAAATTTCAGTGAATTCTTGAGTAGCTCAAATTTCTTTTCTACTTAAAAGTATTTCTAAATGAAAGAGAAGAAAATTCAGGGATGAATTTCTGATATAATTAGCTTTTAACCTATATCTCTGAAATAGGCTATGGTTTATGTAATACATTATGTAAGTAAATCAAGATAAATAACCTTTTTTTCTTTAAAAAGGGGAAGAGGAACAGATTGCTTAGAAGTCTTGAAATGTGAATTATGCCAAATGGTCCTATGGGAATTATCTCTCTTAGTTCAAAATGATTCCCTTGGGAAACAGTGAATTTCATTCCTTAATAAGCATAATGAGATTTTTATATAGTACAGAAGCTGTTGTCAAAGGGTGTAGGGACATGCTGCAGAGCTTTTAAAGCTAAGATTTCTTTTTTTTTTTTTCAAACATCTTTATTGGAGTATAATTGCTTTACAATGTTGTGTTAATTTCTGCTGTATCACGAAGTGAATCAGCTATACATATTCATATATCCCCATATCCCTTTCCTCTTGCATCTCCCCCCAACCGTCCCAATCCCACCCCAATCCCACTACCTCTGTGTGGTCACAAAGCACGGAGCTGATCTCCCTGTGCTATGCGGCTGCTTCCCACTAGCTATCTATTTTACATTTGGTAGTATATATAACTCCATGCCACTCTCTCACTTTGGCCCAGCTTACCTTTCCCCTTCCCCTTGTCCTCAAGTTCATTATCTACATCTGCATCTTTATTCCTGTCCTGTCCCTAGGTTCTTCAGAACGTTTCTTTTTTTTTAGATTCCATATATATGTGTTAGCATATGGTACTCATTTTTCCCTTTCTGACTTACTTCACTCTCTATGACAGTCTCTATGTCCCTCCACCTCTTACAAATAATTCAGTTTCGTTTCTTTTTATAGCTGAGTAATATTCCATTGTATATATGTACCACATCTTCTTTATCCATTCATCTGTTGATGGACACTTAGGTTGCTTCCATATCCTGGCTATTGTAAATAGTGCTGCAATGAGCATTGTGGTCCATGACTCTTTTTGAATTATGGTTTTCTCAGGGTAAATGCCCAGTAGTGGGATTGCTGGGTCATATGATAGTTCTATTTTTAGTTTTGAAAGAACCTCCATACTGTTCTCTATAGTGGCTGTATCAATTTATATTCCCACCAACAGTGTAAGAGGGTTGCCTTTTCTCCAAAACCTCTCCAGGTTTATTGTTTGTAAATTTTTTGATGATGGCCATTCTGACTGGTGTGAGGTGATACCTCATTGTACTTTTGATTTGCATTTCTCTAATGATTAGTGATGTTGAGCATCCTTTCAAGTGTTTCTTGGCAATCTGTATATCTTCTTTGGAGAAATGTCTATTTAGGTCTTCTGCCCATTTTTGGATAAGGTTGTTTGTTTTTTTGATGTTGAGCTGCACGAGCTGCTTGTATATTTTGGAGATTAATCCTTTGTCAGTTGCTTCATTTGCAAATTTTTTTCCCTTTCTGAGGGTTGTCTTTTCATCTTGTTTATGGCTTCCCTTGCTGTGCAAAAGCTTTTAAGTTTCATTAGGTTAGATTTGTTTGTTTTTGTTTCTATTTCCATTTCTCTAGGAGGTGGGTCCAAAAAAGTCCTGCTGTGATTTATGTCATAGAGTATTCTGCCTATGTTTTCCTCTAAGAGTTTTATAGTGACTCATCTTACGTTTAGGTCTTTAATCCATTTTGAGTTTATTTTTGTGTATGGTGTTAGGGAGTGTTCTAATTTCATTCTTTTACATGTAGCTGTCCAGTTTTCCCAACACCATTTATTGAAGAGGCTGTCTTTTCTCCACTGCATATTCTTGCCTCCTTTATGAAAAATAAGGTGACCAAATGTACATGGGTTTATCTCTGGGTTTTCTATCCTGCTCCATTGATCTATATTTCTGTTTTTGTGCCAGTACTATACTGTCTTGATTACTGTAGCTTTGTAGTACAGTCTGAAATCTGGCAGTCAGATTCCTCCAGCTGTGTTTCTCTTTCTCAGGATTGCATTGGCTATGTGGGGTCTTTGGTGTTTCCATACAAATTGTGAAATTCTTTGCTCTAGTTCTTTGAAAAATGCCATTGGTAATTTCATAGGAATTGCATTGAATCTGTAGATTGCTTTGGGTAGTATAGTCATTTTCACAATGTTGATTCTTCCTATCCAAGAACATGGTATATCTCTCCATCTGTTTGTATCATTTTTAATTTCTTTCATCAGTGTCTTAAAGTTTTCTGCATACAGGTCTTTTGTCTCCATAGGTAGGTTTATTCCTAGGTATTTTATTCTTTTTGTTGCAATGGTAAATGAGAGTGTTTCCTTAATTTCTCTTTCAGATTTTTCATCATTAGTGTATAGGAATGCAAGAGATTTCTGTACATTAATTTTGTATCCTGCTACTCTACCAAATTCATTGATTAGCTCTAGTAGTTTTCTGGTAGCATCTTTAGGATTCTCTATGTATGGTATCATGTCATCTGCAAACAGTGACAGTTTTACTTATTTTCCGATTTGGATTCCTTTAATTTCTTTTTCTTCTTTGATTGCTCTGGCTTAAACTTCCAAAACTATGTTGAATAATAGTGGTGAGAGTGAGCAACCTTGTCTTGTTCCTGATCTTAGTGGAAATGCTTTCAGTTTTTCATCATAGAGAACGATGTTGACTGTGTGTTTGTCATCTACGGCCTTTATTATGTTTTCGTAAGTTCCCTCTATGCCTACTTTCTGGAGGGTTTTTATCATACATGGGTGTTGAATTTTGTCGAAAGCTTTTTCTGCATCTATTGAGATGATCATATGGTTTTTCTCCTTCAATTTGTTATTATGGTTTATCACATTGATTGATCTGCATATACTGAAGAATCCTTGCTTTCCTGGGTAAACCCCACATGATCATGGTGTATGATCCTTTTATTGTGCTGTTGGATTCTGTTTGTTAGTGTTTTGTTGAGGATTTTTGCCTCTATGTTCATCAGTGATATTGGCCTGTAGTTTTCTATTTTTGTGATATCTTTGTCTGGTTTTGGTATCAGGGCGATGGTGGCCTCGTAGGATGAGTTTGGGAGTGTTCCTCCCTCTGCTATATTTTGGACAAGTTTGAGAAGGATAGGTGTTAGCTCTTGTCTAAATGTTTGATAAAATTCAACTGTGAAGCCAACTGGTCCTGAGCTTTTGTTTGTTGGAAGATTTTAAATTACAGTTTCAATTTCAGTGCTTGTGATTAGTCTGTTTATATTTTCTCTTTCTTCCTGGTTCAGTCTCAGAAGGTTGTGCTTTTCTAAGAATTTGTCCATTTCTTCCAGGTTGTCCATTTTATTGGCATATAGTTGCTTGTAGTAACCTCTCATGATCCTTTGTATTTTTGCAGTGTCAGTTGTTACTTATCCTTTTCCATTTCTAATTCTGTTGATCTGAGTCTTTTCTTTTTTTTTCTTGATGAGTCTGGCTAATGGTTTATCTATTTTGTTTGTCTTCTGAAAGAACCAGCTTTTAGTTCTATTGATCTTTGTTATTTTTTCCTTCATTTCTTTATCATTTATTTCTAATCTGATATTTATGATTTCTTTCCTTCTTCTACCTTTTGGGTTGTTTTTGTTCTTCTTTCTCTAGTTGCTTTAGGTGTAAGGTTACATTGTTTATTTGAGATGTTTCTCGTTTCTTGAGGTAGGATTGTATTGCTCTAAACTTGCCTCTTAGAACTGCTTTTGCTGCATCCCATAGGTTTTGGTTCATCGTGTTTTCATTGTTATTTGTTTCTAGGTATTTTTTGATTTCCTCTTTGATTTCTTCAGTGATCTCTTAGTTATTTAATAGTGTATTATTTAGGCTCCATGTGTTTGTATTTTTTACAGATTTTTCCTGTAATTGGTATGTAGTCTCATAACGTTGTGGTTGGAAAAGATACTTGATAAAATTTCAATTATCTCAAATTTACCAAGGCTTGATTTGTGACCCAAGATATGGTCTATCCTGGAGAATGTTCCATGAGCACTTGAGAAGAAAGTGTATTGTGCTTTTTTTGGATGGAATGTCCTATAAATATCAATTAAAACTATCTTGTTGAGTGTGTCATTTAAAGCTTGTATTTCCTTATTTATTTTCATTTTGGATGATCTGTCCATTGGTGAAAGTGGGGTGTTAAAGTTCCAAATGAAACTGAAAGACTGTAAAATACACTATCGTTAAGAAAAAAATTCCATCTGGATAAAGTAAATGCTTTTATATACCTTCCTGCTATAAATACTGGCCCAAAGGTGTGAATTTTGTATCTACTTTTATATTTCCAAAGTAAAATCTATTTTGACTTCAACAGAAGTTGGAGCAAAGTGCAAAGGAAAAAGAAATGTTGCTGTGAGTTTTGTACATTATAATCTTTTACAGAAACAGGTTTCACAATTTCTCTCTCCCAACTGCTCTGTGCAGAAATTTAAAAAGGGGTCTTTGAGTGACAAGAACTGAGATAAGGAATACTATAGATTCAGAGCACCAGTATGCCCAGTAACAGAGACATTTTGACATGCACTTGGACTATATACTTACTCTCAAAACAGACAACTCACCCACTTCGGGTCTATGTGGTCAATAAACAGCACATGTGATCATGCTTTGCCATTGTCAAGTGCTACTGATATCTGCCGCTTTCAAAGCTCTGTCCAAGCCATAATAAAGGTAAATTTTTTGCAAGATACATGGTCCATGACATTCCTTTGAGGCACTGTTGAGTCAGAAAACTGGCAATAAAGCTGAGACCCTGAGTTATCTAATCTCTCACCATCACTTTATTAACAATCCTGCGTCTTGCTATCGCTTTCTGAATAATGACTTACACTAACAGAAATTCTGGCTCTTGCCTTTCAATAAATTCTAAGGATACATTTCCTGGGGAACTATGCTTTTGTGTGTGTTTCTTTTCTTATTCATGCATTCGTATTTTAGACATACATGGGCACTTGCTTGTAAGCTTTTAGCTACTTCATTTAATTCTGTGCTTTTTGGAGTAAGTAGATAAGTAATAAATGAAAGCAAAGGCTTTGTAACAATACGGGTCCAATTCCAAGCAAACTCTAATATTTATCAGCTATGTGGCAGTGGGATAGCTGTTTATCATCTCTAAGCTTTAGTTTGCTCTTCTAAAAAATAAGAATGGTAGCATCTATCTCATAAGATAATTAACTGGAGGGATTATAATAACCTAATAATATATATAAAGCACTTACCACAGTAGTTGGCACTTACAGAGCGCTCAGCTTATATATATGTAAAAACTTTTTAGTACCTAAGCTATTCTCCACTAGAATAGAGGTACCTTGGGAAGTGGTGCTAACTTTCCTACTTCAGCACTAAAGTAGACACACTACACTCCAGGTGGCTGAATCTACAACCATCATCAACACATTAGTGAGAAGGCTACTCTGTAATGTGACTGTGGCCCACAGCTCTCTCAGTATAGAGCTGAGCAGAGTCAAGGTTAGGAGCAGGCCAGTGAGCTAAGGATTCAGGTACAGTGTAGGATTCTGATTTTTATTGGCAATTCAGATATTTTGTTCATCATAGATATTTTTTGCATTAATTTTAGATTTTTGAGATATTGAATTAAAATGTTATTTATCTTGATTCCTATCTTTTTTGGTGTCCCCTCAAATTGTATAGCCTAAACGAATACCTCACTTGCTTCACCCTAGTTCCAAGCTTGGCTCCTGAGTCTTATGGCCCCCTCTCTCCTCACCCTAGCACATTTAGAATAGTGTGAGTTCCTTTTCCCCTTGAGCTAGCTTTCATCAGTTGAATATGATGACCCCCAGCTCATTGCTGACTCATCAGGCCCACCATCAGCAGTCATTAGTGATCCTCCTGTGCTAGGAAATTGAGTGCAATTTTAGCTCAATTTATGGTGCCCAGTATGAGCCAGTGTCTCCACCCAGGCATGTATTCCTGAATTCTATCAAGTTATATGGCAATGAGAAGGGACTTCTACCCAACTCCATAGGACATTTGTGAAAGATAAGGTTATCAGTGATCTTCAGCCCCCTAGAACAGCTGTCTCCAACCCTTTTGGCACAAGGGACCAGTTTCGTGGAAGACAATTTTTCCGCATACGGGGTGTGGGGGAGAGGGTTCAGGCAGTAATGCGAGCGATGGGGAGCGGCAGATGATGTTTTGCTTGCTCACCTGCTGCTCACCTCCTGCTGTGCGGCCTGGTTCCTAACAGGCCTCGGACTGCTACCGGTCTGTGGCCCAGGGGTTGAGGACCCCTGCCATAGAACATTTAAGAGTTCATCTAATCTCAGGTTACAATCACTGTCCCTTGTCTTGTGAAAATCTGGACTCTGAATTCTAATGAAAATAATAAAATATCTAACTAAATTCCATCCTCAGAGAAGATTAGGCATTGGAAGAAAACTGGCACAATGCTTAGAGAATGCGTTCAATCATTCAGCATTATCACAGCTCTGATTGTTGTCACTTCGTGTTATCAGTTCCATTTGATAAGTTAAAAAGTTGAAGGACAGAGAGATTTATTTACAAAGAATCCCAGTGGAAATTAGAATCAAAGTTATAAAAAGCATTTATAGCTAGAGCTAACTTTTAAATCTGAGATTTTTTAGTCCTTTTCCTAGCCCTTGCAATTACATTGCTTGAGGTGCTCTCCAATTTCCAGTGTAGGAAGGATAAAATGTTATCACAATGCTTTCATGTGGCATGAGTTATGCTCCCCAGTCCCAGCCACAGATATCCACCTAATTTTGGCAAAGTCAAAGATGCTCATATTTGTCAGGTTACAGAGTGACCTACTGTCCTGGTCTTAGCACTGAAAATCCTGCAACCCAGGAAGACCGGGAAGGTTAGTCACCATAGTTGCTAACCAGAAATGTCCTCCACATTGCAAATGCACATTGATTTTTCTTTCCTCACTATTCTTCTTAGTTAATTCACATTTTTAATGATTCACCCAAAAAACACTTGTTTAATTTCAGCATTTGATATTCAGAAATGAATCAATCGTTACTCTTAGCTAATATTTTGAATTTATGATAAGAGATCAGCCTTTGAAATACCAAAGAAAACCATGGGAAAAGTGTGGAAATAGCAAATTGTACCTGTCTTGTCTGAAAACAACCACAAAAAATAACGGAGCAAAATTTAAAGATGCTCTAAATATATATTATGAAATTATAACTATATAACCACCAGCTTAAAATGCAGGTTATATCATGTTAACATTCCAGGTGAATCTCTGGGCTATCTCCCCAGTGCTGCTCTTGTCAGTTAAAACTCATATTCCATTATTCATCCATTTCTCAAACTTTCACTGACCATCTTTTTTCTGTGCAATGCACTGTACAGTTATGGAGACTATAAAGGCAAATAAGAGAGTTCAGGCTTGTAGCTCAAAAAGGGGGATTAAAATCAATGCAATACAGAGTAAGAGGTGCCATAGCTGAAGTCTGTACAGCTGGAGACAAAAAAGCAGGGGAAAAGTTTAACTTATTTCCAGGAATGTTGGTCCCAATTTGGCCAATATTTTCCAAATTTTAAAGTCTTTTCTAATGCCCTGCCTGTGTTTTCTATACATCTCAAAATTCTATACATCCTTCATAGCCAAACCAAAAGTTGTAGGAAACATGTCTTAAACCCCAATCAAGATTAAATATTCATTTGTCTAAAATTCCACAATTAGAATTTATTTTAGTATAGCATATGCATTAATGTATTCATGACTAGTTATATATTACAAAAAAAGATGGTTACCTCACACCATACACAAAATATATTCTAAATACATTAGAGCACTAAATATTTAAAAATCAACAGAAAAAATTAGTAGGCAGTATTTCTCTGGCCTTACAATAGAGAGAATATTTTTCAGCATTACAGCAATAAAACAAAAATCATAAAGATAAAATATCAGTTAGAACTCTGGTTGAATTTAGCAAAAACCCATATAAAATTAGTTTAAGTTGAAAAGGGGAATTTATTATATGTATATTGAGATGCAGAAGTAAGGATGTGGCTGGACCCCAGAAATAACTAGAAGCAGAGACCTGACCCCATTAAGATATTTTTAATCTCTGCTCTCTTCTGCATATCTCCTTCATTCTAATCACTGCACATCGTCCCTCCATTTTTCCATCAATATGGTGAAAGGCAGTCAGTGTGCTGACAGCTGCTGAGCTTCCAGTTTTGTGGGTTGGGTACCAGAAGAGAGATGGACTTACTTTCTCTTGGTCCTCATATAAAAGTCCAGCAAAAGAGATGAGCATATGTTGAAACACTCAGCTGTCACTAGAGCATAATACGGCCACTCCTGTCTCACCACAAGAATGGTATGGAAGCATGAGTGGGAAACAGGTTCCAAAAAGAAAAGGAGTAAATATCTTCATTATAAAAAGATAGATAAAATTACATTAAAATATAAAATTTCATGATCAGAAAAAATAGTTAAATAAAATTAAAAGGCATAGCAAAATAGAAAATGTATCTCAAACAATCATGGGAAGATAATTTATTTCCTTAATGCATATGTGTATAAGATAAATATAGATACTCCACTCAAAATGGATAAGAACCAGGAATTAAGAATGGGAGAAAGAACACTTACAATGAAATACAACAGGACATTGTGGGGAGATGTTCAGGTTCATTAATAGTCAATGAAATGTGAATTTAAATAACCATCACTTACAAAGTTTTTGCCTAGGGAATTGATTTTTTTAAATTTACAATGCTGAGAAGTTCAGAGAAATGTGCACTTTTCATACACTCACAGTAGGCACGTGAACTGATGCAATCTTTCTTGAGGGCAATTAGGTAATATGCATCAAGATCTTTTAAAATGAACATAATTGAGGAAATAGATGGGCAAATTGTTTTTCACAAGGATGTATTTATTGAAACATTATTTTTGATAACAAGAATTGGAAATAGAGATATGTCTAACAACAGTTATCTAAATAAACTTTTGTTTATTGAGATGGAATAGTACACATCATTAAAATTATATTTTACTAAATATTAAATAACAAAAATGTCATTAAGAGAAAAATACAAAAATCATACATGCAATATGATTCTAGTATAGATCTATACATTGAAAAAAAAAAAAGATTGGAAGAAAATACACCTAAATCTTGATATTGTTAACTCTCTGAGTGGTAAAATTTGAAATTATTATTTTTTCTCCTTTTTTCTAGATTTTCCAAACTTCCAATAATGTACTTGATCTACTTTCTTTTAAATTAGGAAAAATAAATATTTGAAGAAACTTCAAACTTTGAAATTTAAAAATAACTCTGACTAACTTTTGAGTCAATGAGGATATAATGTATGTATTTTTAAAAAATCTTTAAAATAACAAAAATGCAAAAAACACATGTTAAAATGTTATGGAATACTGCCAAAGCTATACGGAGAAGTAAATATGCAAACTCAAATGTTTTAATAAATTTAAAAAAGGTGTAGACATATTTATACATTTTTTTAACAGCCAAAATTACAGTAAGTACAGTTTGGGTATAAAGAGAGATCCACAAAAGTCACACTGATGTTATTTTTTAATTTCTGAAAAAGGCAAACACATTGATTCCTTGGTATTTATTGTGACAGTGGGAGTTACTGCTTCCTACATTAGATATTTATCATGTTTTTGCCTGACAAAATAGTATGAAAATTAATATATTTGATATGCATCCTCATGTTTTAAGAACACTTTAGCTCAAAAGAACACTCACATATTATGTAATAGCTTAAGCCTTTAATTCAAGTATAGTCAGTGCAATAAGCAAAACAGAAACAATGGATATTTGAAAATGATTACTTTATGAGAGAACTCAACATAATAAACAGAAAATTACGTAATTTGGTAATAGAGCAGAAAGGCAAGTTAGATGTAGATACAAGAAAATAGAATCAATTACATCATATTTTGTTAATTATTCCTTGATAAAGTTGGGGGATAAAATAAATTTAAAAAAAAAGAAAATATTACAAAAGATCAAACTCAACTGTCAAAAAATCTTAACCCCTGAATATATTTAAGAAAAAATATTAATGTGTGACTTGTTTTTGAAAACTATAAAATGAAACTAATATAAATGCTTATGTTCTTAGAAAGATGGGAAGAAAGGTCATTTCCCTAGCAAGTGTTAAAACTAGTGTTAACACAGTACGATGCTATCATAGATAAAATCAGAAAGGTCAACCAAACAGAATAGACTGGAATTTAAATTATATAATAATTCAATATATGATGAATTCAAGGTGATGTAACACATCAGTAAGTATATATATATATATATATATACATATATATATATATATATACTTCCTCTAATATCATACACCAGAATAAATTGTAAATGGATTAAATAACTAAATTATAAGAAAAAAAATTTAATCCCAGTAGTAATTATATGTATGAATATTTATCAATTTGGTGGATAGAGGAGAAATTTTTAATTGTAAATAATCTAACAGTCTCACAAGGCTCTTCAGTTACCGTAACGAATGACTTACCCCCAAAAGAGGGGCTTTAACTAACCAAAGATATTTTCCTGCTGAAATGCCAAAGTGAGTCTGTTGCAGGTTCTGCTCCACACATCCTTCCTCTGGATCCCAGGCTGACGGAGCAACTGTATTGTCCCAGTCACCAGGACAGAGAAACAAAAGAGAGCTCTGGGGTTGCCTCACTGGCCGTTAAGCCCTCTGTCTAGGAAGTGGTACACGTAACTTCTGCTCACAAGTCATTGCACACAGCCCAATCCAATCCCAATTAGGTGTAATCCATTCATACATTCGGAAAGGAAAGAGCCAGAAAATTTAATAACTATTACAAATGTTTCATGTTTGAAGGAAAGGGCCAGAAAATTTAATAACTATTACAAATGTTTCATGTTTGAAGGAAAAAAATCAATATATTTGACATTATAAAAACTTAAAATTTCCTTCCTAAAATCTACTCAGCATTGACCTCAATAATAAACTGGGAAATATTTGCAATAAAAATGTCAAATGCTTTGAATCCTTATGAGTAAGAGAGCAACTTACCTCAATAACAAAAACAATGATATTTCAAAATATAAAAAGACAAAGGACAGGAACAAGTCATTTAAAATTACAGACATACAAATAGGTAGTAAATAAGTTTTAACAATTAAACTCATCCATATTAAAAAGGATGAAAATTAAAGCAGTAATAAATACTTTCTGTCACAGTTAGTGTGTGAAAAAAAACATACAGATTTTCAGCGAGGCTGAAAATCAGTTAGGCATTTCTACACAGTGGATGCAAGCACAAACTGGTCAGCCTTCACTTCTGCCTTCTGCATGGCAATGTAGCGTTATGTAACAAAAGCTTGAACTGTTTATAACATATTACCTAATAACTACATTTCAAAGCATTTTTCTTTCTCCCAGTAAAATCATGGAAAGCACCAGTTGTCAACCATAGTAGGATTTATAACAGTGAAGAATTAGCAATAATTTACCAAAAAAGTGAGGTTAATTAAGTAAACCATGTTATAGCCAAACAATAAAATATTAGACAACCGTTAAAAATGAAGGCTGTTTTGGGGGAAAGATGCCTATGGGACAGTATTATGTGAAAATGTTGGGAGATAATAGGATAGTATCATCTTAATTATTTTAAAAGAATTCAGATATGTACAGGAATAAAATAGAAGGAAATTCACCAAAATGTTAATAATAATTGTTTCACAGTGGTGTGATTATACTTTGTTGTTTTTAGCATCTTTCTACATTTTACCCAATTTATATATCTGTGTTTTTAAAGCAAAATTTTTAGAAAAATAATGATGCTTGCACACATACCAGACAGTGGTGTCCACTGTGAGAATTCACAGAATGCAGCATATTTTAAAATAAATGTAAACGAACAGCAAAGAGAATTTCCAGGTTTTAGTACTTCTGAAATAAGCAATGCATGTTTTTCCAAAAGTTTCTCTAAGTAACATTCGAAACACAGATCCCTCTGTGACATGACATTTAACTGTGCTTCATTTTTTATCAACTTGTAGCTCTCCTGGATATGCGTATTAGTCAAGTTTATCTCTCTTCATCTGGGACCTAAATGTTTCACAAAGAGATTTTCTCAGAGAAATAACTTCTATAGACCTTATTCATTATTCATGTCAGCACAAACTGTTCATCTTGTAGTGTTGGACCTTGGAATGTGACTGAGCCAATCTAGGAGGGTATGCTCAACTGAAAGACTTCTAGACTCTGCGAGACTTGAAAAATAACAAATACAGAATTTCAGTTTGAGACTCTTCAATGGAAGGAGGTTGTAGTAAAATATGTGAGTGTTTAAACTTGAGATTCTGTAACCTTTTCAGGTGTTCTACATGACTATTGTTTCCTAGTATACCATTTTGCACAGTTTTTTAAATCAGTGGATGAAAAGTTTCATTAAAAGGATTTTTTTAACATCTTTATTGGAGTATAATTGCTTTACAATGGTGTATTAGTTTCTGCTTTACAACAAAATGAATCAGCTATACATATAGATATATCCCCATATTTCCTCCTTCTTTCATCTCCCTCCCACCCTCCCTATCCCACCCCTCTAGGTGGTCACAAAGCACTGAGCTGATCTCCCTGTGCTATGTGGCTGCCTCCCACTAGCTATCTATTTTACGTTTGGTAGTGTATATATCTCCGTGCTACTCTCTCCTTTCGTCCCAGCTTACCATTTTTTAATGTTTCAAATAAATATGCAGAAATGTTAAAACCTAATGGAAAAGAATAGAAAGAAAAATAAAAAGAAAATGTAGTAAAGGACTTTGCATTTTTAAATATTTGCATTAAATATCAAGAACTTGCATCCTGCCTACAACATATCTGAGATGATTGATTAAAAGATGCTTTTTTCATAGAAATACAGACAATCTTCATGGTCAGATTATTTTTGTAAATGGAAAAAGAAGGTAAAAATTGATGGTATAAATCTAATATTACTTTTTCAAAAAGCTGTGTCATAATAGGGGGTTTATATTTCTGATCAAGAACTTGTTTAAGTTTTCATTAAAATGAGCACACACGCAATATTCAAGACTGCAAATTATTTTAGTCAGTCCCAAGGAAAGCAGGTCACTAGATCAAATTTTTCAAAATGTGTTTCTCAGGATAGCAATTCCACTGCATGTCCCAGTTACAAAGAAAACTGTCCTATAATCAAATGAATTTGAAGGACACTAGATTAAACAGAGTCAAATTGCTTTCTTTACTATAGGACTTCTGAGAGACTTTTACATGTTATCGTGTGGTGTAAATTTCAAAAAAAAAAGGATGGTTCTCAGCAGTGCTTCCCAAATATATTTGACCACTGAACTCTCTTTGTGTGCAGCGTCTCATGGGTGACTTCTGTGCATCTCATGGGTGACTTCTGTGCATACAGATCGGTAAATACTGCTCTGTCGGAGCTGTGAGCTTCCATTTGTTCTGGCTTCAGACATCAGTTCTCATCTTTAACAGCAATATTTCCTTCTCAGCAAGAAGAAATTTCAGCTTGAAAAACAGCAAAAATAGAGGGGGAAGAAAGCTAGAAAAATGTGGTGAAACGTATAACACAGCTTCTCTGGAACCACATGTGGTGAACTGGGCGTATTCCATTCACTTAATAAGTAGATACATGAAATTTGAGCCCTTTCGTCATTTAAATGAGATGTTAAAAGAGAAAAATGTAACTGCTTTCAAGAGACATTAGAATGATCAGGGACTTTCATAGGAATAAAAGTTTTGTATGAATCCTTTGGCAGTATTCTTGGTTCTCACCTGAAATCAGTAGTTGATGATGAAAAGTGATCGTTTAGAGAGGATCAGAGCTTTGAAAGTGCTTGGGGACAATGGGCCATAGTGGTTGAGAGGGAGTGAGCAATCACTGCTCAAAAGCAGCAATGGGGAAAGTCGGACAGTCTCTAAGTGTCTCAACAACCACTCTCCTGCCCTGCCTCTTTCATAAGCCTCTTGGTCTTGGCAGAACTTACTACTTTATCAGGCAAGATGTTAAAGCACAAAGAGACTCAATTCAATTGAATGGTCATTTGTTGGGGACAACGTACTATGCCCAAATCATTGCATTGAACCCTGGCTGAGAGGACTAGTATCAACACAGTCCTTACCCCTAAGAAACAGACTCCCAGCTTACAATTTTATACCAAAATGAATTCCTCAAATATGTGCTAGATTATATGTTAGCAAAAGAGAGGGAAGAGTTCACCTCTGGTAGAAGAATCAGGAAAGACTCCACACTGGAGAGGACAAAGAGTGGGCTTCTTGTTTTGTTGATAGAATAATCAACTGCTGTACATAGTGTTTTGGGTTTTTTTTTCTGTAATCTACCACCAATAGTTCACCCTGTCCCAATAGACTGGAAGCTCTGCTGAGGGCAAGAACCAAGTGCTTTCATCTCTGTATTCCCCACTGCGCTAGCATGGTCTTAGACATGAATTGGTGGCCAATAACATTTGATGAATTGAATTAAATTTAATATTGACTATCACTGGAATAAGAGTACCTTTGGCTTTGGATAATTTTTTTTATTTTCTGTGCAACTGAAATTAATTAAGAAAAATTACTGGCAGCATCTGCTAAACTGTTCATAACCCATAACTTTTCCCTTACCTGGCCTTTCCCATAACTGGCTACCTTTTGAAGAAATTCCTCACCCTATAGCCATGTTTTCTTCTTCCTCAAAGGCCATTCCTACTGAATTCATGCAGCTTTCTCTGAGACATCAAGGAGACAGCTTGGGTGTGGTTATTGTCTCAGGGGAGGAACATCAAACCCCATTCTCCCTTTACAAAGGACACCGATATCTGAAGAAACTTGTAGCAGATTTGGGCAACAGCCAGATCATTGAGCCTGTGCTCATCCTTATCCACAACTCTGTCCTCACCCAGGACATCATGAAAGGTAAAAATCCAGGTATCCCTTGTACTCTAATGGTCCACTAGGTCAAGAAACACCTGCTTCCCCTCCAAATTCACCTACCATGAAAACTTCATCAAGACTGTTTTGGTCTCCAAAAGTAAACAAGAAGAGGTAAGCTGAGTGGGAAGAGAATATTTATCTAAGGGAATTTTAGAATTTAAATGTGCAGCCTTGAAAGTAAAAGAGCAGTAAATATAGGGTGTAGTAAATTGCTTATGATGTAATAAACTAGAATTATAGATGTGGCAATAAAGAGAGGTAATAAAATATTTTATATTTAAGGAGAAGCTATCAGCAAAGGAATAGATCAAAATGCCATCTTTTTTTCTTTTGTTTGTTTGTTTTTTTTTAACTTTATTGGAGTATAATTGCTTTACAATAGTGTGTTAGTTTCTGCTTTATATCAAAGTGAATCAGCTATACATATACGTGTATCCCCACATCTCCTCTCTCTTGCGTCTCCCTCCCACCCTCCCTATCCCACCCCTCTAGGTGGTAACAAAGCACCGAGCTGATCTCCCTGTGCTATGTGACTGCTTCCCACTAGCTATTTACATTTGGTAGTGTATATATGACCATGCCACTCTCTCACTTCATCCCAGCTTACCCTTCCCACTCCCTGTGTCCTCAAGTCCATTCTCTAGGCCTGAGTCTTTATTCCTGTCTTGCCCCTAGGTTCTTCAGAACCATTTTTTTTTTAGATTCCATATATATGTGTTAGCATATGGTACTTATTTTTCCCTTTCTGACTTACTTCACTCTGTATGACAGTCTCTAGGTCCCTCCACCTCCTACAAATAATTCAGTTTCGTTTCTTTTTATGGCTGAGTAATATTCCATTGTATATATGTACTACATCTTCTTTATCCATTCATCTGTTGATGGACACTTAGGTTGCTTCCATATCCTGGCTATTGTAAATAGTGCTGCAATGAGCATTGTGGTCCATGACTCTTTTTGAATTATGGTTTTCTCAGGGTAAATGCCCAGTAGTGGGATTGCTGGGTCGTATGGTAGTTCTATTTTTAGTTTTGAAAGAACCTCCATACTGTTCTCCATAGTGGCTGTATCAATTTATATTCCCACCAACAGTGTAAGAGGGTTCCCTTTTCTCCACACCCTCCGCAGCATTTATTATTTGTAGATTTTTTGATGATGGCCATTCTGACTGGTGTGAGGTGATACCTCATTGTAGTTTTGCTTTGCATTTCTCTAATGATTAGTGATGTTGAGAATCCTATCATGGGTTGGTTGGCAATCTGTATATCTTCTTTGGAGAAATGTCTACTTAGGTCTTCTGCCTATTTTTAGACTGGGTTGTTTGCTTTTTTGATAACGAGCTACATGAGCTGGTTATAAATTCTGGAGATTAATCCTATGTCAGTTGTTTCATTTGCAAATATTTTCTCCCATTCTGAGGGTTGTCTTTTTGTCTTGTTTATGGTTTCCTTTGCTGTGCAAAAGCTTTTAAGTTTAATTAAGTCCCATTTGTTTATTTTTGTTTTTATTTCCATTTCTCTAGGAGATGGGTCAAAAAGGATCTTGCCGTGATTTATGTCATAGAGTGTTCTACCTATGTTTTCCTCTAAGAGTTTTGTAGAGTCTGGCCTTACATTTAGACCTTTAATCCATTTTGAGTGTATTTTTGTGTATGGTGTTAGGGAGTGTTCTAACTTCATTCTTTTACATGGAGCTGTCCAGTTTTTCCAGCATCACTTATTGAAGAGGCTGTCTTTTCTCCATTGTATATTCTTGCCTCCTTTATCAAAAATAAGGTGACCATATGTGCATGGATTTAGTTCTGGGCTTTCTATCCTGTTCCATTGATCTATATTTCTGTTTTTGTGCCAGTACCATACTGTCTTGATTACTGTAGTTTTGTAGTATAGTCTGAAATCCTGGAGCCTGATTCCTCCAGCCCCATTTTGCGTTCACAAGATTGCTTTCATTATTCAGGGTCTTTGTTGTTTCCATACAAATTGTGAAATTCTTTGTTCTAGTTCTGTGGAAAATGCCAGTAGTAGTTTGATAGGGATTGCATTGAATCTGTAGATTGCTTTGAATAGTAGAGTCATTTTCACAATGTTTATTCTTCCAGTCCAAGAACATGGTATATCTCTCCATCTGTTTGTATCATCTTTAATTTCTTTCATCAGTGTCTTATAGTTTTCTGCATACAGGTCTTTTGTCTCCTTAGGTAGGTTTATTCCAAGGTATTTTATTCATTTTGTTGCAGTGGTAAATGGGAGTGTTTCATAATTTCTCTGTCAGATATTTCATCATTAATGTATAGGAATACAAGGGATCTCTGTGCATTAAATTTGTATCCTGCTACTTTACCAAATTCATTGATTAGTTCTAGTAGTTTTCTGGTAGCATCTTTAGGATTCTCTATGTATAGTATCATGTCATCTGCAAACAGTGACAGTTTTACTTCTTTTCCGATTTGGATTCCCTTTTCTTCTCTCTTATTTCTGTGGCTCAAACTTCCAAAACTATGTTGAATAATAGTGGAGAGATTGGAAAACCTTGTCTCATTCCTGATCTTAGAAGAAATGGTTTCAGTATTTCACCATTGAGAATGATATTGGCTGTGGGTTTGTAATATATGGCCTTTATTATGTTGAGGAAAGTTCCCTCTATGCCTACTTCCCTGAGCGTTTTTATTATAAATCGGTGTTGACTTTTGTCGAAAGCTTTCTCTACATCTATAGACATGATCATATGGTTTTTGTCCTTCAATTTGTTAATATGTTTTATCACATTGATTGATTTGCGTGTATTGCAGAATCCTTGCATTCCTGGGATAAACCCCACTTGATCATGGTGTATGATCCTTTTAATGTGCTGTTGGATTCTGTTTGCTAGTATTCTGTTGAGGATTTTTGCATCTATGTTCATCACTGATATTAGCCTGTAATTTTCTTTCTTTATGACATCCTTTTCTGGTTTTGATATCAGGGTGATGGTGGCCTCATAAGAAGAGTTTGAGAGTGTTCCTCCCTCTGCCATATTTTGGAAGAGTTTGAGAAATATAGGTGTTATCTCTTCTCTAAATGTTTTATAGAATTCGCCTGTGAAGCTATCTGGTCCTGAGCTTTTGTTTGTTGGAAGATTTTTAATCACAGTCTCAATTTCAGTGCTTGTGATTAGTCTGTTTATATTTTCTATTTCTTCCTCATTTAGTCTCAGAAGGTTGTGCTTTTCTAAGAATTTGTCCATTTCTTCCAGGTTGTCCATTTTATTGGCATATTGTTGCTTGTTGTAATCTCTCATGATCCTTTGTATTTCTGCAGTGTAAGTTGTTACTTCTCCTTTTTCATTTCTAATTCTATTGATTTGAGTGTTCTTTTTTTTCTTGATGGGTCTGGCTAATGGTTTATCAATTTTGTTTATCTTCTCACAGTACCAGCTTTTCGTTTTATTGATCTTTGCTATTATGTCCTTCGTTTATTTTTCATTTATTTCTGATCTGATCTTTATGATTACTTTCCTTCTGCTTACCTTGGGGTTTTTTTGTTGTTCTTCTTCTTCTTTCTCTAATTGCTTTAGGTGTAAGATTAGGTTGTTTATTTGAGGTATTTCTTGTTTCTTAAGGTAGGATTGTATTGCTATAAACTTCCCTCTTAGAACTGCTTTTGCTGCATCCCATAGGCTTTGGATCATTGTGTTTTCTTTTTCCTTTGTTTCTAGGTATTTTTTAATTTCCTCTTTGATTTCTTCACTGATTTCTTAGTTATCTATTAGTATATTGTGTAGCCTCCATGTGTTTGTATTTTTTACAGATTTTTTCCTGTAATTGATATCTAGTCTCATAGCATTGTGGTCGGCAAGGATGCTTGATATGATTTCAGTTTTCTTAAATTTACCACGGCTTGATTTGTCATCCATGATATGATCTATCCTTGAGAATATTCCATGAGCACTTGAGAAGAATGTGTATTCTGTTGTTTTTGGTTAGAATGTCCTCTAAATATCAATTAAGTCCATCTTGTTTAATGTACCATTTAAAACTTGTGTTTCTTTATTTATTTTCATTTTGGCTGATCTGTCCATTGGTGAAAGTGGGTGTTTAAGTCCTCTGCTATGATTGTGTTACTGTCAATTTCACCTTTTATGCCTGCTAGCATTTGCCTTATGTATTGAGGCGCTACTATGTTGGGTGCATAAATATTTACAATTGTTATATCTTCTTCTTGGATTGATCCCTTGATCATTATGTAGTATCCTTCTTTGTCTCTTGTAATAGTCTTTATTTTAAAATCTTTTTTGTGTGATATAAGAATTGCTACTCCAGCTTTCTTTTGATTTTCATTTGCATGGAATATCTTTTTCCATCCCTTCACTTTCAGTCTATATGCATATCTAGTTTTGAAGTGGGTCTCTTGGAGACAGCATATATACGGGTCTTATTTTTCTATCTATTCAGCCAGTCTATGTCTTTTGGTTGGAGCATTTAATCCATTTACATTTAAGGTAATTACCAATATGTATATTCCTATTACCATTTTCTTAATTGTTTGGGGTTTGTTATTGTAGGGTTTCCGTCTCTTTTGTTTCCTGCCTAGAGAAGTTCCTTTAGCATTTGTTGTAAAGGTGGTTTGGTGGTGCCGAATTCTCTTAGCTTTTGTTTTTCTGTAAAGGTTTTAGTTTCTCCATTGAATCTGAATGAGATCCTTGCTGGGTAGAGTAATCTTGGTTGTAGGTTTTTCCCTTTCATCACTTTCATTATGTCCTGCCACTCACTTCTGGCTTGCAGAGTTTCTGCTGGAAGATCAGCTGTTAACCTTATGGGGATTCCCTTGTATGTTATTTGTTGTTCTTTCCTCACTGATTTTAATATTTTTTCTTTGTATTTAATTTTTGATAGTTTGATTAATATGTGTATTGGCATGCTTCTCCTTGGATTTATCCTGTATGAGACTCTCTGTGCCTCCTGGACCTGACTGACTATTTCCTTTCCTGTATTAGGTAAGTTTCCAACTATAATCTCTTCAAATATTTTCTCAGTCCCTTTCTTTTTCTCTTCTTCTGGGACCCATATAATTCGAATGTTGGTGCATTTAATGTTGTCCCAGATGTCTCTGAGGCTGTCCTCAATTCTTTTCATTCTTTTTTCTTTTCTGTTCTGTGGTAGTTATTTCCACTATTTTATCTTCCTGGTCAATTATCTGTTCTTCTGCCTCAGTTATTCTGCTATTGATTCCTTCTGGAGAATTTTTAATTTCATTTATTCCATTGTTCATCATTGTTTGTTTTCTCTTTAGTTCTTCTAGGTCTTTGTAAGTGTTTTTATATTTTCTCCATTCTATTTCCAAGATTTTTGATCATCTTTACTATTATTACTCTGAATTCTTTTTCAAGTAGACTGCCTATTTCCTCTTCATTTTTTTGGTCTGATCAGCTTTTACCTTGCTCCTTCATCTGCTGTGTGTTTCTCTGCCTTCTCATTCTGCTTAACTTACTGTGTTTGGGGTCTCCTTTTCACAGGCTGCAAGTTCCTAATTCCTGTTGTTTTTGGTGTCTGCCCCCAGTGGCTAAGGTTGGTTCAATAGTTTGTGTCAGTTTCCTGGTGGAGGGGACTGGTGCCTGTGTTCTGGTGGATGAGGCTGGATCTTGTCTTTCTGGTGGCAGAACAGTGTCTGGTGGTGTGTTTTGGGGTGCCTGTGATCTTATTATGATTTTAGGCAGCCTCTCTGCTAATGGGTGGGGTTGTGTTCCTGTCTTGATAGTTGTTTGGCATAGGGTGTCCAGCACTGTAGCTTGCTGGTCATTGAGTTGAGCTGGGTCTTCACGTTGAGATGGAGATCTCTGCGAGAGCTTTTGCCTTTTGATATTATGTTGAGTTGGGAGGTGTCTGGTGTACCAATGTCCTGAATTCAGCTCTCCCACCTCAGAGGCACAGGCCTGACACCCGGCTGGAAAACCAAAACCCTGTCAGCCACACGGCTCAGAAGAAAAAAAGAAAGAAAAAATAAAATAAAATAAAATAATTTTTAAAACAAATTAAGTTAAAAATTAAAAAAATTAAAAAGTAAGAAGAAAAAGAAAGAAAGAAGAGAGCAACCAAAGCAACAAAACAAATACACCAATGATACAAGTGTTAAAATCTATACCAAAAACAAAAAAAACAAAAAACGGACAGACAGAACCCTAGGACAAATGGTAAAAACAAATCTATACAGACAAAATCACACACAGAAGCATACACATAGACATTCACAAAAGGAAAAAAAGTAAAAAATATATATATCTATATATAAAAAAATAAAAAAGGAAGAGAGCAACCCAACAATAAACAAACCTACCAATGATAATAAACTCTAAACACTAAAGTAAGATAACATAAAACCAGAAACAAATTAGATGCAGAAAGCAAACCCCAAGTCTACAGTTGCTCCCAAAGTCCACTGCCTCAATTTTGGGATTATTTTTTTTCTATTCAGGCATTGCAGATATGCATGGTAGTTGATTTTGGAGATTTAATCCACTGCTCCTGCTGCTGGGAATGATTTCCCTTTCTCTTCTTTGTTCACACAGCTCCTGGGGTTCAGCTTTGGATTTGGCCCTGCTTCTGCATGTAGGTCGCCTGAGGGCATCTGTTCCTGCTCAGACAGGAAGGGGTTAAAATACAAGCTGATTCAGGGGCTCTGGCTCACTCAGGCCCCAGGGAGGGAGGGGTACAGAATGTGGGCCGAGCCTGCATCGGCAGAGACCGGCATGATGTTGCATCAGCCTGAGGCATGCTGTGTGTTCTCCTGGGGAAGTTGTCCCTGGTTCACGGGACCCTGGCACTGGTGGGCTGCACAGGCTCCCAGGAGGGGAGGTGTGGATAGAGACCTGTGCTTGGGCATGGGCTTCTTGGTGGCTCCAGCAGCAACCTTAGCATTTCATGTCTGTCTCTGGTGTCCATGCTGATAACCACAGCACGTGCCCATCTCTGGAGCTCGTTTAGGTGGTGGTCTGAATCCCCTCTCCTCGTGCACCCTGAAACAATGGTCTCTTGCCTCTTAGGCAGGTCCAGTCTTTTTCCTGGACTCCCTCCCGGCTAGCTGTGGTGCACTGGCCCCCTTCAGGCTCTGTTCATGCAGCCAACCCCAGTCCTCTCCCTGGGATCTGACCTCCGAAGCTGGAGCCTCAGGTCCCAGGCCCCAGCCACCCCAGCAGGTGAGCAGACAAGCCTCTCAGGCAGGTGAGTGCTGTTTGGCACCGATCCTCTGTGCAGGAATCTCTCCGCTTTGCCCTCTGCACCCTGTTGCTGTGCTCTCCTTTGTGGCTCTGAAGCTGTCTCCCTGTCCACCCCCCGTCTCTGCCAGTGAAGGGGCTTCCTAGTGTGTGGAAACTTTTCCCCCTTCACAGCTCCCTTCCAGAGGTACAGGTCCCATCCCTATTCTTTTGTCTCTGTTTTTTCTTTTTTCATTTGCCATACCTATGTATGTGGGGAATTTCTTGCCTTTTCGGAAGTCTGAGGTCTTCTGCCAGCATTCAGTAGGTGTTCTGTAAGAGTTGTTCCACATGTAGGTATATTTCTGAAGTATTTGTGGGGAGGAAGGCGATCTCCATGTCTTACTCCTCTGCCATTGTGAAGGTCTCCCCCTGCCATCTTGTTTTCTGTTGATGGCTCTAGAATGGCTATTATTCCATGGGAATGCAAAACAGGAGTCAACAATACTGAAGCTTTCCATTTCTTGATTGTCAGCTAATAGTTTTACCCTTCCTTCCTGGGTGACCTCACAATTTGTCACCACAGGAACACAGCAGCTAGTTAAGGCACTAAGCAGAGTTCATGAAAACCCACTTTCCATGTTTATTGCATGTCCAAAGAAAATGTAATAAACAAAGAAGCCCAATGTGCTGTGTGGTACAGTTACTTAACTTTATTTGCAAAATCAAGTTAGAAATATAGAGATTGTTATTTGAAGTACTGAATAAAGTAACCTTTTACAAAGAGGAAAAGAATACAGTAATTAAAAGCAGCCACTATTGAAACTTTCTTAAGACAATTTGGATACTGTATTAATTTCCTGTGGCTACTGTAACAAATTACCACAAACTGGTTGGCTTAAAACAACAGAAATTTGTTCTCTCACAGTCCTGGAGGACAGAAGTCCAAAATCAAGGTGTCAGCAGGGTCCCACTTCCTCCAAAGGCTCTAGAGAAGGTTCAATTTCTTGCCTCCTCCAGCTTCTGGTGGCTGCAGACATTCCTAGACTTCTGACTGTACCACTCCTATCTCTACCTCTCTCTGTCTCTCTGAATGACATAAGCCAGTCTTGTGACTTTGAATACCACTTAAATGTCACCTTTGGTGATAACTCCTGAATTTCTCTCTTCAGTCCAGACCTCTCCTATAAAATCCAGATCCATATGTATGACTTCCTGGTTGACACCTCTGCTTGTAATAGGCATTACAAAATCATCATGCTCCAAATCAAGCACCTATGCTTTTCTTCATCTCGGTGAATGGCAATTTCAAGCCAAAAACCTGTTGACATTCATGACTCTCTTCTTCCCAGTGTTCATCAGCAAATCCTGCCAGCTCTTTCTTCAATTTTTATTTAGAACTTAATCACATTTTGCCACACCCCAATACCTGTATCAAACCATCATCATCTCTCACCTGGATTATCGCGGTGCCTCTTATTACAATAGCCTATAATTGCACCTGCTCCAGGAGCAGATCTCTCTGCTTTTGTTCTTGCCCTTCTCCTCCCTTCAGTCCATTCTTAATACAGAAACCAAGGTGAGTTGGACAAATCCCATCCCCTGTGTTTCTCCTTTAATATCTGCCACACTCACCACACTTCTGATACTTTTGGTCACCCGATGTGTGGAGGTTTTCCCACTCCAAGCAATTCTCTGTGACAGCAGCTGGGTGTCCCACAATTTAATTCAATTCTGAAACAACTGGGAGATAGTGTCAGATCTCATGGGGTAAGGGCTCAGTTACATGAGACTGCCCTGCCTCTTCAGATGCCAATCGCAAATGGTAGGTCCACAGGCTACCCACAACTTCTGTTCGACTTGGCTACAAATCAGAGGCTCCCATGACCTCTTCCCCCATGGATTTGATTATTTGTTAGAGCAGCTCAGAAACTCAGGGAAATACTTATGTTTACCAGTTTATTAAAGGATATGATAAAGGATACAGATGAACAGCCAGATGAAGAGATATCTTGGGTGAGGTTGGGGAGGGTCCCTAGCGCAGCAGCTTCTGTCCCTATGGAGTTGGTGTGTGTCACCCTCCTGTTATATGAATGTGTTCACCAACCTGGAAGCTCTCTGAACCCCATACTTTAGGCTTCACTACATAAGCATGATTGATGAACTCATTGGCCAGTGACGATTAATTTAACATCTAACCCCTCTCCCCTTCATGGAGGTCAAGGGTAGGACTGAAAGTTCCAACCATCTGATCACTTGGTTGGTTCTCCTGGCAACCAGCCCCCATCCTTAGATATGGTCCAAAAGTCACCTCATTAAAATAACAGAAGACACATTTACTGCTCTCATCACTTAGGAAATTCCAAAGGCTTTAGGAGCACGGTGCCAGAAAAGGCAATGAAGACCAAAGAATACATATTTCTTTTATCATAAATCACAGTATCACACAGGGTGATTTTCTTGAAATATGTCCTGTCATTTCACTATTCTGCTCAAAACCCTCCAGTGATTTTCCATCTCACTCAGCGTAAAACCCAGGGTCCTATTATGGCCTATAAGGCCCTCTGTGATCTGCTCTAATCCATCACCATCATTGTCCTCAGCTCATCTTCTGCTGGTCCAAACCTGGCTCAGCCCTGTTCATCCTCACTACTTCTCAAAATTAACGCCAGTCAGCTCCCACCGTAGAACATTCTGTTCCCTCCGTCAGGAATGCTCTCCCATTATCTTCAATGCAGTTTCCTTACTTCCTTCAGGTTTTTACTCAGAAGTTGCCCTCTCCGTGAGATCTTTCCCGGCCTCTCACCCTGACATGCCAATGGCCTTCTTCTTGTTCATGATCAGTTCCCCTTCTAGAATGTAAAGCCCTAAAGTCAGATTTTTGTCTATTTTGTTCACTGCTGTATCCCCTGTGCCTAGTACAGTGTCTGGCTCACAGTTGGGTAGGCATTTTATAAATGAATGAGTGAATGAATCATTGAATGAATGAATGAGTTCTTCAATAGATTTATAGACATAACATAAGCAATGACCAGTTGAAGTAAAAAACAAACAAACAAACAAATAAATATATATATATGGGGTGTAATTTTACTGCATTTCTGAAATGGTTGTTATTGGAATATATTCACCATTACAAAGTAAGTAGAATCAAAACAATATATTCCTTTTACAGGAACAAGATTGAGTGTTATTATTTTTGTGTTTTGTTTTGTTTTTTTTTCTCTCATCATCAAATGAGATGGATTCCCTGGAACAATGGAGTATTGTCTTTCTTAAATTCCTTTTGGGAAGAATGGTGTACATTTTATACTTCCACTCATCATCCAGCATAGGCTCCATCTAGAGGGAGCTGGAGTGGAAACAATAGGCAACAATAGAAATGCTTCTTTATCAAATATGCGCGTGTAACAAGGTCTTAATTCCCACTGCTTTATACTTACACTGACTCGACTAGGATACCTCCCTGCTCCACAGAAAACTAGGAACTGTCCGGTTCTCTTTTGTCAAAGCTAAACACAGCTTTCTTCAGGAAAAGCACATATGTATTTAACAAATGTGTGTTAACTGAATTAAACTACTGTAAGACATGAAGTTAGAGGAAAGGTCTTTAGAGGAAAGCAGTGATTTGAAAGCAGGTTAGGAAGCAGTTTATTAAATATCCTTGGAAACTAAGAAAATTTATTTTTAATTTAAAAACATTCAATCAGTGGGACCTAGAGCAAGCCTGGGTCTTTTTAATATACAGATTTCTGGACCCTATTCCTTGACATTACTATTCTATTGGATTATGTGTGGAATGGGGTCTAGAAAATGTTTGGAAACCATTGCTTTGGGTTTACCTCAGGTATCCTTGTAAAAGCCTAGCATTTGGTCTTAGCCTTCTCTAAGTGCTGCCTTTTGCATACAGTGATTATGCTGTTGACCCAACAGTAGTAGGGTTTATGATTATGAACAATTCCCTTGGAAGTCTAGATCGAGCTACGTGATGCAAACCACTAGCTTTGACTAGGCCCACATCTCCCCACCACTATATCCCACTGAAAGCAACCTTCTACCTGTGCAGGGTGTAGCCACCTGTGGTTACCAGCTGTGTCCCTGTAGTCACAAAACACTACAGACTACGACTTAGCTTGAACTCACTGGTGCAGGAGTCTACCCAATAGAGAGAGAAACACTCTCATGGTAATGGAACTCTGCTACCTAAGTTTTACTGCAATTTCAAGTGAGTTTTTCTCTGCTTACTGTAAATCACTGTGCCATGAATTCAGAATCCTGTTGCAAGAGATTGGTACATGCATAGATGTGATTTCTGTTAAATTGTCCATTTTCAATGTCAAAACTCTTGGGGTAAAAAATGAAGATGCTGTATATCTTAGTCAGCGAGGGCTGCTATGACAAACACCATAGACTGGGTGGCTTAAACAGCAAACATTTGTTTCTCACAGTTCTGGTGGCTGGGAAGTCCAAGTCAAGATGATGGCAGATCTGGTGTCTGGTGAGGACAGGCTTCCTGGCTTGTAGACAACTATCTTCTCTCCTATTCTCACATGATAAAGATCTCTCTCTCTCTCTTCCTCTTCTTATAAAGACACTGATTCCATCATGAGAGCTCCACTCTAATGATCTAATTACTTCCCAAAGTCCCCACCTCCAAATATTGTCACATTAGGGCTTCAACATATGAATTTGGGGGGACACAAATATTCAGTCCATAGCATTCTGGCCTTGGTCCTTCCGAAATTCATCTCCTTCTCACATAAAAATACATGCATTTCATACTAACAGCCCCAAAGTTCTTAACTTGTTCCAGCATTAGCTCTAAAATCTAGAGCCAAAGTCTCATCTAAATTTCATCTAAATCAGATATGGGTGAGGTTCCAGGTAAAATTCTCTCCCAGCTACGAACTTGTGAAACCAAACAAGTTATGTGCAAAATACAATGTTGGGACAGGCATAGATAGTTATGCCCATTCCAAAAGGGAGAAATCAGAAAGAAGAAAGAGGTGATGGGTCCCAAACAAGTCTGAAGACTAGCAAGGCAAACTCCAAGAGAGCTTAAGTTTTGAGAATAATCCTCTTTGGCTCAATGCTCTGCCATTTGGACCCACTGGGGTAGCAAAATCACTCCACAGCTCGCTGGAGTGCTCAGTGGCTCACTGTGGAGCCTGGGCCAATTCACAGCTTTGCCCAAGGAGGTCACACCCCACAGTTTCCCTGGGCAGCCCTGCTCCCAGATCTCCAACTTGTCCCGTACCAAAAAACGTTGGTTTTGAGTTTCAAAACTACTCCAGAATGTAGGCACACACCTTATTTTTTCACACCCTTTTTTGAGTGAACGTGTTGGGTGCCTTTTCTCAGGTGAGGGATACAGAGTGGAAGGGACAGAGCCTTTCACATTAGCCTTATTTGTACCAACATCTATTCTTCCCAGCAGACTATAATGGTAAAAACCAAGACAAGGACCCATAGGCCCTTGTAAACCAAGCTTAAATACACACATTCATTAAGAAAAAGTGTTTTTCAGAATGCGACCTATTTTGCTGTGTATACGTTATATGATGCTACCCTTATCATTTTAAGTGGCACGAACATTCGCACAGGAAGTCAGAGCCTGACTCAAAACAAAGACAACAACAACAACAACAAAAACCCTCTTCCACTTTCTGACCTTTTCCTTTTGGTTGGACAATGTGCTCTAAATTATCATTTGCCATAACCTCAGCCTGAAAATGGTGGGTAAGATGAGGAAGAGGTTGGGGGTATACATTGATGATGAGCTTTGACCCTCATTCAAGCTTCCTATTGGTGATAAGAGAGAGGCTGGTCCCTAACCATATTAAGAGGGTTCTGATTTTAATTCCAACATGTATATTGGGGGAGGAGGGATTTCCCCACACCACCAAGCAAATCTCTGATGCCAACTGGGTGTCCTACAATTCAACTCAATTTTGACACCATCTAGCTAAAGATAGTGTCAGATTGCTCTTCACTTCAGATATACCCAGATTATTATCTGTGCTTCTGACTGACCAGCTGTAGGTTGGAGTTCCAATGACCCTCTCCTTGGCTTTGATTTATTTGCCACAGCAGCTCACAGAACTCAGAGAAGCACTTTATGTACTAGATTACTGGTTTGTTAAAAAGAATATATTTCAGGAACAGCCAGATGGAAGTGATGCATAGGGCAAGGTACAGGGAAAGAGTGTGGAGCTTCCATGCCCTCTCCAGGCATCCCACTCTCCCCAAATCTCCATGTGTTCACCAACCCAGAAGCTCTCCAGACTCTGTTCTTTTGAGCTTCATTACAAAGGCAAGATTGATTAAATCATTCGCCATTGGAGATTGAACTCAATCTCCAGCCCCTCTCCTCTTCCCAGAAGTTGGGGGAGGGGGGACTGAAAGTTCCAACCTTCTAGTCATAATCGTTGGTTCTCCTAGCAACCAGCTCCATCCTTAGATATTTTCCAAAAGCCACCTCATTAATATAATAAAAGACACCTTAATTGCTCTCAACACTTAAGAAATTTCAAGGGTTTTAGGAGTTTAGTACCAGAAATAAGGTCAAAAACCAAATATATACATTTTTTAAATAAATTTTATTTATTTATTTGTTTCTTTGTTCATTTGTTTGTTTATTTTGGCTACATTGGGTCTTCGTTGCTGCGTGTGGGCTTTCTCTAGTTGCTGCGATCGGGGGTTACTCTTCGTTGCGGTGCGCGGGTTTCTCATTGCGGTGGCTCCTCCTGTTTCAGAGCACAGGCACTAGGTGGGGGCTTCAGTAGTTATGGCACATAGGCTCAGTAGATGTGGCTCATGGGCTCTAGAGCGCAGGCTCAGTGTTTGTGGTGCACAGGCTTAGTTGCTCCGCGGCATGTGGGATCTTCCCGGACCAGGGCTTGAACACGTGTCCCCTGCATTGGCAGATGGATTCTTTTTTTTTGGCAGGCAGATTCTAACCACTGCACCACCAGGGAAACCCTGTACTTCTTATTATAAATCACAATATCACATATATCAGTCAATCTATAAGGACTAATTTATAATTTGTACTTAGTCTGATTCACTTAACAGAAAATGTTTTTATATAATTCACATAATTAAAAATAGAAAAATAGTTTATGTAAAAAATACGAACAATACTTCTTAACTTTGGGTACATATGACGTGTGACTGTGGGTGGTGAAAGTGAACATGGAAAAGCCAGGCACATGGATTTTGAGGTTTATCACCCTCCTGCACTCCATCTGCCATGCTCCACTTCTCAGGAGTTCAGTTAAAAAGAAAAGAAAAGAAAAAGAAAGCTGGGTCTTCATCTTCTTTTGGTTCCTTACCTTCATTTGAGGAACTCTCAAATTCCTGTTTTCTTCCCTCACGCACTGACTTGGCTGGGACAATTTAAGAAAAAATAAGTTGGTCAGGGGTGGGAGGGGCCACTTAACTTCTCTCCCTTGAGCCTAAATTAGTTTCTTAGTTTTGCTCTTTCTAACCCTTCCATGGCCCATTGAATTTTTAAGAGAAGTCATGCTCAGCTCAGCTTAACTAATAGAAAGAGAGAGAAGCATTGACCTTAGGAAAAAACGGGAAGTGGGGAGCGGTGAAGGGAGAGAAAGAGCAGAGAAGGAAGAGGAACAGAACAAGGAAAAAAGTAGGGATTCCTCCTCTGGAAACCATGGAACCCAGGCCTCCAGCCGTTGTCTATATGGAGAACCCCAAAGACTTGAAATGTCTCATTGACAAGCTCACAACTACAAAACTAAAATAATAATAATAGTAGTAATAATAATAATACATGTGTCATTATGTATGTGTCCTTCTACTCCCCTGTCAGAGACACTGAAACTTAATTTTGTAAAACTGCAGCTATGGGGAGGAGAGAGGAAGTAGCTAGTGCTGAAAGAGTCTGTTTCTGTGTGAGGTCTGACACTTGTTAATAGCTTTCTCCTGTTTCTATCATATTTCACTTTCTTGGCACTTCCCCACTCTTGTATATATCTCACTTCACTATAGGTTTTTGGTATTTGTCAGCAACCTTCTCTAAAGAAAAAAAGGAGATAGTGGTAGGGTGTTGAGCTAATGACACCATTTATAATGCTTGCTTGGTGAAGGAATGAAAGAAAATAACCCCCAAAATGACAAAACACAGTTTGCTTACACACCATCTAAGCACATAACAAAAACACTTAATATTCTCTTAAACTCAGATACATCCAGCTTTATGTAAAAGACAACCCTATACCAAAGAAACAACTCTGAGGTGAGCAGGCAGTTCTACAAGTGCCAAATCCCTTTTTTACCCTCATTATCCATGTGTAATAATACTTATTTCTGAGGCATGATTGAGTGTTCAGGGCACTTTCACTGCATTATATCATTTCCTTTATGGAGCAGTCCTCCAAGGTAATCAAGGCAGCAGTCTTAACTAATATTTAGAGATGAAGTACATCAGAAATAATCTGGTGAAGTAAATATATTTATATTTATATTTATAATGAATCAAATACCTGAGTTTGTTAAAGACAAGGCTTTGTGATTTTGAATAATCTGGTCAAAATGTGTGACCTCTCTGTTTATTTTTTCATTTATAAAAACAGGAACACGACTTCCTATGTGGATTATTATAAGACTTAAATGAAATATTAATAGTGAAAGAGCTATTTCATAGTAACTTTCTTCCTGGTACTTAAAAACCTTTCTCAAAGAGGAAGTAGGTGGACCAAGATTCAAACTTCAGAACTTCCGATTCCAATTCAGGTATTTGTTCTAGCCTGCCTTATACAGATTAATGGTGCTCACATCTAAGCCTGTGGTTAACTATTCCCCTAAACAGCTGCAGTCTGAACATCTTAAGATACTTTGGTCTTCATAAGCATGGTGATTCTGAATACAACACAGTCCATCTTCATGAGGGTTCTCACCATGTTCTTGCAAAGATAAACAAGTAAACAAACAATTGTTATTAATTACTGTGGAAGCCCTAACATCAAACAGTTTCTGGTCTTAAGTAGGGGCTATTCCAATTGTGGGTCAGCTAGTTTGTGGCAGTAAATCCGCCATATGTCCACCTTCTTCTGGTGACAAAGTGTCTATTGTGTGAGCTAACCACTTCACTGTTGCGCATCTACTAACACTTCTGAGAGAAATTGAAAGTCCCCCTACCCTAGGACCTACTTACCATTGTCTGAAAAAAGAAAAAGACAAAATCAAAGAGCAGAATTCTTCCTAAGGTTAATTTCAGAATAAATATCCAATATGATTCCATAGGAAATATTAACATGGTCACATAATATTCACCTCTGGTTTCTCAAAGAACAGAGAAATAATCTTCACATGCATCTCATCTCATCAGTCTATAAAAACCAGAGACATTTCCAAAAGGAGCCAAAATAGTTGAATACAAACACCTTAGCTTTTGAAAACTGACACTAGTTGGTTATTTAGGAGAAAAAGTCAGTTTAGAAAGAAATTGTGGGAGCTTCAAGATGGTGGAAGAGTCAGACGCGGAGACAACCTTCCTCCCCACAAATACATCAGAAATACATCTGCATGTGGAAAAACTCCTACAGAACACCTACTGAACGCTGCCAGAAGACCTCAGACCTTCCAAAAGGCAAGAAACTCTCCATGTACCTCGGTAGGGCAAAAGATAAAACAGAGACAAAAGAATAGGGACGGGACCTGCACCTCTGGGAGGGAGCTGTGAAGGAGGAAGGGTTTCCACACACTAGAAGCCCCTTCGTGGGCGGAGACTGCGGGTGGCTGACGGGGGAAGTTTCAGAGCCATGGAGGAGAGCGCAGCCACAGGGGTGCGGAGGGCAAAGCAGAGAGATTCCCGCACAGAGGCTCGGCGCCAAGCAGCACTCACCAGCCCGAGAGGCTTGTCTGCTCACCCGCCGGGGCGGGCAGGGGCTGGGAGCTGAGGCTTGGGCTTCTGTCGTATCCCAGGGAGAGGCCTGGGGTTGGTGGCGTGAACACAGCCTGAAGGGGTTAGTGCACCACAGCTAGCCGGGAGGGAGTCCGGGAAAAAGTCTGGACCTGCCTAAGAGGCAAGAGACCATTGTTTTGGGGTGCACGAGGAGAGGGGATTCAGAGCGCCACCTAAACAAACTCCAGAGATGGGCGCGAGCCACGGCTATCAGCACGGACAACAGAGACGGGCATGAGACACTAAGGCTGCTGCTGCTGCCACCAAGAAGCCTGTGTGCGAGCACAGGTCACTATCCACACCGCCCCTCCCGGGAGCCTGTGCAGCCCGCCACTGCCAGGGTCCCATGATCCAGGGACAACTTCCCCGGGAGAACGCACGGTGCGCCTCAGGCTGGTGCAACGTCACGCCGGCCTCTGCCGCTGCAGGCTCGCCCCTAATCCATACCTCTCCCTCCCCCCGGCCTGAGTGAGCCAGACCCCCGAAGCAGCTGCTCCTTTAACCCCGTCCTGTCTGAGCGAAGAACAGACGCCCTCAGGCGACCTACATGCAGAAGCGGGTCCAAATCCAAAGCTGAAACCTGGGAGCTGTGTGAACAAAGAAGAGAAAGGGAAATCTCTCCCAGCAGCCTCAGGAGCAGCAGATTAAATCTCCACAGTCAACTTGATGTACCCTGCATCTGTGGAACACTTGAATAGACAACGAATCATACCAAATTAAGAAGGTAGACTTTGAGAGCAATGATATTTTTTTTTCACTTTTTCTCTTTTTGTGAGGGTGTACGTGTATGCTTCTGTGTGTGATTTTGTCTGTATAGCTTTGCTTTTACCATTTGTACTAGGGTTCTGTAGGTCTTTTTTTTTTTTTTTCTTTAAGTGTAGGTTTTAGCACTTGCTATCATTGGTGGAATTGTTTTTTGGTTTGGTTGCTCTCTTCGTTCTTTCTATCTTTCTTTTTTTTATTTTTAATTTGTTTTCATTACTTAAAAATTTATTTCTTAATAATTATTTTCTATTTTAATAACTTTTTTGTTTTATTTTACTTTATTTTATTATATCTTCTTCTTTCTTTCTTTCTTTCTTTTCTCCCTTTTATTCTGAGCCGTGTGGATGACAGGCTCTTGGTGCTCCAGCCAGGCATCAGGGCTGTGCCTCTGAGGTGGGAGAGCCAAGTTCAGGACACTGGTCCACAAGAGACCTCCCAGCTCCATGTAATATCAAATGGCGAAAATCTCCCAGAGATCTCCATCTCAATGCCAAAATCAGCTCCACTCAAAGACCAGCAAGCTACAGTGCAGGACACCCTGTGCCAAACAACTAGCAAGATAGGAACACAATCCCATCCATTAGCACAGAGGCTGCCTACAATCATAATAAGGTCACAGACACCCCAAAACATAGCACTAGATGTGGACCTGCACACCAGAAAGACAAGATCCAGCCTCATCCACAAGAACACAGGCACTAGTCCCCTACACCAGGAACCCTACACAATGCACTGAACCAAACTTCGGCCCAGAGGACAGAAACCAAAAACAACGGGAATTATGAACCTACAGCCTGTGAAAAGGAGACCCAAAACACAGTAAGTGAAGCAAAATGAGAAGACCGAGAAACATACAGCAGATGAAGGAGCAAGGCAAAAACCCACCAGACCTACCAAATGAAGAGGAAATATGCAGTTTACCTGAAAAAGAATTCAGAATGATGATAGTAAAGATGATCCAAAATCTCGGAAATAGAATGGAGAAAATACAAGAAACGTTTAACAAGGACCTAGAAGAACTAAAGAGCAAACAAACAGTGATGAACAACACAATAAATGAAATAAAAAATTCTCTAGAGGACATCAATAGCAGAATAACTGAGGCAGAAGAACGGATAAGTGATCTGGAAGATAAAATAGTGGAAATAACTACCACAGAACAGAAAAGAAAAAGGAATGAAAAGAATTGAAGACAGCCTCAGAGACCTCTGGGACAACATTAAACACACCAACATTAGAATTATAGGGGTCCCAGAAGAAGAAGAAAAAAAGAAAAGGACTGAGAAAATATTTGAAGAAATTATAGTTGAAAAATTCCCTAATATGGGAAAGGAAGTAGTTAATCAAGTCCAGGAAGCACAGAGAGTCCCATACAGGATAAATCCAAGGAGGAACATGCCAAGACACATATTAATCAAACTATCAAAAATTAAATACAAAGAAAAAATATTAAAAGCAGCAAGAGAAAAACAACAAATAATACACAAGTGAATCCCAATAAGGTTAACTGCTGAACTTTCAGTAGAAACTTTGCAAGCCAGAAGGGAGTGGCAGGACATATTTAAAGTGATGAAGGGGAAAAACGTACAACCCAGATTACTCTACTCAGCAAGGATCTCATTCAGATTTGACGGACATTAAAACCTTTACAGACAAGCAAAAGCTAAGAGAATTCAGCACCACCAAACCAGCTTTAGAACCAATGCTAAAGGAAATTCTCTAGGTAGGAAACACAAGAGAAGGAAAAGACCTACAAAAACAAACCCAAAACAATTAAGAAAATGGTAATAGGAACTTACATATCGATAAGTACCTTAAATGTAAATGGATTAAATGCTCCAAACAAAAGACATAGATTGGCTGAATGGATACAGAAACAAGACCCATATATATGCTATCTACAAGAGACCCACTTCAGACCTAGGGACACATACAGACTGAAAGTGAGGGGATGGAAAAGATATTCCATGCAAATGGAAATCAAAAGAAAATGGGAGTAGCAAACTCATATCAGACAAAATAGGCTTTAAAACAAAGCAATACTCATATCAGACAAAATAGACTTTAAAACAAAGACTTTTAAACAAAGACTTTAAAACTTTACAAGAGACAAAGAAGGACACTATATAATGATTTAGGGATCAATCCAAGAAGAAGATATAACAATTGTAAATATTTATGCACCCAACATAGGAGCACCTCAATACATAAGGCAAGTACTAACAGCCATAAAAGGGGAAATCAACAGTAACACAACCATAGTAGGAGACTTAAACACCTCACTTTCACCAATGGACAGATCATCCAAAATGAAAATAAATAAGGAAACACAAGCTTTAAATGATACATTAAACAAGATGGACTTAATTGATATTTATAGGACATTCCATCCAAAAACAACACAATACACATTCTTCTAAAGTGCTCATGGAACATTCTCCAGGATAGATCATATCTTGGGTCACAAATCAACCCTTGGTAAATTTAAGAAAATTGAAATCATATCAAGTATCTTTTTCGACCACAACGCTTTGAGACTAGATATCAATTACAGGAAAAAATCTGTAAAAATTACAAACACATGAAGGCTAAACAATACACTACTTAATAACCAAGAGATCAATGAAGAAATCAAAGAGGAAATCAAAAATACCTAGAAACAAATGACAATGAAAACAACACGACCCAAAACATATGGGATGTAGCAAAAGCAGTTCTAAGAGGGAAGTTTATAAGAATACAATCCTACCTTAAGAAACAAGAAAAGTCTCAAATAAACAACCTAATCTTACACCTAAAGCAATTAGAGAAAGAAAAACAACAACAACCAAAAAAAAACCCCAAGGTTAGCAGAAGAAAAGAAATCATAAAGATCAGATAAGAAATAAACGAAAAAGAAATGAAGGAAACGATAGCAAAGATCAGTAAAATTAAGAGCTGATTCTTTGAGAATATAAACAAAATTGATAAAACATTAGCCAGACTCATCAAGAAGAAAAGGGAGAAGACTCAAATCAATAGAAATAGAAATGAAAAAGGAAAAGTAACAACTGACATAGCAGAACTACAAAGGATCATCAGAGATTACTACAAGCAACTATATGTCAATAAAATGGACAACCTGGAAGAAATGGACAAATACTTAGAAATGCACAACCTTCCGAGACTGAACCAGAAAAAAATAGAAAATATGAACAGACCAATCACAAGCACTGAAATGAAACTGTGATTAAAAACCTCCCAACAAACAAAAGCCCAGGACCAGATGGTTTCACAGGCAAATTCTATCAAACATTTAGAGAAGGGCTAACACCTATCCTTCTCAAACTCTTCCAAAATATAGCAGAGGGAGGAACACTCCCAAACTCATTCTACGAGGCCACCATCACCCTGATACCAAAACCAGACAAAGATGACACAAAGAGAGAAACCTACAGGCCAATATCACTGATGAACATAGATGCAAAAATCCTCAACAAAGCACTAGTGAACAAAATCCAACACCACATTAAAAGGATCATACACCATGATCAAGTGGGGTTTATCCCAGGAATGCAAGGATTCTTCAATATACGCAAATCAACCAATGTGATACACCACATAGATAAATTGAAGGAGAAAAATCACATGATCATCTCAATAGATGCAGAGAAAGCTTTTGACACAAGTCAACAGCCGTTTATGATAAAAACCCTCAGGAAAGTAGGCATAGAGGGAACTTTCCTCAACATAATAAAGGCCATGTATGACAAAATCACAGCCAACATTGTCCTGAATGTGGCAAAACAGAAAACATTTCCACTAACATCAGGAACAAGACAAGGTTGCCCACAATCACCACTACTATTCAACATAGTTTTAGAAGCTTTAGCCACAGCAATCAGAGAAAAAAAAGAAATAAAAGGAATCAAATCAGAAAAGAAGAAGTAAAGCTGTCACTGTTTGCAGATGACATGATACTATACATAGAGAATCCTAAACATGCTACCAGAAAACTACTAGAGCTAATCAATGAATTTGGTAAAGTAGCAGGATACAAAATTAATGCACAGAAATCTCTAGCATTCCTATACACTAATGATGAAAAATCTGAAAGTGAAATAAAGAAAACACTCCCATTTACCATTGCAACAAAAAGAATAATATACCTAGGAATAAACCTACCTAAGGAGACAAAAGAACTGTATGCAGAAAATTATAAGATACTGATGAAAGAAATTAAAGATGATACAAATAGATGGAGAGATATACCATGTTCTTGGATTGGAAGAATCAACATGGTGAAAATGAGTATTCTACCCAAAGCAATCTACAGAATCAATGCAATCCCTATCAAACTACACATGGCATTCTTCACAGAACTCAAACAAAAAATTTCACAATTTGTATGGAAACACAAAAGACCCTGAGTAGCCAAAGCAATTTTTTTTTTAAGACACCAATTGTACTTGAACATTTGTTATTTTTTTACTTTTATTTATTTTTTAAAATTTATTTATTTTTTATTTTTGGCTGTGTTGGGTCTTCGTTTCTGTGGGAGGGCTTTCTCTAGTTGTGGCAAGAAGGGGCCACTCTTCATCACGGTGCGCGGGCCTCTCACTACCGTGGCTTCTCTTGTTGCGGAGCACAGGCTCCAGACGTGCAGGCTCAGTAGCTGTGGCTCACAGGCCTAGTTGCTCCACGTCATGTGAGATCTTCCCAGACCAGAGCTCAAACCCGTGTCCCCTGCATTAGCAGGCAGATTCTCAACCACTGTACCACCAGGGAAGCCCCAAAGCAATCTTGAGAAAGAAAAATGGAGCTGAAGGAATCAGGCTCCCTGACTTCAGACTATACTACAAAGTGACAGTAATCAAGACAGTATGGTACTGGCACAAAAACAGAAATATAGATCAATAGAACAGGATAGAAAGCCCAGAGATGAACCCACACACATATGGGCACCTTATCTTTGATAAAGGAAGCAAGAATATACAGTGGAGAAAATACAGCCTCTTCAATAAGTGGTGCTGGGATAACTGTACAGCTACATGTAAAAGAATGAAATTAGAACACTCCCTAACACCATACAAAGAAATAAACTCAAAATGGATTAAAGACCTAAATATAAGGCCAGATGCTATCAAACTCTTAGGGGAAAACATAGGCAGAACACAGTATGACATAAATCACAGCAAGATCCTTTTTTACCCACCTCCTAGAGAAATGGAAATAAAAACAAAAATAAACAAATGGGACCTAAGGAAACTTAAAACATTTAGCACAGCAAAGGACACCAAAAAAACAAGATAAAAAGGCAACTCTCAGAATGGGAGAAAATATTTGCCAATGAAGCAACTGACAAAGGATTCATCTCAAAAAATTACAAGCAACACATGCAGCTCAATATCAAAAAAACAAACAACCTTATCCAAAAATGGGCAGAAGACCTAAATAGACATTTCTCCAAAGAAGATACACAGATTGCCAACAAACACATGAAAGAATGCTCAACATCATTAATCATTAGAGAAATGCAAATCAAAGCTGCAATGAGATATCATCTCACACGTCAGAATGGCCACCATCAAAAAATCTACAAAAAATAAATGCTGGAGAGGATGTGGAGAAAATGGAACCCTCTTGCACTGTTGGTGGGAATGTAAATCGATGCATGTACTATGGAGAACAGTATGGAGGTTCCTTAAAAAACTAAAAATAGAACTACGATACGACCCAGCAATCCCACTACTGGGCATATACCCTGAAAAAAACATAATTCAAAAAGAGTCATGTACCACAATGTTCATTGCAGCATTATTTGCAATAGCCAGGACATGGAAGCAGTCTAAGTGTCCACCAGCAGATGAATAGATAAAGAAGATGTGGCACATATATACAATGGAGTATTACTCAGCCATAAAAGGAAATGAAATTGAGTTATTTATATTGAGGTGGATTGACCTAGAGTCTGTCATACTGAGTGAAATAAGTCAGAAAGAGAAAAACCAACACCATATGCTAACACATATATATGGAATCAAAAAAAAAAAAAAAAAGTCATGAAGAACCAGGGGCAAGACAGAAATAAAGACACAGACCTACTAGAGAGTGGACTTGAGGATACAGGGAAGGGAAAGGTAAGCTGGGACAAAGTGACACAGTGGCATGCATATATATACACTACCAAATGTAAAATAGATAGCTAGTGAGAAGCAGCCACATAGCACAGGGAGATCAGCTCGGTGCTTTGTGTCCACCTAGAGGGGTGGGATAGGGAGGGTGGGAGGGAGGGAGACTCAAGAGGGAAGAGATATGGGGACATATGTATATGTATAACTGATTCACTTTGTTATAAAGCAGAAACTAACACACCACTGTAAAGCAATTATACTCCAATAAAGATGTTTAAAATAAATAACCATTAAAAACGTTAGAATTTTGCATATATTTTGACCCAACAATATACAATAAAAAATTTAAAAAAAGAAAGAAATTGCCCTTCCACCAAATAATTTTAACTTAAAAATTACAGATGATTATTTATTTATTATTCTTTCAAAATAGGATCAAAGTAAATTTTCTGAATGAGAGTCTGCCAATTCGAGTTCTTTTGCTTATAAAGAATAATCATAAATCATACCTGTTCCTGTGATGTTTGTAACTTTCAGTCTCAGATTTCTCTTTGTTTTTTTTTTTAACATCTTTATTGGAGTATAATTGCTTTACAATGGTGTGTTAGTTTCTGCTTCATAACAAAGTGAATCAGTTATACATATACATATATCTCCATATCTCTTCCCTCTAGCATCTCCCCTCCCTCCCACCTTCCCTATCCCACCCCTATAGGTGATCACAAAGCACCGAGCTGATCTCCCTGTTTTAGGCGGCTGCTTCCCACTAGCTATCTATTTTACATTTGGTAGTGTATATATGTCCATGCCACTGTCTCACTTTGTCCCAGCTTACCCTTCCCCCTCCACGTATCCTCAAGTCCATTCTCTAGTAGGTCTGCATCCTTATTCCCGTCTTGCCCCTACGTTCTTCGTGATCATTTCTTTTTTTTTTTTTTAGATTCCGTATATATGTGTTAGCATACGGTTTTTGTTTTTCTCTTTCTGACTTACTTCACTCGGTATGGCAGACTTTAGGTCCATCCACCTCACTACAAATAACTCAATTTCATTTCTTTTTATGGCTGAGTAATATTCCATTGTATATACGTGCCACATCTTCTTTATCCATTCATCTGTCGATGGACAGTTAGGTTGCTTCTATGTCCTGGCTATTGTAAATAGAGCTGCAATAAAAATTGTGGTACATGACTCTTTTTGAATTATGGTTTTCTCTTGGTATATGCCCAGTAGTGGGATTGCTGGCTCGTATGGTAGTTCTATTTTTAGTCTTTTTAAGGAACCTCCATACTGTTCTCCATAGTGGCTGTATCAATTTACATTCCCACCAACAGTGCAAGAGGGTTCCTTTTTCTCCACACCTTCTTCAGCATTTATTATTTGTAGATTTTTTGATGATGGCCATTCTGACAAGTGTGAGGTGATACCTTATTGTAGCTTTGATTTGCAATTCTCTAATGATTAATGATGTTGAGCATTCTTTCATGTGTTTGTTGGCAATCTGTGTATCTTCTTTGGAGAAACGTCTATTTAGGTCTTCTGCCCATTTTTGGATAGGGTTGTTTTTTTTTTTGATATTGAGCTGCATGAGCGGCTTGTAAATTTTAGGGATTAATCCTTTGTCAGTTTCTTCATTTGCAAATATTTTCTCCCATTCTGAGGGTTGTCTTTTTTTCTTGTTTATGGTTTCCTTTGCTGTGCAAAAGCTTTTAAGTTTCATTAGGTCCCATTTGTTTATTTTTGTTTTTATTTCCATTTCTCTAGGAGGTGGGTCAAAAAGGATCTTGCTGTGATTTATGTCATACTGTGTTCTGCCTATGTTTTCCTCTAAGAGTTTGATAGCATCTGGCCTTATATTTAGGTCTTTAATCCATTTTGAGTTTATTTCTTTGTATGGTGTTAGGGAGTGTTCTAATTTCATTCTTTTACATGTAGCTGTACAGTTATCCCAGCACCACTTATTGAAGAGGCTGTATTTTCTCCACTGTATATTCTTGCCTCCTTTATCAAAACTAAGGTTCCCATGTGTGTGTTGGTTTACCTCTGGGCTTTCTATCCTGTTCCATTGATCTATATTTCTGTTTTTGTGCCAGTACCATACTGTCTTGATTGCTGTAGCTTTGTAGTATAGTTTGAAGTCAGGGAGCCTGATTCCTCCAGCTCCGTTTTTCTTTCTCAAGATTGCTTTGGCTATTCGGAGTCTTTTGTGCTTCCATACAAATTGTGAAATTTTTTGTTCTAGTTCTGTGAAAAATGCCATGGGTAGTTTGATAGGGATTGCATTGAATCTGTAGATTGCTTTGGCTACTAGAGTCATTTTCACAATGTTGATTCTTCCAATCCAAGAACATGGTATATCTCTCCATCTATTTGTATCATCTTTAATTTCTTTCATCAGTGTCTTATAATTTTCTGCATACAGGTCTTTTGTCTCCTTAGTTAGGCTTATTCCTAAATATTTTATTATTTTTGTTGCAATGGTAAATGGGAGTGTTTTCTTAATTTCACTTTCAGAATTTTCATCATTAGTGTATAGGAATGCAAGAGATTTCTGTGCATTAATTTTGTATGCTGCACTTTACCAAATTCATTGATTAGCTCTAGTAGTTTTCTGGTAGCATCTTTAGGATTCTCTATGTATAGTATCATGTCATCTGCAAACAGTGAAAGCTTTACTTCTTCTTTTCCGATTTGGATTCCTTTTATTTCTTTTTCATCTCTGATTGCTGTGGCTAAAACTTGCAAATCTCTGTTGAATAATAGTGGTGAGAGTGGGCAACTTGTCTTGTTCCTGACCTTAGTGGAAATGGTTTCATCTTTTCACCATTGAGAAAGCTGTTGGCTGTGTGTTTGTCATCTACAGCCTTTATTATGTTTTCGTAAGTTCCCTCTATGCCTACTTTCTGGAGGTTTTTTTATCATACATGGGTGTTGAATTTTGTCAACAGCTTTTTCTGCATCTATTGAGATGATCATATGGTTTTTCTCTTTCAGTTTGTTAATATGGTGTATCACATTGATTGATTTGCATATATTGAAGAATCCTTGCATTCCTGGGATAAACCCCACTTGATCATGGTGTATGATCCTTTTAATGTGGTGTTGGATTTTGTTCACTAGTGCTTTGTTGAGGATTTTTGCATCTATGTTCATCAGTGATATTGGCCTGTAGTTTTCTTTCTTTGTGTCATCTTTGTCTGGTTTTGGTATCAGGGTGATGGTGGCCTCACAGAATGAGTTTGGGAGTGTTCCTCCCTCTGCTGTATTTTAGAAGAATTTGAGAAGGATAGGTGTTAACTCCTTCTAAATGTTTGATAGAATTTGCCTGTGAAGCCATCTGGTCCTGGGCTTTTGTTTGTTGGGAGGTTTTTAATCACAGTTTCATTTCAGTGCTTGTGATTGGTCTGTTCATATTTTCTACTTCTTCCTGTTTGAGTCTCAGATGGTTGTGCATTTCTAAGAATTTGTCCATTTCTTCCAGGTTGTCCATTTTATTGGCATAGAGTTGCTTGTAGTAATCTCTCATGATCCTTTGTATTTCTGCAGTATCATTTGTTAATTCTCCATTTTCATTTGTAATTCTATTGATTTGAGTGTTCTCCCTTTATTTCTTGATGAGTGTGGCTAATGTCAATTTTCTTTATCTTTTCAAAAACCAGCTTTTAGCTTTACTGAGCTTTGCTATCATTTCCTTCATTTCTTTCTGATCTGATCTTTATGATTTCTTTCCTTCTGCTAACTTTGTGGTTTTTTTGTTCTTCTTTCTCTAATTGCTTTAGGTGTAAGGTTAAGTTGTTTATCTGAGATGTTTCTTGTTTCTTAATGTAGGATTGTGTTGCTATAAACTTCCCTCTAGAACTGCTTTAGCTGCATCCCATAGGTTTTGGGTTGTCCTGTTTCCATTGTCATTTGTTTCTAGGTGTTTTTTTCATTTCCTCTTTGATTTCTTCAGGGATCTGTCGGTTATTAAGTGTTGTATTGTTTAGCCTCCATGTGTTGTTTTTTTACAGAAATTTTCCTGTAATTGATATCTAGTCTCATAGCATTGTGGTCTGAAAAGATAGTTGATATAATTTCAATTTTCTGGAATTTAGCAAGGCTTGTTTTGTGACCCAAGATATGATCTCTCCTGTAGAGTTTTCCATAAGCTCTTGAGAAGAATGTGTATTCTGTTGTTTCTGGATAGAATGTCCTATAAATATCAATTAAGTCCATATTGTTTAATGTATCATTTAAAGCTTGTGTTTCTTTCTTTATTTATTTTGGATGATCTGTCCATTGGTGAAAGTGGGGTGTTAAAGTCCCCTACTACGATTGTGTTACTGTTGATTTCCCCTTTTATGGCTGTTAGTATTTGCCTTATGTATTGAGGTGCTCCTATGTTGGGTGCATAAATATTTACAATTTTTTATATTCTCTTGGATTGATCCCGTGATCATTATGTAATGTCCTTCTTTGTCTCTTGTAATAGTCTTTGTTTTAAAGTCTATTTTGTCTGGTATGAGAATTGCTACTCCCGTTTTGATTTCCATTTGCATGGAATATCTTTCTCCATCCCCTCACTTTCAGTCTGTATGTGTCCCTAGCTCTGAAATGGGTCTCTTGTAGACAGCATATACAAGTCTTGTTTTTCTATCCATTCAGCCAGTCTATGTCTTTTGGTTGGAGCATTTAATCCATTTACATTTAAGGTAATCATTGATATGTATGTTCCTATTACCATTTTCTTAATTGTTTTAGGTTTGTTATTGTAGGTCTTTTCCTTCTCTTGTGTTTCCTGCCTAGAGAAGTTCCTTTAGCATTTGCTGTAAAGCTGGTTTGGTGGTGCTGAATTCTCTTAGCTTTTGCTTGTCTGTAAAGGTTTTAATTTCTCCATCAAATCTGAATAAGATCCTTCCTGGGTAGAGTAATCTTGGTTGTAGTTTTTTCCCCTTCATCACTTTAAATATGTTCTGCCACTCCCTTCTACTTGCAGAGTTTCTGCTGAAAGTTCAGCTGGTTACCTTATGGGGATTCCCTTGTATGTTATTTGTTGTTTTTCCCTTGCTGCTTTTAATAGTTTTTCATTGTGTTTAATTTTTCATAGTTTGATTAATCTGTGTCTTGGTGTGCTTCTCCTTGGATTTATCCTGTATGGGACTCTTTGTGCTTCCTGGTCTTGATTAACTATTTCCTTTCCCATATTAGGGAAGTTTTCAACTATAATCTATTCAAATATTTTCTCAATCTCTTTCTTTTTCTCTTCTTCTTCTGGGACCCCTATAATTCAAATGTTGGTGAGTTTAATGTTGTCTCAGAGGTCTCTGAGTATGTCCTCAATTCTTTTCATTCTTTTTTCTTTATTCTGCTCTGCAGTAATTATTTCCCCTCTTTTATCTTCCAGGTCACTTATCCGTTCTTCTGCCTCAGTTATTCTGCTATTGATCCCTTCTAGAGAATTTTTTATTTCATTTATTGTGTTGTTCATCACTGTTTGTTTGCTCTTTAGTTCTTCTAGGTCCTTTTTAAACATTCTTGTATTTTCTCCATTCTATTTCCAAGATTTTAGAACAACTTTACTCTCATTATTCTGAATTCTTTTTCAGGTAGACTGCCTATTTCCTCTTCATTTGGTAGGTCTGGTGGGTTTTTACCTTGCTCCTTCATCTGCTGTGTGTTTCTCTGTCTTCTCATTTTGCTTCGCTTACTGTGTTTGGGGTCTCCTTTTTGCAGGCAGCAGGTTCATAGTTCCCATTGTTTTTGATGTCTGACCCCAGTGGCTAAGGTTGGTTCAGTGGATTGTGTAGGGTTCCTGGTGGAGGGAACTAGTGCCTGTGTTCTGGTGGAAGAGCCTGGATCTTGTCTTTCTGCTGTGCATGTGTCTGGTGGTGTGTTTTGGAGTGTCTGTGGCCTTATTATGATTTTAGGCAGCCTCTCTGCTAATGGGTGGGGTTGTGTTCCTGTCTTGCTAGTTGTTTGGCATAGGGTGTCCAGGACTGGAGCTGGTCTGGTCTTTGAGTGGAGCTGGGTCTTAGCGTTGAGATGGAGATCTCTGGGAGATTTTCACCATTTGATATTACATGGAGCTGGGAGGTCTCTTGTGGACCAGTGTCCTGAATTTGACTCTGTCACCTCAGAGGCCCTGCCCTGACACTTGGCTGGAGCACCAAGAGCTTCTTTTCCACATGGCTTAGATAAAAGGGAGAAAAGAATGAAAGAAAGAAAGAAGATAAAATTTTAAAAAGTTATTAAAATACTAATCATTATTAAAAAATTTTTTAAGTAATAAAGAAGAGAGCAACCAAACCAAAAAACAAATCCAGCAATGATAACAAGCCCTAAAAGGTGTACAAAAAAACAAAAACAAAACAAAAAAAAAAATGGACAGACAGAACCCTAGAACAAATGGTAAAAGCAAAGCTATACAGACAAAATCACACACAGAAACATCCACATACACACAAGAAGAGAAAAAGGAAAAACTATATATATATCGCTGCTCCCAAAGTCCACCTCCTCAATTTGGGATGATTCGTTGTCTATTCTGGTATTCCACAGATGCAGGGTACATCAAGTTGACTGTGGAGATTTAATCCGCTGCTCCTGAGGCTGCTGGGAGAGATTTCCCTTTCTCTTCTTTGTTCGCACAGCTCCTGGGGTTCAGCTTTGGATTTGGACCCACCTCTGTGTGTAGGTCGCCTGAGGGCGTCTGTTCTTCGCTCAGACAGGACAGGGTTAAAGGAGCAGCTGCTTCCGGGGCTCTGGCTCACTCAGGCCGGGGGGAGGGAGGGGTACGGAGGAGGCGGGGTGAGCCTGCGGTGTCAGAGGCGTCGTGACGTTGCAGTAGCCTGAGGCACGCCATGCGTTCTCCCGGGGAAGTTGTCCCCGGATCACGGGACCCTGGCCGTGGCGGGCTGCACCGGCTCCCGGGAGGGGAGGTGTGGACGGTGACCTGTGCTCGCACACAGGCTTCTTGGTGGCGGCAGCAGCAGCCTTAGCATCTCATGCCCGCCTCTGGGGTCCGCGCTGATAGCCGCGGCTAGCGCCCGTCTCTGGAGCTCGTTTAGGCGGTGCTCTGAATCCCCTCTCCTCACGCACCAGGAAACAAAGAGGCGAGAAAAAGTCTCTTGCCTCTTCGGCAGCTGCAGAACTTTTCCCGGACTCCCTCCCGGCTAGCTGTGGTGCGCTAACCCCTTCAGGCTGTGTTCACGCAGCCAACCCTAGTCCTCTCCCTGCGATTCGACTGAAGCCCGAGCCTCAGCTCCCAGCCCCGCCCACCCCGGCGGGTGAGCAGACAAGCCCCTCGGGCTGGTGAGTGCTGGTCGGCACCGATCCTCCATGTGGGAATCTCTCCGCTTTGCCCTCCGCACCCCTGTGGCTGCTCTCTCCTCCGTGGCTCCGAAGCTTCTCCCCACCCACCCCCCGTCTCCACCCGCAAAGGGGCTTCCTAGTGTGTGGAAACCTTTCCTCCTTCACAGCTACCTCCCAGAGGTGCAGGTCCCGTCCCTATTCTTTTGTCTCTTTTTTCTTTTTTCTTTTGCCCTTCCCAGGTATGTGGGGAGTTTCTTGCCTTTTGGGAGGTCTGAGGTCTTCCTCCACCGTTCAGTAGGTGTTTTGTAGGAGTTGTTCCACATGTAGGTGTATTTCTGATGTATTTGTGGGGAGGAAGGTGATCTCCACGTCTTACTCTTCCGCCATCTTGAAGCTCCCTTGTCTTTTTTTTTGGGGTGGAGGGAAAACTTGAAGCACTCCCAAACCAATCTAACATATACAAGTTTGCTAAAAACCTACAACTGGCCTTAGGTAAGGAATCACTCAGTGGTGATAATAGATGAAAGTAATCTACTAGTTATAAGTATTCAGCATTCTATGGGCACCAATTCTAATGTTTTTTCAAAGAAAATGCGGTTTATTGATCAATCAAGGAGTAAGCTAAGCAGAGACCAGCTAACAGCCTCTATTGTATGTTCTGTGTCTGTTGATAATCCCAGGACAGCTCTTAAAGAACATTAAGAATTTGCAGTTAATAAGACTTAAGTTGCCTCTGTCAACAACAAAGCCAGAGCTGAATTCTCTGATGAGGCTTTAAGTGCTAATATTTTGTATTGTTGCTTGTGATGAAGTCCTCATTTTTAAGATATTAGAGGCTTAATGCATGTGTTTATTGAGTGGGGCAATTTATTTCTCCAGAGATAGGATACAGGTTTGCTTTGGGGCAGGACCAGTTTCTGAAAACAAAACAAAACAAATGAAAAACATAGTTTTTTGAATCTGCCCATGCACTTTGGAAAGTTCTAGCATATGACCCCAGAATTCTGAGCCACAAAGAAGAAGAGATATTTTCATTCTGAAAAAAACGCCTCTATGACTCATTTTGACTCCACTCAACTCTGCATGATGCTTCTGGAGTCTAGAATGTCTGCTTCTGAATAGCAGGAGTTTCATTCTAAGGAAGGATGATCCTACCAGGATACAACTCAAATTGTGCCTAGGTCAACCACAGAGTGATTCATGTCCCAACTGCGTAAAATCATCCTCCACCATATTATCAGTCATACTTTACATGGTACTAAATATTTGGAGTACATTCGCCGTCTGATAGGTATTACACAGTCCAGTATTGGATTTGAAATCTTAAGCACACATATGAAATTTTATCTGCATCTGACACATGCTGATACACTTAACTTTTAACACTGGGTTTGGGATCTGTTCTGACCATTCTTGCTTTTATTCTTTTGGGCCTTTTGTTTGTATCATTTATATTCTTCTTTTTAAAAAATGCGCATGAATAACGTAACTAATGCTTCTCATGAATCTCTTTTGCTTCTGCAGGAGGAATTTTTGAAACTGTGGAAAATGAACCTGTTAATGTTGAAGAATTAGCGTTCAAGTTTGCAGTCACCAGCATTAACAGAAATCGAACCCTGATGCCTAACACCACATTAACCTATGACATTCAGAGAATTAACCTTTTTGATAGTTTTGAAGCCTCACGGAGAGGTAACTATTTTCACACTTTTAAAAGCTCCTTTGGGTGATATGTCTGCTCTACAAGTCAGCTTCTTTTTGCTACCTGCCCTTTTTCAAAGCAGACATCTCTGTGCAAATGGGTTTGCAGGAAATCTCGGTGCAAGATGTCACTGTCCAGCACAATCTGAACCATCCTAATGGATGTTGCCTAGCTCTGTTTTCTGGGCCTTTCTGATTAGCTTAGCCTTCAGTGCCCTCCACTCTATGATTAACTGGTTCAGCTGTGAATGGAAAATGTCAAGCTTGATCTGTTTTTCCTTCCTGAGGCTGAGATACCACCATGAAATTGTACAGTGCAGTCAAATAAAACTTTGTGGAAGGTCATACACACCGAGCATGTGGAAATGCCCACAACACACAGAATTCACGACCTGAATCTTAACAGGTTGTGAGCTACTGGGTTTACCTACCATCCTCTCAAATAATTTTTTAACCTCTTTCCACAAGGTCATAGAAATGTGAAGACTATAAATATTGAATCATTGTGTTGTACACCTGAAATGTTATAATATGTTGGTTATACCTCAATTTTAAAAAAGGAAAAAATTAAGAAAAAAGTTAATGGAACAGTACAAGCAATCAAGCAATCAATCAAGCAAGCAAGCAAGGGACTTGGGGTCAAAAAAAAATTAAACCTAGGAGAACAATCTCCGCATTTGATTCTCTTTTGCATCTGAACAGAAGACAAGTTCCTAAAAACTAATCTAATTTGTACGTAGGCTGCAAGATTTGTCTCATGGAAAGAGTCATTGGAAGTGTGGGGCTTGTTTACACATCCTTCAGACACTTCCAAGACGACTCTTTGAAGCCACGTTTGACATACTTGAAGGTTGGCCTCTAACTAGGGAGTTGTTGGACCTCCATACAGGAGTTTGTGTGGGTACATCACCCCAGAATAGGAGGGGCTCTTTCTCTCCTAGAGGAAAGCTTTGCCCATCAAACACACACAAGTAAATGGAATACAATGAATGCCATGCTCATGCTGATTTCTAAGTAACTAAATATTGGTTGTTTCCACACAGAATTAACCCAGTTTGGATTGCAGGATGTGTTCACCTAGTAGACTCTTCTGCAAGATTCTTAGTGTCCTTTACAAATAAAATGTGAAACTTGTTCTCCTGGGAGCACAGATGAAAACGGAATAGTATAATGCCTTTTTTCAAAAATCTATGGCATGATCTTAGTATAAGAATATTTTCTTTTCAAAGATGGATGGAGTTGTAGGTACTATACAGGTCAGAGTTGTCTATGACAAATAATAAAACGTTATGTTTATACAGCATTTTAAAGTTTACAAGGCATCTTCACATAAATTATCTCTATGTGTTAGATCTCTATCTTCCTCTCTCTGTACGTCCCTTTCTCTGTCTCTGTCTGTCTCTGTTTCTCTCTCTCTGTTTCTCTCTGTCTCTCTCTCTCACACACACACACTCACACAAAACATTGTTGAATAAATACCCCAGAAAGCCAACCACATTTAAAATCCAAAGAGTTTTTGTGACCTGAAGTACCTGCCATACTTGTAAATTAAACACCCCCAAAACTTCTTAAAACTGGTAATTTGCTGGCAAACAGAATTCAAAAGGATTGATTTTTTGTCAATATTAGCATCCCAGAGCTAAATATTAGCAGGAATCTCAATCCACCACCCATGCTAGATGAAATAATAGTTCATATACTTTCATGCCCTCATTTTTTCTTGCTAACCAATGAAAGTGCATCCAGAAAATGAGCTTCTGAGGACAGTTTTCACTTCTAGCATTTAATACAGAAAATTATGTCTTCATACCTCATGTGATAATTCAGTACCAAAGAGCACAGTGTCAGAAAGTTCCTTGTGAACATTTGCTGTCCCACAGATATTTGAAATATGGCTCTCAAATATTACTTATTAATTTTTCTCTCTAAATCAAGTCAGATAATTTTGACAAAGCCATATAATTTTTCTACTTATTTTTATTTGTGTGATGGCGTTATGATAAAAATGGACAATTTCATTTATAAATTTTGCTATTATTTAATTCAAATATTCAACTATTGTTTCTTGGCAGTTCCAAATCCCTTTAAACTAGAATTAAAATATAAATTTGAAATGTTTTTACATTTATATTTAATGCCAGCATAAATTTATGTCAGCATAAAATGAGTAGGTACTATTTTACATTGTTATAGAAGATAATCTGTCCCAACATTTCTGGAAGGGAATTTGGTTTATACGTATCAACTGACTTAAAAATATCAATACCCTTTAATTACAGATTTCAATCCACTCAAAGAAAATAATGTAAAATTTAGAGAAAAATATAAGAACTAAGATAAGTGCTTATAATAACCAAAAAATAGGAGCAGCTTAAATATTCAGTATCATAGGACTAGTTAAATAAGTAATGGCATACTCATGGATTAGGCTATTCTATGACACTGAAACTATACTTTTGCAGAATTTGTGATGACTTAGGGGAAAGGGTGTGCTTTTAGCATTAAATTTAGTGTTAAATACAGAAAGCAATGTATCAAACTGTATCTATATCGTGTTCAATTTTTTAATAAATTAAAACACCAAACTATGAATATATATTATCCCAATGATGGAATTTCAGGGCCTTTTTTCTTCCTTACACTTTTCAATATTCTAAATTATCTCAATGTGTGTATATAATCTTATAATGCAAAAAATAAATAAACGTTAAAAATTAATTTTTATGTACATATCTACTTGATTTTGTTTGGCTACATGTTGGCTGATATTGAAATAGAAAGAAACCTGTCCTTGAGCTAGGTCCTTGGGATCTGGTCAGTTCTGCCATTGTCCAGTGGCCCTGACTTGCTTCATTGCCTATGACATTAGTGGGTTGGAGAAAATGTCTTCTAAGATCCCTTTAAGCTATGCTAATCTATTATTCTATAATTAATTAGCTATCAGTATCACTTAACATTCTTTAGCAATTTTTCAATACCCTGGACCTCCTTTCTGAGTTTTGGGAAGGACTGGAACTAAAGCACTTTGCAGCCACCCAGAGTCTTCTGAATTCTCTGACCCATTAATATCTTCATTGCCACATTGCCATATGACAGAACTTGATCTATATGACATTCACTTGGCAAATGGCTTAAAGAATAGCTCTGAGTGCTTCTGGGTAATGCCACACCAAGCAAGAGATTTAGACTCCATCTGATTATAAGTAATGAAGTGAGGACTCCCCCGGCAGTCCAGTGGTTAAGACTCAATGCTTCCAATGCAGGGGCTGGGAGTTTGATCCCTAGTCGGAGAAATAAGATCCCACATGCTGCGTGGCATGACCAAATTAAAAAGAAAAAAAAAAGTAATGAAGTGAGACCAACAACTCATTTTTGTTTGCAGGGAATTGGCCTTGTGATGTGTTGCTAATCATTTCTCCATTTACATCTCCAATATTTAGTATCTCAGGATATTGGAAGTTGGATGAAGCATATTTCCTCAGCATACAGATGGAGAGTGGATAATAGTTTCCAATAGAGAAAATAAGGAGGAACCATGAAAGGGAAGATTAAATTCACAGAACTCTCTCTTTCTCTCCCCTCTTCCCTGCTTTCCCTTTCCACCCCCTCCTTGTCTGTGGACATCAGCATGTGACCAGCTGGCGCTTGGTGTGGCTGCTCTCTTCGGCCCTTCCCATAGCTCCTCTGTCAGTGCTGTGCAGTCTATTTGCAATGCTCTCGAAGTTCCACATATACAGACTCGCTGGAAACACCCTTCAGTGGACAACAAAGACCTGTTTTACGTCAACCTCTACCCAGATTATGCAGCTATCAGCAGGGCGGTCCTGGATCTGGTCCTCTACTACAACTGGAAAACAGTGACCGTGGTGTATGAAGACAGCACAGGTATGGGACTCACACAAGCCCTCACATGACCATGTCTGGTCTGGAAAAAGGGAACCAGAATTTGCTACAGGCCTTGACTCATCAGGCAGAGTGCATGAACATGTTCTTTTATATGAAGCTAATTGAGTATTCTAATTAGGAAATGCCCTGTGTAGCTAATTCCTGTTCCTTTTGGTGAGTTGACCCTTTCTGATGACGCTTTCATCATCAAACTTAAGGTACTATTTTAAAAGAAATATCACCTTATTGATATATGTTGTAATCCAATCTGAATATTAAAGATGTAATTTAATGTATCCAACTCTGTTAAGACTGTGACCACGACTCCATTCTTAAATAATGCAGAGAAAGTTTGAAATTGACCATGAAGTATGATTCCAATTCAATAAGTAGCTACATAAATGCCTTGAAAATTTTCTAAAGTACATACACAGAGGAATACAGTTAGAGGTTGTATCAATAAAATCTGACCATTTCATGGGAAAAGGACTAAGAACCCCAGTAATGAGCCCTTAGTGAAGCTTGCTTTGTTCTGCCTGCTTATTTTAGGATGAAGGACAGACATGGGGTGCTCAGCACCTCACTAGACATTTCTCTGACTCTCTCCCATTTGAAGTTTCTCTCACTGGCGCCTTCCCCCTTTGCCTCCTGTTTACATTTTGAGGTTTGTTGGAGTTCAAGACCCCTTTTATTCAGTTAAATTCTTCCAGTGACTCTTCATTGTCCACATAGGAAAGTCCAATTCTAATTTAAAGCTCTTCACCATCTAACCATTTTCATCTCCATTAACCCAGGCACCAGCTGCTCTACATCCCTGTACTCTCACATCATTTCTTAAATAACCCCAAGTCCATCCCTACTCTTTCTTTCTGAGGCTGTCCCCTCACTTTGGATAATCCTCCACATAACCCCCAAGGTGATAAGCTCCCTCATTCTCCATGATCACACTCAAATATCATTTCTTTTTAAAGCTCATGGAGACCACATTAAGAGTTAGTAGCACGTTGTAAATATAAGCATTATATCACATGCTTCAATTATCTGCTTAAATGTTTTTGAGACTAGGAATTCCAAAAAGTTGGAATTTTATCTTTTTATTTTTATAATCTGCTACCTAAGACAGTACTGTTTACTTTCTGAATATTTTTTCTTCAAGAATTGAAATTAGCTCCTTTCCTTAATCTACACAATTGGTAATAAGACTAATAACATTATCAGTGAAAATTAACAAAGCAAAGCACTTTTGAACTTTTTAATAGTATTTCATTTTTTTCACTCGTTTCCACCAAGCACTAGCATTTGCTGTTCCTCAGAGGATGAATAGTGAGCCTTCTCTATTTGGCACTAAATTCTGGTTCCATTTTAAACTGTCAGATAAAAGTGACTATTGTGGTTGGAATTATACATTTATATATTTTCTTATACTTCTCATTTGAGAAAAAAGTGAAGGTAGGTGATTGTATATATAATTTATAAATATTATATTCAAAACAGTCCTACTGGGAAGGATAAGCCACAGGCAGTCATATTTTTAGAGCTTCACTTGCTTGCTGTGAAGGAAGAAAATATATTATCAAATGAACTCCATAAGTATATTTAAAGAGCCTTAAGATATAGATTATATTATATATAGGTATGGTAAGGCCTTCCATGTTGTCTACCTTTGTAAATAGATAATTCCATGAGTTAATAAAATAATACTATTTCTCATTATGTAGTACACTCTATAGCATAATTTTCTCTCAATATTTCTACCATTTCCAGCCATGCCGGGCCATGTAAAAGGAAAACAAATCAATGAATAATATTGAGGCATCTGGATTTAATTTAAGAAAGAGTTCAACTAAAGGTGTGAGCATAATTGTATTTAGAAAAATTATAATTTGCAAAAGGATAACATAAAAGTTGATGTCCTAACCACCCTTTTGATTTCAAGTGAGCACCCATAGATGACAGCCATTTTGCATAAGAGGAAATTCGAACTATCATTTCTATTACCTTTTACAAGAAACTGAAATCTCCTTTCACCCCTGTTAAGTTCACCTGAACTCAGTTGCTCAATATATACTTGCTGAAATTGAAAATCCAAATGAGTTTGTATTTTGCCCATTAAGTTAGAGACGATTCATGTTAAAATGATTTTGCTCCCAAAGACATTAAAATTGTAAATGAATAATCAATTGAGCCATTAAATTGGAACCCAGAGAGTAAACAGGTCAACTGAGATCAATAAAAGCAGACACCTTTTGACTATGAGTGAGTTTAATACTGTTTGACTCAGGGTTTTGGTTGCAGTAATTATCAAGTCATAAAAAGAAAACTTACTAAACCTGAAGGAAAAGAAAGGACTTAGGTGTGCTCAACACCTGCCCTTACACCAGAATTAACTACCCATTAAAGAGCACTTTACTGGGATTTGTTTAGGAGTTTGTGAAATAACCTGAAGCCAGCGCAGATGTCTAAGGGACCAAATGGTCCGTGACTCCCATTGAAGTCAATGGGAGCACTGTGTATGTCTCTAAGGACAAAATCCAAATCACTAAATACTAGCAGGCAGAATTCTGTCCTCTGGAAGAGCAAATGTAGAAAGACCCTAGAGAACTGTCGGAGGGAGTTTTGCCTCACTTCATCTCTCTCTCTCTGGTGCCTGCATATTCTTCCCATCAGTCACCTACTTCTCTCTGACTCCCTCATTCAGAGGTGACCCTAGGCAATGCGAAATCGCTGCTCATTGCTCATCCCCTCTGCTTCATTAGACCCCTGGTGGAAGCCTGGCTTCTATCCCTTCACACACTACAAAAAGAGCTGAGAAGCTGAGCACCAAATGCAGTGTGGAGAATATTCAACAGTTTCTGCTTTCTCAAGGCTAATTTTAGTGAAATGTAGCCATAGCTGATTTTGTAGAACAGGGACCAGCAAGCTTTTCTCTCAAAAAGGTTACATACTATATAGCTTAAGCTTCATGGGCCATAGTGTCTTGGTCACAACTATCCCACTCTGCTGAGGGAGCAATAACACAGCCACAGGCAAAATATAAATGAACAGGTATGTTGTGTTCCAATAAACCTTTATTTACAACAAACAAGGAAGCCAGTGTGGTTGGATCAGACTGAGAGGGGAAGGGTGGTGGGGTCAGAGAGGAGGGTCTTCATGATCATGGAGAGCTTTATAGATTATTGGAAGAGCTTTGGTTCCTCATGAAATGGGAAGACATTGGAGAGTTTTCAGAAGAGGAGTGACATGATCAGATTTATACCATAAAAAGATCACTCTGGTCCTTGTATTAATAAAATGTCATAGAGAGGGAAGCATAAAATTAGAGGCTACTAGAGAAATCAAGGCAAGAGATGAAGGCGATAGCAACAGAGGAGTAAGAAATGGTAAGATTCTGGAAATATTTTGATGTTGAGCTGGAATAATTCTCTCAGGGGTGGAGGCTGGGTGAGAAAAATAGAGGAGTTAAAGATGACCCTAAGCTTTTTGGCCTGAGCCAAAGGATGGAGTTGTCATTGCCTGAGATGGGAAATGGATAAATGGACATAGTTTGGAGAAATAAGGCTATCAGGAGTTCAGTCATGAATATGTTAAGTTTGATTTTGCAATGTCTACTAGACATCCCAAAAGAGGCAATGAATAGGCAGTTAATATATGACTCTAGAGTTCAGGAATGTGGTGTAGGCTGGGGATACAAAATTGGGGGTCCTCAGCATATACATGGGACTAGATGAGGCCATCAGAGAAATGAGTTCCATCCAGATGTGATCATAACACATAGTACTTAAGAGAGATTTTTTCATCCACCATTGCCTTAAATCATTTTTCTCCACACACCAGAGCCATGAGATTTATAAAATGTAACCTACCATAAAGAACTGTCACTTACTTAAAACATAGTCTCAAAGCTTTACAATGAGGATTCATTTGAGATAAGATTAATATACATAAAAATGTCAGTGATTGAAAGAAACATTAAATCCAGAAAGAAAACCCAAGAAAAATGACAACCACAAAAATCACAATAACTAAATTCTTGAAGTGCTGACTGATTGCCATGTATTGTTATAGTTATTTTATATAATTAACTCATTTAATATGCTCAACCACCCTGTAAATAAGTGCAATAGCTACTCTTTGGGCTATATTTAAATAGTGACTTAGATTTGTTATGCTTATTATATTTTCCTTCATTTCCCCATAGAAAATAAAAAGAATATATTGTTCAGAACCAGGAATCTTGACAGAGCCCTAAAATTTAGACTTGAAGAAAATTAAATATTTTGACATAGGCAATTAAGCCAAAATGTAAACAATCAGTGCCAAGTAAAAGAATAAGTGAATCGTTTCACCTTAGCAATCACAATTCACACCTCTGTGTTGTTATGATGACTCATGCTAGCCAAAACACTCTACTACATGCCCTCCCACAATTCCGCCTGAAATAGTTGGAGATTGAAAAGTCCTTGGCACTCAGCACCAACAAGATAATACATTATAGTTCCCTTTCTTCTGCCCTTTCTCTTTTTTACCCTTCCTATTTACCCACTCCAGTCTCCTGACCAGAACCTTATCAAATTTTCAGAGTTCTGCTCAGAAAGCCAATCTTTAGATATTTCATGGTGGTTTATTATTTTTAGCTACCATTGATATTGGCCAGAATTTAGGACCAAAACATACTGGTAGAGCTAAATGCAACACAGTTAATCTCAAATATTTTGACTAGATTCTTCTATGAGGCTCTTTGAGATCAAGGAACACGATTTTCCTTTTGGGAAGTCTTTAGCCTTTTTTGATGCACTTTTGCAAAATCGTATGTATGGAGATCTGCACTTAAAAGTGCTGTATTTCCACAGGTAATTCACTCACTTACCCATCTCCTTTTCTCAGTTCTGATTTTTTTCCTCCCCTCTGGAGGGTATATAGATCCCCTTAAGAATCTTATTAGATTTGGATACATTAATATACCAACAGGTTTGTGAAATGCCATTTTGCATGTTTCCAAGTTCAAATGAAGATGAAATTAACATTTAAAATATGCGATCTTATCTTTGGGTCCCAGTGGTTTATTACATTCATTTTTATGACATCAAATCCACTGTTGTGGTACAATGAAAAGGGAATTGGACTAAGACTCAAGAAAATCTAGGTACTTTTCATTTGAACTGCTGCTCATTAAATACAACTAAAACTGTCCAGAAATGGATTGAGTTGCAAAAAGTGAGGTAGAGAATTTCTCGAACCAAGAGGTGTTCAGCAGCAGCTGTGTAGCGGGAATTCATGCATCAAGTAGGGGCTTGACCTTTAAGGTCTCTTCCAATTTCTGGCTTCTGTAACTCATTTTCAAGGCCAATCCAAACAATTAACCTCACTGTGCCTCACTTTCCTTACTGTAAAACAGCACTGACACCTACTCACCTCAGAGGTATATTCTGAGGTTTACTGAGCTATTTATAAGACATGTAGGATACTTCATAAAAAGGGGCAATGCAAATAGCAAAGTTTATTATTATTTAAGGAGAAGACAGGGAAAATTTTAAACAGCTACTGGAAATAGCATGTTCTTTTTTTCTCCTCCATATGCTCCACCTGTTCCCAGAGTCAACGTGCATACAAATCAGCACTTTTCTGTGTCATATCTGAGTGCGCAGAGTAGATAGATGGCCAAAGAAAGAGTTTAGGATTTGAGCACTTTTGAACGTTATCTCTACCTGCAGAGTCCAGATCAAACTCATGTGAAATAAACAGGCTCCTTGCTCTCAAGCACTTTTCAAACCAAGGGTGCAGTTTCCAATTGCGTTACTAGAGGTGGGAGTGGAGGAAGGAGGCTCATGTTTTGTCTTTTTATTAAGAAAGATTTGAACTTAGAGAAAAATGGCAAGAAATGTACAATGAACTCCTGTACATCCTGCATCTAAGTTCAGAAATTGTCATCATTTGGCCACATTTGCTTTAATGCTCTATGCATCTCTCAATATAACAACAACAACAACAAGTAGTAGTATTGTTGATTTGAAAGTGGCAGACAGCATGACCATCTTACCTCTAAATACATTAGTGTATATTTCCTAAGAACAAGGACCTTCCTTTTTATAACCACACTACACTTATCAAACACAGGAAACTTAACACTGATACAGTTTTTAACATCTGTATTAATATTAATGTCTATGTAGATATATATGATATTCTAGTTTCCCTAATTGTCCCAATTGCAGTTTTTTTGAATCTAGGATCACTCATTGCATTTAGCTGTCAGGACGTTTGAGTCTCCTTTGGTCTAAAGCAGTCTGACCTTCCCTTGTCTTTCATGATCTTCACATTTTTGAAGAGTCCATACCAGTTTTACTGTAGAATGTCCCTCTATTTGGTTTGTTTAGTTGCCTCCTTTTCTGCATTTCATTTTTAAAGTGTCTCTCCAGCAGTGGACTAGAAAATCCATCACCATTGCCAGGTTTGCAGGCACCCTTACCATTCTCTGCAATTGGAATCCCATCCTAGAAGCACTGGGTCACTCTGGCAGGGCTGACATCCACACACAGGAGGGCCATTAGCAAAGTTAGGAATTGTGCCTACCTCAATTTTCTTTCCCTGAAGTAACGACTTGTTTAAAGACAAGTTTTAACTTTTTACAGTGAAGTGTAATGGATTGCTGGATTGACGGATTGCTGCAAAATGCAAATAAAAGGGAAAGCTTTCTCTAAATTTTGTCTCCTGTGGACTAAAAAGCCTTTCTAATTGTAAATTCTGTGATGTTTGCTAATGAAGGCAGCAAAGCTTTTTTAAAGCAAACAATTGCTTCGGAAGAGAAACGTAAACCTCCCTGTTTCTTGCTCTTTGTACTTTCTACATATTGGGTCTGTAATCTTTAAATCTGCTGATCTCCTCCTTTCCTGAGGCCAGTTCACCTGCATATGGACAAAATGAGAAAATTAGGGCTTAGTAGTGAGTTTTTCTGAAAGGTAAATTTAGTCCAATTAAAAACTAGTCTTTTGTACTGAGTTCTCCTTTCTCCTCTACTGGTATTAAAATAACTTTCTTTTGTGAAACAATTGTGGAAGTTCACAGTTACTTTTTTTGAGGAGGGAAACTGTTTATTAATGGCTTCATTTGCCAAATAAAGGCTGAATGTTTTATGCTGGTCCAAATTTTTTAAATTTTTTTCTCTATTTATGCAGATATTTATTTATATAGTTAGTTAGTCATTCAGTCAGTTAGTTAGTTGATCTTAAATCTCAAAGTCAGGAGGAGCCACTGATTTGATGAAAAGAGCCCTAGCTTGGGGAGTCAGAGGTGGACCTAGCTTTAAACCCTGGATCTGCCACTTAATAACCTTACACAACCTTGATCAATTTGCTCCAGCTCCTGTCAGCCTCAGGTCATAGTTTATCAAATTAAGTAGTAAGTGATGCCCCATGCATAATACAAGATTCGATGGGATGAACTCCTTCTGTGGGCTGTGAGGACCTTAAAGCAAGATGTGTTCATGTTGTATTTCCAGCACTTAACATGGGACTTGGCATAGAGTGAACATCCAGAAAATGCTTTCCCATAAAAATGAATGAATGAAGGGAGAGAATGTATTCAACTTTAAATGCCATTAACATGTGTCTAAGTCATCATAATAGGAAGATGCACTTCAAGATTGACATTCCATTTAGCAAAGAACAAAAGAGCAATTTATTGCAGCATATGAAATGTACTTCTTAAATATTTTTCCCATTTTATTTAAAGGCCACGTTGATCTCCCTTGTGGTCATGCTCAAAAAAAAAAAAAAAAAAAAAGGAAGCGATTGCAAAGCAGGAGGGCAATAGGAAAAAAACAAACAAATACACAATAAAAACAAGAGAGACTCACAAGCAGCCTGGAGTAAAGAAGAAAGGAGAATAGGTACCTCTTTCTACTTTTTACCTATCTTATCAAACAATGCAAAGCTATATCTGGTCCCTCAAGCACCAACAATTTGTATTTGTAAGGCATGATGCTGACATGGAAAGACTGAGTGCTAGACTCACAGGCAGTTTGAATCCATGGCTCCTCCTATCTTTGTAACCCTGAGTAAGTTACTTAATTGCTCCAAGCCTTGGTTTTCTTACTTGAAATTATGAAGATGATAACCCTTGCTTCATTGGGTTATTGTTAGGATTAACAGATACACAAATCCATATGCTCAGTTTTCTTCCATTAGGGCGCATCAGTTGCTCAGGACAAGTGATTCTGGAAGTAAGAGGACAAGTGACTCACTGGTACTTGGGAGCCTTCAGCCACACTTGTTGATTTGAAAAGAAGCAAGAACCCAGGAAGTCTATCATTCTAACAATTTCTATTTTTATGTTAAAGAAATTAAAAAGGATAATGAGGGCTTCCCTGGTGGTGCAGTGGTTAAGAATCCACCTGCCAGTGCAGGGGACACGGGTTCAAGCCCTAGTCCGGGAAGATCCCACATGCTGCGTAGCAACTAAACCCGTGCACCACAACTACTGAGCCTGTGCCCTAGAGCCCGCACGCCTAGAGCCCGTGCTCTGCAACAAGAGAAGCCACCGCAATGAGAAGCCCGCGCACCGCAACGAAGAGTAGCCCCCGCTCACCTCAACTAGAGAAAAGCCCTCATGCAGCAACAAAGACCCAGTGCAGCCAAAAATAAAATAAATAATTTTTTTTAGAAAATGATAATGAGCACTAAATCTTGATACGGTTCTACAACTCCTTCCTTCCTTACCCTGGTCCATTTGACTCTGAAGAGTAGCTTACTCACAAATTTACTGTATTTCAGGACCACACCTACCCAAAGTACAGAGGAATCTTATAACATCTTAGACACAAAAATGTAGCTTCTAGGGAAAACAAATAATTAAATAAATAAAAAAAGAAAATAAAAGAAGTGCATCAAGTCCAGAGGTAGCTGGCATCCATGCTGTATCTTGCACAGTGCATACCACAATTTTTATCTGAATAGTGATAAAGCTTAATATTTCCTATTGATTACTTGAAGCTGACACATCCTGAAGGCACAGACTGTGTAATAAAAAATATTCAATTTTCCAATGGTAGTCCTTGAGTAAGAGCCAACATCATGCAGTGTAGCGAACACCAGTTAATATTAGGGGAAATAGGATGGAGGCTTCATATAGCTATTGGTCTTGCCCTACTAAAGCACTTCTATTAAAAATTGATGCAGTTCGGTGGATTCATATTTGTGGTGAATTAAACATTCTTCATCAAGTTAGTTGGCTATATACACTTTCCTACAATTACCAATGGTGGATTTTTAAATAATTTGTTTCTGCCCTTATTATCATAATCTTTTAAAATTCTATTGTCTTTTCTTTTAAATCAAGAAAGTATTTTCCCATTCAATGTTCAATTATATTAGAAAGAAAATACAATAAGCCATTTATAAATAGCTTATATGGCAGGAACTGGAAGATTATATAGAACAGTCCAACCAATTACCTGGTAAACAGTATGTTATATATAAGTACTTGCTGAAAGGTTTACAGAGGTTTATAGCCCCAAGAAATTCTAGTGTTCTATTGGTTTTCTTTAAAGTGAATGGGTGTTATCCATTTCAAAAAGCATCTCTGGAAACTTCAAGCAACTTTTTGTTTACAAAAGTTTTACAGTATTGACTTGATTTGTTAAAGGTTTGTGGTGAAAGCTGGAGAGGACAATTGCATTCTAAAAAAATTCAGAATCCTCTTGGGAAAATTGTGCTTCCAGCCACACATACCCACAAAAGAAAAATACAGTATCATCCATATAGAAAGAGGAATGACAAATGAGAAGTCAATAATGTAACCTTTAGGTACATGGCCTCTTGATACATTTTGGGAATGATATGAGTTTGCCTATAAATGGCAATAAACAAATACTTTGGACAGAAGAGTTTGTTGCATGATTGAATGTCATTTTCTAGGTCTCATTCGTCTGCAAGAGCTCATCAAAGCTCCCTCCAGATATAACATTAAAATCAAAATCCGCCAGCTGCCCTCTGGGAATAAAGATGCCAAGCCTTTACTCAAGGAGATGAAGAAAGGCAAGGAGTTCTATGTGATATTTGATTGTTCACATGAAACAGCCGCTGAAATCCTTAAGCAGGTAAGAGGGGTAGGAAGGAGGTAAAAATGTTGGGGGACAAGTTAATTTATCTTTCTCAGACATGCCATCTGGTTTCACTTAGTGCAGCGTGATAAAATGACAGCAGTCCAGTTTAGGCTGAAGATTGCAGATTTCAGAACCCTTTTAAAGAGTCATAGGGCTCAGACTTTTTTGAAGCCACCTGTTCGTACGTAGTTGTAGATGTGTGGTCCTGTGTACATACTCGGAAATATATAGATACTGCCAGCAGAGATTGAGAGGAGAAGAGTATCATTTCAAGTTGATTAAGCATCTCTTCTTTTATGTCTTTTGAAAAAACCAAGCTAGATTTCATTTACACAATGCCTGACTTGTCGTAAATATATCTTCCTCATGGCAAGACCTCTTTTGTCAAACATGCAAAATTCCAAGCACAGTGAAAAAGGGGCATGGAGAGAGTCACGGAAAAGATGCTTCTCTCTTCTAATTTGTTACAGACAATGAGCTGCCATGCATTAATCTCCACAGATAATGTAGGTGGAAACAATAAATTGTGAAATCTTATATAAATGAAAGATCTTAATAACATTAAGAATGATAACAACAGAGTTAATACTTTCTGGGCACTTCAGGATATAGCACTGGTCTTATGTCTAAGAAAGAAAACTCAGAATCAAAATAAAAAATAGATTAAAAATAAATTAAAAAAAGAAAAGATTAAACCTAGACTCGTGGTTCTCAACCCAGAGTGATTTCACCCCTCGGAAACTTCTGTCAATGTCCGGAGACATTTCTGGTTGTCACATTGGGGATGGTGGCACTTTACTGACAGCTAGCAATTAGAGGTGCTGCTAAACATCCTATAGACACAGGATCCCACCCCACCCGACAACAAAGAAATACGTAGCCTAAAATGCCAATAGTGCTGAGGTTGAGAAACTCTAGCATAGACAGAGAAAATGGGAAAGGCAAGCCAGATGTTTAAAATAGAAGCATTAATAAAAAATCAGGGGATTGAATTTGGGAGAAAGTAGGAAAAAAATAGCCAGGTTATATTTACTTGGCCTAATGTGTGTCTCTCTGTATTTAAGTGGTTACTGTGGCATGAGGCAATGTTCTTACCTAAAATGGCACAAGGTGTTATTACACTCCCTAGTTTAAAATATCTGGGGTGTGCTGTGGGGTTGACTGGTAATGGGCACTAATTTCACAAGTAGACCAACCCCTCCATACAAATGCAGAACTGTGGGTTTCTGAATCACTTAGAAGAGCTCTCTGGGTGCAGTCATCCAGCATGACTCTCCAGTGCTATATCTCACACTGGAAGGCCATTTCTCGGAAGCCACTGAGCCATAGAACATATTTTAAATTGTGGTTGAAAACAATCATAGATGTCATCAAGGCTAATCCTCTCACTTTATAGGAGATAAAATAACTTTCCCAGAGTGACACAGCCAGGAACGGAACTGAGCCTCCTTTATCCCATCTGATGCTTTCTCCACTGTGACACGTTGTTTCTCCAGTTAGGCAGACTATCTGTTACTTACTTCTAGACTATAGTTGCATTAACAAGTCTTTAGATGTTATAAGTACCTCTCAGTAAAGAAAGCAAGCATGCTGCAGTGATGTCAGCAACTAAAGAACTTGAAAGGTGAATAAATATAATCAGCTGCTCTTTATCTTAAGGCTTCATTTGAGAATTTAATACAGTCATTAAAGTGTAATGGAGTGTGGACCAGAACTGAGAAAAACACCCAGATTTTATGCGTAGCCCTCAAAATGCAAAAAAGTATCCCTTCCCAAGAGTCTTTCATAACAGAAGTTAGTGACTTCTGTTACATTTAAGAGAATGATTTGCTGATGAGGCTTCTCTTAGTTAGAAATCTACTTGGCTCACATAACTGGTCATATCTCTCCCAAAGGGCAGGCTTGGAATAGGCAAGGGAAGTGCCTGATGGCCATGGGCAGCGGCTGCTAGAGTTTCTCCTGTATTTTGATAAATGTGGATATAAAATTCCTTTGATGTAAGTGGTTCTTTCCTTGTGGCATAGAGATTATGTCATTCAAAGGAAAATTAAAAAAAAAAAAAAAAGACACAGAAAATCATCTAAGAGAAGCCCTCTCAAGAAATGTCTGGCAGGGGCAAGGAGGAATAGGATTAGTTCCACTTTGCACAAGCCATTGACACAAACATTTTTCTCCATCCTGTCTTACCATGTTTTATCTTGTGTTTGCTTTTCCTAATCACGTGAATGGTATGATTGGCTGTGAAGCTTGGGGGAAGTGACTAAAAGACAGTTCATCCCCTCTTTGCTCTAGACCCATGATCTGAAAAGATTGGGAGGGGAGGAGAACCTTTTTAAAAGCTTCCAGCATGAAACCCTTACCTTACTGCATGTGAAAGAACTATTGCTCATTTTGAAATCACAGCAAAGGATCCAGGTTGGCTTAATGGGCTTCATTTGGACCTCCAAGAGGCTGTTATGGTTTGAAAAGTTATAATGAAGACCTCAGGACTTTCTATTCTAGTCAAGATGAGGCACTAGTACTCTGTGTGATTCAATTTTAACTTGCTCCATTAGTCCTGGACAACAACATGTAGAAACTCTTTCAGAGACCTTTCCTGAATCTGTCTGCAGAGTGTCTCTAGGGGGTCTGAGGGTTCAGGAGTTCAGGGTTCTGTTGCCAGCCACCGCTCAACCAACCTCTTTCTCCCAAGGGAAAGAAAGGAAGGAAAGAGACTTATCTCTTTTACTGAGGTACCAAAGATAGTGTCTGGCACCCTGTACGTCATCTCATGTCATCTCAGTTTATCCTGAAGTAAATTTGGTATTCTCACTTCAGAGCTGAGAAAGCTGAAGCTTAGATAGGTTAAGTGCCTCATACAAGGTCACTCTCTGAATAGCCAGCCTGCCCTATGATTTCAGATCCTGAATGTCTACTTTACCATAAGGGGCCCCCATTTCATAATGGATAACCATTCTGAACTAGGCTTCCAGAAATGTCTGGGGAAAACACAACCACTTGCTGCTGGTCTCCTTTAGATGAAATTAATATTAATAGCTTTTACTTCTTTGGTGACTAAAATCACTGCTGAGAAAATTTTCTCTGCCAGGTCAACGTGTCTTTCTTCTCATGCATATTTCCCATTATTTCCCTGTACTTCCCTGCATCTTCATCATATTTTACTACTTTTTAATGATTCTTAAGAAAAAAGAAATCAAATGCACTTTAAAGAAGATATTTGACATTTATCTAAAAGTAAAAATCGGGGAAAAGTCTATAATTATTCTTGGGCATGATAATCACTTCAGCAAAGTGATTATTTCTATTCATATTGAACAAGTACTATATGATGAGAATCTGAAAAGTTATTTCCCCAAAATTAGTTAGAAATTCAAATGTCAAGACTTGATTAGGCTACAGGGGAGCACGGCTCTCATAAGAACAAATGGCCTTCGTGAATTTCTGCAGTCTGAGAGTGGCCCCGAAAACCAGCAGCATACACATGGGACCCGTCAGGTCATTCCATGTCTTCTTCTCTCCCTGTCCATCCATCACCTCCCAGCAGGCATCCTGCTGCTTTTAGAGGATGCTGATCTCTCCTTAACGTGGCTTTAATGTGGAAATCCCAGGTCCCCAGCTCCTCCTCACTCCCACATCCCCCAAGTCCCTCTGTCTTCCCACTGACTCCTCACCATCCACCACACTTGCACCTTCACTCACTCCTACTGAGTATGATTATCCCAAGAGAGTGGCTGATGACAGACAAATTTAAGGATGAGGCACGGGGTAATTCCCTGGCAGTCCAGTGGTTAGGACTCTGCACTTCCACTGCAGGGGAACTAAGATCCTGCATGCCACACAGCGCAGACAAAGAAACAAGAACAAAAACAAAACAAATAAAGATGAGGCACAGGGTAGGATGACTCTAGGTAGGGAATTCCTAACATGTGCCTAGTGCCATGCTGGCTGAGAAGCAACTATATCCTTTAATTGACATAATAATCATTGATATAATTAGTACTATCTTTTTTTTTCTGGAAATGAAAATTGAAGCTCAGGGACAGTGTTAATTTTATCTACTGAGCATGCTTTTAATGCAAAAATCTGTGGCCTGCATGATGTGACCCATCTACCCCCTCCAGCCTCCCTGCCAGCCTCCAGCTTCCAATACACTATTTCAAGGGCACTCTGCCTGGTCATGTAACATGCCCTCCTTTCCCTACTTTAAGGTCTTTGCACTTGCAGTTGCCAACACCTGGAACATCCTTTTCCAAAGTCTGCCTCACCTAAGCCTTCATGATTAACTCTTGGGAAATAAAGAAAAAGAAACTATTTTCTCATACCTTATGACCTTGCACTCTACTTAGTTGCTCTGTAACCCTAATAAAAATCTATAATTAATTGAGGACATTGATTCATTTGTTATCTCTATCCCTACTATACTGTAAACTCCAAGAGGATGGGAGCTTTCTTTGTCTTGTTCTCCCAAATCCCCAACATCTATTACATTATTTGACACACAACGAGTGACCAATACATCTCTGTTGAATGAATAGATGAAATGAATGATCCAAGAACTGTGCTTAGAAGCTCTTAATCAGTAATCTCCCAAATCACGTTTCTTCCACTCCACTCAGTATGCTGAACTCTCAACTCTGCCAAGCACATATGAACAAGTCATCCCTCTGCGCCTCAGTTTCCTCAAAAGGAAGGTTCCATTCAACCCTGAAATTCTGTATTATTAAAAACTGTAATGCACTTGAGCTAATGATTCTCTTTCCTGAAAATAAATTTGCCTCTTTGGAGAACTGCAGAGTCGTTTTCAAATCCTGTAATAGGATTGAGAAAGCAGGTCACTATTTCAAGCATAGTGAAACCTAATGGTTCTCTGATAGGGAGGGAAGGGATGCAGTAGTGCTTCATCTAGCAGGGAAGCTGCTTCAGGGCTGGGCCAATTCCCTGAGCTAGAGAGTGGCCAGTGGATGAGCATGCACATACTGTTTCTGACTCAGGAAAACTGCTGTCTTGTTTACATGAACAAGTGCATCAGAGGGGAGATGTTTTTCCTCTTACAACACTCGTGGCAATGAGCATTAAGCTATAATTGAGCCATTAGCCTCCATAGAACATTTTAGTACCAAAATATTTTGTAGAATTATATTGCATTTTCTCCTGTCAACATTTGTGTGCTTTTGTTTCTTTTTTTTTTTTTTTTTCGTTTGTTTCAATTAACATAAAAACAAGACCAGGCAGAAAATGTGTTTTTTAAACGCTTGGCTTCCCTCTGCTAGGAAGTGCAATGGCAATGCTGATTAATCAAATAATTTTGTGCATGGATTTTTTTTCCCCATATAAGTTATGCCTAACATCTCTGACCAAGACAAGCAGAGGTAGTTAGATGGGTTTCATTTCATGTTTTCACAGGACAGAAATACCATTAGCCTTCATCTCTTAGGACAGAAAACATCAAGTCAAGCAGTACAGCTGTGATGTGCTAAAAGGTTGCAAATATGTGTTTGGAACCTGCACCAGCTAAGTCATATCCCCAAGTCTGTTATTTCTAATCATAGACACATAAAATAAGCCAAAGACCTTAGGGCTACCTTTTACTCAACACTTACTATGTTCCAGGCACTGTCCTAAGCAAGTTAAATGCATCACTCATTTAATTTTTATGAGAAAATTCTGCATACAAGAAACTGACAGATTTCAGAGAGATTTTGTAACTTGCCCAAAGTCACAGAGCCAGCAAGTGGCTAGGCTGGGATTTGAAGCTTATCTCAGGATTTAAAAGGAAAAGAAAGTATCCTATTCTGCTACTGTTATGTACACCAAGAAGTCAACTGATTCTACAAGTAATGGAACCTGGAACACATTTTAGTTAAGCTTCATATTTCTTGGATGCGTTATTTCCTTTGATTCTCAAACATCCAATCATTTCTAGTTTACACAAGTTCTCAAGAAATGTTGTTTATATTGAAGCCAAGTAGCGAATGTGGTGGGGACATGGTAAAGAAATTCATTTATTTCATTCAACACATATTTGTTGAGCACTGATTGAAGGTGATAAAGATACAACAATGAAAACAACAACAAAACCCCAAATCCCTGCCACCTTAAGGCAAAAAGAGACCTTGAAAATGAATGTCACAAGAGTTTAGCTGTCTAATGCCAATTTACTGGTTGGAGATCATGAAGCTAATTTCTAAAGCAGTAGGGAACTGTGAGTAGCGTCTTAGACTGAAAGTTGGGAGATGCAGTTGCAAACTCTGCTCTTCCCCTAATAGGATAAAATAAATGCCATTTATTGGGTAGTCATTGTGTGCCAGAATAGGCTATGTATTTGACTGAAGTGTTATCTTTTTACTGCCTCAAAATATCCCATGTTACAAATGAGAAGAATGAGGTTCCAGAGCATACACTAGATGGCAAGGCTGGAATTTCAAACCAGGGTCTAATGTGTCTCTGATCTGAGTTTCATAGCCCGTCTTAATATGCTACTTTGAGCGAGTCTGTTTATTTTTCTGAGACTCAGTCACCTCACCTGTAAAATAGGATTGTTGGATTACATTCTAATTGTTGCTAAGCTTCCCTTCAGCTCTGAGCGTCCATGCATACAAGCGATCAAGAATCCTCTTACTAGCGTCTAGACATAAAGAACTAGCACATTGCCTTGTACTTAGTAGACTTTCAAAGAAATGGGGAAATAATTAAGCAGTTCATTCTTTTTTAAGGTTTTTTAGAGCCCTTTGGTAGTCTTTGAGATACTTAATTGATGAGAAGTTCATTACTTTGGATAAATCCTGACAATGTAATCATGATGAATCTCAGTTTATACTAACTGGATGATAATTTGCAGTTTGTTATATAATTTTTTTGGCAGCACATTCTTATTCTAATTATGTTTCTCTCAGGCTGATATTAAAATCTATTTACATTTCCTGAGCACATAGTTTGTTTGGATTGTAAGGAGCAGTTCATAGATATGAGTATGTTATTAATATACACAAGAATTAATTGACCTCTATGAATAATCAAAAATTTACTGAAAGGGTTTGCAATTTGTTTGTATTCTTAGTGTACAAGATGCCCTTCCGGGGATGCTCTAAAACCTCCAGTGAGTAGATTTGGAAAAGGACTTAGATTTGTTTCAATCCGAATTGAGAGGTAATAAAAATCACATATATGCCTCAGAAATGCTCTAATGCTTAATTCCAGCTACATCAAAATTTGGCTGTAATAGGCAATAAGAGAAATTATCTTTGCAAGAGAAGTGGGGGTAATTTAAAAGGAATCACATAAGGAATTTGAAGATGTGTATAACAAAAAGCATGTCTTAAGCCTGTAGCAGGATCAGTGATCCTCAGCTCTATTCAAAATTTTGAGGATGTCTGTGCCCCTCGGTGTCACTTTCTCAGGGGAAAAGATCCATAGCTTCTATCTGATTCTCTAAAGAAGGCTGAAGACTGAAGTAGGTTAAAAATCACTTCATTATGTTAACCATACCTGCTTCTTCAACTTTTCATAAATGCAAGATTTTACCAAAAAGATCCCTCCACCCTACCTTCCCCATGACTGTTAGCCACATCCTTTCTGTTATAAGCATGATCCTGTAAGATCTAAATTTCACCATTTATTCAGTTGACATGTATTGGCTGTTTTCTATGTGCTAAAGACTGTGCCAGGGTAAAGGGAGAATAAAGTGCTATGAAAAACTTCAGTGTATTGAATGAGGTTATTTAGTAGAGGACTTAGTTATTTGTTCTTTGCTGCATCTGTAAAATGGGAATGTCATAGCCCATAGCTCATGCTGTTATGAGAAAAGTTAAATGTGACAATGCCTATAAGGCACTAAGCAGCCCACCACTGATGCATGAAGTATCCCACATGTTACGGATTAGCATCATCAGTATTATTAGTGATATGGTATCTAGGCAAAACTACAAGAGTGATACAGTGCTTCCCAATCCTAACTCTATCACTGTGTCACCTCCTCCACCATATCACAATAGTGGTTCCCAAACCTCCTTTCAGTTTGAATTACCAAGTCTCCCAACCTTATGAGGATCTCATCTGATGTCATTCAATCTCCATGCCAGACTTAACATATTGCTTCTTCCTCCTCATCCTTCCTCCCACCAACCAGAAATACCATTCGATTACTCAAGCCAGAAACCTGGGAATCTCCTTGACTCTCCCTCACCTTTCTTATTTATTAGTTACCGAATATTGTAGATTCTGCCTTCTAACTATATTTCAGATTCTACCTCCTTTTCTCCATCACTTTCATCATCTTCCTCCTGTGCTAGAACAATTGATCTCTCCGTCACAAGTCCCCTCCCTCTCCTTTTCTCCACCCAGCCTCCATGTGGCCTCAAAAACTGTTCATTTTAAATAAAATATCTGATCTTACCCCTCTCAAGTTTGAAATTCCTGAGTGCCCGCCCCACCCCCTTATTGCCTTAAGTATAAAGCCCGCATTGTTTAGCATGTCATGCAAAGCCCTAAGCACCTTGTGTCCACTGCCATTATAACATCAAGCACACAAAAATATCTATTATTATGTGTATCACACAATTTTAACAATTGCATTACAATTTTTTTTACAAACTATCCTTTCCTTTTTTTTTTTTTAAGTAGTACTTTTTTTTTTAACTTTTCTGAAGATTTAAATTTATTTATTTATTTATCTATTTATTTATTTATTTTTGGCTGTGTTGGGTCTTCGTTGCGGTGCACGGACCTCTCACTGAGATGCCCCTCCCTTCCCGTTGCGGAGCATGGGCTTCAGGCGCGCTGGCCTCAGCAGCTGCAGCGTGCAGGCTCAGCAGTTGTGGCGTAGGCGCCCAGTTGCTCTGCAGCACGTGGGATCCTCCCGGACCAGGGCTCAAACCCGTGTCCCCTGCATTGGCAGGCGGACTCCCAACCACTGTGCCACTGGGGAAGTCCCAAACTATCTTTTCTTCATGAAAGCTGACCCCATTAAAGAGACTGAAGTTCCTCCTGAAAGATCACTAAAGGGATTTAAAATTAGAATCTAATTAATTCTAATATCTAAAGAGATGTTGTAATAGAAGAGCTATGTAGGTCTGAATTCCTGACAGAAGGAGGAGAAGTGAGTGAGGCTCCTCATAATACCTGCAGCATCATCCATGGTACAACCTTTTATAATGGGGTCCAGCTCTCTGAACAAGAATAGAGGGGCAACTTATCAAGCTCTCTTGGCTTGATGGATTCATTCCTTAAGATAAATTCCTGTCCTTCTAACTTTGTCCTTCTAACTTTGCTCTCACTAAAGAACCATACGTTTTTATTTGAGTTCTCAAAGTACAGAAGGACTTTGTACAAATTACTGACTTTCCTCCCACATATACCTCCTATTATAAATATAGCACAAAGAGCCCAGGATTGAAATCAAACCTGGGCTCAAGTACTATAACTATACTCACATCTATAAATTGAGGATAACACTTCCTCCCCAACAGTAGATAAAGAACCTATCACAGCAGTGGACATGTTGTAGCACTCATCAAATAATAGTTTTGATCATTATTGTTATGCCTTTAAAATATGAGTTTGGTTAATATAAATCAGTGGTTCTCAGCTCTGGCTGTATGTAAGTATCACCTGGAGAGTCTTGGTATCACAGATACCAATGCCTAGAACCTAGACCAAATAAATCAGAATATTTAGGGATAGGGTACAGGCATGGGTGTTTTTAAAGAGTTCTTTGGACATACTAATGCACTGAGAAACACTGATAAAAATAATAGTTTTCTAAGCCTGATAGCTACTAGATAAATTGACAAAATAAAGTCATCTAAAAAGCCAAAAAACTGAGAAACAGGACCCAAATTATGATAACTTTATTGTGCTACAGAGATATCATGAGACCAACAAGACCACCATTTAGTGACTACATGACTAATCTCTCCCTCAAAAGGTTACCCTCAGGCAAATTTGAGGTATAGTTTTTATTACCACCGTTATGAAAGAAGCTTATTGCAAAAAGATTACAGTGTATGCAACATATTCTCTGCTAAATTTCCAACTTCAAGATTCGTTCAGTTCTTTGCTGTTAAAACTTTTCTTCTACTATAGTCTTTCTTATATCTCATATTTCCACCAATTTCCCTTGGATGTTGCAGAGAGTTTTTTTCTTTGGGTTCATGTAATCCTCCAAAAGCTCCACTCTCTCCTATTTGCCAGGTTGCCTATTTCATTCTGCTAGGGGAAATCTTTTTTTTTCCTGCTCTGTTGTCAGGAGACTGTACTCCCTAAATAGCATAATCTCTTCTGCTGTGTACCTGGATGATGCCATGTGGCTCTTCTAGTAGGTTTATCTTCTGAGGCTAAACTAAACCCCATTGGGCTCCACTCCATTTATTAATATCTATTAGTATCAGCTTCCCTTCTTCTTCTGACCATACCTCTAGAGAGAGAAGCTTATAAATGAATTAAGACTGAAAGACACTCTCAAATAGTGCAGCTATTCCATTCACCAACACTATGTGGAATACTCTTTGCTTTCCTTTGATTTCACTTGGAGGCAGGAGGAAAGTGGTCTGGGTTTGTAAGTGGCATAGCACTATCTTCAAATGGAAGGAAAACCCTAGACTCTTTGTGGGTAGCTGTATCTGTGTACATGCATGTGGTTAGTATATGTGTGTGAATGGAGGGGCACAAAGAAATTTAGAAAGTTTTCAACTTCAAACAAGTCATTTTTCCTCTTGATACATGCTCTTGATAGCAATACACCAAAATTGTGCAATCTCATAGGCCATAATCCCAGAAAGATGAGCAAATGAGGAGCATTGGTTTCATATTCTGCTGTAACAAATTATCATAAATGTAGTGGCTTAAACAATAAAAATTTACTCTTTTACAATTCTGGAGGTCAGAAGTCTAAAATCAAGCTGTTGACAGGGCTATTTTCCTTCTGGAGGATTCAGGGAATATCTAATTCCTTGTCTTTTCCAGCTTCTAGAAGCTGTCCTCATTCCTTGGCTTGTGGTCCCACATCACACTGCCTTTCATTCCCTCTCTTTCCATCTTCACATCACCTCCTCTGCCTTCTGACCATCTGCTTCCATCTTATAAGAACCCTTGTGATTACACTGGGCCCACCTGGATAATCCAGAGTAATTTCCCATAAACTAAGATCCTTAACTTAATCACATCTGCAAAGTTCTTCTGCCATGTAAGGTAACATATTAGCATATTCTGGAAATTAGGATGTGGACATTTTTAAGGGGCCATTATTCATCCTACTCCATAAGGATATGGGTAGTTTTCTACATGTCAGGGTTTTCAGGGGTCCAATGCTATTTTCCATACATTCCACTGTTACCTTTGTAGATATAAGTTACAGTCATTCAGTATTGTATGAGTGTCTTTTTTTGCATCAGTAAAGACTGATCTAAAGGCCTAATTTACCTAGCTTGTTCTACTGGTGACCAACGTTAAAAACTACGTTGCCAAAGGAGCATTCTGCTCAGAGGAGAGTGCAATTGCAGCCCGTAGTACCAAAGTTGGCAGGTGAGAAAGAGCTACATCCTAGAGCTCAAACCTTCTTCTTAAAACTGCTTCTCTGAGACTTGATATTATTCAACTGGTTTCCTGAAGATTTTTTTTATGCTGAAATAACTTATTTCTATCTTGAGGTAAAAATATTATTTTAGCCACATTGTACGTCACACATTTGGAAGTTGTTCACTTGAAATTATTGACTAGAAATCATGTCTGATGGTTTAGAATTTATTTTGATATTGAGAAAGCTATAAAAGGAGCAATACACTTTAGGTTAGTCAATATACACTTCTAAGACACCTATTTTTCAATGGAAAGATGCAGTAATAAAACCCCTTATGAATATTATAAGAATCCCTCAAAAATGCTTAGGAGCACTCCAGGTTCCATTTTAAGTTTCTGCTACTATGATAGCAGCATTATGCCAATTATTTGTGATGTATGAATTGCTTTTAGCAATGGATGCTGAGAGTTTGTGGAGAATTGCTGTCTCCATAGCTCTGCATTGCCTTCAGGAAAATGATCCTGTTGAAATGTGACATAGGTGTCTTTATACCAGGACATGTTATGCGAAGATTTTTCTCAGAGAATTTCCAAGTGTCTTATAGACCAACTCTGTCACCAACCATAGGAATTAGACTCTACAAACTCTCTTCATCTAGACTTGGATGAGGGTTCTCAAGACAAACTAAACTATGGTCTTTGTGATGCTCAGGCTGTATGTGATACCTCTACTCATCTAAATCCAAAATACCGTCTTTGCAAAGAACAACAGAGCTAGACCAGGAAGAGTCAATACTATTGTGAACAAGGCCATGAGAGTTCTATTGTAAAAACTCCAGAGAACAGCTGGGCAAAAGTGGAGCCATCATAGTTAATGAACAACAACTGTGCTTCAGAGAACCTTGATAACAGTGGGGTCATTAGAGTTGTCCTTCCAAGAGTCAACTGTCAATGAGTTATTTATTTTTTTTTTAGCATGCTTATTAGAGTATAATTGCATTACAATGGTGTGTTAGTTTCTGCTGTACAACAAAGTGAATCAGCTATATGTATACATATATCTCCATATCCCCTCCCTCTAGCATCTCCCTCCCACCCTCCCTATCCCACTCCACTAGGTGGTCACAAAGCACCGAGCTGATCTCCCTGTGCTATGCAGCTGCTTCCCACTAGCTATCTATTTTACATTTGATAGTGTATATATGTCCATGCCACTCTCTCACTTCGTCCCAGCTTCCCCTTCCCCCTCCCCGTGTCCTCAAGTCCATTCTCAAAACTGAGTTATTTGTAGTGAGGTGGATGGACCTAGAGTCTGTCATACAGACTGAAGTCAGTCAGAAAGAGAAAAACAAATACCATATGATAACACATATACATGGAATCTAAAAATAAAATGGTTCTGATGAACCTAGGGGCAAGACAGGAATAAAGATGTCAATGAGTTTTATTCTGCTTTCTGATGATTCATTTTGACTACAAAAGAAAGAAAACAGTAATTATTTTCTAGCCACTGAAACAATAGAATAGTCTGTGGCATTTCTATAATAGCATAATACAGAGAAAGCCTTCACGTAGGTGTCAGCCTCTCTTCCCCTCACTCGTTTAAGGACTGTGTTATCTAGATAGAAAGGAATGTCATACGTATGCAGAGTATGTAGGACTTTTAGTATTTTGGTATTGTTCTCTGTATTAGCCAGGGTTCTCCAGAGAAACAGAACCCATAGGAAATATATATGAAGAGATTTATTATGAAGAATTGATTCACTTAACTATGGAGACTGAGAAGGCCCACAGTCTGCCATGTGCAAGCTAGAGACCGAGAAAGGCTGTGGTGTAATTACAGTCTGAAACTATAGGCCTGAAAATCAGAAGAGTCAGTGGTGAAAATCTCAGTCAAAGGGCAGGAGAACGCCAAAGTCCCAGCTCAGGCAGTCAGGCAGGAAGGAAAAGGGGTGAATTCCTTCTTCCTCTGCCTTTTTATTCTAATCAAACTCTCAGTGGATTGGATGATGCCCACCATATTGGGAAGAGTCATCTGCTTTCTCAAAAGTTTATTTCATCTGGAAACAGCCTCACAGACACACCCAGAAATAACGTTTAATCTGGGCACCCCTTGGCCCAGTCAAGTTGACACATAAAATGAACCATCACCATCTACAAGAACTTTTGAGTTCTTATCATTGATTCTGCAAGGACATAGAATATGATTAACTATGAGTGGTATTTTGTTGGAGGCCTTTTTTGTTACCCTAACCCAACCCAGCTATATAAGATCTGAATAGTTCATCTCTCTTTATGGAAAAAAAAATTATGCCGCTTCTCCCAACCAGGATAATTTATTCATGTTATATCTTTATTATACAAAGAACTGAAGCAGCCTAGAAAAATACATTTGAAAAAAGTCATAAATATTTTTTAAGAAAGGGATGAAGTTGGTACCAAGGGAAAAATTAAAGAAAAACATAAAACTGAATGGCATTAGCACATAGAATATATATCCTATGTTCCTGAGTAGTTGCTAATGGAGGACCCACAACTTTGACCCTAAAGTCTCTAGTAATCAAAAGAAAGTCATGACATACCTTACAGTATTTATGAAACATATAATTGTATTTATTCAGAAATACAAAAACAAAAACAAAAAATTGGCTTGTCTGGCACTGATAATCATGGTAGTCACCTGTCAGGGTGAGTGAGATCTCTGGAGGGTGACATATGTCAGTATCTTTCCCACTTCCTTGACCAAAACCAGTGCATGGCTCCACCCAAGCGCAAGGGGCCAGGAAATGCAATTCTATCACATTGGAAAATTGGAACTGGCACTAAGGAAATCCACCCTATGGGTCTTCCAAAATCAAGAAGACTAATAGGTATTAAATACATCCCTACTATAGATATAAAATTCTATTGAAAGGGCTAGGTTTTTACAGTCTATCAATCTGTCAATAATATGGTTTCAAGGGGATATTTAATAAGAATAATTCTGTTAGGAAACAACTATTATTAAAATATTGGTGGAAGCAATTAAGGGGAATGTGCCGTCAGTACAAATAGTATTGACAGACACGTTTATTACTTATTAGTGTGTGTGATGTGATGTGATGTGTTTTGCACCATTAAAAATGATTTAAATAGAGCCAAAACTAGTTCCTAGTAATACTGTCTTGGTAAAGTGTACAGTGCCTAAGTCAGTGCCTCCTGGTCAATCCAGCAAAATACAGTAAAAAAATTCAGACAAGGTGGTGTTTGTTAGGAAAAAGTCAGTTTTGCAAAGAACCATTTAAAAATCCCCATATCATGATTACAGTATTTGAAAAACTGACATTTATCTTGATATGACATTTCCGTAATCCCTTAATGACTTTTAGCTGAAATACCAACACACAGAGAGAAAATCGTGGTGTGAATGCTATAAAGTATAAAGTATACTACCATTTGACAACAGAGCAGTCAGTCCCAATCAGTCTACAAACCATTATAAAGAGCTTTGGTGCTATTGGCATTATTTCTATCTAAACACTTCTCATTCACCCATGTCCTAGAGAGTCCACAAAATTGACAGCTCAGTGATCCATGACTATACTTGTTTCTTAATTTTCATTTCTAGGAAATTCAAGGGAAGAACCAGGAAGCACTGACCCAGGCACTAGGTAGGAAAGTCAAGAATGGGGATTTTTCTAGTATATCAAATAAAAAGTGTATCTGGAAGACCCAAGGATTCTTTCTGCAACAGAAGCAGGTCCATTAGCTATTTATTCACTGCATCTGTGTAACTCTTTTCTAACATTAAGAGACATATCAAATGAATATTTGCTTCCAGAAATTATAAATAATAATAATAATAATAATTAGTTGAGTGGTTGCTTTAAAAAAAAAGCCTATACTCTCAATTGGTGATCAAATGCCCCCACAATAAAGTTTAAAAAGAAAAATTAGCCCATGTGAAAAGCTGGAAACTCAGGTGCCTTTGTGTTTTTTCAGAAACAATACTTTAAACCTCAGTGTCCAGGTCTATATCTTGACATAAAACTTTCCAGTTCCCTTTCAAGAGATAGTCTTGGCTGCAATTATACTAACAACCTAAATGAAAATTTGAATTCCTGACTGACCCCAGCAGGTTAGCTCTTTATGCTCCAGTGATATAAGAGGCCAGCTAATAAGACCTCACCAAGCATGACTTTAAATGTTATTGATGGCCCTAAAGCAATCCTACCCTTTTAAAAATCCTATTGTGCACCTGGTCTTGTTATCACCATAGGAGTGACTTACATACTGTGGGCTTATGATTCACAGAGAGAGTTTCCTGTCATTTGTCTTACCTTCATGACATTACAATTTCACCAAATATTCCTCTGGTTTCCATGTTAGCAGAGAGGGCATAAGACGTGTCAGATCTGTGCTCGTGTATGTTACATGCCATCTCCAAATACCCTCTCCATTTTTTATCCCCTTTCATGTAAAATCATTCTAGTTTACATATCTTAGACACCTTATAAAAGCTCCAATAACTTGTGTTGCTTTTCTGAAGAACTTTTCAATCCATCTCTTCAACTGAAGTTATGAAAGTCTTTGTTCCTTAATGCAAACGGACATGTTTTCTATAGACCAGTGATTTTCCGCCACTGCTGTGAAATATAGAAGCTCCACTCTCAGAAATTCTAATTCTGGATGTCTCTGGGATGGAGCCTAAGAATATCTGATTTTAAAACTTCCAGAGGGGATTCTCATTTGCGTCCAGAATATATCAGTGTTGTGGGGAAAACTGTCTTGAAAGTTTCATTTCTAAGTCTTCTCCATCCATTTCTATGCAAATACCAAAAAGACAACACTCAAACAGTCCTTTGTGACCTGCGCCAAGGAAGGTGATACTCTTGATTTAGAAGATTGATGACAATATCTTATCTCCAAAGCATTTGCAACTGTTTCTTCTCAGTGGACACCATTTTCAGGAATCCAAAAATAAGATCACAGTTTTAAGAAACTACCTCTACCTAGAACCCCTGTCCTTTCTGTCTACCTCCAGGTAGACACAGGATGTTTGGAACTGTCAGGATCCCAATTAGGTAACAGACTCAGAATTAAGAGGCAGTGAGAATAGGTATAAAAACAGTCCCCATCCTTCTATCTATAAACAATCCTCTTTTCCCCTACTCACTCTATGGGATAAGATAGGAAAGGGGTAGAAAGAAGAGTTTCAGAGATACACATATTTATAAATCCTCATTTAAATATATCTACATTTCAGTATTGCCAATTCAACATTTAATGAGTTTTATTGAGTTTAATGAGTTTTATTCTGAGGCATTATTATAAGTACTAAAGCTAAGGAGATCAATAAAATATATATCTAAGCATGGGATTACTCAGAAACCCAGGGAGAAGGAAAGGCAAAACTCTGTGTCATTACGGGCAACTCCAGATATAAAATTTGTTGAGCATAAACTATTTTTAAATTTGATCATCAGACCAATTACTTCCATGAAGGTCAAACATAGCATACTGAAAGTGCATTGGATGGAGGTCAGTGGCCTGGATCCTAGCTCCACATCCATCATTGGTTTGTCTCAGGTTTCTGATCTACTGAGTCTATGGATTTCTAAAGTCCCTTCCTATTCTATGTCTCCAAGCTATTGCAGTCAACCTACTAATTATCTATTTCTTATTATAATTCTGTTTCTGATTCTTCCCTTATTTCTCTTTTGCAGATCCTGTTCATGGGCATGATGACTGAGTACTATCATTACTTTTTCACAACCCTGGTAAGCGTATCTGGTGGAAATGTATTCCACACTATAAAAAAAAATCTTCAGTTATTTTTAAATCAGCCCCACCAGTGTCAAGGCAGGTTATTGTCATGGAGATTTGTTTTACTTTCCTAAGAACCCTCTAAATCCAGAAATGCTGAACAGCAGGTGTCTTCCTCCCTTCCTTCCTTTCTTTCTTTCTTTCTTTCTTTCTTTCTTTCTTTCTTTCTTTCTTTCTTTCTTTCTTTCTTCTTTCTTTCCTTCCTTCCTTCCTTCCTTCCTTCCTTCCTTCTTTCCTTCCTTCCTTCTTTCCTTCCTTCCTTTCCTCTTCCTTCCTTCCTTTCTTTCTTTCTTTCTTTTTTCTTCCTTCCTTTCTTTCTTTCTTTCTTTCTTTCTTTCTTTCTTTCTTTCTTTCTTTCTTTTTCTTTTCTTAACTAGCATCAATGCAAGTGCACCCAGAAAGGAATTAAAATGAAGCTTTCATTAAATAGAAACTGACAAAGTACAAACTATTAATAAAGAAGAATCATCTACATTTTCTATATACATTAGAGGGCACACCGAAGAGTATCTTGGCATTCTTTGATCTGATGTGATTTCACCACCTGTGTCCAGTGGATAGCTGGGTTGGCCAAGGTTCACCTGTCAGGTGTTTTGAAGACCATCAAGATAAAGAGCTTGGGAGATGCTTTCCACATTGAACATTTTTCATCATAAGAAAAATCATGGCTGTAAGCTGGAGAAATTCAAAAGAAACTATACAACTTTAAATTTTGACAGATTATCAGATCAAGGGAGAATGATTTAGGCAGTTAACAAATCAAAATGATGTGATAGCTCTCGCCATACACACACACACACACGCAATACACCCCTCCCAACACACATACTCCACTCTTTTACGTGAGAAGAAAACACAGGGCCAACCTCCATTTCTAACCTATAAAAGTGTGTCGACTAAAATCTACCCAGATTTTGGGAGATTCAGTAAGAGTATCATTTTACCAAATAAAACTGGCAAGGCAGGCTAGTACGTTAGGGAAATCAAAGTTTGGAACAAGGATCAGGCAGCTACCATACACATACTTCTAGAAGTAGTAAATTCCATCCCTAACTCAAGTATCTCTAAGAGCATGAAGGGCTGCAGAGGATGCCGTGAGACAAATGCTTTGGAGCAGTTGTCAAAATTATCACTGCTCCTGAGCTGGGAGCTAGGTAGTGGGATGCAGGGCAGAAATTTCTGAACTAAAGTTTCCGTGGTCTTTCCTCCTTCATTGACATCCTGATCAGGTCTTCTGTCAGAACAGTTGAGGGAGACCCTGAGAACTGGGAAGTATCTTACTCTGATCACAAATATGGTCCTTTCCTCATCACCATGAACACGTAGGTCTTACTCAAGATGAGATTGCCATCTGCCTTAGAACTTCACATCATTCCCAGGTGTACACAACAATTGAGTTGGTTTCGTTGAAATATGAGAAAAATATAAACAAAGAAACCTAAGAAGGTTGGTCTTCAATGGAAGGACAAACCAGTTGCCCTCACACTCTTGCTTTCCTCATCCTCCGCTAACAAGGGGATGTTGAAAATTGGACCTCAAACTTTCCATATTGTATATTGCATAGAAACAATTTGGAAACCAAGCTAATTTTGCACATGCTTAATGTATCCATTTTAGCACATTGTATTTTTGTACTGTTGAATTAATAAGGGATTCAATATGCATCCTGGAAGTTTCTGTATGAACCCCCTGTATCTTGAGTAACTTTCCTTCTATTCATTGAGTATGCTAAAGGAATCATTCTTCCTTGGGTCTTACTCTTTAAATTTGTTTCTTTAAACAATTCTCTTTGGTTTTATCTGCATTCTGCCATGCTTTGCTTTTATATTCCTACCACTCTTGCTCATGAGTATTAATGAAACTTAAAGAAAAAATTAGTTAGTGCAAGGGAAATAAATATAATCATTTAAAAGGCAGTATACTTTTTCTTACATGAGCGAGTTCAGAGATGCATTCTTATGGTTCTACAGTCTAATCCAAAGTTATCTTGGGAAGAATTAGTGATGTAGAAAAGAGTTATTCAAAAGAATAAATCTATATGCATCTTCTGCACATAAACATCATGGAGTGTTTCTGAAGCTACTTCTCTTTAGTAACCACTATCATCACAAATAATGTACTGTTTTGTATTGTTCTTTCATAAAGCAGTTACATTGGTAAGAAATTTTCATGGAAGTTTTTTTCTTTTATTAACTGTTAAATGCTATTTTGAAAGTTTGGTTTATTCTTAAATGTGAGATATTTTAATGACATGTTTTAGTGTCTAACATTTCTTTACAGGAAAAAGTTGAAATTATCACTTGTTTATTTTAAATATGAGTCAACATAAACTTCTGGTTTACACTCAGCTTCACCTGTAATGGAAAATACTAGGGTGGGTTCAAGTTTTTTCCCTGCAACATTATCTAAAAGGGAACAAATACTACTGTTAAGATACTCACATCAACACAACCATAGGCTCCAGTTTATTCTCTGAAGAGAACACTTTGGTTCTTATTCTGAGCTTGTGAAAATGTTAACTCTTTCTACTTTTATCATTTTTAATATTGCTCAGGACTTATTTGCCCCAGGCATTCTTTATTCTCTCATTATATGGGACATGGGTTATTTTCAGTGAGCAAGGGAATGGTGTTTTTTTTTGCTGAGAGTTATCTTTCTGTCAAATGTATATGCAAGTTCCAAACTTCATCTCCTTTGCAATATTCAAGGCAGCCTGGGGCAGCAAGTTATGAGGGAGAAGGGTGGTACTGCCACTGACAAGTGGATCATTCTCAGGCCAGTCACATCACGACTCAGAACCGCAGTTTCCTCATCTAGAAAATAAAAGCAATGAATCAAATGGACACAAAGATCCCTTTCAACTCCCCAAAGACTATATCCTAGGAACAGACTTCTCTAGCTTCTCAGAATGTCACATCCTGTGCCCAAGGGCATACTAATTATTGGCAGCTAAATTCTTGTTCTTGGTTTATACCAACTTTAACACTATTGTAAAAAAAAAAAAAAAAAAAAGGATGAAAATGAAAACTGATTACTGCCTTAGAGTTTGTCAGGCAGCATGCAAGTGAAAAACAAGAGGAAATGTTCTTTTATAGAACCAGTGTGATGATGGCTGCCATTCTTGTTTTAATCATTTGTTGCTTCTGCAATCATTAGTTCTCTTTTGCCTAAAGAGCACAGAAAATGTTAACTCTTTCTACTTTTATCATTTTTAATACTGCGCAGGACTTATTTGCTTTAGATCTGGAACTCTATAGGTACAGTGGTGTAAATATGACCGGGTTTCGGCTGCTTAATATTGACAATCCTCACGTGTCATCCATCATTGAGAAGTGGTCCATGGAGAGACTTCAGGCCCCACCCAGGCCCGAGACTGGCCTTTTGGATGGCACGATGACAGTAAGTAGTTTTAAAATAAAATCATTTGAGATAATGTTTGACTTCCTTAGGGGTTAGGTTAAGAATCTCATATGCTTTTCATAGTGAGAGGAAAAAGTGTTATAACCTGTGCTTTGACTTGTATGAGAAGAGGAGAAAACATTTTATGTACAGTAAGTCCCCTACATATGAACGAGTTCCATTCCAAGAGCACGTTCGTAAGTCCAATTCGTTCATAAGTCCAACAAAGTTCGCCTTCCTACCCAGCTAACACAATCGGCTATATAATACTGTACTATAATAGATTTATAATACTTTTCACAGAAATAATACCTAGAAAACAAACAAACAAAAAATAAAGGAAACATTTTTAACCTTACAGTACAGTACCTTGAAATGTACAGTAGTACAGTACAACAGCTGGCATACAGGAGCTGGCATCGAGTGAACAGGCAAGAAGAGTTATTGACTGGAGATGGGAGAGGAGGTGGGAGATAGGAGAGGAGGTGGGAGATGGTAGAGCTGAAAGATCATCAGCAATAGGAGACGGAGGGCAAACTGCAATTTCACTCATGCCTGACGTTGATGAAACACACATTTGCATCTTTGAAAGTTCGCAACTTGAAGGTTCATATGTAGGGGACTTACTATTTTGAAAGCCTGTGCATGGCTACTATCAAAAACTGCTGTTTTCAGCTTCCTGAGAGTAATAGCCTCAGGTAAAAAAGTTAACAGGAGTAGCCATCACTGTCAGCCAAATGGAGACAAAGCATAAACAAAAGCAAGGGTAAGTGGGGAGAGGGTTGTCCCTGGGAATGTGACCTTGGGAAGGAGGGAGGGAAAGAGGAGGAGCAAGCTGCATATAAAGGTTCTGCAGAACTAGCTTGCCTTCCTCGCTTCTGCTACATCTCAGCAAGCAGAAGCACATGTGGGAAAATCTGGATGTCCATAGAGTTGGTGTGTTCACATTCTAACCGTCCTGGGTACATGGAGGTACACCTCTGCAGACACTGACAGTGCTTTATACCAGCCATATGTCGCTCTTGAAGCAGATGCCAAGCCTGCCTCCTAAGGAGAGACAGGTACACTGCTGAACAGATAAATTGCAAACTGCCTCATCAGAGAGCTTCTCACTAACATCATTTGTCTCTTGTTGTCAAATGCACCTACTCTTGCTTTATTCTCTAATGAAGCTCCCCGTGTGATGGAAGAAAACTGAAGGAAAAAAAAAAAAATATTTCTGTGCCGGAACAGTGTCATCCAAAGGAAAAGATATTGGGAATGTGGGCAGGTAATAGCATTTTAAATTGGCATAGTATTTCATTCTCTGTTCCCGTCATCGGGAGAAACACTATTGCTTTTATGATGCAATTTACCGATAACTGAAAGGTATCATCACACAGAGAAATAAACTTCGGATTACTCTTCTTTTTCTACCTTTTCTAAATGAGGTGCAAATGACAAAAAAGAATAAATGAATGAATGAAGTGGTTCTGGAGGATCCCATGTTCAAGGTTTCTGTTTTTTAAACCTGAAATAACTCAAAATACACAAAGAGATCTGAAAGACAATGATAGAAAGCATTTTGGTACAAATGAGTCTTAGGATGATTTGAAACATTGCTTTGAATAAGAATAAGTAGAGAATATCCAGGGAAATACTAGACTTCTGAAAAGGAAGAAGAAAAGCTAAAGAAAGAGAGAGAAAAGGAGGGAGAGGGAGAGAGTGAGAGAGAGAGAGAGAGAGAGAGAGAAAGAGAGAGAGAAAGAGAGAGAGAGGTGCTAATTTTTGTGGGGTTTTTTCCTGCTGGATTTATAATTCCAGTGTGTTCAAATATGGTTCAAAATCTTCTGCCCACACCCCAACCCCACCTCCCAAACAAGATCTCTATCACAGGATGAGATTTTTACCTGTGCTTGGCATGTATGACTAAAAGAGTTATAGTTTGGAGCTATATTAACACAGATTGTGGATTCGAGACAAACATTAAATATTCATCACAAGTATGGCTTAATGTAGCAAAGAAGTGTCTGTTCCCTTCAATTATACTGAGCTGATACAACAGTTTGTACATATTGACTGAGACGAGGCAAACCACTGAATGAGAGAGATAGAGCCATTCCATTCTCACCCAATCAGGTCCAGGGGTCCTGCGGACAGGAAACATGGCAGAGCCAAGTCCCAGTGGATGAGAGATCCCATTCGGTCTAGAGTTTATCATTGTCTTTTCATCTGATCGGAGGGGTCTCTGTTATTATTGCTGTTATTGTTATTAAACTATAAAAAGGAAATGGGGATTTATTAGGACAGAAGAGGGTGGCTCACCAGATTGCTCTAAAATTGGGTACAGTAGCTATGTTAGAGCATGACATTATTAGTCAAAAAAAGTGGTAGCACTCAGTTGCCCACTAGTAGTCGGATCCCATCGTCATGCAGATAGAGCCTTGAAATTGATCCTGTGAAGCATAGTGTTGACCTTTATTTATCCAAAGAGTCCATTTTGCAGTTCACTGTTTCCTTTTGGCTTCTAGTAGAGGCGGCTAATTTGGGGATATAGAAACAGAGTCACAGAAAGGTTAAAGGACAAGTATAAGGGCATCCAATGGACTGATCATTGAGTCAAGATAGCACACCCCAAGTCCCCAGGCCCAGGCCCATTGCTAACAGGTCTTTGTTCTCAAATTGCCTCTGTACTCAAACTCTTTCTTCTCTACCTTAAAGTTAAAAAGTCCTTTGGTTTCAATTCCACTGGGCCTATATATCTCAGGTCCAGCATTCCATTCATTCTTGCGTCTCCAGGATTTGCTGCTTCCAGTGGCTAGAACCTTCCCCTATTCAGGTTTGCTCAAATGCTACCTCACCGGAGAGGCCTTCTATGAAACTGCTACCTAATATAGTAGTCCCCTTCCTGTTATTCCCCCTCCCCTAACCTGCTTTACTTTTCTCTGTAGCCCTTATGACAATATGTCATATTTATATTTGTTCGTTGTCATCCCCTACAACAACATAAACTCCATGAAGCTGGAGATTTTGTCTTTTCGTGTTCTGCTCTATTCCCAGCACTAGCTGGCACAAAGCAGATCTTCAATAAATATGTATTTAATAAAGGAATTAATGTACTAAATAAATATGAATTGAGGTCTACTAAGACTCAAGATATTTAATGAAAAATATTCATGTAGGCCTGAAATAATACTGCAAAAGTCCAAAGAGAGCTTCTATAAACGAGAAATGGACATGATTAGTAAAGAGAGAGATCATTCTAAAGTAATACTATTATTTCAAAAATTAACCATAGACTAACCACTATTAATATTTGAGTAATACCTTACTATAATAGAATTTCTTTCTCCTAAATCACACGCATTATCCCACCATTCTCCAAAGTGAATTCCCCTGTAGCCCTTTATAGTCATATTTTTCTGTGTGATGCATACATACACAGATGCGCATACGAATATATAATATAGGAATTTTTCTAACCTATGTATTTTTACTTTCCACCTGCTTATCTATTTTCCTCTTCAAGTTTTAACTATTAAGAATTTCTTAGAACGTCATACACTAAAAATATCCACAAAGAATATTACTATGTCAAAACACATCCAAACCTGAAAATAAGAAGAAGCAGACCATGTCTAAGTCCAAAAATTTTGACTTCAGATTTAAGAAACATAAATTTAATTAGAGAAAAAATATTGACTTTAAAAAACAGGGTTAAAATTGAGTTAATTAAGAAAACTGTTACTGAGTCAATAGAGTTCAAAAATAGTGAAACTCATTGCTTGAAAACATCTTGAGATATTAAAAAAATGTTTTATCAACCAAAATGTTAATTAACTTACTTGAAGTTTAGAGTGATTTTGTAAAATCTACTTCATTCCTTTTCTCTATGTTTAAATTTCTCTCAGCACTTGGGCTAATTTGATCTATTGGCTTTTGAGGATAGACTAGAGTAATGGAGTGGCCCATTCTCAGATGGATTCTTCTCTGATTTTGAACCTAAAATTGTGTCATGGAAACAACAAAACATCGATGTCATCTGCCTTCCCAGTCCTTCAAATGCATTCACAATGAGTAGTTAAGTCAGTACCCTTATCTTACATCTAAGTCTTTCCTATAATGATCCACAGAGAAGACCACTTTGAGTGTCCAACTTCAGTGTCCACTCTGAGTGTCCACTGTTACCCTTTTTTGAAAGACAATAGGCATTGAGATTCAGTAGAAAAAGCAAGATCTTTCCAGATAAGGAAAACCTAGTTTTTAGTCTTTGCTATATCCCTGAATAACTAAATAACCTAAATTATTTAGCCTTTCTGAGCCTCCTAGCTCATCTGTAAATCTCTATAATAATACTTTAGAGTGTTACTTTGCAAATTAAATTAGGTAACATATATAAAGCCTTTAGGACATAGAATTGAATTTACTTGACGATATCTGCGGTTTTGCCAATTTGTAGTCAATCAAAGAAGAACAAAAGACATTCTGAAATACAGAGGGAGAATTCTTATTCTGTCTTATTGAAGCCAGAATCCATTTATTTACAAGAGACACATTCCTCAGTTTGCACGTATAGCCCAAGGTGGCTTATTCCCTGGGACATGTATGACCTTGTATGACCAGTGGCATCACCCAGGTCTGCTTTCCAACTCCACATATAGTCCTCTTTCCCCTATTCCTGTCTTTCTCAAAAGCTGGCAAATACTCATTGAGGCTCACAATATGCCAACTTCTGGGCCAGTCCTCACTGGACACGCTGGAGCTGCAGTCCTAATTACTGAATTTCTAGATTGTGAGTACATGGTGATATCTTTGTTACCTTCCACCACCTGTTTCTAAACCCCAGCTCTCTCTTGAGTTGCTCTCCCCTACTTCCTGAGTGCTCACCACCTCTCTTAGCACTTTGGTTCCCTCAGAAGCATCCACTCCCACCAGCTTTTGCTCCCTAGCAGGGCTTGTGTAGGCAAAACACTAGTCCTCCCACCCTTATCAGAATCCTCATCACTTCAAGAGGCATGTCTCAGAAAAGAGGGAAAGCAGCTAATTCATACTAAGAGGCAAATTTCTGCTAGCTCTATGCTGTGGGTGAGATATTTGCATTGTAATAGAGGAAACTGTTAACACCATGTAAGAAAGGAACTTCAGGAAATGAGGGGGATGAGGTGTTATTTGAAAGTACTTCCCTCCTGGAGAACTGACTTGTCTATCCATATCAGGTTAGTGAGAATGTTTCTAAATTTGGAGAGAAAATGGGAAATCTATACTTTTTGCTCATTTGCTTTCCAAAGACTAGGTCTCCCTATCTCCTCTAGCTTTCTCCAACAACAGTTACATACCAGGCAGGCAGCAAAATGTGGAGACTCCATAGAGCCATATCATGTTTTTAGTCCTCATCCCTAAGGTGACATAGCATCTCATTGTTTTGTACTGGGGTCTCCAAGGCCACATTCAGATTTGATGATTTGCTAGGAGGACTCACAGAAATCAGAAAAGCTGTTATACTCACAGTTACAGTTTATTACAGTAAAAGGATACAAATTAAAATCAGCAAAGGAAAAAGTCACAAAGGACCAAGTCCAAAAGAAGCCATGCATGAGCTTCTAGTGGTCCTCTCCCACGACAGTTGCATTGACAGTGCTTTATTCTCAAAGCAAAGATGTGTGACAACATTATGAAGTGTTGCCACGAGGGAAGCTCATCTGAGCCTTGGTGTCCAGGGATTTTATGGGGAGGGTCAGTCACATAGGCATAGAGCATCTACATAGCTGACCTTAGTTGGTCTCCAGCCACTCCAGAGGTCAAACTGATATGGCACGGTCCAGAACCCCAAGTGAACAAAAACAGGCATTCACCATAAATCACACTGTTAATATAAATTATTTGCATTACCCAAGACCCCAGGGATACAAAGATACTCTGATCAGGCAGGATATTCTAAGGAGGTAATCTCCCAGAAGCCAGTCAAAGGCTAGTCCTTTCTTCAGAATGTGCAGAGATTGAGCATTCTGAGCCCTCTGAGTTAATCCTTTATTGCACATCATTGTAATAACCAAAACATTGTGCATTGTCAAGAAGCCCACTTTCAATATGCCTGTTTCATGATACATGTTGTTGCAAAAAGATTCTCTTACAGGCGTTGAGCACTGTGGTCTCTTCCAGGCTTTAGATGCAAATAAAATGTGAACACAAACATATTTGGAAGGATAACATTTGGAACACAAGCCAGTTTTTTTTATATTTACCTAAAATGACTTGAGAGTTTCTGTTTGGTAAGCAGGCCTCCAGCATAAAACTGAAAAGGGGAGGAAATTCAGTGGTAGTTCATTTGTGCTATAAAATACTTAAATATCTCCTCAATTTAAAAAAACATTTTATGACAAAAGGAAGCATAGTTTAAGAATAAATGGTTTTCTTCCTTGAATTTGGAAAGCACTGATCAGGCCTATAGTTTTGAACCTTGTTATTACCCGGCCCAGTGTAGAGACGACCTTGACAAAGAAAATTAAAATCCTAGTCTCTACGTTAAGTTTATGATAAAGTTAGATCATTGGAATTCCTCTCCTCACACTTCTCTATCAAATCAATCAGCCAGTTAGTGAATATATATACAAAAGTGTTTAAAAAAGTCATATTGCACTGCTCAAAAGGTCCAGGTCCCCATAGCATAGTGGTTAAGGGCATGAGCTCTGAAATCTAAACTTTCATCCTGAGATGGAATCTTCATTCCTTGTTTTACTGGCTACATAACTTTAGGAAAGTTATTAAAGTTGTTTCCTATATCTCCAAGCCTCAAATTCTCTGTCTGTAAAATGGGGACAATACCTACGTCAAAGGTTTAACTTCAGTAATTAAAGGAGATAACGTGTAAAATGCTTATAGTGCCTGGCATGTAGTTAATCATCAATGGATATTGACCACTGTTGACTTATTATTATAGTCATTAAATCACCAGACAAATAGTTGGTTTAGAAGCAGTTCAGCTTTGTGGTTGAGAGTATAAACTCTAACACCAACTTCCTGCATTTGAATCTTGGCTTTCCCACCACTAGTTTGGGGACAACATTTAACCTTGTGAATTCTTCATCCATAAAGGAGTAGAAGTTATGGTGAAGATTAAATGTTTGCAAAATATTTGAAATAGCACCTGACATATGAGTGCTCAATAAATGTCAGCTATTATGATAGATTACATTTTTAACAGTCTCATTCTGTCAATAGATTAGCCTTAGACTAGTCACTTAATTTCCCTGAACTTCAGTTTTCTGATCTATAAAATGGATTATATCAGTCTTGAACTGAAATGATCAGAATATTTTTAAGCTTTAACAATTATTACCATCACAACTTCTATATATCACTCATATTAAGTATGAGTGAAGCAATTAATCTTAGAAATACATCATAAAACCTTGGGATTATACGGTTCTCACAAAAGTGTATTTTATTTTAAGCATGAAATAACATTAATTCCTTCAGCAAACATTTATTAAACAACTTTTATGTGCCAAGAACTGTGCTAGCCACTAAAAAATGAAGTTGAGCACTTTTATCAAGAAAGAAATGTAAAAACAATAACTATAAATATACTATATAGAAAATGCAGTGATAGAGATTGCACAGGATAATAAGTATTCAAAGTAGAGATATTCTCTGGACTCAAAGATTAATAGAATGCAAGATGTAGTTCCCCTTATTTTCTCTTTCTACCTCCATCAAGACATGTTCAATAAATGTTGAATAAATATATGTTGAATAAATCAACTGATTTTGGAAAACGGCATGATAGTCTTCATTATAAGACCTAGATTCTTGGTTTAACTATCCAATTACCGGCTATATGTATGACCCTACACAAATCAATATACTGTCTAGAGGTCAATTTCCTACATAATAAATAGTTTAATCCATCTATTCTGCTTATTTTGCGGGGTTGTTGAGAATTTCAAATGAGCTAATATATTTGAAGTTGCTATGAAAATCCTCAAGTAAAATATGAAAGTATTATAAGATTTTATCCTTAAAGAAAACCACAGGGCAGTATATTTTATAAAATGCTGAGAGTATTATGTGAAATTTTGCAAATGAGAGAAATTTCATGAGGAGTTGAAAAATATGTCCATCTCCCCAAAGGAATGACTACTTATAATTTCTATCAGGAAAGTAAGTGCTAACAAGAGTACATACTTTCTGAGGAAGTTACACATGTCTGTTCTTCAGAAGGTCTCTTCAAATCTGCCATTGAATTTCACTCTATGACTACAACCTTCTTGACTCTGGTAAATGGAAGTGTCCTAACATGTGTATCCTTATCTGAAAATCACATGTTAATTTTACTCACAGCACTTTCTTTCTACCAAATATAAACAAGTAAATAGACTGATAGATAGGTAAATACTGAGAAACAGAATCCAATATTGAAATATTGAGCCTCTAACTCAATGTAGTTGATCTTAACACTGGGCTTAACATAAGACAGTCCAAAAATATTTGTTCCCTGAGTCAAGTCTTTTGTGGCTGATCCAAGTTCCGTTTCTTTTTTCTTTTTAAGAACTTAAAACAAAGCAGAGCCATGACTACAATTTTCTCTGGCATATGAGGTATTATTTTAGGGAAAAATAGCTATTGGAGAATGAAAGGTGTTCAGCTAGAGAATAAATGGCTGTTGAGATCAGAAAAATAGAAGATAAGGAAGCAGGCAGAGTGATTTCGCAGGTAAAGGAAGCTAAGCAAAGGTGAAATTGAAGATGTGTGTGTTTTCCTCCACAGACTGAAGCGGCTCTGATGTATGATGCTGTGTACGTGGTGGCCATTGCCTCCCACCGGGCTTCCCAGTTGACTGTCAGCTCCCTACAATGCCATCGACACAAGCCATGGCGCCTTGGACCCAGATTTATGAACCTGATCAAAGAGGCAAGTGATGCTTGTTCACAGTTCAGTTCTTCCTTTGGCTTAGCGCTGCTGGATTTGTCCATGTGGTGAGGTCCTTCCCATTTGGATCTGTTGGCATGATGTCTATAAGAGAGGAGAAGCCATCATTAACCAGTCTGCTGGCAATTCACTGTTAAAAGTTTGTCTAGAAGAACTGTCAGGAACTTTCCAGTGTGATGCTGAGAAGCTTTACAAAGCTACCAGATCATAACATTCACCATCCTTCATTTCAACTATAACCTCCACACGTGTTCAAAATAGCTCACAGGTGCTTATTCTATGGTCTGTTGAGTCAAGGGGTAGGTTGGTCCATCTCTGAAGAGTACCAGAGATAATTCCTGTGTTGTCAGCCTCTAGCGCCTCTAGTCCCAGTGGTTTCCTAAGTCTTGGGTTCTACAGGACTGAACAGAAGGACCTCTTTGTTCTAACGATATACTGATTATTTTGTCATTTGTCAGCTAACTGGAAAAGTCTGGTACCTTTCAAAACCTACCACATGTACTAAAGGATTTTCAAGAGTACAGTTTTTGGGAAAGAAAAGAGTTCTCACTGCTATTTCAGGGCAATAGCCCTGAAATCTTGGGCACCCATTCCTTTTCTCTAAGGCAAGTTGACTTCCCTTCACCAGACCCTGTTCTAAGATCCTGAGATGCCTTATAGATGTGTATTCTTGGATTATCTTTGACCCCAACACACATTTCAGAGTGTGTCTGGACTTGACGAGATGAAATAAGGTACTTGGGGGCAGCCGGGCCTGACTGAGGATACACCATACACTGTGATGCTGTTCTAATGTTTTCTCTATGGGATGCAGAGATTTACCTCTCAAGTGAAGAGTATCTTTATTCCTTTCTGTACTGGAGAAGGATGGGGTGAGACAAAGCCATAAAAGAGAAGAGTGGCAGGGAACATAGTGCAAGAGAAGAATGCCCAGCCAAGAGCAAGGGAGAAATCTAAAGAAAGATACCTACTTAGGTCTTTATCTCTGCTAGTCTCTTCAGCACCTACAGACCCCTCTTCAGGCTCTTCAATCTACTTCCTCATTGAAGGCTGACTCTGATCCGTAAGGGTCAGGACCAGAGAGACAGGAGGTATGAAGGTTAATACTACCCAGGCTCCAAACCAAGGTTATTTACAAGGCTGGGACTGAAGTATGGCTAACAGCAAAGAAGTGCCTTGGGCACACGATTTAAGGAGGCACTTACTCTCAAGCTTGAACCCTGCACTTACAAGAGACTGAGAGAGAGTGCTTCCTTAAATTTTGTGCCCTGGGTCCCTCTCTTACCTCATCCTATTCGTGTCATTGTTATTTGGGTTTAAATTCCAGCTCCACCAACACTTATGAGCAATGTAACCTGGGTAAGTTACTTAAACTCCTTGTGTCTCAGTTTTCTCACCTGTAAAATGGGAATAACATCTTCTAACTCACAGCATTATTGTGAGGATAAAGAGTAAAGTTAATACTTGTGAAGAACAGTACAGCAACATAGTAAAAATCTGAAACATTAGCTATTCTCTTACCGTCGGAACGGACCACTCATAACAGCCCTTGTTCAGTCCTACTGAGGATGATGCCAGGAATTTAAAACTGGCAACAGAAACAACAACAGAGAAATCACAAATAGGCATAAAATGACCTGTTCTGACAGCTACATACATCTGACATACTGTGCCTAATAGGAAAACATCACACAGCCCCTCCTCTCCCTGCAGCGATCATGGTTATGTCCTGAACCGCCATCCTGATCACCTTGATCTTTAACAAGAAAACAACTGGTTTCCTTTTATCTCATACCAGTGCAAGAAGAGGCATGAGACAACATGAAAGCTTGGGATCAAACACTCTGGAACACCCTAAACACCTTTTTTCTTGTACTTAAGTTGCATAGGAAGATGAAATTACCAAGTGATCTTTAGATATGTTTAAAGAAATAATGAGCTCTAAGATGAGGGACCACATTGAAAGCAAGAAAGCATTTTACATTCAGTTACTCCAAAGAACAAATTCCCCATTCTCAGGCTCCACAGCTGGAGGTAGAAGGGGAGATGCATTAGAAACCTTGTGTTCATCTTTTCTTTTGTCTCCTGAGTCACGATGCCTTATACTGCCTTTGGCAGGGTGTAGACATCTGCAGAGAAAATGGGAAAGCGGGTTAACCGGGAGTAATGCCCCAGCTTGTTGAAAGACTGGCACTGAGGGAATTCTGAGACAAACTAAAACATGCAGAAGTGAGAAAATGCAGATATTTCTTTCAGTGAGTACCTAATACAACAAAACTTTGCAGCTATCGGGTTTTATTAAGAAACATGAAATAAAGCACTTGGTCCTAAAACTTCCCCTGGTCCTTTCTTTAAGTAACTATCATTTTCTAAATGATTTCCAAAACTATAATCAGAAATAATGTAAGGAAGCAAGTCAGCAGATTGAATTTACGGGGTGAAGATCAAATTCGTCACAGGAGGTAAACTTTCCGAGCAGAGAGGTATTTGCATGTGCACTAACCCCTGATAATTCCACACATCATTTAGAATCAGTAAGTCTTTCAGACAGATCTCTCAGGCTATCTACTTTTCAGTGTTTTTAGGCTGACCAGAAAGAGAGAAAGAATTAAAGAATATTTCAAACATGATAGGGTATGTTATAGTGTTATCTCTCTGGGCATTTGCTAAGCAAATACATATTAAGAAATGATAAATTTCCATTCAACAGCATTACTGGGACTCCATTATATAAGTAATATTAACTTGGCGCTATAGGAGATATTTTCCTAAAATTATAAGATGTGGTTTCTACTGTCTACTAATATAAATTCTACATAGTGGAGGAATAGCAGGCTTCATCTGAAGCTTTCATTTGAACCCACACTCTTCAGCAGGATATGCAAGGTCCCTAGTGATCTGGTTCTGACCTCCTGTGCCATCTCTCTCATCTCCTGCCTCAATCCCAGCACTTGCTGAACCTATTGTGGCTCCCTGAACTTGCCATATGCTCCTTCCAAATTCTCTTGCCTCTGATTGAAGTGCCTCCTCTGGGTCATCCTTTATGACCCAATTCAAGCACTAGCCCCTGTCTGCTGGCCCTGACTCACAAATTCAGGCTCCTCTCCTTTATTACGTCTGTTGTTAGACCATGATATTTGATTGCATGTCTGTCTCCAAGCTGTGCTTTTCTAGTCTCGATTCCCTAGTCCTTACACAATGCTGAATGTAGAATAAGCACCCAATAAATAGATGCCAAACAAGTAGACGAATGGATAAGTGAATGAGTGAACAGCAAAGGAACTGAAAAACACATACAATCTATGAGCAAGTATTATAGCTCAAACTCCCCGTACATGAATATCATATTCAGACAAAATTCAATAAGGCAGAAACCAGGGCCTGGGTTAGACTCATTTACTGGGGTCCTAGGTTCTAGTGGGAGAGTAAGGCAGGGGTCTTAGGAATAGTCCAGCCTATTTAACTGTGAACTGAGTGTGTAGACCCTGAGATTTAATCAGTTTGCTCTCTGTGTAAACCTAGTCATTTAGCCTCTTTTTTTTTTCTCAGTTCCCTCTTCTATAAATTGGGGATAAAATACTTACTTCACATGTCTGTAAGGATTACATTTAATATATGTACAGCCTAGCAAAATGTCTGGATTACAGTGATTTCTCAAGAAAGGGTAGCTACCATTAAATGGAAGGTCATTGTTAAAATGTATATCATATAAGGTGGTGGTCAGGAAGAAATGAGGCAACACGTATAAAACTTTAAGTGTATTGCCTAGCATATGTAAGCACCGCATTCTTGCTGTTGTTATTCGGCAGCATCACTGTTAATATTGAGCCTAAGATGAAGTAGTAGTGCTTATAAAAAGAAGGACAGGACCTGGCAGTGGAAAATCAGTAGTTCAATGGAGACAGTCATGCAGCACACAAGCGGCCAAATGCAATGATGCCAGGGATGGAGAGAGCTTTCAATCATCAAGCACACACGATTGTTCAGGAGGGACCCAAAGACATTAGGTAACAATCAGCCATGCTGAGATAATAGAAAACCCTGGCAAACCACATCTCAGGTCAGTCTGGGAAATGATAGCTGAATGTGGGGTGAAGAAGCTGAAACACTTCCTGTTTGTGGCCAGAGTTACTCTGGACCCAGAGTAAGTTCCAGCTGGCTGTGCAGAAATCAATGGGAATAGCTGGAGAAGGAGCAAGCACATCAAAGCATCTGGGAAGAAAAGAGTCTGAAATCACAGGTGCTGAGAAGAGCAGTAAACTGTGGGTACAGTAAAATGAATCAGATTTTAGGTTAAATCAGTTGTTCTTAACTATTTTCTGGGTTACAGACCCTATATTAAAACTGATTTAAACCATGTATCTGTTATTCCCACAAAAAGATTTGTTTACAACCTCAGGGGCCTTACAAACATGCTGGTCGCCTTGAAACTCATGTTATACACACACAATGGAATATTACTCAGCCATATAAAAGAATGAAATAATGCCATTTGCAGCAACTTGGATTGATCTAGAAGTTATCATACTAAGTAAGTCAGAAAGAGAATGAAAAATACTGTATGATATCACTTATACGTGGAATCTAAAATATGACACAAATAAATATATCTATTAAACAGAAACAGACTGACAAATATAAAGAACAGACTTGTGGTTGCCAAGGGGGAGAAGAGTGGGAGAGTGAAGGATCGGAAGTTTGGGATTAGCAGATGCAAACTATTACATATGGGATGGATAAGCAACAAGGTCCTACTGTATAACAACAGGGAACTATATTCAATATCCTGTGATAAACCATAATGGAAAAGAATATGAAAAAGAATATATATATAACTGAATCACTTTGCTGTACAACAGAAATTAACACATTAGAAGTCAACTATACGTCAGTGAAATGAAAAAAAAGTGTCTGAACTGAGTATTTAAGGCAGAATTTGGTTGAAAGCATGTTCCAGTATGGTGACCAGCAAAAATATAAATGAAACATAAGGAGTTCTGATGGGCTCAGATGGAGTGGTTCCATGTGGAAGTGGCGAGAAATGAGTTTACATAAATATGGAGAGACAATTGGTTTCTACCTGAGAAATTCTGCTGAGAATTTCTAATTTTATTGATGATTGATAAAGAAGTCACTGTTCTTCAGGCAGCAACAAAATGATATTTTAGACAGTTTATATTGGTAGCTATGTGTAAGTTTGATTGAAACAGAAAAACCCACAATGATTATTGCGGAATTGTGGACATCTTGGTTCAGAAGTAATCATCACTCATAAAGAGCTAAAAGGAAAAACAATGTTCAAGAGAGATAAACAAAAGTTTCTTGAATTAGCCCTAATTTCTTTCCAAAATTTAGACCAAAATGAATTTAGGTCTAAATTCATTCAGTGACTTCCCTGTTGGAAAAATCCATCTGGATTTTTGGAAAAATCTGGATGTCCTGCTGCCACCCACATATCAACAAATTCCCAGATAGAACCCATCAGTTTTATCTATTAAAATTATTATCACTACTGTAGGCCCAATGTCAATGAATGATGATGTAACCAGTATATCAAACAAACACAACTAGTGGGACAACAAAATCAGTTTATTTTCTTCCTACTGCCCATTTAAAATTATTTAGTGAAAATTGCATAGACTATGATTTTTTGTTTACTAAGGTAATGGCAGTCCTAGAGGTTCTTTAAGTTGAACTTCAACTTATGAATTAGACTATCTAGTCCAAGACGTTAATCAAAATTGTAACTTGATGTAACATCAAATTTCTCCTCTCCCTGAGCTCTGCTGGAAGACTCTAGGGAAATGGAGGGATGGTGGGCTCTCCTCTTTCTCCTTTCCCTGCTGACTTCCTCACCACACCCTTAGCTGCTGGACCTCCTACCAGGCTCAAAAAGTGTTAGGACAACGGTCTCCAACCTTTTTGGCACCAGGGACCTGTTTGGAAGATAATTTTTCCACTGACGGTGGCGGGGGGTAGGGTGGGGGTGGGAGGGATGGTTCAGGCAGTAGTGCCAGTGATGGGGAGTGGCAGATGAAGCTTCGATCACTCACCCTCCGCTCACCTCCTGCTGTGCGGCCCGGTTCCTAACAGGCCATGGACCTGTCTGCAGCTTGGGGGTTAAGGACCCTTGTGTTAGGACACTTCCTAGTTGGCTGGGCTGCTCAGCACTCTCTAAGCTTAGCAGGAAATTCCTACATTAAGTTGGTGCCCCCGTAAGCCTGGTAGATTTTTAAAGCTTAGAGTTCCTATTGGGCAGGCTTTCCTGATGTTTCTTTGACTCAGACCAGTGGACCCCTGTTTCAGATGGAAGGGTATGGAGAGTTCTCAGCCCCTTGAAATCCAGTAGTACACCTCTTGCTCTTTCTGCTGAAGTCTCCTCACCCTTCTAGACTGTCCTATTGACTATAACCCAAGACTATCCCACCCAGGTACCATGGATACAAATCTGGTCCACAGGAAACACCTACTCATTCCTTCCTTGGTAATTCAGGGAATACCTCTAATTGCAATGCGGCAGACTTCTGCTTGGCCCATCATCTCAACTGGTCAACTCTATGTAGACTTCTTTTGTCACTTGGGAGTCACACCATAGTCCACCGCCACTTTCTCATGTCTGAGTCAGCCATTGGTCTTCTGCATCTCCAACTGTAGCCAACCTATTTCAGATTTCCCCAAGTGGCCCCCTGGAAGCTCCGTTCACCAGGAATGGAATTAGAAAACAGTATCCTAAAGGCAGAGGGGTGTGAACTCACAGAGAGGCAACAGCTCTGTCCAGAGAAATCTCTTCAGCAACCACCTCTACCACACATGTGACCCTTTGTATAAATCCTTGATCTAGAACAATCTCTTAGGGGACTTCCTCTGTACGTATGTATAGGAAACTTGGGAGTTTCTAACTACCCACTCTAGTATCCTGATATCCATCATCTGGGCACCTGACTTGACACATCACAGTAAGATAGGACATATCACTCAAACCAGACCTCTACAAGTTTGTCTAAATTTCTTCATCCTACTCAGCACACTCATCGCCTTAAGTCCCATCAGACTTTCTATCCTAAATATTCTTTAACAAACTTCCTTGCCCACTGCCCTCATCATTTCTTCCCTGGACCATTAAAATAGCCTCTAACTATGCCCCATATCTTGACTGTCAGCCCTTTTACAACTGTCGTCACCATGTAAGCAAAGTGATGTACAAGAGTGCATAGTAGGTATTCTAACCTCTAGAAATGCAAACTTGCTTATAGTTTCCTGCATTCACCATGCTTTTCTCATACAGTAAAGACAGAAGAGTTTCTCTTTTCCTGGCAAAACTGACCTCACAACACCACTTTTGTCATACTCCTTTCAGTCTGAAAAGCACTGCCTCCCATTTTTCATGTGGCTAACTCTCTCTCAGAGTTAATTCTCCTAGTCCAGTAAGCCTCTCCCTAACCTTTATTTGGGGATGGATTCTCCACTGGACTTCATAGCTCCGGTACATCTCTATGTTAGCATTTCACATGCTTCATTCAGACACTGTAAGATCTTTCCCTTGGACAAGGACAAAGTCAATTTATCTTTGTGTCCTCACGTCGCTGTGCAGTACATGGCAGGCATTTAAAAGATGCTTGTTGAACTGAACCCAGGAAGCTAAAATCTAGCAAACTCTTAATAAATTTCACTGAACTGATACTTTATTTTATACCATGTAAATAGTTCCTAATTGATTTGGTCCAAAATAAATTTCCTACATAAGAGTGAAACATTATTTCCAAATGCCAAAGTATATGGTATATCACTGAGAACTATATAAAATATGGGCAGCTTTCTGCCACTGTTTGGTTATGAAAATGTAATTTATTGATTTATTTTGATGGAATGAAGATTAGAAATTTGAATACATAAACAAAATATTCAAATTCAAGCTTTTAAAAATCAAAGAGTAAAAGTTAAAATTCTCCACTGAGGCACCTATATTTGCTTTGATATTTATTTGGACTTTTACTTAGTATGTCAGTATTGAGTGGGTTTTGTTTTGTTTTTTTTAATGGGATCCAGGTGAAAATTACAGAATTGAAAAAAAAGTCCCTAGAGAAACATAAGCTTTGACATGATTTTATCCTACTGTGGCTCCAGTAAGTAACACTTCCCGTTACGCCTACCATCTGATTTTGATTGCCAGGACAAGCTGTCCCTTGGATTAATTAGATGACATTGGATCTGGCAGCAAACTCAGTCAAATTTCCACTCTTCAGAAAAATTTCCATTTGTATTTTTCATTCCGCACCTATTGAAAATTACCTGCATTCTGACTCCTAGCTTGCACTGTATACGGTGAAACCCATTCATCCCAGCATTCTCTCATATTTAGGACATTTAGACCTAAAGGAAGAGAGAATTCTTTAGGTCCTTGCTTCAGTTCCCTTTACAACTCTGGACAAAGAAATGACATCCATTCGAAGTTTACAATTTTAACCAATTATATGCATTGTCTCATTTATAACTAAGGTGCTAAAATACCTGCCCCTGAAATATTCAGTCAGTGGCTAGGTGAAAAATCACCTGTCAGAAATGTTGAAAGGGGATGTCAGCATAAAATGGGAGGTCTGCCAAGTTCTCCTTAGTTTATATGATTCTAAATAACATTTTTATTTATGAGATAGCATTCAAAGACTCATGTCAGTTATCATCTTCCTTCCATTCAGCTACTAATGTCCTGGCTCTGCAAGGTTGATTGAAGAATTTGCTTTCTATACTACAGTCTGTTATGTAGGTGTGTACATGTGAATATGTGCACATGCACACATGTGTTTAATTTATTTAAATGAATGCCATTTTATAGATACATATGCACATATGTATACATATATGTATATGCATGTGTGTATATGCACATACATATATATGCAAGTATACACACATTCGTATACATATGTGTGTATATGCATATACATATATATGCATGTATACATATACACACACACATATATATACATATGGGGATGTGTGGGTGTGTACATGTTTGTATGGATATATATAAATTTTTTGTGTGTGTGCCTACATATATTTGTGTGCATATATATTTCATTCAGCAATTTTCTTTTCCAGTCAATCTTACTTAAGTTTTGGAACATATCTAAGTTGATGTATATTTATTATTTATCCAGTTCATTCATTTTTGTTGAAATCTAGTATTCCATCATTCATTCATTCAGCAAATATCTCCTAAATACTCAATATGTTGCAGCCACTATTCTAGACACCAAGAATGCAATGGTAAGCAAAACAAAGCCCTTGCTCTCATGAAACTGATACTCTAGTGGGGGAATCAGACATATATAAAAGGGAATATTGTACTTCAGATGATGACAAGGATTATCAGAAAAGCAAAGCTCAGGAGAGGTAAGCTGTTCAGGAGGAGTCCTTGAAGACAGAAATGGACATTACTGTATTACATAGGGTAGTTAGAAAATACTTCAAAAAAAATGTGAAACTTGAGTAAAGTCCTAAAAGAAAAGAGATAGCAGGACATGTAAATATTAAGAGAGTAAAGTATCCAAGCAGAGGAACAACTCATGCATTAAATATACTTCAGGGTACTTATCCATTTCCCCATGAATGGATATTTTGGCTGCCTGCTTTTCTTTTACACATCCAAACAATGCTGTGATGAACTTCTAAGTAATAGCCTCTATGCACAAATGGAAGATTTGCTCTAGAGCAGCACTGTCCAGTAGAAATATTATGTGAGTCACATAGATTTTCTAGTAACTACATTAAAAACTTAAAATAAACAGGTACAATTAATTTTAATAATGCATTTTATATAACCCAATATATTCAAAATATTATTACTTCAACATGTAATCAATATAAAAATTACTATTTTACTTTTTTTCATAAGTCTTTTAAATTCAGTTTGCATTTTAAACTTATAGTCCTCAATTTATACAAGCCACATTTCAAGTCCTCAATAAACTTGGTGACTAAATAAATAAATGTTTACATAATACAATAACCCACCCAATCAAGCTAACTAGGAAAAGATGTGAATTCAACCCATGTGGAATCCACATTTTTGTCTTCATAGACAAAGAACATATTGATTAGCTATAATAAGTATATACCCAACAAAGACAAAATTTGATTAATGTGCCCAAAGTAATATAAGTAATTCAAGACAGAATGATTTGATTTCCAGATTAAATTGATCACATAATCTAGATAATTAGACAAGCGCCTTATTCCCACCCACTTCACCTTCCCTGGGTCTCAGATTTGTATTCCTGCCCATTTAGCTGATTTGCAAGTACAGAAGCCAAGTCATTCTATTTTGGAAAACATGCCATCACATGAGCCAGTGCCAAAGGAAACTAATTTATGAAAAAAGAAAAGGCAGGTGCACATTCTAAGATAAATCCTTAGGAAATAAAAAAAGTTTACCCAGAGTTCATGGCAAAGATATAAAGTCAGCAGATTTAAAGTTGGAAATCAAATATTGGCAAGAAAAGCCACTATATTTTTAAATTATGCAGTGATCCATGCAAGCTGTTATTGCAAGATAATGGGTTATAAACAATACACATAATAGTTAAAATTATTATGTATTGAACAGATGAGAATATGATAAATACATCATTTCAGTTCCTGAAATAGCTGACATCCAAAGAAGTTATGTGATCTAAAGATTATGTTTATCATTTCTTCCTTTGCTTAATGTTTATTTTCATTACCATGATTATGTATACTTCAGATTTTGTTTTAAATAGCTTTTCTGAGAACTGGCTTAAAATTGTGGGTGACAGGACAGAGATCACATTGCTTAGGTGGAGGGTGAATTTCAGATATTTGTCATTGTATTATACTCCAGGGACCTGAGTAAGACAATAATTGTACAGTTAGTCCATCAGGGCTATGTTTATACAATGGATATAGAGTGGGCCTCCTTTAATTAAAAACAAATGAAATAACACCACAATGAATCACATTTGTTAACTTTTCTATTCAGGAAACAGAGTCAGGTGCAGACAAATTTTTGAAACACATAAAATCTTTTCTCTGTTCTCTTTTCTCTGCACCATCTCCCGCAAGATAACTTTATCTCTTGATCTTACTCTTAGTAATTTCATGATAAAGTGTTAGCAAAATGAAGGTTTGCTAAATGAATGAATGACTGTAATAATTATGGAGTCAGTAAATGCTTAAAAGTGTCATTCCCTTCATGTCATTCCCTTCAGGCCAATTCCTAAACTTGGAAAGCCTCCAAAACTCAAAGAAAAATCTCCTTAGGATTGGATTGCTGTGTAAGAGCTGATTTTGGGGGTGCAAGTAAACTAAATCTGACTGCCCCTCCAGTCTCACCACCATAGGCACCATGGCCTTGAGAAGGTCACATGATTTTGCTTCTTTGACCTGCAGGTTGTACAGTCTGCTTGTCCAGATCTTTCTAGAAGAAGAAAGGGGACAGGAGGATGGGGTGGGGCATGAAGATATGTTTCTCCTCATTGTAATCCTGTAGCTCCTCCTAGGTCTCACAGCCAGTAGGAAGAGAATCCTAATTCCCAGTCTTGCTACATTCCCACTGCATTTCTCCTACTACTTGAAATTGTGTAACTTTTGGAAGTGCTACTTTATTCAACCATACTGTCTACATATATTTTGGATATCTATCAAATGCAGGTGTTGGACTTCAAAGATGAGTAAACCATTTCCTGCCATCAAGGAATTAACAATCAATTGGAGAAGAGATAGTTAACACAAATAGTTAACATAATATACAATTATTATGTATAAATACCTAAGAAATACACAGTTGACAAAATACAAATAGTTAACAGTTAACATAATACAAGACCTAATAAAGTATACCAGAGAAGTATCCTACAAGAACAGAGACCATAACCATATTTTTCTCTCTTAAAAGATTTGCATCCCCTAACTCCAAATTTTTCACGATTTCAATTTGAACAGCAGCATATTTTAGAATAACCCCCCTAATGACTGCAACACTTCTGAAATGTGACTGGGTAACCATTGCAATATGCAGCGTTTATTTTCAAATACTGCATTGCTAATGGAACCCAATCTTCAGGTACTCAAGGCAAAAAGGGAGACTCCTTGCCAAAGGTTAACATTGAAAATGTTCTGAGTGTTTCACTTAGTATAATTTATTGATTGTTTTTCAGAATTCCCAGACTAGAAATAGTGTGCTCAACAATGCATAAAAAAATTGATGGTGTCGGGCTTCCCTGGTGGCGCAGTGGTTGAGAATCTGCCTGCCAATGCAGGGGACACAGGTTCGAGCCCTGGTCTGGGAAGATCCCACATGCCGGGGAGCAACTGGGCCTGGGAGACACAACTACTGAGCCTGCGCGTCTGGAGCCTGTGCTCCGCAACAAGAGAGGCGGCGAGAGTGAGAGGCCCGCGGACCGCGATGAAGAGTGACCCCCACTTGCCACAACTAGAGAAAGCCCTAGCACAGAAACGAAGACCCAACACAGCCAAAAATAAATAAATAAATAAATAAAAGAAACCCAAAGTTTAAAAAAAAAAAGTAAGCTGAAATATTAAAAAAAAAAAAAATTGATGGTGTTAAACATTGATATCAATCAATAAAATTATGAACAGGGTATATGAATCAATTAACGAAAACTAGAGAGAGGATTGTCAAACACTATCTTACTAATAAAAATCCTATTGGACTTACAAATAAAAAGAGAGGTAATGCTTTCCAGTTGTGTTCAGGTCTGCCGAGTACTGACACCTACAACTCAGTAATCAGTCTAAAGCAGCCATAATTTAAAGCTAAGTTTCCAACGATAAAATTTAAATTCAGATTTTTTTTTAACACAGATAATCAGAAGTCAGCAGCACTATATTCCTTTATTAGATTTGTGTGTTTGACTCAGCAAGTCAATTGCTTTTCATGACTTTGAAGCAGAATAACCCATTTAAAGAAAGAAAGATTAATAATGTGCATTGTTATATATGTATAACAACTCTCCATTTACTGTTTATCATAATGTGTTAAGGTGCTGTGTTTCTAATATATGTACACACACACACACACACACACACACACCAGTACACGTGAGTCTTGGAATTCAAGAAAAAGGCCAGTGTCAACTTAGTCCTATCATTGATGATCTATGTGACTTTGAGTAAATCACATCAACACTTTGTCTCCATGAGTTCAAAATTCTATTAATATGTCTTTTAACTGTCCTAAAAAGTGGGAGATTGATCAACTACTTTTCCACCCGAATAGTTTCACCAACTCCCTGAGTACCTTCGTCTGTGCCTCATGTCAGACAACTCAGGAACATTGTACAGAGAGAAAAACTCACAACCTATGGGCAGCCCACTGGAATAAAGTCTACATAAACTTGGTGGTCAGATTTACCCTGGAGTATTTACCTGTTCAGTTATAATAATTGACCTATTAACTCAGCTCACAGTTTAGAGTACTAGAATATAAAGTTTCTCTTCTCTATTAACTAAGTGATTTCAAGTGCTTGTCTTGTGGGGAATACAAAGGTCACTGTGGTCCCTGCCAGCGAGGTGGAGGAGGACAGCCTTGAATGTTTCACAAGGGCCTAAGACAGTGGCAAGGTGAGGATATCTTTGAGGATTGAAAGCCAATTGCACTGAGAGCCCTTTGTCCACCCAGATTGGATTAAATTGAAGTTATCAGGAGCAAAAATAAAATAAAATAAAATCACAGACATGCAATAGGAAGGAAATATGAGGAAAGAAAAAGAGATCCTGCATCAGTGGTGACTGGTAGGTGGATCCAGATGAACCAGGGGTCTTTTTGGTGCCCACTGGTAGAGAATCCTCCTCACTTAACTGCCCACCCAAAGTGCAGGAGGGATGTAGGGTTAATCCTTCCAGGTACCAAAGGCTGACTGTTCTAAGAAATCTCACACACTGCTCAGAAAAAGGAAACTAATGCCAAAGCCTACTGTTGGGTCAAGGTGCAGACCTTTTTCAGTTACTCTCAAGTCAAGTGTTAGAGAGTGTTCAGAAGCTTAACAGGGAAATAATAATTATTGGACAAGAATGAATAGGAACATAGATGGTTTAAATAGTTTATATCTATTTGCTCACTTGATCCTCACAACAGCCCTATGAGTGTTATTTTCATTTTACATAAGGAAACAAGAGACTTAGCAAGGTTGGATAATTGTCCAAAGGTTACAAGCTAGATCATGATCCATCCAGGTAGAACATGAGCAGGCCAATGGTCTCAATCTCTGTACTACACTGCCTCTGTAAATCTAAGATTTCGGAATTTTGACATGGCTAGATAGAGCCTTAATCTCTACCCAGTGGTATCCAACTAGCATTCCCTCAAAGCCTTGACTATACTTTGTTCATATCTGTGCTTTTGTTTATTTTAAAATATATCTGATAATCCTGTGAAATTCAAAGCATTCAGCAAAGTTCCTCAGAATCCTCTGTGGCACAGCTGTGCTTCTACCCCATGAGCGCCTGAAAAGGCACAGATGCCAATGGCCCAGAGTTTTGCTCTGCCCTGAATAATAAAACGATCAGGGGTTTTACTGCATCTGGCTCTCTTTGATCAGTGAGGATTCAGACTTCTTCGATGCAAAATATGACCGTGTCCAGTACAATTCCTATTACTCTCATTTACACTTACAGAATACTAAAAAAAATAAAAAAAATTTGAAAGTCTTAGACTGAAAATATAGTAACCCATAACTTCTCTGAAAGTTCAGTGATTCAGCAACTTCACCTCTCTGGCAGAATTACTTTATACTCCCAAAATGGCAGTATAGAAGGGTAGGATGTTCAATTCCCTCATACTGAAGTTGGGGAGATTGAGCTAGAAGGGTAGGCACAGCAGTCTCGGAGCACCAAAAACAGATCAGCAAGAACATTTTGGGTGCTCATACACTGGTTATGTGTTCTTTCTTGGATACTATTCTAATACACTGGGTCATCTTCTCAGCTGAGTGCTGTCTTTAGAGCCAGAAAGTATGGATCTGAATCCTCACACCCTCATCTCATAAGACAAAGCTAATGATTCTTACACAGTTGCAAGAATGAAAGGACATAGCATTTGTGAAAGTGTCTAGTACATTTGACAAGAGATGGAGAGAGTGTTTCCCAAAGAGGAGATATTTTATAGCATTGTCTGTATGCTGATTGGAATGACCCAGTCAGAGAGGGACAAGTTGCTAATGAAAGAGAGAGAGAAACTGCTGGAACAATGTCATTGTGTAGGTGAGAAGGGAGAGAGTCTGGTGCACACATGCATATGGACATGGACAGTTCATTTCTAGTAACAGGAGAGAAAGCAGAGAATACAAGCATAGATGCTGGGACATAGCGGTGAAGCTTAGTGCTTCTGCTTCCTCAGTAAGACAGAGAGCAAGATCACCACTGAGAGTGAGAATGAACAGTTAGGATTTCTTACAGCAATGAAAGAAGTGGATGTCAGCCACATTACCTATATTTGAGAATTCTTCCAGAGTAGAACCATTTAATAAAATAACAAATACTAATACGTACCATTTACGAAGATTGCTCTGAAATGTTTATTTTATAATCAGTACTGAGAAAGATGTATCAATACTAAGGACTAGGAATTGTGACAAGAACTGTATCCATAAACAGGTGAGACCCGGTCCCTGACTTCAAGAAAAGCAGATTCCAATATAAAGATAGACATGAAAACAAATATATGCCTTAGTCTGGACTGAGTTATAGGTTAGAGGCATCTTTAAGGTACAGAGCGGGTCACAGGGCAATAGTGTTCTTTCATCTGAGTTGCTTTAAAAGCTTTCTCAGAGGAAATGGAGGTTGACCTCATTTGGAGGACAGTGGCAGGCAGCATGGTGGGGAAGGGCATTCCGTTCTTGGAGACTGGTTGGTGGCTGAGAATGAATTACGGTAGGAGGACAAATAGTAGATGATGAGTAGAGGCCAGTTCACGAAGTACCTTCTAAGCTGTGCTAATGATTCCGAGCAATTCTGTAGGCTAGAGATTCTCAAAATGTAGTGCACACAAAGATCACCTGAAGAAATTGCCAAGAAAACAATTATTTCCCTCATTCAACCTCCAGAGACTTAGATAATTCTTAGGCCAGCTTGAGAAAGATGGCATTTGAGGTATTAAGATGAAGTTGAACTATGTTGCCCATCCTCTGTCCCCTGTGTCTTGTATAATTCATCCCTAACCAATGATGTGAGGTATAGTCATGCTTTTTATATTGTCCCATTATTCAGAAGTAAACTTTCATCAGTGTTCACAATAAAGAAGAGACTGAAAGAGACATTAGTAGACCAAAGCCAAAATAAGCATGGCCTCTTGCCCTCCAGTTGTCAGATCTAAGTGAAGATCTAACAAAGCAACACAGAGCAGCCATGAACTTATGCTGAGGAAGAGGAAGTAGGAGGAAGGAAAGAAGAAAGGCCTGGGTCCAACCTTTCTTTTTCTCTAATTTTCATAACAGCAGGAGAGGTGGGGATATGAGGAAAGGCATGGGTACTGCAGAGGGGCAGGGCAGGCCCTGTTCAACATCCTTCCACCTTTCCTTCCTGGTCCTATCAGGGCCAAACAGCAAGTTCAACCCAGGGCCAGGCTATAGTTGTAGACATTATTGATATTACAAACCAGTGATTTCAAGGTCAAGCTAATTATCACTGGAAAATAATATGTGAATGCTGACTCCCTTTGGATGCAGCCTACGAAAGAACACTCGGAAAAAAAGGATGCAAACGTTCATTGTTGGCTTTTGGGTTAGTTGATGATCCTAAGGTTTGCCTGGGCAAGTCAGGTTTTGACACTAATAACTGGAACTGACCTTTTGGGTATAAATGTTAGAGGTTTTTTCACTCATTCATTCCTTTCATTGATTCCATGGTAAATACAGCTTTAAAGTTTATGTGGCATGATAAGTAAGAGTAAAGGCAGTGTCTTTTAAGGGAAACACTTTTTTTAAAAATTCATTCTAAATATCCTATACCCTTTTAAAGTAAATATTCTGAACCAAAGTCAGACAGGCTGATAACAACATCATCTAATTACCCAAATAATCTAGACTTACTCAAATAATCTAGTCATGATTTATGACCAAAAAAAAATAAAAGAATCTAATCAGGGAGTGGCAGTATTTGTGATTAAAATTCTTCTGAGGCAAGGAACTGAAAAATAAACATTTTTTTCTTAATCAATATATGTGATGAGTGTGGTCACTGTCAAATATTTTAAAAGACAATTCCAACAATTGCAAGAGATTTACTTTTAAAGAAATAATGAAGATTTGTAAATGTGGCAAACTGTTGATGCAATTTTGAACCTCAACTAAGTTTGCTCCATTCAACCATTACACATTTTCTTTTCATCTTGCTATTATTAGAAATGGAAATAGAGCATCTTTACACAAAGCAACACATCTAGCCAAGAATTGCAATTACCCTCACAGCTCTCACATTTTATCAACAAGATCTGCCAACAAAACATTTTGAAAATAAAGACAATAAATGAAAATCTCCCTATGAAAAGTTACCTGAGCATTAGACAATTATTCTGCATATGTTTAGCTTGATAGAATTCATATTTCAGACTTTTGTGCATAATATGTTGATGATTACATAGGTCAAACTTACCAACTAAATTATACAAGTGCTTTTTATTCATTCTATTTTTATTATTTCAGATATGAATTTTTTAATTAATCATAGCTTATGAAAAACTCAAGTCCAACCATTTTTACTTTGACTATTGATGAGATTACTGGCTATTAGGGAAATAAATGTACTTTAATCATTTTTAAACTGACATTATAAATTGAGGAACTGAAGAAAAAGGAAAGAGAAGCAAAGGAAGACAGAAGAATAAAAAAAAAACAAAAAGAAACAAGAAGAGTCTTTGAAATGAGACAACCTGAATTAAGCTTGGATTCCCCATTAACTAATGATTCTATCTTGACCTAGCTGAGACTCAGTTTCCTGTGGATAACAAAGGAGATAAAAATTCCTACCTTGCAGAGTCTTGATCATGATTAAAGGAGATGATATAAATTAATAGACAGTCAGTATGCTAATTACCATCTTCCTACCTCTCTATGACCTAATGGAAAATTTCTATGTTATCTTGAAGATATGAATGGCCAACTAAATGGTAGCAATCTTTCCAGTTTTAGATAAAATTATAGTAAATTACAGATTGATATAAGTTATAGTAAAGTTCTGTTGCCCTGGAAGCACAGCCTAAGATGGGGACACTTGTATGATTTATTGAGAGAGCATTCTCAGGAGAGGCAGGTAATGGAGTGAGGGAAGGTGAGTAAGACAGAGAAAGAAACTAGGAGAGATCTACCTTCATCCTTATCCCACCAGAGGACTTTTGGAACATGCATTTCACCAGCATGTATGGGTCCTCTAGGCGTCTAACACACCCCAATATTACTCATTCATTGGCTATAGGCCACCACCCTCCTGAGAGTTTGGGGCATATCCTCCCAAGCATTTCCCAACTAGTAAGCTCCTATAGGCCTAGGGCAACCAACACTCCCTGTAACAAGGCACCAGGGGAATTGGGTGGGACACCAATCACAACCACCATAGGAAGGAGGAAAAAGACTGAGTTCACTCACATAGATTTTATTCTAAATCATGCACTCCAACATAGACAACTTAAACAAGAACTATATAATTCAGTTTTTCAAAACCAAATGCGAGAACAGTTATGTACTCACGTTTAAGAAAAGTTAACTATAGGATTCTTTGAACAGAAAATATTCTTAGAACATCTCACATTGAATTTGATTTATATATATTTGATTTCCCCACACATTTTAGGAATTTTATCATCCCTCAGATCTCCAGCTCTATGATCTTATGAATCCATAAAGTGCATTGTATTGCAGCTATATTGTAGATGCTAAATTTTATTGATTCAGGAATTAGGACACCTTATGTATATATCTATCAAATCATCAAGGTGTACACCTTAAATATATACAATTTTCCATTGTCATATTACCCCAATATAACTTAAAAAAATAAAATACATTGAAACTCATGACTCAGAAAGAACTTTCTTAGTTGAGTTATATAAATAAAGAACATTTTGCAACTTTCAAAAAAAAAAAGAAAGTATGATGCCTTGACTGATACCATGAAGCTACTTACTGGGAAAAAAATTCAGTATTGGACTTGTCCTGTAATTAGGCTGAACAGCCATCCTGGTTTGCCTAAAACTGAAGGTTTCCCCTGGATATGAGACTTTCAGTTTTAAAAGCCAGACAATCTTGAGCAAACTGAGACTGATTGGCCACCCTACCTGAAATTTATAGCAAGAAGTTTCCTTATACTTATGAATTAAGATATTAGAGTATTTGGTTGTTTAGTTTTGGCTTATTCATCAATAGATACATAATTTGCCCTCTCTCCATTTTTTTCTTTTTTTGCCATAGATATGTCTTTTTTATTCTTCCAGTTTTATGGAGACATATTTGACATACAGCACCATATAAGTTTAAGGTGTACAGCATAATGATTTGACTTACATACATCATGAAATGATTATCACAGTAAATTTAATGAAGTGTCATCATCTAATAGAAATACAAAATTAAAGAAATAAAAAAAATTGTTTTTTCTTCTGATGAGAACGCTGAGGAATTACTCTCTTAACAACACTCATATGTAACATATGGCAGTGTTCATTATACTTATCATGCTGTGTTTTACATCCCTAGCACTATTTATCTTGTAACTGGAAGTTTGTGCCTTTTAACTGCCTTCATCCAATTCTGCCTCCCCCCACTCCCACCTCTGCTGACCACAAATCTGATTTCTTTTCCTATGAGTTTTTTGTTTGTTTTTGAAGTATAATTGACCTACAACACTATGTTGGTTTCTGCTCTACAGCATAGTGATTTGGTATTTCTGTACATTTCAAAATGATCACCATGATAAATCTAGTTGTAGTCTGTCACCATGCAAAGATGTTACATAGTTATTGACTATGTTGCCCACACTGTACATTTCATACCTGTGACTCACTTATTTTGCAACTGGAATTTTGTACCTCTTCATCTCCCTCAACTATGTTTTACTCCCCCCACCCCCCTCCCCTCTGGCAACCGCCTGTTTGGTCTCTGTATCTATAACTCTGTTTCTGTTGTGTTATGTTTGTTCATTTGTTTTTTCAGACTCCACATGTAAGAGAAACCAGAGAATATTTGTCTTTCTCTGGTATATTTCACTAAGCATAATATCCTCTAGGTCCATCCATGTTGTTGCAAATGGCAAGATTTCATTCTTCTTTGGCTGTGTAATATTCCATTGTAGATTAGATATAGATATAGATATAGATATACCACATCTTCTTTATCCATTCTTCACTCCATGGACACCTAGGTTGCTTCCATATCTTGGCTATTGTAAATAATGCTGCAGTGAACATAGGAGTGCATATGTCTTTTCTAATTAGTGTTTTTGTTTCCTTTGGATAACAACCCAAGAGTGAAATTGCTGGATCATATGATAGTTCTAATTTTAATTTTTTGAGGAATCTCCATACTGCTTTCCATAGTGTCTACACCAATTTACATTCCCACCAATAGTGCACAAGGATTCCCTGTTTCCCACATCCTTGTCAACACTTGTTATTTGTTGTCTTTTTTTATAATAGTCATCCTGATAGGTGTGAGGTAATATCTCATCATGGTTTTGATTTGCATTTCCCTGATGATTAATGATGTTGAACATCTTTTCATGTGTATTTTCTTCAGAAAAATGTCTATACAGATCCTCTGCCCATTTTTTAAATCAGATTTTTTTTTGATGTTGAGTTGTATGAGTTCTTTGTATATTTTGGATATTAATCCCTTATCAGATATATCACTTGCAAGTATCTTCTCCCATTCAGTAGGTGGCCTTTTTGTTTTGTTGATAGTTTCCTTCATTCTGCAAAAGATTTTTAGTTTGATATAGTCCCATTTGTTTATTTTTGCTTTTGTTTTTCCTGCCTGAAGAGACATCCAAAAAAATATTAGGAGATCAATGTCAAAGAGCTTACTCTCTATGTTTTCTTCTTGTTTTATGGTTTCAGATCTTACATTTAAAGCTTTCATCCATTTTGAATTTTTTTGTGTGCATGATGTGAGAGTCCAGTTTGATTCTTTTGCATGTGGCCATACAGTTTTCCCAACACCGTTTATTGAAGAGGTAGGTTATCTTATCCCCGTTGTATATTCTTGCCTCCTTTGTCATAGAGATTAATTGCCCATAAAAGTGTGGGCTCTTTTCTGGGCTTTCTATTCTGTTTCATTGACCTACATGTCTGGTTTTGTGCCAGTACCATAGTGTTTTGATAACCGTAGCTTTGTAGTATAGTTTGAAATCAAGGAGCTTGATACCTCCAGCTCTGTTCTTCTTTCTCAAGATTATTTTGGCTATTCAGGGTATTTTGTGTTTCCATACAGATTTTAGAATTATTTGCTCTAGTTCTGTGAAAAATGTCATTGGTGTTTTGATAGGGATTGCATTGAATCTGTAGATTGCTTTGGGTAGTATGCTCATTTTAACAATATTAATTCTTCCAATCCATGAACACACTATATTTCTATCTGTTTGTATTGTCTTTAATTTCTTTCATCAGTGTCTTATAGTTTTCTTATAGTTTTCTGAATACAGGCCTTTCACCTCCCTAGGTGGATCTATTCCTAGGTATTTTATTCTTTTTGATGCAATTGTAAATGGGATTGTTTTCTTAATTTTTTCTTTCTGATAGTTTGTTGTTAGTGTATAGAAATATAGATTTCTGTATACTAACTTTATATCCTGCAACTTTACAGAATTCATTGATGAGCTCTAGTAGTTTTTTGTTGGCATCTTTGGATTTTCTATGTAGATTATCATGTCGTCTGCAAACAGTGACAGTTTTACTTCTTCCTTTCCAATTTGGATTCATTTTATTTATTTTTCTTGTCTGATTGCTGTGGCTAGCAACTTCCAATACTATGTTGAATAAAATTGGCAAGAGTGTACATCCTTCTCTTGTTCCTGATCTTAGAGAAAATGCTTTCAGCTTTTCACCATTGAGTATGATGTTACCTGGAGGTTCACCATATATGGCCTTTATTATGTTGAGATATGTTCCCTCTATACCCACTTTGTGGAGAGTTTTTATCATAAATGAATGTTGAACTTTGTCATAAGCTTTTTGTGCATCTATTGAGATGATCATATGATTTTTATTCTTTAATTTGTTAATATGGTGTATCATATTGATTGATTTGCAGATACTGAACCATTCTTACGTCCCTGCAATTAATCCCACTTGATCATGGTGTATTCTCCTTTTAATGCATTGTTGAATTCTATTTGCTAATAGTTCATTGAGGATTTTTGCATCTATGTTCATCAGTGAAATTGGCCTGTAATTTCATTTTTGTTGTCGTTGTGATATCTCTGTCTGGTTTTGTATCAGAGTAATGCTGGCTTTCTCTGCAATTTTTTGGAATAGTTTAAGAAGAACAGGTGTTAACTCTTCCCTAAATGTTTGGTAGAATTCATTTGTGAAGCCATCAGGTCCTGTACTTTTGTTTGTTGGGAGGTTTTTAATTACTGATTCAATTTCATTACTGGTAATTGGTCTGTTCATATTTTCTATTTTTTTCATGGTTCAGTCTTGGGACATTGTACATTTCTAGGAATTTGTCTATTTCTTCTAGGTTGTCCATTTTATTGGTGTATAATTGTTTGTAGTAATCTCTTATGATTCTTTGTATTTCTGTGGTGTCAGTTGTAATATCTCTTTTTTTATTTCTGATTTTATAGGTTTAGCCTTCTCTTTTTTTCTTGATGAGTATGGCTGAAGTTTTATCAATTTTCTTAATCTTTTCAAAGAAACAGACTTTTGTTTTGTTGATCTTTTCTATTGTTTTTTAGTGTCTATTTTATTTATTTCTGCTCTGCTCTTTATGATTTCTTTCCTTCTACTAACTTTGGGTTTTGTTTATTCTTCTTTTTCTAGTTCCTTTAGGTGTAAAGTTAGGTTATTTATTTGAAATTTTTCTTATTTTCTGATGTAGGCTTTTATCTCTATAAGCTTCCCTCTTTGAACTGCTTTTGCTGCATCCCATAGATTTTAGATCATTGTGGTTTTGTTTTCATTGGTTTCTAGGTTTTGTTTTTTTATTTCTTCTTTGATTTTTTTAAGTGATCCATTGGTTGTTTAGTCATATATTGTTTAGCCTCCAGTGTTTGTGTTTTGTGTCATAATTTTTTTCTTGTAGTTGATTTCTTGCCCACAGTGTTGTGGTCAGAAAAGATGCTTGATATGATTCAGTCTTCTTAAATTTACTGAGACATGTTTTGTGGCCTAGTGCGTGATCCATCCTGCAGAATGTTCCACGTACAACAGAAAAAGGATGGAATGTTCTATATACACCTATTAAGTGCATTTGATCTAGTATGTTGTTTAAGGTCAGTGTTTCCTTATTGATCTTTTGTCTGGATAATTGGTCCATTGACCTTAAATGTAAAATGTAAAGTAATTAATGTATTTTGTATTTATTCAGCCCCTCTATGTCTTTTGATTAGAGCATTTAATCCATTTACATTTAGAGTAATTATTGATATGTATGTATTTATTGCCATTTGTTAATTTTTTGTGTGTGCTGGACTGGGTCCTGGGCCCTCTGATGGACAGCGTCGCATCCTGTGCCCCCTCTACATTTAAAATTTGGAACGAAACAAACAGTAGCAGATTTTAGATCTTCTTCACTGCCTCCCCACCCCATACCTAATCCCTGAAAAGTTGTTTTTAGATGAAGCTCCTAATTAAATGACAGGATTTCTGTCAGGTGTCTCACTTGTTTGTTCTTAGGCAGAAAGTAAAATTTCTTACCAGTTTCTATAGGTCATCCCTGATTTCTCTTAGTAGTATCTAAGCAAAGCTTTATCTTGATTCAGAAGTAATTTTTTATTCATTCCTGCTTCTTTCTCTTTGTGGCTGTTGTGAGATTAGGATTTAGTCCTCTCCCAATTTGAAAGCTGTTTTTCTACTTTTCATAATTTAGGAAAGTATGCTGTTGGCTAAATCAATTTATTATTGGATTTGTCAGTACACCCAAAGCTTGTAGTCATGTGAAGTCAAGAGAGAATATAGGATTGTAAGTGATTTGCTAACTTTCATAACATTTAAGTAACTTATGCTTAGCCTAAAGAAGGAGGTAAACACCTGGTTTTATCTCAACTTCAGTGTCTTTCCCAAGAACATTGCCAATTTCTGGTCACAGCCTAGGGCCTGGATCATGTTGTGAGGTTCCCGTTTTACTGCTTTTTCTGATCCAAGAAAAACTGCTAACAATGCTCTAGCTAGAGTGTAAAGCACAAGTAAGATTTAAGTTCAGAAAAGATTGGACTATCCACAAAAGAATGGACATAGGTGGTGATATTTCTGGAGCAAGTCTGACAAAGTGCTTGTCCTCAAAGGCTAGGGCATGTCCTCTATTTCAAGGGAGTTTAAAGAAGGGCCATGATAGAAGCAAGTCATCTCTTTCAACAAATTGCTTGATTGGGTTCCAATTCCAATTTTATTCTTACCTTGTAGCACTTTCACATGTGATACCCTTGTCCCATTAAAACTGCTGTAACCCTTGCATGAGATCACCTAGTGATTGCCTGCAAGAAAAATTCCACTCAGAGCAGAAGTACCTGCTACATCTCAGTTAATATCCGACACTTGAAAACTACAGAACTGATGCTTGCTTTTACCTGGTGACCTACTCAATATTATTGGGGCCCCTATCCACATCCAAGCTTGCTGTTTGCAGGTGGACACATACTAAATTAATTGGCAAATAACTTCATAACATCACATGCTTTCTACATATTTCATAAATGCTTGTCTTTCTAAGGAGATTTACTTTACAGAAACACAGCATCTCTAGAGACAGAGATTGAAGTCAATCCCTGCACTTAATGGAAATCTCTGAGGGATAAAAAGAGCCGGACCATCTCTGGTCATCCTTTGGTGCTTGGATATGAAAACATTTTAAGTGTAAGGTTAGGTTATTATCCTCTCAAGATTCCTGCAAGATAGATTTTTGTATTCCCATTTGACAAATGAGGAAAGTGGAACTTAGTTGGTTTGATCAACTTGTCCAACTGGTAAAATGTAGAAAGGATTTGACCCTGGGGTTCTATGATGCCAAAATCCATGCTGCTTCTGTTATACCAAAACTGCCTCCATTAGAGAAATTTCCATTCAGCATGTTTAACTGACAGATTCACAAATGGCACGGTAAGAACATGTAAGTCTTATGAAGCACTGATACCCTGCCCTCAATGAATCAATAGTAAAATAGGAGAGGAAGACAAGTAAGCAATCGATCCAATCCAATGCATAGTTTCATAGCGAAAATTACAGAACACTATGGGGAAACTTTGGAAGAATTCCTAACCCAGTTTTGAGGTTTCGAGTTTCTTGGGGGAAGGAACATCAAATAGAAAATCTAAAGGGCAATTAGAGATTATCAAGATGACACTAAGGTATTAGGTTACCCCAAGCATTCCAGACAGGGTAAATGATAAACTGCAACTGAGAGGTAAATGAATATATGCAGAATTAAGCCAAATGCCATAGTACAATGAAAAGGAATGAAAATGCAAATGATCATGAAGCAATAAAGAAGAAACAGATTTGGAATAAACATATTCTAAAACAAATAAGCCACTGCAAATTCTCAAACACTAGACTATGCAATACCAGCCCCAAAGGGTCCTCTGAAGCCACTTTGGTTTGAATTACACAAAGGATACGGGAGGAAATACAGCCACCCCTCAGTATCCATGAGGCATGAGTTCCAGGACCCTCGTGGATACCAAAATTCGTGGATACTCAAGTCCATTACATAAAAAGGTGTAATATTTGCATATAACCGATACACAGCCTCATCTATACTTTAAATCATCTCTAGATTACTTAAAGTACCTAATACAAATTAAATAGTATGCAGATCATTGTAAATACAATGTAGATGCTATGTGAATAGTTTCCATTACACGGCATATTCAAGTTTTGCTTTTTGGACCTTTCTGGAATTTTTCTTAATATTTTTAATCTGCAGTTGGTTGAATCTGTGGATGCAGAATCCATGAATATGTGAATCTGATGCCACACTTCAAGCCTTTGCCAGTACGTAATTTTTTTCATGCTAAGCAAAATACTGATGGCAGATGTGTGATGATCATTTATTCCCTATGCTCAGTGAATTTACATTAAATGGAAATCAGCAGCCTGTCTTAGTAATTGGAGTGTGACCCCTTTGCAAGCAGCTTTTGACAACATGTCTGTCCAGGAGTGTTTCTAAGGCCATTGCCCCAGGGTAACTGTGCACTGGGTGGCGTTTGGGTGGAAGCCGTGCAGAGGTGAGACCATCAGTACCTGGTATGCATCTTTTAAGAGCATCTTTTTATGAACTATTTGATTGTGTAATTTTTTTCATGTCTCTTCCAAAATCAGTCATGTTTAGAATCAGTTGCTCAAACTTGCCTGGTGGTACAATCTGACAAAAACTTAAAGTGTACTGATGTTAATGTCACAAATGTTGGACAAAACAAAGAAACTGACTTTTGGCAACTGTATTGTTGAAGGATGAGGTTTCACGCTGTAAAAAAACCAAATTCACTTGCTGCATTGTCAGTGCTAAGCAGCAGCGACACTTCCATTGCTACTGTGTTGCTGTGCTCCCCTTCTCAGAAAGGTGTTTTATGTATTTTTAATGCGGTGGTAATAACATTATTAAAAATTAAACCACAGGTTTACTTTCATTACTATACTTTCAAAGTAGTTTGATAATTAGAGATCTGGAAAGCCCATCTTTTATAATTGTTTTTCTTATTTTAAAAGATTTCATTCAGTGATGGCCAATAGTAAATTTTGCTCCATACAAGAAGAGAGAGGGAAACTAAGCTGATCTAAATGAGGCCATGTCCAACCTGTTCTACTTAACATGATTCAGTTGAACTGTAATGGTATCAAAGCAACTGACTTCTACCATTCAAACTTAAGTATTCTACAATAGGCTGAGTAATGTGTGTTGCTTCCTGCTTAAAGCACTTTCGGAAATGACATCTTTGAAGTATGGCACCAAGCAATTTTCTTCTCACCCACGATTTGTGAATATTGTTTCAAAACATCGTTAAGTCAAATAACCATAGTCTAATTAAGTCTTTTGCAGTTTTGAGGCAGTTTCATGAAATGCCATGGGATTTATTTGACTTATTTCTTCACTTGACTGAAAGTTCTTGACGCTGAGTGAATCTAAACTCCAGAATCCTCATCCTGAGGAAATAAATGCTGCAAAGCATTTGGGTTGAAATAGTATTGCTTAATGTGATGTTAGAAAAACAAAGCTGAAGGACTTACTCAGCAGTTCTGCCAAAATATCATGATGTTGCTTTAGGCAAGTCCCATTTACTTCTTTGTGCTCTGAAGGGCACAGCCGCAAAAGGGTTAGTTAAGAAGTTGTAGGTAGGTGAGCACTTGGGATTTAAAGTATAAGACCCTGTCAAAGAATAAGAAAAAGACCCCTAGAGCTAAAATAAAAAATAATATTTTTTTCTTTTTTTTTTATTAGTGTATACATGTCAATCCCAATCTCCCAATTCATCCCACCACCACCCCCTCCCCCACCAGCCTCTTTCCCCCCTTGGTGTCCATACACTTGTTCTCTACATCTGTGTCTCTATTTCTGCCCTGCAAACCAGTTAATCTGTACCATTTTTCTAGGTTCCACATATATGCATTAATATACGATATTTATTTTTCTCTTTCTGACTTACTTCACTCTGTATGACAGTCTCTAGATCCATCCATGTCTCTACAAATGACCCAATTTCATTCCTTTTTATGACTGAGTAATATTCCACTGTATATATGTACCACATCTTCTTTATCCATTCCTCTGTCGATGGGCATTTAGGTTGCTTCCATGACCTGGCTATTGTAAATAGTGCTGCAATGAACATTGGGGTGCATGTGTGTCTTTGAATTATGGTTTTCTCTGGGTATATGCCCAGTAGTTGGATTGCTGGGTCATATGGCAATTCTATTTTTAGTTTTTTAAGGAACCTCCATACTGTTCTCCATAGTGGCTGTATCAATTTACATTCTCACCAACAGTGCAACAGGGTTCCCTTTTCTCCACACCCTCTCCAGCATTTGTTGTTTGTCAATTTTCTGATGATGCCCATTCTAACTGGTGTGAGGTGATAAAATAAAAAATAATCTTTAAAGAAGATAAGTTTATTTCCTCGATGGATAAGAAAGTGATATGTCTGGCAAGTAAGGAGTAAATTCAGCAAGTCTCCTGGAGCTGAAAGGAGTAGGGTAAGTAGAGAGACAAAAGACAGAACTGGATTTTGTCTCATGTTAGAAGGATTTCTAAGCATTACATTCGGATTGATTAATTAGAGACCTGGATATTCCTCCACAGATTGGCTCTCTTTCTTGTTTGACTCTCAAAAGTGCAGTGTTAGTTTTCAAAGAGGTCTGGGATGGATTCCTAAGACTTGTTGCACTCAGACTTGTGTAAGCACGTGCTGAGAATTTGGGTGAATTTCCAAGCCAGACAGAGGAAGTAACAGAATGGTTGAATCTCAGAGATTGTTCCATTCAACATTTTCTTTTATAGAAGACACAGAAGTCCTGTGAGGTGAAATGATTTTTCCAGAGCAACAGAAATCTTGCTACTTGCAAGGAATCCAAAGTTACAGGGGACTGAGGTTGAGCAAAATAGGGCTATCATATTGTGATCCAAGTAGGACCACAAGAAGTCTCTGACACTGGAAGATTTAACAGAGAGGGGCTCAAGTTGCTTCCAAATAATTTCTAATTAAAGTATGCATTTTTGCATCTTCTAAAGTTGTAGTATTAAAGATAAGTTTTTATGGAAGATCTTAGTCAGAAATTCAATTTAATTCATAAGTAATAAATATGTACTATTCATGTAGCAGTGCTAGGTGTAAGAAGCGTGGTGAGCAATGAAAGTAAATGATGAATACAACACTGCCCCTGTCTCTAAAAAAGACATAGTCTGGAGGGAAATACATACACCTGATTGTAATACAAGACTGTTGTGATGTGGGCTGTGATAGGATAAGTATAATACCATAAAATCCCAGAGGAAAAGTTATGTGTTCTGACTGAAGGGATTGGGAATGGCTTCAGAGAGGAGGTGATATTTGAACTGATCTTGATAGATTCTTTTGCTCATTCAACAAGCATAGAGTGAGTACTACTTACTAGGTGTCAAGCACTATCTTTGGTGATTGGGTTATATCAGGGAACAAAACAGATGCCCATCCCTACCCTTGGGAGGCTTACACTCTAACAATGAGCAGTATGTCTAAGAATATGTCAAGGGAGAAAATTCCAAGTAAAGAAAGTAACAGGAACAAATTCATGAATTATGAATATGCACAGAGTCTGGTGAGGCATCCCCACAACTGAAACATAAGTTTCACGGTAACCATTGGGGTAAAACATGTCCATAGATGGGGGGTGAAAAGGAAACAGTAGGGAATAGCAGTAAAGAGTATGTTAGAGAGGCAGGGTTTTGTTCTCTAGGCAATTGAAAATATTGTTTCAAGGAAGTGCTCTAATGAGGGTTCTGAAACACCTGGGCACATATACACAACTGCTATGATTGCTGTTTTTCAGTAGCATTGGGAAATGCCTGGAGATCAGTGTAAATGCTTCCAGGACTGGCAGCATGCAGGAGTCCCTGGACCAGGGGCAAATGGCTGAAATTTCCAGGTTTAGTTCAGCTCCACATTAATGTATGAGCTTTGGACTGTGTGGCCATGCCAGGAATCTAATCTATCACTAGGATAGTACTCCACTGAGGGAACACTGGCAAAAAGTAAACTGGTTTGGCGCCATGCTAAGAATTGATGCTAGATTCTGAAAGAGGACTTATGAGGTCAGTGTTACCCCAAGAACAATGATAACAATCAGGATCTTTCTGGACAAATCTATTTTCTCAGCAAGCACAGACTTTGAAAAGACTCAATGGATCTCTCTTGCCTACAATACACCAAAGAGTCTTGTCCCAGAGAGGTCTGTATAATTTCTAAAAATTTCTTGGAATATAAGGGTATAGGATGCAATCAATACATGCCGAACTGCACGATGACAGTATTTTGCTAGACCAATACTGTACTGAGAGACTTAAGAATATGCAGTTTTTCAAATGCTGCTTATCTTCAATGACTAGTTCAATCTTCTTCTTCTAAAAACTGCACTGGCCATACTAGCCACAGCTTATTTTTTCCAATTCTGTAAAACTTTTATCAGTGCCACTCATTTACTTTTCAATTATATACTATATACTCCCTCTACGTAGACAGATGATAGATAAATACAGGATACATAGATACATAGATAGATAGATAGATAGATAGATCATAAATAGATACCTTAATCATCAGAGTGTGAAGTCTGTCGCTGAAATCAGACTCTGTAATTGTTTGATGACTGACTGGTAATTGGCGAGATTGTTCAGCAAATACAGGTAACATTGGGTCTATGGAGTTGACAGGCTTTGAACCCTGTTTCAGTGATTCTCAGAGTATAGTATGAGGACCTTCTTCATCAAAACCAAGTAGAGTGCTTATAAAAAAATGCAGATCCCAAACAAGTATCGCAATGATTTTGTGCTCATTAGAATTTGACAGCCACTGCATTAATGTAATTGATGATGTAGGAAGGCAGTTAGTTTTTTACTGACAAGCAGCATAAAGGAAGGCTCTGACAAAGAGCAAGGATCATTGCAAAATGGTCTATGAGTGATCTCGCATCTGTGAGGAGAGCTGAGGAGTTTCTACCTAGGTCAAGATAATAAAGGAACTGGATTTTTATTGAGCTTCCCACTGATGGTACTGTTAGAGGCTTTGAAGAATTCTCTCTCTTAATCTTTACAACAACTAGTCAAAGACAGTATTAATTTTTGCAAAAGGACCTTGAAGAAGTTAAGCAACTTGCTCATAGTCACCCAGTTAATCCCACATCATTTGATCCCAAAGTCAAGCCCTTCCTAATACACCATGCTCAGACATCAAAACATGCTAGCAATTAAAATTAACTATCACTGTGTTGAAAGGCATCTTGTTTACAATGCCGGGTTTATGACTAAAATTTGTTTGTGAACAATACTTGAAAACCAACGAAGTGCCTTTTAGCAGTATTTTTTAAATTTTTAAATGCAATATGTGATTTGTTGTTGTTGTTGTTGTTTAGGCTGCTAAAAGCACATTAATTTATGATTTTATTAAGTCTTCCTGCTTTACTTAAAAACTTCTCATTTTCCATATAGCTTTCTGAACCACAAATTGGTTCTGTCACTTGTTGCCATGTGATGTGCTTTATAAAAGTCAAGGCATTATTGATATCTCAGAATAACAGAGAAAGAGGTATTTTTAGCTTGATTAAAAATAAGGAAGACAAGGTACTGAAAAGAAGGGAATCAGAGGGATGTCCAGGAAGAAGGTTCCAAAGGAGGAGATTCATTGTGACTGGAGATAAAGGACTTTAAAACACGTTCCCCAGTCTTTCAATTTTAAGTCAGCAAAAGTCACCAACACTTACAGTAAAGAGTCAGTGAACAGCCACACACAAGTAAATCCAAAATGGAAATCCTAGGAAGTAGGACCATCCTGGGACCAATTTAATCCACCGTAGACAAGTAGAATGAGGTTCAGAAGAGCAATAAAGGGCAGTGATAGAGGGAAAATTAGGGGCATTTCAACCAAACTAGCATAAACTCAAGAGTTAGATACTTTCTAGACATTCCTCTTGCCTTGAATCCTGATGGCCATCAGAATTCTGTGTGTAAATTCCAGTTGCCCCAGGACTCCTATGGAGGGAACTGCAAAAAAGAGGCTGACGACTTCTTTTATTTTGACTCAGGCTGACAGCACTCTCCAGCTATGCTATACTGACTTTCATGAGAGGCTGTTGTGCATAGATGAAGCTCAGAAACTGAGAAATAGGATCCTGGAAGCTAGGGCAGAGGCTTTTGTCTTTCTAATTAAACCCAGCAGATTCAAGTTGGGTCAGCTGAGCAACTCAGGCTTCTAACATGTCACTGAGTTTGTGGGAAGTCAGGATTTTGGGGCTGATTTAGTTTGCATTTATATTTCTTTTTTTTATTTTTTAATTTTCTTGGTTTGAGAATATCTTCTCCTATTGACACATGCAAAGTCCAGTGAGAGGATTTTAAATGGGAGAGATTAAGCGACTCATCTTCATTTTCTTTCTCATGGCCTTACCTTGGGGAACACAGAGTGGCGCAGGAGAAAGAATACGACACACACCTGGTTCTGAATCCCTCCAGTGCATCTTACTGACTATAGGATCTCTTTCCTCTTCATTAAAGTAGGAACAATCCTACTTACCTTATCTGGCTCCTGTGAGGATCAAATAAGATAATACAAATATACCACTTAGCAATCGTCGATATATAACTTTGTAAAGTTATTAAGTGACTCTCATGCAAATGTAAAGTAAGCATGTGCCATAGATACACTGATGGAATAATAATGATGGAAATAAACTCCTTAATGATGGAACCAACAGGACAGTAAAGCTGGTTCAAAGAAGAGTTAAAGGAACAGTGATTATATAGTCCACCCAGAGAGGCTAACTGAAATAAGAATTCTGAATTAAGAGACGAAACTGATTTTTGTCCTACAGAACAATAAAACCATAACTTTTGAGGTTATCTTTTGTACCAGACGTAAATTATTTGTATCTCTATTGGACAAAAAGTCTACAAGTTAACATATAATTTCATAGTCTTGACCCTGAACAATAAGAAATAGTAAAACAAACAAAAGTACAATCTCCTAGAAAGTTAAATCATCCTTGGGTGGGCCAGTTAGACAATGATCCCAAATGACCTTAAAAGCACATGCATTCATCCTCTTGTTTTATTTCCAAGTGTTAGATAATTTTCTCAACAGTCCCTCTAGTATCATAAGTAATCTCTGAAGATTATTCATGTTACAGAAGGTCTGGTGTCATTGTGTTGGACCTAATTAATGTATATGGGTGCAATAAGCTTTGATTAACTGCATAAGTTTCTTTGAGTATGGCCAGCAAATTCAGAGCTTCTGTTTAGCAGCTACTAAGGTCAGAAAATTAACTTCTATATGGAAATTTCAAAAGGAATCTCTGATTGCATTTTCATAAGCCTCTCTTGTTCCAGAAGTGCTTTTGTGGCTCTTATGGATGTATTAATTTCCTATTGCTGCTTAAACAAATCACCATAAACATGGTGGTTTAAAACAACACAAATTTATTCTCTTACAACTCTGAGGTCAGAAGTCTGACAAGGGTCTCACTGGGCTAATGTCAAAGAGTTGGCAGGGTGCGTTCCTGCTGGAAGCTCTTGGGGAAAATCAGTACCCTTGCCTTTTCCAGCTTTGGGAGGCCTCCTGTAATCCTTGGTTTGTGGACCCTTTCCTCCATCTTCAAAGCTGGCAATGAAGCATCTTTCAATCTCTTCTGCTCTGTCCCTCTCCTTCTGTCTGTCTGACTTCTCTTGGATCTCTCTTATAAAGACCCTTTGATTATATTGGGCCCACCCAGATAAAGCAATATGATCTCCCCATTTTAAGATACTTAACTTGATCACATCAACAAGTCTGTTTTGCTACATTCTAGGTTCTGGGGATTAGGACGTGCACACTTGCAGTTAGGGAACCATTATTCACCCTACCAAAGAAGGGTGAGGAACTAAACACAAGAAACTCATCGGCACAGTATTCTTATACTACCTACACATTTTGGTGAATTTCTCTCTCTTTGAGGGGTCCAACCTCTGGTAGATTTCCTGTCCTGCCAGTAAATGACCTTCCTCATGAGATTTATAGAAACCATAGAACAAATAACAGACGAGTTTCCTAAGAGGGCTTTCTAGATCTTGGTTCTAAATATGAGGAACAACACTTGTGTTTTAGTGGTGGGTTTGCTATACCTGATTAAATGAGATTTATTCTCAGATGTGGCAATCTTGGTATGACCTTATTTACACAACCAATTTGTCCAACTGTGTCCTGGTGAAAACAGAAGACAAGTGTTTGTTGATCTTATGCAAATAACCACATTGCCATAAAAACTAGTGTGTTGTTACTGAATTTTGAGGAGTAAGGGAAAATAAATTACCATATAAAGAATGTGTCATTTACAGGAGACTACACTGAGGGTTAAAGATAAAGGATACCTTCACTTCCTTAATAGAACATTTACATATCAGCAATACTCAAAACCCAATAACCTCGATTAGATTTCCCCCCACTATTCATTTAATCCTACTTAAGTCGTGTACATCTGGATGTTGGGTCACCATTCTGCATTCCTAAGGTCTTCTACTCCAGACCTACTAAAAAGCGTCCTGCAAGTCCTGATTCAGTGCTGTGCTACAGTCACAGATGTCTAAGTGATATCACTGTAAGCTCCAAAGTCTATACCAGTGACTCGATTTCTTAAAGTACCAACAGTAAGAGTATCAGGTACTGATCTAAGGTGGCCTTGGCCTGCAGCGGCTTGAAGCAGGGTTTCAGCTCCCGGCCAGTCATTGAGGTTGGGTCTCAGCGGTGAGAGCACCAAACACTAGCCACTAGACGAGCGGTCAGTGCCAGGGCCCTGGCCCTACGGCTTTGCAGAAAAAGAATTCCACAAAGACAGAAAGTAGCAAAACAAATTATTTATTAAGGGAAAAAAAGAGTACAGGACGTGTGGATAGACACACGGGCGGGCTGAGAGAGAGAGTCGCGCCCTCGTGGCAGTTTGAATCACATTTATGGGGCGTTTCTTCCGTGTTTCCTTTAACCAATCATTTTGATTTGCTTGGTTCAGAGTCCATATTTGGTGTATCTCAGGATTTTCCCATGTGTGCGCACGCGTCTCTCAGCCAAGATGGATTCTAGCGAAGAGACCTATGGGTAGGTTTAGCCACTTAGCATCACTCCTCTTTTGACCTCCAGGGAGCCTTTCTGCACATGTGTAGTCGGGGAGGTCTCCTGACTTCGAGAATGAGGAATATGTGATCTCTTATCTTCTATATGGGCAGGACCCAGCCTCCTCTCTCAATTGTCCTGTTATGCCCATCTCAGAGTATCGGTCCACAGGGAATGAACACAAACCATTTGACCTGAGGGCCCATCTATCTCCTGCCTCAGTACCATTTTTCCATGAGGTTCTGAGACAGATAACTTTGTAAAAGGCCCAGTTATCAGCCTATAGCTTATATAGCAAAGTCTTCAGACAAACATGAGGATAAAGCAGAAACCACTTGTTGATGATGGGAACAAAAGACTATCTGACCAGATAACACAGAAGGTAAATTATAAACTTTTATCTTTTCTTTTTAAGAGCAGACTAAGTACTCCAAGACCAATTGTCATTTTAAAATAAAGAAAACAAAACTCTAGTTTAATATTCATATAGCATTTGACATAAAAGTATTCACAAAATTAAAATATGTATATTGGGAATTCCCTGGCAGTCCAGTGGTTAGGACACAGCATTTTCACTGACAGGGCCTGGGTTCAATCTCTGGTCAGAGAACTGAGATCCTGCAAGCTGCACACATGGCCAAAAAAAAATAATAAAATAAAATAAAATATCTATCATTAATAAACCCATCAAAACTGAGCAAACTTTGCCAAATTTTTGACACATTTCTTTGCTTTTATCCAGACTCATTATGTGCAGATACTATATACTTCAATGCAAACAAAATTCAGTTCCCTCAAACCTCCTATACTATACACAATGATGTTTTTCTGTTCACTATACTTTTTCATAATTTGGTACATATTTTCTCTTTACCTTGTAAACAAAAGTATACTCCATTACCTTACATACATGAGCATGCATAATGCAACACCATAGGGCCACATACATCTTTTAAACACCTTTTTCAAAGTGGTAAACATAAACATGTTCATTAGCATGCCCCAAAGTTACAACTTTTTTATAACATATAAAATAATGATATATAAAGAGACACATGTATATATATGTGCACACACACATACCTGGTGACTAGATGTCAGTATTACCTCTTATTAGAAACTATCCAGATTTCTAGAATTATCCATCAGTTAACTTGATTTAACATAAGCTCAACATCTTAAATTTAACAAGGAACTTGGAAATTATGTTTAAAGTGATACATCACAAAGCACAATTACTATTGATATAAAAATTTTGTCAGAATCTTAATTCAATGAAATTTCATACATAATTTTACGTCTCCTTCATTTTAAACATTATATAGCAATGCTAACTTTTTTTTTTTTACAAAAACATTTTGTTTTTATTTTTTTCTTTTTTGGTTTCTTTTTAAATTTTTATTTAAAAATTTAAATATTGGAGTATAGTTGATTTACAATGTCGTGTTAGTATCAGGTGTACAGCAAAGTGAATCAATTATGCATATACATATATACACTCTTTTTTAGATTCTTTCCCCATGTAGGTCATCACCACAGAGTGTTAAATACAGTTCCCTGGGTTATACAGTAGGTCCTTATTATTCATCTATTTTATATATAGTAGTGTGTATATGTCAATCCCAATCTCCCAATTTATCCCTCCCCCTGCTTTCCCCCCTGGTAACCATAAGTTTGTTTTCTACTTCTATGACTCTATTTCTTTTTTGTAAATAAGTTCATTTGTATCATTTTTTTTTTAGATTCCACATATAAGTGATATCATATGATATTGGTCTTTGTCTGACTTACTTAACTCAGTATGACAATCTCAAAGTCCATCCATGTTGCTGCAAATGGCATTATTTCATTCTTTTTTATGGCTGAGTAATATTCCATTGTATATATGTATCACATCTTCTTTATCCACTCCTCTGTTGATGGACATTCAAGTTGCTTCCATGTCCTGGCTGTTTTAAATAGTGCTGCAGTGAACATTGGGCTGCGTGTATCTTTTCAAATTATGGTTTTCTACAAATATATGCCCAGGAAGGGATTGCTAGATTATATGGTAGCTCTATTTTTCATTTTTTAAGGAATCTCCATATGGTTCTCCATAATGGCTGTACCAATTTACATTCCCATCAATAGAGTAAGAGGGTTCCCTTTTCTCCACACCCTCTCTAGCAATTGTTGTTTGTAGATTTTTTGATGATGACCATTTTGACTGGCATGAAGTGATACCACATTGTAGTTTTGACTTGCATTTCTCTAATAATTAGTGATCTTGAACATATTTTTATGTCTTTGTTGGCCATCTGTATGTCTTCTCTGGAGAAATGTCTATTTAGGTCTTCCACCCATTTTTTGATTGGGTTGTTTGTTTTTTTGATATTGAGCTACATGAGCTGTTTGTATATTTTGGAAATTAGTCCCTTGTCAGTTGCTTCATTTGCAAATATTTCCTCCCATTCTGATGGTTGTCTTTTCTTCTTGTTTATGGTTTCCTTTGTTGTACAAAAGCTTTTAAGTTTAATTAGGTCCCATTTGTGTATTTTTGCTGTTATTTTCATTACTCTAAGAGATGGATCAAAACAGATCTTGCTGCAATTTATGTCATAGAGTGTTCTGCCTATGTTTTCCTCTAAGAGTTTTATAGTATCCGGTCTTACATTTAGGTCTTTAATCCATTTTGAATTTATTTTTGTGTATGGTGTTAGGCAGTGTTCTAATTTCATTCTTTTACATGTAGCTGTCCAGTTTTCCCAGCACCACTTATTGAAGAGCCTGTCTTTGCTCCACCACATATTCTGGTTTCCTTTGCCATAGATTAGGTGACCATAGGTGCATGGGTTTATCTCTGAACCTTCTATCCTGTTCCATTGATCTATATTTATGTTTTTGTACCAGTACCATACTGTTTTGGTAACTGTTGCTTTGTAGTGGAGTCTGAAGTCAGGGAGCCTAATTCCTCCAGCTTCGTTTTTCTTTCTCAAGATGGCTTTGGCTATTTAGTCTTTTGTATCTCCATACAAATTTTAAGATTTTTTTTGTTCTAGTTCTGTGAAAAATGCCATTGGTAATTTGATAGGGATTGTAGTGAATCTGTAGATTGCTTTGAGTAGTATAGTCATTTTGACAATATTGATCCTTCCAATCCAAGAACATGGTATAACTCTCCATCAGTATCCTCTTTGATTTCTTTCATCAGTACCTTATAGTTTTCTAACTACAGGTCTTTTGCCTACTTACATAGGTTTATTCCTAGGTATTTTATTCTTTTTGACGTGATGGTAAATGGGATTGTTCCCTTAATTTCTTTTTCTGATCTTTTGTTGTTAGTGTATAGGTGTGCAGGAGATTTCTATGCATTAGAAATCTGGGTCTTAACATTGAGATAGCAATCTCTGGGAGAGTTTTCACCATTTGATATTATGTGGAGCCGGGAGTCTCTGGTGGACCAATGTCCTGATCTCAGCTTTCCCATCTCAGAGGCTCAGGCCTGACACCTGGCCAGAGCTCCAAGACACTGTCAGCCACACGGCTCAGAAGATGAGACAAGAAAAAAAGAAAGAAAAAATAAAATAAAATAAAGTTATTAAAATAAATTTTTTTTAAATTGTTAAAAATAAAAAAATTAAAAACTAATAAAAAGAAAGAAAGAAGAGAGCAACCAAACCAAAAAAATATCCACCAGTCATAACAAGCACTTAAAAACTATACTAAAAAAAAAAAAAAAAAGACAGACAGAACCCTTGGACAAATGGTAAAAGTAAAGCTATACAGACAAAATTACACAAAGAAGCATACACATACACACTCACAAAAAGAGAAAAAGGGGGAAATATATATATATATATTTTTTTTAAAAAAGAGGAAGAGAGCAACTGAATCAATAAACAAATCTACCAATGATAACAAGCTCTAACTAGTAAACTAAGATAAACATAAAACCAAAAACCAATTAGATACAGAAAGCAAACCCCAAGGGTACAGTTGATCCCAAAGTACACCGCCTCAATTTTTGGATGATTCTTTGTCTATTCAGGTGTTCTACAGATGCAGGGTATATCAAGTTGATTGTGGAGATTTAATCCGTTGCTCCTGATGCTGCTGGGAGAAATTTCCCTTTCTCTTCTTTGTTTGCACAGCTCCTGGGGTTCAGCTTTGGATTTGGCCCTGCCTCTGCATGTAGGTCACCTTCGGGCATCTTTTCTCCTCCCAGTCAGGACAGGGTTAAAGTAGGAGCTGATTAGGGGGCTCTGGCTCACTCAGGCTGTGGGAAAGAAGGGGTATGGAATGCCGGATGAGCCTGCGACGGCAGAGGCCAGCATGACTTTGTAACAGACTGAGGTGCACCATATGTTCTCCTGGGGAAGTTGTCCCTGGATCATGGCACCCTGGCAGTGGCGGGCTGCACAGGCTCCCAGGAAGGGAAATGTGGATAGTGACCTGTGCTTGCACACAGGCTTCTTGGTGGCTGCAGCAGCCTTAGCATTTCATGCCCGTCCCTGCTGTCTGCCCTGATAGCCATGGCTTGCACCCGTCTCTGGAGCTCATTTAGGCAGGGCTCTGAATCCCCTCTCCTTGCACACCCAGAATCAATTGTCTCTTGCCTCTTAGGCAGGTCCAGACATTTTCTCGGACTCTCTCCTGGCTAGCTGTGGTGCACTAGCCCCCTTCAGGCTGTGTTCATGCAGCCCACCCCAGTCCTCTCCCTGGGATCTGACCTCCAAAGCCCAAGCCTCAGCTCCCAGCCCTCACCCACCCTAGCAGGTGAGCAGACAAGCCTCTCAGGCTGGTTAGTGCTAGTCGGTACTGATCCTCTGTGCAGGAATTTCTCTGCTTTGCTCTGTACCCCTGTTGTTGCACTCTCCTCTGTGGCTCCTAAGCTTCCCCTCCATCCACCCCCCTACCCACCTAACCCCCGTCTCCACCAGTGAAGGGTCTTCCTAATGTGTGGAAACTTTTCCTCCTTCACAGCTCACTCCCAGAGGTGCAGGTCTCATCCCTATTCTTTTGTCTCTGTTTTTTTCTTTTTTCTTTTGCCCTACCCAGGTACGTGCAAAGTTTCTTGCCTTTTGGGAAGTCTGAGGTCTTCTGCCAGCATTCAGTAGGTGTTCAGTCTGAGGTCTTCTGCCAGCATTCAGTAGGTGTTCTGTAGGAGTTCTCCTACAGAACATTCCACATGTAGATGTATTTCTGATGTATTTGTGGAAGGTGATCTCCAAGTCTTACTCCTCCACCATCTTGAAGTTCCCTCTAGCAGTCTTTATATATACAAGGTTGTTTTAAGTTGCTGATCTCTTAATTTCAAATGCAATTCCCATTTCCTGCGTTTGTACTCTCCTCATGGTTGCTGGTTTTGATATCATATTTGTGTGTGGATGACTTCCTACTTTTACTGTATGTTTCCCTTTACGGGTAAGCTTTCCCATCCCCACCCCCCGACACCACCTGCCTAGAGAAATTCCTTTAGCATTAGATTCAAAGCTGGTTTGGTTTTGAATTCTCTTAGCTTTTGTTTCCCTGTAAAGATATTAATTTCTCCATTGAATCTGAATAAGAACCTTGCTGGGTAGAGTATTCTTGGTTGTAGATTTTTCCCTTTCATCACTTTAAATATATCATGCCACTCCCTTCTGGCTTGCAGAGTTTCTGCTGAAAAATCAGTTGATAACCTTATGGGGATTCCCTTGTATGTTACTTGCTGCTTTTCCCTTGTTGCTTTTAATATTTTTTCTTTGTATTTACTTTTGTTAGTTTGATTAATATGTGTCTCAGTGTGTTTCTCCTTGGGTTTATTCTGTATGGGACTCTCTGAGCTTCCTGGACTTGGGTGACTATATTCTTTCCCATGTTAGGAAAGTTTTCAATTATAATCTCTTCAAATATTTTCTCAGACCCTTTCTCTTCTCTTCTTCTTCTGGAACCCCTGTAATGTGAATGTTGGTGCATTTCATGCTGTCCAAGAAGTCTCTGATACTGTCCTCATTTCTTTTCATTCTTTTTCTTTATTCTGTTCTGCAGCAGTGATTTCTACCACTCTGTCTTCCTGCTCACTTACTCGTTATTCTGCCTCAGTTATTCTGCTATTGATTCCTTCTAGTGTGTTGGGTTTTTTTTTTTTTTAATTTCAATTATTGTGCTCTTCATCTCTGTTTGTTTGTTCTTTAAGTCTTCTATCTCTATGTTAAACATTTCTTGTATCTTCTTGGTCTATGCCTCTATTCTTTTTCTGAGATTTTGAATTATCTTTACTATCATTACTGTGAATTCTTTTTAGGTAGATTGCCTGTCTCTTCTTCATTTAGTTGTTCTTGTATGTTTTTATTTTGCTTCTTCATCTGCAATATATTTCTCTGTTATCTCATTTTCTCTAATTTACTGTGTTTGTGGTTTCCTTTCTGAAGGCTGCAGGATCGTACTTCCTCTTGCTTCTGGTGTCTGCCCCCTGGTGGGTGAGGATGGTCCATGGGCTTGTGCAGGTTTCCTGATGGGAGGGACTGGTGCATGGCCTCTGGTGGGTGGAGCTGGGTCTTGTCTCTCTAGTGGGTAGGGCTGTGTCAAGGGGTGTGTTTTGGGGTGTTTATGAGCTTAGTACAACTGTAGGCAGCCTGTCGGCTCATGGGTGGGTCTGTGTTCCTTTCTTGCTGGTTGTTTGGCCTGAGGCATTTCAACACTGGAGCTACAGGCTGTTGGGTGGGGCCAGGAATTAGTACCAATATGTGGACCTCTGGGAGAGCTCATGCATATTAATATTCCCTGGGACTTCCACTACCAGTGTCCTTGCCCCCACAGTGAACTACAGCCAACCCTTGCCTCCCCAGGAGAACCTCCAATATCCCTAAGTAAGTCTAGCTCAGGTACCTATGGAGGTAGTGCTTTGAGCTGGGTCCTAGTGTGCATGAGACCTTGTGTGCCCCTTCCAAGAGTGGAGTTTCTGTTTCCCCCAGCCCTGTGGAGCTCCTGCACTCAAGCCCTGATGGCCTTCAAGGCTAAATGCTCTGGGGGTTCTTCCACTCAATGCCAGACCCTCAGACTGTCTTGGAGAGCTACTTTTTATGTGGGAACATTTCTGTGTAGCCTGAGTGGGTTTCTTTTTTTTTTTTTTTTTTTTTTTTTTGGTGTGATGCTGTTTTTAGTATGGATGACTGCCACCTCTTTCCTCAGTGTATGCTGGTCATTATCCCCTTGATAGGGGGTTTGATTATTGTTGTGGTGACCAGAGCCCTAGATATTGAGCAAGGCCTCCCCTTTGTTCTGTCAGGGACAGGGTCTGCTCCCTAGTTGTTGGAGTAGAGGTCCCCAGATCTGTTTTCAGCTGTGTTTCTGATCTGTGGTATGAGGTAGGTGGGATTGGAGCACTCCCACTGTGAGAGAAGCCAATGCGTAGTCCCCCTCTGGAGGTGTTCACCTGTGAGTGTGCTCTGTTGTGTCACCTTTCACCTGTTGTGCAGGCCCACAAAGTACACTGTTGTTGGCACTGCTCTTGGTTCCACCTTAACCCTGGGTAGGCCAGCTATTGGCCCTGGTGACTCTCACTCATTGTTTTCATCAGCCCAGCACAGATCCACTGAAGTCAGGTCCTAGGACTGCAGTAGTTGTGAACCTGGACCCGCTGTGGGAACTATGGAAGCAGCTCAGACTCTGGCTTGGCCCAACCCCCAAGTGTATGTGCCCACAAAGCCCACAGCTGCTAAAGCCACACCTGTCTCAGCTGCGGGAGAACTTGTTGTCTGTTTGGTTGTTCCACAGGCTCTGAGTTTATGAAGCTGTTACTGGAGATGTAAATCCATGGTTCATGCAGCCGTGAGGAGAGATTTCATCTCTTCTTCCTTAGCCACATGGCCCCTGGACTCAGCCGTGGTTTCAGCCCCACCTCTGTGTGTGGGCCACCTACTGGAATTTGCTCCTGAGGCTGCCAGAGAACACAAGCCTGCCCAGGCAGGAAGGGACCAGAGCAGTGATTGGGGCACACAAGCCTGCCCAGCAACGTTAGCTTTTCTAATCAGTAAACCTGTGTACAAAGTTAAGAATGCTCAGTTTAACTAGCTTCTTCATCAGAAAACAAAACAATCTGTAGAAACAAAAGTTCACTTGAACTATAATTTTCAGTGATAAAATTAGCAGAAAAACATGAATTGGCCTTTTAGCCTATTTTTAATTCTTCTTTTTAAAATCAAATATGATCAAAGGTGCATTTTTGTTATAGGAACTTGGGTTTTTACATAAAAATACTTCTGAGCTAGGAATTTCTGTAATTTTTTTAAGGGTACCACATCAAGTATACTAAAACTTCAGTTTCTCTATATTATGGTAATCCTGGGAATAATAATATAAACAATCAAATATGTAAACAAAAATAAAATGATCCTTTACTTTGTAAGGTTTTATAATTTAAATTGTTAATAATTTCTGGAGCTAAGATTAAATTTCACATTTACAGAATGAGGTGAAGAGCCTTTTCTCATCTCTGGACATAGCACACAGTCACTGAGGGCTGTGGCTTCAGTTCAACAACCTTAGCCATGGGTTGAAAGTAAACATAGAACATAAAAACTCATGGGGACAGAAGTTAAAGGGTAGTTCTGATACATAATCCTGCTCAAACAAAAGAAAAAGGCTAAGAAACCAGATTATTGGTTATCTCTCACCCTAGAGATGAAGAATTAGATGACCTTCATCTACCTGACTGGTCACCACATAATCAGAACACAAAGTCAGATTCACAATTGTTGTCACCACCAAAGGAGAAAAACTTGTGCAAATCAGATTCATATACACATAGGGCCTTTGCCTATGTTCTTAATCCCCACTAGTCCCTAGACCTGGTCATGGCCCAAACTGGGAGGTTCTGAGACACAAAAGTCTCCTCTGGCTATGCACTGGAGATGGCACTGGGGAGATGGCCCAGTGGTGTGGGACTAGATGTGGATCTACTGGTTGTTGCAGACAGTTTAGGAAGAGAAATAGCTCAAACTACGAGTTAGGCAAGATATTTTCAGTCTGACATACTTAAGGAAAAATCAGACTCAAAACATAGAATAAGAAGAAAAGAAACAGGAAAAAAAAACAAAAACAAAACAGAAACAGAGAAAAGCACAGTCTTTCCAATTCTCAAAAAAGAAGTCTCTGGAGAGGAGCTTCAAGATGGCGGAAGAGTAAGATGCGGAGATCACCTTCCTATCCACAAGTACATCAACATGTGGAACAGCTCCTACAGAACACCTACTGAAAACTGGCAGAAGAGCTCAGCCTTCCCAAAAGGCAACAAACTCCCCATGTACCTGGGTAGGGCAAAAGAAAAAAGAAAAAACAGAGACAAAAGAATAGGTATGGGACCCGCACCAGTGGGAGGGAGCTGTGAAGGAGGAAAGGTTTCCACACACTAGGAAACCCCTTCACGGGCGGATACTGCGGGTGGCAGAGGGGGGAAGCTTCGGAGCCACGGAGGAGAGCACAGCCACAGGAGTGCAGAAGACAAAGTGGAGAGATTCCCGCACAGAGGATCAGTGCCGACCAGGACTCACCAGCCCAAGTGGCTTGTCTGCTCACCCGCTGGGGCGGGTGGGGGCTGAGAGCTGAGGCTTGGGCTTCAGTCAGATCCCAGGGAGAGGACTGGGGTTGGCGGCATGAACACAGCCTGAAGGGGCAAGTGCGCCACAGCTAGCCAGGAGGGAGTCGGGGAAAAAGTCTGGAGCTGCCGAAGAGGCAAGAGATTTTTTATTGCCTCTCTCTTTCCTGGTGCGTGAGGAGATGAGATTAACAGCGATGCTTGAAGGAGGTCCAGAGATGGGCGTGAGCCGTGGCCATCAGCGCAGACCCCAAAGACAGGAATAGGATGCTAAGGCTGCTGCTGCCACCAAGAAGCCTGTGTGCAAGCACAGGTCACTCTCCACACCTGCCCTCCAGGGAGCCTGTGCAGCCAGCCACTGCCAGGACCCCGTGATCCAGGGACAACTTCCCCGGGAGAACACACGGCGCGCCTCAGGCGGTTGCAATGTCATGTTGGCCTCTGCTGCCGCAGGCTCGCCAGGCATCCGTACCCCTCCATCCCCATGGCCTGAGTGAGCCAGAGCTCCCGAATCAGCTGCTCCTTTAACCCCATCCTGTCTGAGCAAAGAACAGATGCCCTCAGGCGACCTACATGCAGAGGCAGGTCCAAATACAAAGCTGAACCCTAGGAGCTGTGTGAACAAAGAAGAGAAAGGGAAATTTCTCCCAGCAGCTTCAGGAGCAAAGGATTAAATCTCCACAATCAACTTGATGTACCCTGCATCTGTGGAATACCTGAATAGACAATGAATCATCCCAAACTGAGGAGGTGAACTTTGGGAGCAAAGATATATATATTTGCTTCCCTTTTTCGCTTTTTGTGAGTGTGTATGTGTATGCTTCTGTGTGTGATTTTGTCTGTATAGCTTTGCTTTTACCATTAGTCCTAGGGTTATATCTGCCCTTTTTTATATTATTATTACTTTTTAAAAATTTTTTCTTAATTATTATTCTTTATTTTTTATTTTAATAACTATTTTATTTTACTTTATTTTATCTTCTTTCTTTCTTTCTTTCTTTCTATTTTTTCACCCTTTTATTCTGAGCTGTGGGGATGAAAGGCTCTTGGTGCTCTAGCCAGGAGTCAGGGCTGTGCCTCTGAAGTGGGAGAGCCAAGTTCAGGACACTGGTCCACAAGAGACCTCCCAGCTCCACATAACATCAAATGGCAAAAATCTCCCAAAGGTCTCCATCTCACTGCCAAGACCCAGCTTCACTCAACGACCAGCAAGCTACAGTGCTGAACACCCTATGCCAAAGAACTAGCAAGACAGGACCACAACACCATCCATTAGCAGAGAGGTGGCCTAAAATCATAATAAGGCCACAGACACACCAAAACACACCACCAGACATGGACCCGGCCACCAGAAAGACCAGATCCAGCCTCATCCACCAGAACACAGGCACTAGTCCCCTCCACCAGGAAGCCTACACAACCCACTGAACCAACCTTAGCCACTGGGGACAGACACCAAAAACAATGGGAACTATGGACCTGCAGTCTGCAAAAAGGAAACCCCAAACATAGTAAGTTAAGCAAAATGAGAAGACAGAAAAACACACAGCAGATGAAAGAGCAAGACAAAAACCCACCAGACCTAACAAATGAAGAGGAAATAGGCAGTCTACCACAAACATAATTCAGAAAAATGTTAGTAAAGATGATCCAAAATCTTGGAAATAGAATGGAGAAAATACAAGAAACATTTAGCAAGGACCTAGAAGAACTAAAGAGCAAACAAACAGTCATGAACAACACAATAAATGAAATTAGAAATCCTCTAGAAGGGATCAATAGCAGAAAAACTGAGGCAGAACAATGGATAAGTGACCTGGAAGATAAAATAGTGGAAATAACTACCACAGAACAGAAAAGAAAAACAAATGAAAAGAATTGAGGACAGTCTCAGAGACCTCTGGGACAACATTAAATGCACCAACAATCGAATTATAGGGGTCCCAGAAAAAGAAAAGAAAAAGAAAGGAACTGAGAAAATATTTGAAGATATTATAGTTGAAAACTTCCCTAATAGGGGAAAGGAAATAGTTAATCAAGTCCAGGAAGCACAGAGAGTCCCATACAGAATAACTCCTGGGAGAAACACACCAAGACACAAATTAAGCAAACTATCAAAAATTAAATACAATGAAAAAATATTAAAAGCAGCAAGAGAAAAACAACAAATAACACATAAGGGAATCCCCATAAGGTTAACAGCTGATCTTTCAGCAGAAACTCTGCAAGCCAGAAGGGAGTGGAAGGACATATTTAAAGTGATGAAAGAGAAAAACATACAACCAAGATTACTCTATGCAGCAAGGATCTCATTCAGATTTGATGGAGAAATTAAAATCTTTACAGACAAGCAAAAGCTAAGAGAATTCAGCACCACCAAACCAGCTTTACAACAAATGCTAAAGGAACTTCTCTAGGCAGGAAACATAAGAGAAGGAAAAGACCTACAATAATAAACCCAAAACAATAAGAAAATGGTAATAGGAACATACGTATCAATAATTACCTTAAATGTAAATGAATTAAATGCTCCAACCAAAAGACATAGACTGGCTGAATGGATACAAAAACAAGACCCGTATATATGCTGTCTCAAGAGACCCACTTCAGACCTAGGGACACATACATACTGAAAGTGAGGGGATGGAAAAAGATATTCCATGCAAATGGCAATCAAAAGAAAGCTGGAGTCTAAATTCTCATGTCAGACAAAATAGACTTTAAAATAAAAACTATTACAAGAGTCAAAGAAGGACACTACATAATGATCAAGGAATCGATCCAAGAAGAAAATATAACAATTGTAAACATTTATGCTCCAACATAGGAGCACCTCAATACATAAGGCAAATACTAACAGCCATAAAAGGTGAAATCGACAGTAACACAATCTTAGTAGGGGACTTTAACACCCCACTTTCACCAATGGACAGATCATCCAAAATGAAAGTAAATAAGGAAACACAAGCTTTAAATGATACATTAAACAAGATGGACTTAATTGATATTTATAGGACATTCCATCCAAAAAAACCAGAATACACATTCTTCTCATGTGCTCATGGAACATTCTCCAGGATAGATCATATCTTGGGTCAAAAATCAAGCCTTGGTAAATTTAAGAAAATTGAAATCATATCAAGTATCTTTCTGACCAAAATGCTATGAGACTAGATATCAATTACAGGAAAAAAAATCTGTAAAAAATACAAACACGTGGAGGCTACACAATACACTACTTAATAACCAAGAAATAACTGAAGAAATCAAAGAGGAAATCAAAAAATACCTAGAAACAAATGACAATGAAAACACAACAAACCAAAACATATGGGATGCAGCAAAAGCAGTTCTAAGAGGGAAGTTAATAACAATACAATCCTACCTTAAGAAACAAGAAACATCTCAAATAAACAACCTAACCTTACACCTAAAACAATTAGAGAAAAGAACAAAGAAACCCTAAAGTTAGCAGAAGGAAAGAAATCATAAAGATAAGATCAGAAATAAATGAAAAAGAAATGAAGGAAATGATAGCAAAGATCAATAAAACTAAAAGCTGATTCTTTAAGAAAATAAACAAAATTGATAAACCATTAACCAGACTCATCAAGAAAAAAAGGGAGAAGACTCAAATCAATAGAATTAGAAATGAAAAAAGGAGAAGTAACAACTGACACTGAAGAAATACAAAGGAACATGAGAGATTACCACAAGCAACTATGCCAATAAAATGGACAACCTGGAAGAAATGGACAAATTCTTAGAAATGCACAACATTCCGAGACTGAACCAGGGAGAAATAGAAAATATGAACAGACAAATCACAAGCACTGAAATTGAAACTGTGATTAAAAACCTTCCAACAAAAAAAAACCCAGGACCAGATGGCTTCACAGGTCAATTCTATCAAGCATTTAGAGAAGAGCTAGCACCTATCCTTCTCAAACTCTTCCAAAATATAGCAGAGGAAGGAACACTCCCAAACTCATTCTACGAGGCCACCATCACGCTGATTCCAAAACCAGACAAAAATGTCACAAAAATAGAAAACGACAGGCCAATATCACTGATGAACATAGATGCAAGAATCCTCAACAAAATACTAGCAAACAGAATCCAACAGCACATTAAAAGGATCATACACCATGATCAAGAGGGATTTATCCCAGGGATGCAAGGATTTTTCAGTATACGCAAATCAATCAATGTGATACACCATATTAACAAATTGAAGGAGAAAAATTATATGATCATCTCAATAGATGCAGAGAAAGCTTTTGACAAAATTCAACACCCATTTATGATGAAAACCCTCCAGAAAGTGGGCATTGAGGGAACTTTCCTCAACATAATAAAGGCCATATATGACAAACCCACAGGCAACATCATCCTCACTGGTGAAAAACTGAAACCATTTCCACTAAGATCAGGAAAAAGACAAGGTTGTCCACTCTCACCACTATTATTCAACATAGTTTTGGAAGTCTTAGCCACAGCAGTCAGAGAAGAAAAAGAAATAAAGGGAATTCAAATCAGAAAAGAAGTAAAACTGTCACTGTTTGCAGATGACATGATACTATACATAAAGAATCCTAAAGATGTAACCAGAAAACTACTAGAGCTAATCAATGAATTTAGTAAGGTAGCAGGATACAAAATTAATGCACAGAAATCTCTAGCATTCCTATACACTAATGATGAAAAATCTGAAAGTGAAATTAAGAAAACACTCCTATTTACCATTGCAACAAAAAGAATAAAATATCTAGGAATAAACCTACCTAAGGAGACAAAAGACCTGTATGCAGAAAATTATAAGACACTGATGAAATAAATTAAAGATGATACAAATAGATGGAGTTCTTGGATTGGAAAAATCAACATTGTGAAAATAACTCTACTACCCAAAGCAATCTACAGATTCAATTCAATCCCTATCAAACTACCACTGTCATTTTTCACAGAACTAGAACAAAAAATTTCACAATTTGTATGGAAACACAAAAGACCCCAAATAGCCAAAGCAATCTTGAGAACGAAAAATGGAGCTGGAGGAATCAGGCTCCCTGACTTCAGACTATACTACAAAGTGACAGTAATCAAGACAGTATGGTACTGGCACAAAAACAGAAATATAGATCAATGGAACAGGATAGAAAGTCCAGAGATAAACCCACGAACATATGATCACCTTATCTTTGATAAAGGAGGCAAGAATATACAATGGAGAAAAGACAGCTTCTTCAATAAGTGGAGCTGGGAAAACTGGACAGGTACATGTAAAAGTATGAAATTAGAACACTCCCTAACATCATACACAAAAATAAACTCAACATGGATTAAAGACCTAAAGGTAAGGCCAGACACTAGAAAACTCTTAGAGGAAAACATAGGCAGAACACTCTATGACATAAATCACAGCAAGATTCTTTTTGACCCACCTCCTAGAGAAATGGAAATAAAAACAAAAATAAACAAATGGGACCTAATGAAACTTAAAAGCTTTAGTACAGCAAAGGAAACCATAAACAAGACGAAAAGACAACCCTTAGAATGGGAGAAAATATTTGCAAATGAAGCAATTGACAGAGGAATAATCTCCAAAATTTACAAGCAGCTCATGTCTCTCAATATCAAAAAAACAAAAAACCCAATCCAAAAATGGGCAGAAGACCTAAAAAGACATTTCTCCAAAGAAGATATACAGGTTGCCAGCAGACACATGAAAGAATGCTCAACATCATTAATCATTAGAGAAATGCAAATCAAAACTACAATGAGATATCATCTTACCCTGGTCAGAATGGCCATCATCAAAAAATCTACAAACAATAAATGCTGGAGAGGGTGTGGAGAAAAGGGAACCCTCTTGCACTCTTAGTGGGAATGTAAATTGATACAGCCACTATGGAGAACAGTATGGAGCTTCCTTAAAAAACGAAAAAGAGAACTACCATACGACCCAGCAATCCCACTACTGGGCATATACCAAGCGAAAACCATAATTCAAAAAGAGTCATGTACCAAAATGTTCATTGAAGCTCTATTTACAATAGCCAGGACATGGAAGCAACCTAAGCGTCCATCAACAGATGAATAGATAAACAAGATGTGGCCCATATATACAATGGAATATTACTCAGCCATAAAAAGAAATGAAATTGAGTTATTTGTAGTGAGGTGGATGGACCTAGAGTCTGTCATACAGAGTGTAGTAAGTCAGAAAGAGAAAAACAAATACCGTATGCTAACACATATATACGGAATCTAAGAAAAAAAAAATGGTCATGAAGAACCTAGACGCAAGACGGGAATAAAGACACAGACCTACTAGAGAATGGACTTGAGGATATGGGGAGGGGGAAGGGTAAGCTGTGATAAAGTGAGAGAGTGGCATGGACATATATACACTACGAAACGTAAAATAGATAGCTGGTGGGAAGCAGCCGCATAGCACAGGGAGATCAGTTCGGTGCTTTGTGAACACCTAGAGGGGTGGGATAGTGTGGGTGGGAGGGAGGGAGATGCAAGAGGGAAGAGATATGGGCACATATGTATATGTATAACTGATTCACTTTTTTATAAAGCAGAAACTAACACACCATTGTAAAGCAATTATACTCTAATAAAGATGTTAAAAAAATAAAAAAAAAAGTAGGCTCCTAAAATGGTACAGATGAACTGGTTTGCAGGGCAGAAATAGAGACACAGATGTAGAGAACAAATGTATGGACACCAAGAGGGGAAAGTGTGGGGAGGGGGATGAATTGCGAGTTTGAGATTGACATGTATACACTAATATGTATAAAATAGATAACTAATAAGAACCTGCTGTATAACAAAGAAATAAAATAAAATTCTAAAATTCAAAAAAAAAAAAACAACCTGAATATTACAAGAGCCTAGAGTTAAATGCTAGCCACTTACTTCCTCAGTACTAAAATATATATATTTTATTTGGACCATAAATATCATCTTGGGAAAGAGCATACAAATGAAACATTAATGAAAACTTTTATTTTTCTTCTTTTATCTCTTAATTTTTGTCTCTTGGCAATCAAATTATGTGTCTGATAAGAGAGAAGAAAGTCACACCATTTGACTCACTTGCTATTAAGCAGTTGTTGTCAAGAGGTCTAATACAGAGTAGAAATTAAAGCTATTTCCTAAAATAGGGACAATAGTTTAAGTATTGTTTTCAGTTAAGTATACTATAATTGTCCTCTGTGCAAATGCTTCTACATAAGGCAAGCAAATTGTAATTATGACTAATATAATTATATATCATTATCTAAATTGTGTATGCTTCAGCCTTCGCCCAGAAAATGGATTCCTTATGGATCTTATACATCATATCCAGGAATTAGTCATTGTCTATTCACCCTGATCAATAATGCATTGGTGATTTCATAAAAGCTTATCAACAATTAGTTTTTGAAAAAAGAGCATATACAAAATGTTCATCTACGGTTAGGAGGAAGAAAGACACAGGTAATTGTGTCAGTTAGGGAAACCCGATTTCTAAGGTCAAAACATATTTCAGTTCAGTAAAGGACCAGGCAGGGTGTCTTTGTAAATATTGAGGCAGGAAAAGAAGCATTGTTAGAGCATGAAAAGGGGACTTTTTACCACTTGGATGAGCAGGGAAGAGAAACGGGAAGTGGGAGTTACTCTGCACCAGTGATTGGAACACTAAATTCAAGAATAAAACCAGCACAACAGGATCCAAACAAAGGGACACAATAGACACATTTAGCGGAAATAAAATTGGATTTCTGACCTGGGTTTTAAGACCTTGCTATGAGGTATATGCTACATCAAGAGATAAATGCTACCAATTTCTGTACATTTTCAGAGAGCTCTATAAGCTCTGGACAATGTATCAAATTGACTCACAGCATGACCCCCAGGAAGGAAAAGTTGCCTTTAGGAAAAAGCTTTCTGAAAATCCTATAGAACTTAATGGAGATAACTACTTCTTTCCAAACATATCAGGAAGAGGGTTAGAACTGCACATTTTTAGAAGCATGAAGAAGGGATTTGAAATCTGGCTTAGTCCAAACCCTTAACCCAGTAGAGATTTCCACTGAACCAAAGTCATAGACAAATTGTTCTCCACTCTCAGGCAAATGCTATAACCTGAATGCAGTAGCTTATTTAGCAACTCTCAGTTAACCCATCAACCTATGAAGCCAGCCTTTGACTTGCAAAATAAAGAGGAGTGACCTGCGTACAAAAAGTATGACTGGGGTATGATGAGGAGGAAAAGGAAATTGCAATATCAGGAGATGTACTTAAATATACACAAGAGGATGCTCCCTACTTGCTTTTGATATTGATTTTTTTTTTTTTTTTTGTCCCAATGCAGAGAATGCAATTACCTACATCTCAGAAAGTGTAACAACAGGTGTTACTACTGACCATAAAAATATGCCATCTCTTTTTTAAAGCTGGTACTAATGTTTAGCATTATGGCTTCCATTGGCAATAAACTCTGAAGGCAAAGTTCTAGGATCTATAAAAAGCCTTTCTCTTCATGTGTCACAACACTTTAACTCACATCTAGTTTGACCATATAAGCTGCTTAGATGAGAGTTGTAATGTCATTTCCTGACATTAATTTGATTTAACTTCCAGTATTATCAAGTGATAAAGTGTACTTCTTTCATGATATCCATTCCATCTGAATGGTAGTTAGACAATAGTTTTGTGCTAATTGTGTTGGTTCCTGACAAGTTCCATAACATATTCTTTATGTGGGAACTTTAATAGCAATGCTTTCATCAAGAAACTCTGTCCATCCTGCTGTGGAACTCATTCTATGAATACTTAATGGTGTACAAGTTGTTGGGACAGGAAAATGAAGGAACTATGCTGTCCCTCTGTTCATACATAGACATGAGAATACATTTCCATAAATGTTGTTCTATGAGAACTACCTGCTAACCAACCTTCTGCTTACAATCTTGACTTTCTCTGAGTCATCCTCCTCAATTCTGACAAAATGATCTCCCTGTAATACACACCTGCCCATGACACTCTTAGGCTTGAAACACTCCAATGATCCCCAAATGTCTATAGAGCAAAGTCCAAGCACATTAGTATGATTCACAGCACCATTTGGAACAGAAACCTACTCTCCTTCCCAGGCTCATTTCTCATCATTCCTTACCTCACATGATGGATCCATGGCAAACATAATTTATTTTGTGTTTCATGCTTTTACTCAGTCTGTGAGTCTTTGCTTGGTCAACTAACTTCTCATCCTTTGAGAGTTCAGGCATTCTTTCCTCCAGGAACATGTCACTGGCTCTCTTTTTTTCCTTGCGGTTGGGATAAGTATGATCCATATTTCTTTCTTTAGTTACTATGTGCGAATTTTTATCCTCACACTTGGGTGCTTCATTGAAATACATTAATGTGCTTATTCCTACTAAACTATAAACCACTAGGTGTTCCCAGATACTTCCTGGCACCAGGAAGATGAGATCCAGGAGCACCAATGGTATAAATCCCAGTCTTAGCAGTCAGGCAGAGAAAGCAAAATTTCCCTTCCTCTGCCTCTTTGTTCCTTGTTTTAGTCAGGCCCTCACTGCATTAGATAATGCCCACTCACATTGGAGAGGGCAATTGCTTTATTGATTCAAATGGAAACACCCTCACAGACACACCTGGAGATAATGCTTAACCAGAAAACTGAGCATCCCATGACCCAGTCAAGTTGACACATAAAATTAACCATCACAACTGCAAATGTAAAGTCAAGATTTAGACTCATTTATAGGTGACATAAATTCAGTATGTACTTTATGTGTTGATGGGAATTGCATGAATATGAAATTACACTTCAGGACAATGAATCTGATATTGCTTTGTAAAATGAAATACAGAAGAGACCAGAAAAAACTACACATATGAGTACTGACATTGGAGGTAATAAAAGTCAAATTCTAGAGTTATGAATGTGGGGAAGGAAAATAAGAGATATTTATAAAAATAATCACTGTTAACCTTTTAAATGTATTCAATGTGTTAAGAATTGTGTTAAGTGCCATTTAAATCTCTCAAAAACCCTGCATGGATAAACACTGAAATCTGAGATAAACCAGATTCAGGTTAAATAATCTTCCTGAAGTCATACTTCAGAGATTTAAAAGCAGCTCTGTGATAAACTCATACTCTTTCCACTGCATTGCTTCTGCCTCTTGGGCAAATGGGTAAATATATTCAACATACACACATGGTGTGAACACTGTGGATATAGTGTAACTCTCAGGATCTTTTTCACATCTTACACATATCTGATGAATTTGGTAAAGTCAGGAGAGGGAAAATAGCTAAGTGTAAACAAAGGACTGAGTTGTCTTTTATCCTCATTTGTAAGTCAACTCAAATAGGCAAGCTTACCAAGAATCGCCTAATGATTGAAGCTCAAGACCCTCTGGGGCCACTATTTTTTATTTAATGAAACTACCAAAGATCTCCAATGTCAGTTCTGTGAAGGGCAGACTACTGTGATTTTTAGTTCCTCAAATGATGTTGATACATGTGGTAGGCTGAACAGTGGTCCCCCCCAAAGATATACATGCCCCAATCTCTGGAATTTGCAATTGTTACCTTATATAACAACAACAACAAAAAGATTGCATATATGATTAAATGAAGGATTTTTCTTTTTTCTTTTTTTTTTAAATTGGAGTATAGTTGCTTTACAATGTTGTGTTAGTTTCTACTGTACAACAAAGTGAATCAGCTATATGTATACATATATCCCTTCCCTCTTGGACCTCCTTCCCACCACCACCACCCCCACCAATCCCACCCATCTAGGTCACCACAGAGCACCAGGTGAGCTCCCTGCACTACACAGCAGGTTCCCACTAGCTAGCTGTTTTACACATGGCAGTGCACATACATCAGTCCCAATCTCCCAATTCATCCCACTCCCTCCCTCTGTCCACACATCCATTCTCTATGTCTGTGTCTCTATTCCTGCCCTGCAAATAGATTCATCTGTACCATTTTTCTAGATTCCACATATATGCATTAATATACAATATTTGGTTTTCTCTTTCTTACTTCACTCTGTGTGACAGTCTCTAGGTCCATCCACATCTCTAAAGATGACCCAATTTTGTTCCTTTTTATGGTTGAGTAATATTCCATTGTATATATGTACCACATCTTTTTATCCATTCATCTGTCGATGGACATTTTCTTTAAACAACATACATTTATTTCTCACAGTTTTGGATGCTGGAAGTCTAAGATCAGGGTGCCAGAAATGTTGGGTTCTTGGTGAGGGCTCTCTTTCTGGTTTGCAGATGGCTGCCTTCTTGCTGTGTCCTCACATGGCTGAGAGAGATCACCTCTCTCATATATCTTTTTCCCCCCATTTTTTGAGAAATAATTGTCATACATCACTGTATAAGTTTAAGGAGAAGAGCATGATGGTTCAATTTACAGATATTATGAACTGATTACCACAGTAGATTCAGCTAACATCCACCTTTTTATGTTTTTATGATATTTAGCATTCTTTTTTCTCGACTCAAAGAGCTCCCTTTAGCATTTCTTGTAAGGCAGTTCTAGTGGTAATGAACTTCCTCAGATTTTGTTTGCTCAGGAAAGTCTTTATTCCTCCCTTGTTTCTGAGGGACAGCTTCACCAGGAATAGAATTCTTGGTTGACAGTTATTTTCTTTTAATATTTTGAATATTTCGTCTCATTTTCTCTTGGCCTGAAAAGTTTCTCCTGAGAAATCCACCAATAGTCTTACAGGGTTTCCCTTGTGTGTAACTTCTCTCTTTCTCTTGTTGTTCTTAAAATTCTTTGAAAAGAAAAACACCAATTTGAAAAGATACATGCATGCCAATATTCATAGCAGCATTATTTACAGTAGCCAAGATATAGAAACAACATAACTGTCCATCAACAGATGGATGGATAAAGAATATTACTCAGACATAAGAAAGAATGAAATCCTGCCATTTGCAATAACATGAATGGATCTAGAGGGTGTTATGCTTAGTGAAATAAGTCAGGCAGAGAAATAAAAATACTCTACATTATCACTTATACGTGGAATCTAAAAAATAAAACAAATAATGTATATAACAAAACAGAAAGAGACTCACAGATATAAAGAACAAACTAGTGGTTACCAGTGGGGAAAGGGAAGGGAGAAGGGGTACAATAGGGGTATGGGATTAAGAGATATAAACTACTATGTATAAAATAGATAAGCAGCAAAGATATATTGTACAGCACAGGGAAATATAGCCATTGTTTTGATATTACTTTAAATGGAGTGTAATCTATAAAAATACTGAATCGTTGTAAACCAGAAACTAGTATAATATTGTAAATCAGCTATACTTCAATAAAAAATGAAAACTACAAATTCAATATAGTTATTTAATTCTTAAGTATAACTTTAACATAAGATAATGAAAGTTACCAACAAATAATAAACCATTCTGAAGAGAATCCTATTTCCAGGAGGAAGAAAATGAATATTGTTATTTTTTTGAATTGACAGCCTTATTGATCAAATTAGAGTACATTTATAGTGATTTATATACATCATTATTAAGTTCTTTGTATTGGTTGAGATCATGTTTGAAAAGATTGAATCAGTAAAAATGAGTGTTCTTAGAAAGTGTTTCCATAAGTGATCTGCACTGTGTTTGGTATGAAAACTTTTGTAATTATTCAAATATTATTTTAAATCTTTGTGCTTTATGTTATCAGAACCACTAAATTTATTGTCTTGAATGTATGTGTGTGTATAACCATATTTTATATATATACTATAATATATATACAGACATATATATATATAAAAAACTATATATATTCCATAGTTATGTATCTATAAAATAAAACATTCTCTCTCATAAAAAAAAATCCTTTTTTTCTGACTTTTGACAGTTTAATTATAATGAGTCCTATTTGGATTCAACCTATTTGGGGTCTTTTGGGCCTCATGGATCTGGATGTCCATTTTTCTCCCCAGGTTCAGGAAGTTTTCAGCCATTATTGCTTTAAATATACTTTCTGTCCCTTTCTCTTTCTCCTTTCCTTCTGGGATTCCCATAATGCAAATATTGTTTCTTTTCACTGTGTCCCATAATGCCCATAGGATTTCTTCACTTTTTAAAAATTCTTTTTGCTCCTCTGACTGGGTAATTTTGACTGTCCTATCTTGCAGACCTTCCTTCTTCTGCATGGTCAAGTCTACTTATGAAACTACTGAAGTCTTCAGTTCAGTTATTGCATTTTTCAACTCTAGGATTTCTGTTTGGTTTTTTGTTTTGTTTGGGTTTGTTCTTTTTTTTTTTGATAGTTGCTATTTCCTTATCATATTTCTCATTTTGTTCATGCATTGTTCTCCTAATTTCATTTAGTGTCTGTTCGTGTTTTCTTGTAGTTTACTAAACTTGCTTAAGAGGATTATTCTGAATTCTTTGTCTGACAGTTCACAGATCCCCATTTTTTAGTTATTGGAGCTTTATTTGTTTTCTTTGGTGGTGTCATATTGACCTGATTTTTTGTGATCCTTGATTCCTTACATTGGCATCTGCACATTTGGGTATTTGGGTTCTTCTTCCAGACTTTACATGTTTGCTTTGGCAAAGACAGTTTTTGACCAGTCAGCTTAGTTTAAATTTCTGGGTGTGTCTGCTGGTAAGGTCCTTGGGCAGGTGGGGCCTACTATTATGGTCTATTCTGAGGCAAAGCAACAGTTCACGCTCTAAGGACAAGGATGAGGATTGTGGCACTGTCTGGGAACAGTTGGATGGGACTGCTGGCTTGGTTTCCTACCCAAGTAAGGCTACAGGATGGGCTCCATGGTTGCCTGGATTCTCTGGTAAGGCTTACTAGAACGTTGGGACTAGGTACTACATACAGTAGTAGATGGGGCTACAAATTAGCTTCCTTGCCCTGGCAGGACAGCACGATAAGACCCAGGGCCTGGGTTCCCCCTCATTATTTGGGGATTCAAAGAGTATGCACTGATTCCTTGGTCAGGTGAGGCCACCAGTTTTGCTCTGCAGACTGGGAAAGCCATAAGCTCTGCTTTCTGTTCCAGTACCACTGTACATAAGGCTGTTGGATGGGCTATTTCTGTGTGCTCCAGTTCGGTTCCCTGGCCAGACAAGATGAAGGCTGTATTCAGCAATGAGAAGAGCTATGAATTAGATTCCTTGTCCAGGCACAGCAGGACAAGCAACTCTAAATCCAGTAAAGCTGTTTGTTGTCTTAACTGAAGCTGACCTACATTACAAGTCCCCTAACTGAACAGGGTCACTGGCTTTGTTCTGCAAACTCTTGGCTCTGCTCACCTCTTGGTTCGTGTGCCACTGGATCACATAGCTTCCTGGAATTGTCTCCAGCCCTTCTGGTCAGATGGGGCCACAAGACAATCTTCACAGCAGGTGAGGCTGTGATTCAGCTCCTTGCCTGGATGTGGGCAAACCAGGCTCCAAAGCTGGCAAAACTCCTCATTTGAGGATCTGAATCAAGTAGATCTATACCCTACCTAGTTCTCTGGTCAGAATGTACCTCCAACTAGATTCTTCAGATAAGTAAAGCCTCTGGTTGGGATTACTACTTGGGCACTGCAGGAATGAACTTGGTCTGCCAAGATCTGTGTGGTGGTCCCTGCGAACACCTCCCCGCATCTCCATCACAGTCAGATTTCCAGTGGTCCAGCCCCACAGATTCCCCAGCAATCCCTGAGGTGCGAGATCAGAGTAGGGGCTCCTGCAATGTTACCCACAACGCTGGGAGAGCTGGTTTTCCTCTGGGTTCTCTTTTCCCCCTGGAGGAACCAGAGGCTCAGGGGAGACCTCTCTGTGTGTTGCTGTGCTGGCCTGGGAAAGGAGCAATGCAGTCAACCTGTAGCCACTTCTCTTACCTTCTAATGCAGTTTCTCTTGGTCTCTGTGGTGCGGGGGCGGGGGCAGGGGGTGGTGCTTCAACCTCACCCCCATGTTCTAGGATTCTCTCAGTAGTGTCTTGTCCTTGAATAGTAGTTAATTTTCTCCTTGTGAGGAGAAGGGAAGCCAGGAAAATTCTATTTCACCGTCTTGCTGATGTCACTCCAAATGAAGGATTTTTGAGATGGGGAGATTATCCTGGATTATTTGTATAGGCCCTAAATGCAATCACAACTGTCTGTATAAGAGAGAAGTAGAGGAGATTACACAGAAGAAGAAGAGGAGAAGGCAAAGTGACCACAGAGGCAGAGATTGGAGTGATGCAACCACAAGACAAGGATTGCTGGCAGCTACCAGAAGCAGGAAGAGGCAAGGAACCGAGTCTCCCTTGGGCCTCCAGAGGGAACATGGCCCCGCTGGCACTTTGGTTTCACTCAGTGATAATGGTTTTGGACTTCTGCTTCTGGCCTCCAGAATTGTGAGAGAATAACTTTCTGTTGTTTTAAGCCACCAGCTTGTAATAATTTGCTACATCAGCCACAGGAAAGTAATATAATACCCAAATGACACTGGAAAGACTAAATCACAAACACACTAAAAATTTGATAATACATCACTGGATTATATCCTTTTCACATAGAAAAAAAGGGAGTTACTTCCTTTGAGAAGTACCTTGAAAAGTACTTGGACTGACCTTGGAAAGCTGAATATTATGACTTCCCAGATTTTGTTTACTCCATGTGCAGACCATTTTACAGTCATTCTTTCCAAACTCCCCATTTAAAGTGCCACTATTACAGATTTGACTGATGTTAAAACGTTAGAACTGACGAAATAAATGAGTGTTAATAAAACAGTGAAGTGTTCTGGTATCAAGTTACTGAACCAACACAATGGTTTATAACACCATGATGAAACCGAATAATTGGATACTGTGATGAATTTGAGGTATTACAGTTTTAATGGTGTTAGGCTTATGATAAGTGTTAAACAGTAATGCCACATTCCTTTTGTTCATAGGCTCAGTGGGATGGCTTGACTGGGCGTATCACCTTCAATAAAACCGATGGCTTGAGGAAGGATTTTGATCTGGACATTATTAGTCTCAAAGAGGAAGGAACTGAAAAGGTAACCTCCTCAATAATAAATTTGAAAATTAAAAAAAAACATTGCTCATGCATTTTTACTTGCACAAACAAGTAGGGGAATGATAAAGTGATTCAGCAAGTTCATTTACGTCCAGTTTTCTAGATCTCTCTCCCTGATATGCAGATCGATGTTGATGTGCTAGATTGTTAAATTGTGTGTGCTATTAATAGCAATGCTAATGGTTATATAGTGCTTGGTTTATATACAAGCATCATTATATTATTACATATATATAACCTTAGGGGTGGATGTCATTAGCCTCATTTCTCAAAGGTTTTAAGAATTTGAGTTTAGACTTGGGAAATCAGAAGCTGTCAATGATTTATATTTGGAATGGCATCCAAGGGTTACTTAGAAATGAATTTTAATTTTACTCCATTTTGAGACTGGTGACAGAGGGACAAAATAAAGTAGGATAGAAAAAGCTTACTGAAGCAAACTAACTTTGCATCCCTAATTTTAGGAGGAAATATGCCCAAAAAATGTATTTTAATGTTGAGTTCTGATTTTAGTCTTATTTAGTTGTAATTCTCAACCTCTCAATGATTTGAGTTCCATTCTTGTTACTATTTAGAGCAATGCAAATGTAAGCTATTTAATTAATAATAATAATAAAAAAATAATTTGCCTCCTCTTTATTACACCAATTTTAGTATTCACAACTATGCATTGGGATAATTAACACTTATAGTGTGAAGACTTTGCCCTTTAGAACCTTAAAAAAAAAGATTTTGAAGCCCCCAAAACAACTGCCTGAACACCAAAACTCTATAAGCCAACAATTTTTTCACTGTAGGGGACAAAAAGCTTAATGTAAAAGAATGGATTTGGGAACAATCAGTTTTACTTAGTTGAAATATTTCAGTTGATTTTTAAAATGAGATAAGGTTTCTATTTCTGTTTTGTTGCTTTTGTTAACTGAGACACATTTTTTTTAAGGTCCTAAATATGCCTCACCCCCAAATAGCTTAATTAAAATAAACAAAGATTAATTAGGCTGAATGTAAAAGGTGACCACCAGTGCTGAAATGTCTGCGGAAAATAATTAGTTCACAGCTTTGAGAGTTCACACTAGTCACACAGGTTTCCCCTTTTAAAAATGCCCTCTCTCTTCATCTCCTCTCTTCCTCTCTCTCTCTCTGTCTCTGTCTCTCTGCCTCTCTCTTCCTCTCTCTGTCTCTCTGTCTCTCTGTCTCTCTCTCTCTCTCTGTCTCTCTGTCTCTCTCTCTCTCTCAGGCTTCTTCACTCTGATTTCCTCGTCTGTTAGGTTAACATGCTCTGACAGAGCACAAGCCATCAACCTAGCCTCCATACTGGATGTGGAATTTGGGCTACAGGGAACACAAGGAAAGAAAATAATATTGTTATGGACTAAAAGCCTATAATGTTTTTTTTTAAAGAAAACGTCTGCTTCTCCATACATGCTTCTCTCTCCTTCTCCACTCCATTTAATGTACAGAACTGAAGAGGGAAGAAAAGCTGTTAAAGAAACATCTTTTTGGCTCAGATGTGTGATGAAATAGATGAAGCTATTGTTATGTTTTTGCAGCTATTTATACACGTCAATATTATGCACATTCTATTGGTGTTTTTCCAACAAAGGCAAAATCGAATTAGATGAAAGTGTTTTCTCAATTTGTTTCTTTATCTCTTCATTGTTTGCAATAACATTTCTTTCTTCAGGTGACTTGGGCTCAATTCCTGAGAAGGCTGATTGAACCTTAAAGCAATGGGGGAAGCCAACCTATCCTTCTCAGGCATCAATGGAGGAAATGGCCAATCTTTTCATGTCAGCCTTTTGCAGGGTCCATAGGGAAAGTTGTTAGAAAAAGCCTATTTTCTCAGTTTCACTCAAGTTTCTAATACGCAGAAGCCCCTAATCAAAGAATAAGTCATTACGTACACCTTCTTCTCACTAAGGAATAATGTGTGTGTGTGTGTGTGTGTGTGTGTGTGTGTTGGTCGATTGACTAATCTGGTTATAAATGTCTTTAACATGTCTTCTTAAGGAATGATGAAGACCTTTTAACTCTGCAGCATAGATGTGCATATTCAAAAGAACTTTAAGACATTTTTTTGGTGTGCAAAAGGAAAAGTGAAAATCAGGTTGCACCACCTAGTAGAAGTAACTTCTGTGGGACCCAGTACTTGGTTCATCTCTTTACTGTACCTATTCTCAGGCTTTATATTGAATTAAGATGCAAGATTCCCAATAATGGGTGGGAAATGTAATGCTGTGAACACTTACACACCATGATACCTTTTGGCTTCCATGCTCCATTTTAATTAAGTGCTATTTTTATCTTTCCCTCCGAAAACCAAGGTTGCTGGCGAAGTGTCTAAACACTTATATAAAGTGTGGAAGAAGGTTTGTACACGGACAAAAACTGCAGGAAATCTGGGGGGGGGGGGGGAATACCAAAGGAAAAACCTGCATCCTTCCAGCTTTCCTAGACCAGTAGCTCTCCAATTGCAGTTTAGAGTATATGCGATATTACATATAAAGGGAGAATGGGGATGATTGAATATGTTGTCTCTCAACAACATTGCCTGTGAATGGAAACAGGCTTGAGATGGATTAAATAATGATGGATTAAATATTTCCCCCTAGATTATTTTTGTTTCTCCTGGGTAGACTCAGTCCGTGTTAGGACTGAAAGCAGGTAACTGAAACAGAAGCAGACACTGGGCCGTTGATATTCTTTCTTGAATCACTAAATATTTTTCCCTAAGGGGCATAAAAACAATAGATTTGATCCATCAGACTAGTCAGATAGGCTAAGGCTCAGAAGGGCTGGGACATCTCCTTCAGTGTCACCACCACAAAATATGAGCCATTTTTAGAAATTCCCTTTTCTTACATACTATCTTTTTTTATGCAGTAAAGCAAAATTTGTCAATGCATATAGTTTTGCAATTTGTTTTAGAACCCCAGTTTCCAGAGGACAAAAACATTAGAGGTTTTGAAAGGGAAATGAGATTATCTTGCAAATCATAACACCTAGTATCATGTTGTCAAAGAATGTGCACAGATTTATTATAGAAGCAAATGTTAGACATTACAAACATTCGGATCAGGAAAGTGTCCCAGTGATATGCAAACATTGTCTTTCATTCTCTCTCTCTCTAAAACCACTTGCTAAACTATTTGTTGGTTGACAAATGGACCTTAAATTACTGTTCAACTTGAACAGTTTTGTCAGGTTCACTTTCATCTTTGGAATTATTAGTTAAGTCACAGAAAGTGTAAACAGTTTCTCCCTGCAGTCAAAAACCTTGTCTCCCTTTTGGTAGTACTCAGATGAGCTCCAAAATGTCCTGCTTTTAAGTTTAAAAAAGCACAGGTTTAATAACCTTGTTTTAATCTTCAGTGAATCAGGCTACCAAAGGCACAGGGAAGGCAATCCCATCTCTTCTCTGCTAATAAGTAGATGAACCTAACTGACACCCAGAAAGAAGCTTATTACACTAATCCAGCTTGAGACTCCAGGCACTTTATGCAATGTTGAATTAATTCAAACCAAATATCCTAGGGAATGAAATCCAAGCCCTGAAATTTTACTCAGAGGAGGGGAATGTCCTTTATTGGTCACTAAACTGCAATAATCACCCCCACTTCCCAGGGTTACACTTCTTGGCTTTCCTCCTTCCTCCATGCCGCTGTGCCTCTTCCTTCCTGCTGACCTATCGTTGCCCACTTTGCAAGTTGTATACACTGTGGTGTGCTGTTTTGTGTTATGCCTGCTCGTCAACAATTTACAGTAACCTGAGTGCTAGCACATGAGACCTATTGAGACCCAAAAAACACATTGGCCTTTCCCTACAAGACTCCATCTTACAAGAGGAAGATTCACCCCCATTGCCTTCAAATTCCAAAAGCTCTTCTCTTCACTCTGACGTTTTTCAGTAGAGAATAGTCTGCCTGAAATTCTTTCCAAAAGACGGATACGGCAGTCTTTACAAAACCCATCACTAAAAATATGTGTTCATAAAGCTCATGATATAAGAAACAGATATACTTTTTTCTTCCCCTAGATGCTCGATTATTTCATTCCGCAATTTTGGATTTTGAGTTTATGTGAATCACATACCAGGTTTGGGAGATAGATGTTAGTCACTCTCTGAGCATCTTTTTGTTGCATTACCTCTTTTAAAAAAGTTTGCTTAATGGCATTTGGGCACTCATTTTCAAATGCTTCCCTCTGTTGTCTGAGATAATAAATGGCTGCTCCCTCATGCCAGTTTACAAAGTGAAAGAAGGCAGAGCCAGACAATTTAGCTTTTGAGTGTTCCTCCCCACAAATAATTGGTCCACCGTCCACTACTTCTCACTGGTGAATTGCTGCTGACTGCTTTTGCTACAGTTTGAAAACTGAGGTTCTGCTTCCTGGAAGCCCTCCTCCAAGGTCAGAGAACAGGACTGAAATGCTAAACACCCTGGCATCTGGGTAACTGTGTCCCTCCCCGCAATACACATGAATCATGGGATCTTGCTTTTTCAGAAAGAGACGTTCATTCACGTGTTCATTTACTTCAATTAACAGGTAAAGTCAGTGGACAACTTAGGTTTAAAAGACACACACACGCATGCACACACACACACACACACGCACTCTACTGCTTTGCTGATTAAAAGGTTTGAAAATAGAAGGCTGAGGTCATTCAAATTCCATATGTACTCCAAACTCCAAACTGTCCACTTCCCAGGAATAGCCTGATCGTTACTATATTTTGAAACTCTTTTAGTCTAGATTTGAGGAAACTTCTGTTACACAGATAGTGGGAAAAAATAATCTCCTTTTTCTTATTTTATGGAGGAAAGTTTACACTGAATGGGACTTTGGGACTCATTTGATTAGAACTACATCAGCAATGATATCTGACCTTCCACACTTTTAGTGAGGTTAATAAAAGAAAAAAACCCAGATGTTAAGCTGTGGGGTGTATTTGTCTACGATTTTGAGTTTGTATTTTAAAAGGGAGTGATGTTGCAAGGCCATTCAACACTGCCATTTGCAAATATTAGTATAGGTCCTTTAAACACTTGACATTAATAGAAATAAGAGTTACAGAGAACACATTTCATTACTTAACAAATTGGCTAAAAACAGAGTTATTTTCTCCACCTTTCAATACTTAATTAAAAATTAGGTTCCATTCTCCCCAGTGCCTAAGTCAAGCTTTAATTAAAAGCACAGCCAAGGCCCAATTTAAACACAGTCTTCATAGAGTTAGAAGTCAACTGTTCACAACCTAAAGCATGGCTTTGGATGAAAACCAATAGATTCCCAGTTGTGGTTAGCCTGAGATACATTTCCTGGAAGCGAGGGCCCCTGCCCCCCAAAAAGTGAGAGTAGGTTAGAAGAGAGGAAAGAAAAAATTGTCCCCTTTTCTTGGGTTTAAAGCCAGACAAAGAAAAGATTCTTTAATCCGCAGACATGTGTTGCGTTCATTCTAAGTGATGAACATTGCACTTGATCCTGGAAAGACTGAATGGTTATTAAAGGTGTTATCCTACAGCTTAATCCTACCTCTAGTACCCTCTCTATAGACAGAATGAAATACTTTCAAATGCAAAAACTACCCCAAACCCCCATTTATCTAGACTTGTCTCTTATGTCACCAACCAACTAGGTCTAATTAAGTATAGAAAGAAGACAGTGAAACTGAAATAGTTCACACCGATGTGTGAATGTGTGATACAGTACTTGCAACTTCCTCAAAGAATTTATATTTCTAAAAAGAATACTTGTCAAGCTAAATGAATTTTCAGCTGCTGCATTTAGGCAGTAAATCAAAGTAAATAAATAGAAAAGGAAAGAAGCCTAACATTCCCACAGGTAAAATTTTATTTAAATATCAGGAAAGCTCTAATGTCTCCATTTTGCTGGTGAGGAAATTGAGCCACAGCAGGGTTAATTAACTTGCCCATGGTCACATTGCTGGTAAATTGCAAAATTAGAATCTGGACAAGAGTCTATCTGGAAAGCTCATACTCTGTCCAACTAGCCAATGTCCTCCCATTGGAAGAGTATATTTAGAGATCAAGCATAGGTCTACCCTGTCCATCCCAGAGTATGTCCAAGTGTTGGTGTTCCTAAACTGACCCAGTTTTTCATAGCTCCTTTACTTTATCAGCTTATAAATTTCAAAAAAAAATTCACTAACAATTCCAAATTCTTTCATAACAGGACAAGCTTAAAGAAATTCCTGGGGCAGTCATTCAGATGTCCTTCATTAATGTTTGTGCAGCTCTTATACCAACACTTTCACATGCATCTACTCATTTGATCTTCTCAGCATCCTTATAAAGTATTTTATAGTTAGAGAACAAAAGCTCAGAAAGTTTAGTATCTTGTCCAAGATCACACCACAACCAGGTTTGCATGCCATCTCACTAGGCTGGCAGTAAATGCCTACAGAAGGCTTCAGAAAAAGAGCTCGATTCTCTGAGGCTCTTTTCATAGGTTGCCCCCAGAGGCAAAACAAATCAATGTACTTCTACAGGGTCTGATAACCCAGGAATGACTTGGCCACTGGAGGAAATTTGGGTTATTATTTCTTAAAAGAGCAATGGGCTTCACTGACTGCCAATCACAATGATTGGTTCTGTGGTAGATAGAAAGATCAATAAGCAATAAAAGTGAACACCTTCACTGAAGGCATTCATGGTCAAGTGAACAAACAAGACAGGTAAACAGATGATAATAACAGAATAAGGTCCAGAACAGAGGTACAAGGAAGGTACGAACAGAGTACTACTAGTGTCCACAAGAGGCACCCTGACCCAGCACTGGGTCCTCCAGTAAAATAGGCCTAGAACTTAGTTTGCTGCTCATCCACACTTTTTCTTCCATTTACGTTTCCCTTTTAGATGCCCGATCTCTCCACTAGCCATCTTGCCTCCTCCATCCCATTTCTTATAAATTTTAAAGGCATCGATGGTAATACTTTGGTAACACAAGGTTTGTATCAATAAAATGTAAGCTCCACAAGACCAGAAATTTTTATCTCTTTTGTTCACTGCTATGCCCTCCAATGCCTAGAAGAATCCCTGGCATATAAGTAGTTGTTCAACAAATACATATTGGAAGAAAATCCAATACTCATTTAAAAATTCTTAATTTAAAACAGAACATTGAACTTAATAAATTAAAAACAAAAGGACCTCCCCCTACTTCACTCCACATAGCACAAATTTTCTGTTCCATCTACACACTCATCCTTCCATTGTTTTGTTTTCCCACATTTAGTAGCTTCCACAGTGATGCCCTGTTGTCCTCTTCCCAGACTATGAGCTTTTGTGCCTATTCCTGGTGTACCAGGGACCTCTCTTTAGCGTAAATGTCATCACTGACTGCCAGCAGCCTCTGATGTAATGTGTTCTGTGTAGATTGGGATTTGGAATTCCAACAGTGGGCTTAACATGACAGACGGCAACAAAGACAGGTCCAATAATATCACCGATTCACTCGCCAACCGAACGCTCATCGTCACCACAATTCTGGTAAGTTGACCATGTGGAATTCAGGGCATCTTATCCAGACTCTTACTCTAGACCTTGAAGGATTCCTCAACTATCCTTTTCATGCCAACAACTCTCTCTGTAAATGTCTATGTTTAATTGGGACACTAGAAGCATATGTTTGTGTGTACCTATAATAGATTGAATTATCAGCTTCCAACATTGTTCTGAAGATCTCCTACCTCCAATCTATTCTCAGCTCTCTTTTGCTCCACCCTCTAGCCCCACCCAGCTGGTCTCCCTTGCTCTCTGGCTGCTGGTTGGTTTCAACCAAGGGGAGACTAAGACCAGGGAAGTGGAGGAAGAGACCCAAGGAGATTTCTTCCACTGTTTCCCAACAGTATTGTCAGAACCTCTGTCTTTCACAGCCATAGCTTCTATCCTGTCAATGATCCTGCTTCCATACACTAACTGCACTGGACTCCTGGAACACTCTTTCCTCCCTCTCTGCCTCAGCCCTAGCTTCCTAATTATGCTGGTCCCTGGGTGTCTATATCCCACTGCAATTCTCACCACCATCCCTGTTGCTTCCCTTTGTCTTGCTCATTCCTTTGTAAATAGCCCCTTTGTTAACTGCTCTTCAAAAGCCCAGGTAAAAGTACCTCCTACTCTGTGTTGGAACCCCTGTCATGCCCCCATCTAGCAACTGTGCACTCACAAGTTGTTCGTTCTCCCTCTTTGCTCTATCATAATCCAAGAAATAAAGGGAGTGGCCACCTCTAAAATCTTCACTTTTGGACCTTCCTGTTTTGATTTGGTCCATAATGTCAGGCCAATTTACTTCTGAAACAGTTAGCTTCGGAGAGTTATTCATCCAAAATGAAAACCGTTTTGTTTTTCTGGTGTCTACTTTCTCTGCAACCTTCTCATGGAAATACAGAGTATTCTACTAACAGTTTGTTTGAGGATAAGCCTAAGCATAAAGGACAGATCCGTAATGTAGTAACTATTATGATTTTATAAAATAAAATACATTTTTATTTAGTCAAATGAGAATTAATAAGATTATAGATACACAGTCTTAAGGAAATGTCCATTATTCATAGGATAGGGGATTTATCACGTAAGCATATAAACAAAGAATTTACCAGATGTGAGCTCTAAGATGCATTCAAATAAGAAAGTGAAACCAATGATAAAAGAAGACATTGAAATGGCCTTTGAATAAGATATCCTGAATGAAACCAAGAAAAAATATGTAAGTAATAAGGGAATAGTGAAATTGAGATGCAATTTAGCTGAGAAATGAAAAAATTAAAATATTCAGAGTATTTAGTAGACAGGAAGTTTGAAGAACAAGAGAATATATTTGCTGATTTAGATTTCCCTTTTGTAAGTAGGTGAAGCTCATAGATAAAAGCCAGGAGAGAGGGTGGGTCTAGCACTAGAAGCTTGGGTGTGGGCACAGCTGGATGCCAGATATCCAGACATCAGATCGTCCCCTGCCTTCTCTGCCAGACCTAAAGTTCACAAATGATTGTCTCTATGACACCATTCACTCACAGCTCTGCCTTCAGCAGTGGAGGGGAAAAACTCTCAATCAAAGAGAGAGGAGGGAGAGAAATAATATATGGAGTGTTCTATATTTGTAGAGGATGTACAAAAGATGAGTTTAGCAAAGGCAGAAGGGGAAGTGACTTTCTTTAGTATTCTCAAGTCTTAAAAATAATCTTCAAATATTTTATATCTTCTGGCTGTTGATAGAGCTTGTGTAAGTAAATTCTGCCTTTCATTATAACAGGGTTTCATATGTGATTTGTTTCATATAGGAAGAACCCTATGTGATGTACAGGAAATCTGATAAGCCGCTGTATGGAAATGACAGATTTGAAGGATATTGCCTGGATCTATTGAAGGAATTGTCAAACATCCTGGGTTTCATTTATGATGTTAAACTTGTCCCTGATGGCAAATATGGAGCTCAGAATGACAAAGGAGAGTGGAATGGAATGGTCAAAGAACTTATAGATCATGTAAGCAAAACTATATCTCCTACATAGGGGTCTTAAATGTAAAAAAAAAAAAAAAATGCATAATGAGAAGAAGTAAAAGAAAAGAGAAAAAATGGTTGAGTCGAGTCAGAAGACGTTTTATTTATTTATTTTTTGAATCATAAAAATAGCTTGAAAAATGGGAGAAAACAACCTACCAATGTAGTTTCCCCACTTAGAAGGGCAAGTAAGGAAAAATTGAGGATAAAAATTTATGGGCCCATCCTTCATACCGAAGAATAAACTTGAATGATTCTTAGATTAGATAAAGAGTTCTGAAGTTTGCAGCTCAGAGCAAAATCTCATCGACTACTTTTATGATCTAGTTGTTCATTTCTTACTTTTCTCACATGCCCTTTTTTAAAGACATTCTTCTGCAGTTTTTTTCCCCCATTTAGTTCCAGAATATGTATGTGTATATAAATATATATATATATAAATATATAAATATATAAATATATATATATACACATATATATAAATATATAAATATATAAATATATATATATACACACATATATATATATATATATATATATATATATATATATGTCGTGTGTGTGTGTGTTTCACACTGTCTGGTTTCTCTTTGCTAATGAATACTATTTTGTAAACATAACTGTGTAAATCAACTGTTTTTATATTAGAGTCAATCAGCACAGAAGCTTTTGTGTGAGAAGCATTTGGAGTTGAGAATAGGAATCAGGAGAACCAGGAAAAGTCTAGACATTCACCAGGAAGGTAGACAACTAAGGTGACAAGTTCAAACTTGCTTTTGCAGAGGGCTGATCTGGCGGTGGCTCCTCTTACCATCACTTACGTGCGGGAAAAAGTCATAGACTTCTCCAAACCCTTCATGACCCTGGGCATCAGCATTCTCTACCGCAAGCCCAATGGCACCAATCCAGGGGTCTTCTCCTTCCTCAACCCTCTATCTCCTGACATTTGGATGTATGTGCTCTTAGCCTGTTTAGGAGTCAGTTGTGTACTCTTTGTGATCGCAAGGTAAGTTAGAGAACTACTAAACTTACAACAGATCTATGTCAGTCTCAGGTTGACCTGTATGCTCTAGAGGTAGACAAAGATCAAGAACTTCAAAGTATTCTTTTAGTTTTGCCTGGTGTTCTATTCTGTCAAGTTCTCCCTCATAAAAGCCACTCTATAAATGAATATCTTCTAATTATTCATAAAGGTAATTTTAAAAGATAATAGGAAGACAATTTTATATATTATATTAATTTAATTTTATCAGTACTTAAAGCAATGTAAAATGGTTATTTACCCATTTTTCCCTGAATTATATTGCCACAAAAGCAATAGCTCAGCTAATAAATCTAAAATGTTTCAACAGGAAAGAGAAAAATTGTGTCCAGATTCTTGATCCCTGGAATATTCGCAAATATTAAGCAAAATAGAAAAAAGTTAGCTAGGAATTGTTGTAGCAAATAAGAAGCACTGGATTAAACAAGATTTTGAAATCCTCAGGAATAAAAATAAATACTTTGAAAATTTTATAAAATTTATTTTTAAAAACATTAGACAGTTAACAAGAGAATTATGGAAATAACAATAAAAAGAAAGAGTAGTTATATATCCAGTCTGGAGGCATGAAATCTTTATGCTACCCTGATGATTCAGTTTAGATTTTATTTTCTGAGATAACCCTACATTTAACCATTCTGCTCTACACAGTTTTTCAAAGGATTGTTATACCATTCAGTAGATCATGTTTTCTAAATATCTTTGATACTGAATTGGAAACACAGCTGCATTATCTTTCTGTTGGCATAGAGAGTTGATATCCCTAGACAAACCCTGTAAAAAAAATAATTGCTCTGTTATGTCCTCTACTCATTTTCAATCTTTTTCATCTTTCAACAAAACTCAGTGAACTTTTTCTCTAATCAATTTTTGTTTTCCCTCCAGGAATTTCTAAGAGAAATCTTTCTTCATGCTAGTTCTTTGTCATTGTTCACTGTATGGTTTTGATTAATGCCAGGTAACTCTTTCCCTGGCATAATTATAAAGAAAGCTGGGGAAAATAACCTAGTTTGGAAAGGTCTTACAGATCCATAAAGCAGACATAGTAAAAGCGAATAAATGTGTGCTCTCATGTGTGGGTGAGTCACATATGTTCAATATGAAATGAATGTTTCGAAGTTCTCTACACTTCATAAAGTGTACCATTACCAAATCCTAGACTGTTTTCCAAATTTTGTCCAGATATTAAATTACTTTTAAATAATGACCAAAGCTTTCTTTCCATGTGTCTTACCTCAGAAAATAGTATATTGTCAGTATGTAGAGTGATACTATCCTTTGATACATTAATACTCAATCAGTGGTTCTCAACTAGGAGAGATTTTATCCTCCAGGGAACATTTGGCAATGTCTGGAAATAGTTTTTGATTGTTACAACTGGGGGTGGAGGATGCTACTGGTATATAGTAGGTAGAGTCCAGGGATGTAGCTAAACATCTTACAGTGTGCAGGACAGTCCTCCCCCTACAACAAAGAATTACTCCAAAATGTCAATAGCATCAAGTTTGAAGAGCCATGCTTTAAATAATTAAAGATGATAGTGCTTTGAGTATCAAATTTTCAAAGATGAATCACTCACCTTTGGAGGGGCATTTTTCATTACTGTCTCGTAAGTGAAATGAATACTGCCCTAGAATGGCCATTGAATAAATGACCACCCAAAGGGATGTACTCTCTAACAATAAATTAGAAATCTTGTGTTGGCTTGTTGTTCCATTCCTCTATTCGGGGCCCACACCTGCTGGGTGATTCTAGGGCTAGTAGAGCAATCCAAGCAGCAGAGGACAACAGAGAAGTGAGTTTCCATATTCCCCAGCTCACTGCTTTGTCTAAGCAGTGATGCTAATGAGTAGAATAGGCAAGACAATGTTGATGAGCAAGTAATTACATTATTTATCACACTGACTTGACCAAAATCAGTGAAAGAAAAAAAACATGTCAACAGCAACCAGAAATTCTCACAAGCATACAGGTTGAAAGTACTCTTTTACATTTGACACCAAGTGTGCCTTTAAATGACCTTATTTTTACCACTAGAATACGCCAAAATAATGTAGCATTCAGTAGTTTTCCCCTCCTCATTTTGTCTGTTCCTCTATAAGCTCCTGATGAACCAGAGCCCTACATTTTCGAACTTCATTTTGTTTCAGTTAAGAAAGCAGCCTCCTTTCTCCCTTAGTCAATACTCTCCACTCAACATTCCTACTCACCAAGTATCATTTATAAACCAGCTCTTCTTTATTTAGCTTATTCTCCTTGTCACTCCCTTCTCACTGTCTTTCCTCTCACTCTGGGTCTTGGGGAAGTGGAGGTGTCATGCATCAAATGCAAACTTGCAAACAGCATGGTGGTAAAACATAGAAAATATAAAAATATAAAAAATAACTCCCTGCAGTGCACAAGTGCACTATCATGGGGATTGTACTCTCAGCTACATTCAGCTTCTCCACACCTTTGAATCCATTCCTGCCTCTACGTCATAAAGCCACTAAATATATTTTGGAGGTGATCCCCAAAGACAAAATCCTGATTGAATAAATGTGCCAATTCACTTTTACTTCCCACCATCATAGCTTGAACTTGGTCACTCTGCATCAATAAGCTAATAAGTAAAATGACTTTCTGTTACCACCTTAGTGGTTTGCATTCAAAGTTAGTGAAATAGAAATGAAAAACAGCTAAACTAATCATCTTTAGCTCTAGAGAGGCTTTTGAATTTGCTTTTCGAAATATACCCTTTCTTGTCTTTTTAAAGGGGAAAAATAAAGCCCATCACTGCATTTAGGCTAATGCTCTCACTAGACAGAGACTTACAAACCATTTGCTGAAGTGAATTGAATTTATAAAGTTAGACAAACTAAGGAAAGCCATATAATTTTTTTAGCTACTATGACTTGTTACAAATGTGCATGTCAGTGTTTTTGCTTTGTGGTTGACATTTTTTAAATTACTTTTTATAAAGTATTTAATCCCAAGGAATTACAACCATCATGAACACACAATTTAGATAGACCAAATATCCAGATATAATGTCTGATTACATCTTATAATTTATGCTCATCTTATTAAAATGAACATTTTTTTAAGTTGGCTTCTGGCAAAGAAAAATCAAGAAAACCTTTGACTGTAACTCTACAGTTATAATACAAAACCAACAGTTATGCTACAAGATCGAATAGAGCTTCCTCCATTAAAAGATGAATAGATCTTCCTCTTCTTGATACAGCCCAATATCTATTCTCAGCCATAAAAAGAATCTCTTAATTAGAAATCTTCAGTATGACCAGCATTTTATATCTTCCATTCAAGTAAAAGCCTGGCATATATAAACATAAAACCAAAATGAACCTCTGTATTTCAATATAATGCTACTCTTCTATGTGCAAATTTGAACATAAATTCTAAGCACATTTGTCCCTTTCTCTGTCATTTCACTAAAAATCAGTATCAGTTGAAGATAGCAGCTTCAGAATATCATTGGTGTGGGTCATGTATTAATCTTTCTCCCAGACTTCCTGGTGCTGACATTACTGTCACACTAGCTATCTTTAAGCAGGCGTTAGGAATTTCAAGCTGAACTATCTACATCCAGTAGGCAACAGGTAGGTCTATTGCATTATGAAAAGTCAGTGTCTTACAACACAGCATCAAATCACTATTTAATATTCCTCAGTCCACACACTCCCCAAGTCACTCAGAATCCCAGAGAGAAAGAATCTAAAATATCTCTGCAGAGCAGGCAGAATCACATTGCTGTTTAGACAGTTTTCTTTTTTGCCATAGAAAATTAGATTAATTGTTCACTTAGAACTGCAAAGTATGAAATACTGAAAAAAGACCAAGTTAGATGCGATATTCCAAAGAGAAAAGTGGTGATCTCATTCATCAGAGCATATACAGGGGAGAAATGCCAGAATATCAGGGGGCTGGTGGTTGCCAGGTTTTATGATCTGTTTAGAAAAACTCCTTCTTTTGAATGCATAATCTGCCTAATTTATTACACTTAATATTTTTAAATTATTGTACAAGTGACAATGATATTGTTTAAGTAACGGCGTCTTTACTCTGTGTACTGCTTCAATTAGTAGGTTCATTAATATTGGTATTCAGTTCTTCAGCTCAGCAAACTCCTATGGTTATAAGAGAGTATAAATTCAAAACTTAATTATATTGTTGAAACAGTAATTAAAATGTATTGGCATGACATTGTCAATTAAAGCTATATTCATAAGCTTCACAGGAACCTGCACTATGTGCCCTGCAGCTGTGGAGAAGTAATGATTCAGATGCCATTACTGGGGGATAAACTACGAGGCTGTTATCCCAGTCTCCCTAAGACTTGATGAGGAGATGCTGTATACTTTTCAGAAGGTGTCTGGGGGTTTAGAGAATGGTTTTTCATTAAGAGGAACTGTCTGCCCAGTTCCTTGTGCATGATTCACAGTGTGCCCTGCTTTTCACTTTAGATGATGTATTCACTTTAATACCAACTCTCCCCAAGTGTCAGCAACCTGCTATTGTTTACTGCTGAAACCTTATGGCTGGAGAGCATTCCATATGTTCTCATCGGCTTTATGGTGTTTTACCATTACTCCTGCTTGCATTAAAAGACCCAATGGCAAATGGCAAAGCTTCCAATGCTAAGGACTACTGCATTTAATCATTTCCAGATCACTTTGCAGAGCACCTGCTAATGTCTTTTTGGAAAAATAAGTGCCCCTTGGAAAGATAGTCCTAAAAAATAACCACAGAGCAGGGAACTCCTTGGGCTGTAGAGGTCAGACAGATGTTTAGAAAACAGAGGAAGAACCAAAACTCTTCAGTTTCTCAAATTTTTATTTTAACACACCCTAGAGATATCTGGATTCCCTCTTCTTTAAAAATAAGGAAACTGAAGCCAGTGAGCTTAAGTTACTTATTCAAGGTTGACTTCCTAACTAACGAGGGTTGGTGATCAGATGACCACAATTCATAGTTCTAGAAACAATTCAAAATGAATCTAGAGGAGTGTCTGAACCTAAAACACTCCATCGAGACATGCTGTGTCCTTAACACTAATGAACCCCTGTGCCTGGGCCAGGATACTTCTAAGTTTGAACTTTATCACTTCATTTAAGGATTGTGATTTTTATTTCCATATACAATCATAAAAACATTAATACATCCCAATCCAGACCTTCTTTTTGTTTATTAATTGTTTCAAGCTTGCAGCTCCTTTGATGCGTTATGAAATCACTAGACTACATAGACTCCTTTAAACTTCTATCCATAGATACCCCTTGAAGTCCAGTCACCCCTCTTTTTTGTGCCTTCCACAGCACCTAGCAACACAGAATCTTGATACTGTAGCTGGTATGCAACAGTGTGTGTGTCACTGTCATTGCTACTTTGTAGGGTAAATACTCAGGATGAGTGACCCTCTCTTTAACAGTCCATCTAGTTGTTCAGTAAAATGGAAATGAGTGAAAACTCAGAACAGTTTAGTAGACATAGATCTGAGGAGTACAGTTCCAGACAACCAATGGGCTTTGCCTAGAACTCAGAAGTCTGGTAAATATAGTGCCTAAAGTCTCCTTTGCACTTTGCCCACCAAAGCTGTAAGTTTATGAATATGGCCTACTGTTTGGTTTGATGCGTCCATCATTAGCTGTTGGGTGTTCTGCATTGTTCAGCGGGTTTTCACTGGTGCCACATATATTTATCTCATGTTTACAGACTGTTTCTGTTAACTACCACAGGTTTACACCCTACGAGTGGTATAACCCTCACCCATGCAATCCTGACTCAGACGTGGTGGAAAACAATTTTACTTTACTAAATAGTTTCTGGTTTGGAGTTGGAGCTCTCATGCAACAAGGTACAAGGTTGCACATCTTTGTCACACACATCCCACAGTCTGCTGACAGGCTTTCATGCTGGTAAATTCCACCAAGAAGATAGAGGGTAGGCCAAAAACTATCTCAGGAATCAGAAAGATAGAACCCGACTTCCTAGACAGTTCTAAAAATAAAAAAGACAAAAATATGACAGAAATGAAATTCCTTTGCTATATATCTAAAATAAGACTTACTATCAAGCAATGAACGCAAATTTTCCTAGAGAGAAGGAAGGGATAAATTACCTTAGAAACTGTTTACAAATTGGCATAGGTGGAGATATCAGTCTTTTCCTAACTTCACAAGTTAGAGGTTGAAAAGGATTAAAGTTTGAATCCTTTGAAAATTAGGTTGACTTACATTCTTCCAATAGCTCACAGTACCTAAAACTGTCACCTAATTACCACTCTGACAGACCCTACTGGGATTCATCTTAGCTTCCCAGTAACTTTTTACGATCTCCGTCAGTTGGTAACCATAGCAACGTAAACTGGAGAAGTTGGGGGAAATGAAATTCAAACCATAGAAATGTAATATATTTTATACATTTTCTATGATTTGGAAGATTTTGATTTTGGTGGGGAGGGAGGAGTGAGTTGTTTTCACCTTTGGAAGAAATCCAACTCTTTTGTGGATTTTCCTCAGCTTTGATTCCAGACGTATGGTCTAGAAAACCCTTCTCAAGATAAATGCATTAATTTAAGAAAATCATAAGTCACAGATGCTGTTGTGTTTGGAATATCTGCTCATTTGACAACAAGTTGCAAAATAAATTGGCAAAGGAAATTTCAACTAGGATATATATTAAAGATTTTTGTTACTTAGGTGTGAACCCTAAGGCTTTTCATGAGGGAGTTGTTATCATCTACTCGAAATGTATATAGTCTGTCTCTAAAAATTCCAGGGAGAGAGAGCAAGGGTTTCTAGTGTGGAAATACAAAATAATTGAGGAAAGTGAGTAAAACCTCTCATCATGCGATTAAGTGTAGTTTATTCAGGCACTGCCAAATAGGTGTAGACACAGCACCTGATTTATTAGAAATCACTTGCATGAGTTTAGAGCATAGCACAGAACTATAAATCCTGCAGGAAAACTCATTAGATGACATATATTGCTTTACCACTGCATTTAGTTTTTAAGGAATTTATCTTGTGAACAATTACTTTCAAAGAGTGAAAGAGACTCCCCTCCTTCCCTATAGCTTGCCTTCCTGTGCCATTAGAATAGAAAAATATAGACTTGGGTTTCATAGAGCACACAGCAATTCTGTGCATGTACATATGACCGTGACTGCCTTCTGTCATATGAATGTACCCACTCCTAAAATTTCTCTTTTATATTCTACCTGTTTGGAGTTTCCCATCATCCACAGCAAACCGTGGGATGCAGTGTCTGCTAGTTACCACTACCTTGGGTACGTGACAGTCAACCCCAACCAGACTCTGCTTGTTTTTCAAGAAGTTTAAAATATTTGTCAGGTGAAACAAATATTGCAATGTAAAAATGTGCGGTACTGGTGACTGTTAGTGCATTTGTCCTTAGCATGTGGCATTGGACCAGGTAGCTAACTTATGTATTGACCGTTGTGCTCTTGTTAGCAGAAGCTTATCACTGTACTAAATTGGAAATCATTTTGTTTAATTTCTTTTTTAATGTGATGATCAGGCTTTCTCTTTTCTACAGAGCGTGAGCAAAGTCTGGATCAGGATTGGCTGTCATGTCTGCCATAAAAGGCAGTAAAGAGACTTCAGCAAGTATTGTCTCTCATCCCAAATATTTTCTAATGATGTTTTATTCTACTTTTATTACTTTCATAACTTCATACTCTAGAGTTCTGAACTTAGAAAAATCATCTCTACTTGAGCGAAGTCATTTCTAAGTATGTAAATTAATGTTGAGAGTCATGAAAGTCACAAAATTGTGTGAAATTTTTTAAAAAGATGAAATGTTGAGAAATATAATTCACACCATCTACCAAGGGTTTGAAATGTAACCTGAGTAGGTTTCTACAAATTATTTTTAATTTCCAAGACCACTTCATCCAAAAGTATAAATATGTATTAGTTTAAAGTGTGATAGATGTGAATTTATCATTACATGTCAACAGTTGGTTATCCGTCTGTCCAGTTTTACTGCCATATAATACATAATTATACAAATAATAAATTAAAATATGATCTTTTCACAAATGCAACCAAATAAAATAAGGATAAATTTACAGCAGAAAATCTATACCTATAAGCTAAGAAAATATATCTACTAACTATATTACCTATTTCCCATGGCTATTTTATGAAATAAATGGTATTTTAATGATAGCCAACGAAAAATCTAAAATAATATCACACTGCCACAAGGCTGCTAGATCAATGAAGTACAAAGATATGAAACAAACTTAGGCATTAAACACACACACACACCCACAGGCATATAAATCCCATTAAACTGAAAGATTAAAACAAGAGCAACAAACTATTCTACTAAATTCTTAGAGGCAATTTAATGAAAACTGTTATAAATATGAGTATTATTACACACCGAAAGTCAAACAAACAAACAAAAGAAGGAAATAAAAACCACAGTGAATCTTTTAACCTCATTAAAAGAAAATAAACACAAAGATACCTAATAGCTTTAGAAGAACACATCTAATTCAAAGTCAAGAAACTCTGCCAACCTTTATCTGCTTACCATGAGCTGGCTTTGATTTCATGAGCAATATTTGTATCTGTTTATAGATTAAACTTGAGCATAAACTAATGTATTTGTAGATTCATAAACTCCAATTTCCCTTTCTATCTTAAGCCATTAACTACAAAACTTCAAAACACCCAATCAGAATAGTGAAAGACTCCTTTAAGCCAGGTAATTCACCTGCTGAACTTCACACTTTGGATTTTTTAACTTAGGGTTTTTCCCTTTCACTTTTTAACTGGTCCCATAAACTCTATCATTCCTCTGACTTCATGGAGGAAATGCTAAGTACAGAACCAATGGTGAATTTCAAGCAAGCAGATTAACCAAAAATCCATCCATGAATTGATAAAATTGGGGTAAGTGCTGCAAATACCCTTCTGTCCCTTTTGATTCTACTGTTGGATTTATGGCCTTCCATAAGTTTGATCAAAAGTTTTGAGCTAGAGAGTTTTCACAGATGTTTGTCTTTTGTGTAGGTAAACTTCACACATGTACCCTTTCTTAAAGAGAGAAAGGTTTTTTTGGTAAATACATTAAATGCCTCTATATTACCTTTTTACAAATAATCAGGAATCATCTGATAACATCTAAAATGTATGTTCTTACCAGAAAAGGCCCCTTTCCACCTGCAAAACAGCCAGTCTTTGAAGTATAATTTAAAAATAGTACTTTATTTGAGGACAAAATTGTGCCTTTTCAGTGAAAATATTATTTTCAGTTAAATAAGAATCTACTTTAAAAAATAATTTTAACTTCAAAAGTAACATAAAACAATAAAAAATGATTCATCTACTGTCAAATATGGCTGCATCCAATTTCATCTGATTTGTAAAACTCCAGTGTTTTATTAAAGTACATGTGATAAATGACATGATATGTTAATCTTTTGAAAGTCTCTCCCATTCTTTAAGATTAAATAAGAATAAGTTAGCATTTCAAAGCTTTCACAGTTGTACAACCTAGAACATTTTATTTCACACAATAAGATGCATATCAGACAGTAAGAAAAGGCCAGAAGTCTGGGATTGACTTTTCAGCAGAAACAAGCAAACAAACTCAAATCTAAGCAACTAAACTATCTATAAATTTTAAACATAGACTATCTTAGGGTTAAAACCATTTAATACCTTCAAATGTCAATAAATCACATTTTAAACAGCAGCATTGATAAATGACAAAAGATCATTTAGATTTTGCTTCATTTTCTAAAAAAATGCATCTATTCACCTACACACAAGAGAGTAAAACCTTGATAGATTTATAGTTTTGTGTCACAAAAATGCATTATTTCTCTAGACTAGTGTCAAATCACGGGTCTTCCCTTTTCTCCTAACTGTTTAACTCTCTTACTCTGACAATACCATCACAGGATCAGAGTTGATGCCCAAAGCTCTATCAACCAGAATAGTTGGAGGGATATGGTGGTTTTTCACGCTAATCATCATTTCATCCTACACTGCCAATCTGGCTGCCTTCTTGACAGTAGAGAGAATGGAATCCCCCATTGATTCAGCAGATGACCTGGCAAAACAAACCAAGATAGAATATGGGGCAGTCAGAGATGGATCAACAATGACCTTCTTCAAGGTAAGGAACTGACAATATATTCTCAACGGTTATCTCATACTGAGGGGAGGAGGTTGTGGAAATAAGAGTCTGTCCAAAAAAAAACAAAAAAATGTTAGGCAACTTTTTTATAAAATAAAATGTCTAATGACAAAATCTGATTACAAGGGACCTAGGTACCCTCAGCTGTCACATAAAACAATTTCTTCAGTGCCCATCTAGGTATCATTCCCTCTATCCCCAATTGAGTACACTCAGATCCACAGGTCAGTATCTTCAATATCTTCTCTTGTCTTTATACCCATTAATTAATCACTCGTGTATAGAAGCCACAAAAGTAAAGATTACTTAACCTGAAATTATGACAATCAGAATGCTTGAATATCTTTGTTTTGTTCTTCCTGCTCTGTACTGGATGAGACAGGAGCAGATGACAAGTAAATGTGTTGATACTGGCATTTATTTGGAAAATTAAAACCAAAAATATCCCAGGGGACTCAAGTCTAATATTGCATTTGCACCAATGGGGACAGTGCTCCCAGCGCAGCCTGAAGCCTTCCAATAGCCTGGAGTGTCTCCCGAGGCACCAAAGGAGAGTTAAGTTAGAATCAATATGGTTTTAGTGTCAAGTGCATTTTGTTGTTCAAGTCTTTTTAATTACTTACCCAGAGTAATGAAACTGATTTCCACCTTGCTTACGGAATAAGCTGTAGTACTTTTATTATCAAATCTCAGATACTATATCTCCCATGGGGGAAAAATGGATTTTAATAGATCCAGGGACCTTTAGAGATGACAAAAAACCTTAGAGATCAGGAAGTTCAGCCCTTCCCCTTACTCATGAAGAGAACAAAACCTTCAGAAGCTAAATTATTTGCTCAAAATCACACACTTGGTTTATGACACAGCCAGGCTAGAACCTTCTTGTAAGAGGTACTTGTGCATGTGAAAAAAAGGAAAACAGCAACTGTAACCAAAATAAACTCTAAAAACACCTTTGTCAACGTTTCACATCCGGATTACTGAAAGTGAAGTTGTCACCCAAGGTTTGAGAGGACTACTTTGACTTGTGAAGAGTATTAATTTAGAGGCAAAAAACTAAGGGTAAAAAAAAGGGAAAACTTTGTATAACAGTATTAGTTCACCAAAATATGTATTACTTATGCAGTAAATGCGGTTTAACATTAACAATAATAATAAATAAACAAATAAAAACTTACTTGTTTTAGGAGTAAACTATACCCAGAGGTTTATAAAAAAGAGTAATGTAAAAAGTTAGGATTTTTCTTTTCCTCTATGTTAAAAAAAAGATGATTTTTAAACTTTTTTTTATTTTAAGAAATATGACATTGATTTAATGAAGGTATAAAGTGTGGTGATTGTTTCTTCTTTGGACAAGTGTTGTTTTCGGGACAAATGACATTAAATGTATGGCTTTCCAACTTTCTGAAAGCTTGAATTTTCCTAAAATCAGTACTGTAAAGAAACACGTTACCCCCAGCTAGTAATTCATCACAACACTTGTCAGAAACCAGGAAAATTACCTGCAAGGCATATAGGACAGAGAGACACTGCCAAAGTAGAACTGAGTATGTCTGAAAAAATATCTAAAATGATTTACCTCTTTCACCAGTATCAAAAAGCTTTAAAGTATTGGGAAATGGGCGAGTAGAGGCAGAGAAGATTCTACTACTACTAAGATGCACATTATAAATATAAAAGAGGGAGAGGCTACCCTTTGAAAAAGCCATAGGTCTGACTTCGCCACTGTGCAAACAATCAGTGTATTCACAAAGTATCCTTTAATCTCATTTTGATTTGTCTCTGTTCACATACCTTTGAATATAAAGGGTGCTGGTTCCCACATTTCCTGGCAGGACCCTAGAGTGACCACATTAAGGTGTGCTTGGATATTGCATTTCCCTGCAACAATTCTATGCTAATCTTGCAACTGTACTAGCTCATAACTGCACACTCTGTTCCTAAATGCTTTACATATATTATTTCATTTTATCCTTGTAAAGGCCAACTAAGATAAGAGCTAATATTATCTTCATTGTATGATGAAGAAAATGAGGTATAGCTCAGTTAAATAACTTGCCACAAATTTATAAAGCTACTGAAGGAAGAGTTAGGGTTCAGACAAACTTCAGGGAGTTCTAGAAGGTAAGCTCCTTGAGGGTAGACAATTGGTCTCTTTTGTTTGTCATTATATCCTCAGAACCTAAAACAGTACCTGGCACATAGTAGGTACATAGTAGGGATAGTAGGCACTCAGAAAATATGTTTTTAATAAATGAACAAATACACTACTGAAATCTAAGAGAGATGGATTCTATCAGAGGAGGAAAAGAGAGAAGGAGGGAAGGAGGGAGGTGAGGAGGTATCTTTGTTCAGGCTGCTATAACGAAACACCACAGACTGGGTACTTTATAAATCACAGAAATTTATTTCTCACAGTTCTGGAGGCTGGAAGTCAAGATCGTGGTTGAATGAGGGCTCTCTTCTAGGTCGCAGATTTTATGCTGTGTCCTCACATGGTGGAAGGGGCATGGGTCTCTCAGGACCCTCTTTTATAAGGGCACTAGTCCCATTCATAAGGACTCCATTCTCATGACTTAAACACCTCCCCAGTGCCTCACCTCTTCATACCATAATTTTTGAGGATCAGGATTTCAACATATGAATCTGGGGGGACACATTCAGACCATAGCAGGTAGGATACATAGAGATCCACAGAGGAAGAGACACTGTCCTATGTTCCTTGATTTATAAGTTATCTTGTAGCCTAGCAACAAGAAGGAATTTATTTGCAAAAAGAGAACAAGGACTAAATCCGATTTAGTTTTCCCCTTGAGGGAGGCAAGCTGTCAGAAAGCTTCAGAGGGATACACACTCAGCATTTTTAAGCTGGATTATTCTGCAAGGGAAAGAAACATTCCAGCCTTTTAGCTCTCAGGGTAGTTCTACCCTGTCACTGAGTGACAGCAGTTAAGGTCACAAGGACTCAGTTTTGACCTGGCTCTACATTAATGTATTACTGCCATTGAGGCTTCCTTCCCTCCCTTTCTTTCTTAATCAAAGACAGTATCCTCTCTTAGGCTGTTGAATCAATAAGGAAAGCTGCCTTTGCCTGGTCTAACCTAGCACATTCTGATCTACTATTGGGGCATAAGCCTTGCTCACATGGGTCCCATCTGCATTCAATCACAAGGAAACTTCTAATAAGAAGCATTTTTTCATCACACAGTGTAACTAAAGTGCTTTAGTCCCCCCAGTACCCCAAAAATATCCCTTTGGCACATCCAAATGGTGAACCTGTCTCTTTGTTTTCAAGATGATTCTAAGTTGTTTTACAGCTGAAGAATAGGCAGTCGCAAGGAGGAAAGGACTATGGAAGTTACCAAAATCCATAGACAAACAAAATACACTAACCCCTCATATGTGGTATCTTGGTCACAATCGAGGTATGTTTTTAGTGAAAGCTCTGCTTGAAAATTGTGACCAGAAGTTGCTCACTAAAATTTCCATCCAAAGCCATTGACTCTTTTTTTTCTAGACTTTGTTATTCTTGCAGAGAACAAGACCTTAGATTTCAGATTTGGATATTTGATTTTCAACATGAAAAAAAAGTTGTTTTTTTTTTAAATAGCTCAGGTGAGGTTTCACTATCCATCATCTGAATTCAGGCAAGGCTGAGGGAATAAATTGACATTTATTAAGCAACTGCTGGGTCAAGGTACTACGTGTCTGAGACAAGGGAAGCTGAAACAGTTTTCCTTCATTGAGTCATTTGTATGTAGAACAACCACAGTGATCACCAGGGACTGTATTTACACAAAGAACTGGGATTAAATCGTAAATTCAATTACACATACATTCACAAAGCTTTACAGATGGACACCTCAAGATCCTGGCTGATGCCCATGAAGAAAAGAACAATTTTAAGTTTTGTGGCCAAGGGCACTTAGTTAATGATGCTTATTAAACATTACACTTCCTCAAGGTCATCTGCACCCTGAGTCTTAAAGATTTAAGTACTATGGATGATATAATGCCTATTTGGTGAAAGGGTGTCATTCACCAGTAGACCAATTACCAGGTCAAAGTTAAAGAGAGGCAGAGTGTTTCATCAACTGTCCATGGACTGTCGAAGATATTTTAGGAGATCCTCCAAATATCAGGGGACCATTTATTTGTCCTTGGCTAACAATTTTTAAATAGAATCTTTTTATAAATCAGTATACCAATAATTCAGAACTTCAAGAGACTTCATTTAAGAGAATTTTTAACAAACTCTCTTTGATTTTCTACTCAGGATAATACTAATTAATAATTTGATACTAATTATATTGGTTTTTCATCTCTCTGCTGCTGAATTGCTTGGTCCTTTCAATTGTTTCAATCTTAAATGATAAAGGCTTTTCCTGCCCTCCCCACTGTCTGAGACCACCCTCAGCATCTTAAGAGATACAAAGAGTAGTCAGTTCACAGTCAAGTTCTGTGGACACAACTTGGGGACAGATTTCCTGAGGCCATTTCCTCTTTTATACCCAAGAACATTGACAACAATGGCATCCAACTACAACTTTTGCTTTTAATATGGAGCACTAAGGCACTGATTTTCTCCACGTCTCATAAAAAGTAGGACATGTGCAAAAATTGTTTTTTCTCCTTGTAATTCTATTAATTACCCTTATGGATAAATGGAATAGCCCAAACTTTGGTCTCACAGTGATAGTTTATCAACTCTTTTTATTCCCCAGATGAAGAAAGGATTATCATGTAAAAGCTTAAGAACCATTTGAGGCCTGAAAAAAGAGATTTCTCAATGCTTCTTGCAAACCATCATCCAAGCAAAATAATGGTTTTGGTTCATTGTTCAGAGATTAGGGATACCAGCCAGTCTTCTCAGGAGTTATGACTATAATAAAATGCTGTGATATAAATTAAAACTTACAGTAAAGTTTAGTTCTAGAACCTGGGTTCAAATTCTGACATTACTGCTTATTAGCTATGTAGACCTTGGTAAGTTATTTAAACCCTTTGTACCCGATTCTCCTGTCTGTAAATTGAGGATAATATCTATCTCAAAATATTATTTTAAGAAATAAATAACTTAATAGAGGTAGTGTGCTTATAATACTACTTGGCAAATTGTGAACAATAAAAATGTTAAATAAAAAAGGGAAAAATGTTAAATATTATTATAATTCTCACCAAAAAACATCATCACCATTAACATCCAACCCTTACTCTTAGCTATTAGTCCTACTTTTTTCAACTTTCTGAATTAAAAAAAAACAAAAACAAAAAAACTCTAGTTTGGTCTTTGTTCAGCTTCCTTACTGTCAGTGATCCCGGGAGGTGTACCTTCTGCTACTGGACAGAAAAGTCCAGAGAGAGTGCCAGTGCCCAAAATCTCAAAGATTTTCAGAGGCCAAGTCAGACAAAGACCTCAGTCCTTGGAAGCTTTGCTGAGCACATACAGGAATCTGCAGAAGAACCACTTCCAGATGGTAGATAAGCAACAGACGGTGAGGCTGCCCTCAGAATTCAGCTGAGAAACAGAATAAGGCAGTTCAACTCAGTTCAGTTTAATTTATATTTTTTCCAGGATCTCCAATTTGACCAGTTTTTGACGTTGGCACTGTAAGAGATGGGAAAGGGAAGATATAAAATTTTTCAAGGCTTGAAGACCTGAATAGCAATAAAGAGACAGTTGCACACAGACCTGTTAAATACAATGCAACATGTGGTTAAGTAGCATGGCTTGTGCAGACAGGAAGTGGTGTGAATATCAGAAGTCCCTGTGAGCCAGAATGGTAGAAAATACTCATGTAAGAAATGCTTCTCAGTAGAAGCTTGCCCTGTAAAAAATCACTATCCGTTCAGACCCACGTCAGAGGATTACACAGATTAGATCATGATTCAGTCTAAAATGACTTGAATAAAATAGGTTTAAAAAAATCATAACAGACTTGTCATTACTGGCTTTCATGGTCTGGGGACTTTGGACCAGCTGTGGGAATGGACTCTCTAACCTTTATAACCTCCTTCCAGAGAGTGGTTAGGTGCTATCCTTAACCCAGAAGACATTTCAAGAAAGTTACTGAGCACTGCACCAGTGGATGTGAAGCAATGAGCCATTATGGGGAGACAAGTTCCAGACAAAAATAGTCATATAATGAAGCACAAAATGAAAGACATTTCACAAACTTCTCTGTATAGGAAGGCACTCTTCACATAAGAGCTGTTAGCTGATGTTTGAAAGATCTAGCTAATTGTACCTGCAGTGTCCAAAATGTTAAGTCCCTATAGTTTAAAAATGTATTTGTTTAGGGAGAAATCCATGAGGTCAATTAAAGTTAGCCTTTTTCAAAGCCTGTTATATTGCCTGTAATGGACCAATCTTTAGACAGGAGAAAAACATGAAAAATGTTTTAACAAAGGTGTTTAAATCCCACTGAAGGATTTTTTTTTAAAGGAAACATATGAAATTATAGCCTAGGGAATTCTGCAAATGTCATAACTTTCTATCAATTCAAGATAAGAGCAAAATCAACTGCAATGATCATATTATATACATTTGAAAGACACAGGTCCCTCACTATAGTATAAATGCTTTCATCTGAGAGTCTTCCTTCAAAGTGATTTTTGTAAATTAAATCATATTTTTTTAAATCCATGAGAATTTTTTTAACATCTTTATTGGAGTATAATTGCTTTACAATGTTGTGTTAGTTTCTGCTGTATAACAAAGTAAATCAGCTATACATATACATATATCCCCATATCCCCTCCCTCTGGCATCTCCCTCCTTCCCACCCTCCCTATCCCACCCCTCTAGGTGGTCACAAAGCACCAAGCTGCTCTCCCTGTGCTATGCGGCTGCTTCCTACTAGCTATCTATTTTACATTTCATAGTGTATATATGTCCATGCCACTCTCTCACTTCATCCCAGCTTACCCTCCCCTCTCCCCAAGTCCTCAAGTCCATTCTCTATGTCTGTGTCTTTGTTCCTGTGCTGCCCCTAGGTTCTTCGGAACTTTTTTTTTTTTTTAGGTTCCATATATATGTGTTAGCATACAGTATTTGTTTTTCTCTTTCTGACTTACTTGACTCTGTATGACAGATTCTAGGTCCATCCACCTCACTACAAATAACTCAATTTCATTTCTTTTTATGGCTGAGCAATATTCCATTGTATACATGTGCCACATCTTTATCCATTCATCTGTCAATGGACACTTAGGTTGCTTCCATGTCCTGGCATGTAGGAATCCAAATTTATAAAGCAGATATATCAGAGTTGAATAGTTGCCTTAAAAGCAACCATTTCCTCTAACACAAGATTAGATCTATCATTTCATGTAATAATAAATTCTCATGGACACTATTTACAATAGCCAGGACATGGAAGCAACCTAAATGTCCATGAGAATTTATTATTTCATGAAATGATAGATCTAATCTTGTGTTAGAGGAAATGGTTGCTTTTAAGGCAACTATTCACCTCTGATATATCTGCTTTATAAATTTGGATTTCTACATGGCTGATTTCCATGTCTTTGACTGATTTTTAAGGTTTTTTTTTTTTTTAATCGACAGCTATGTAAAGTAAAAGTAAATTGGAGATCAGATTTTAAAATATAATTATATTTGGTGTTTTATTTGTTCAATAAGCATATATTTACCATATTTATATGATCATTTTTGACAAGATAACAAAAATCAAATATCAATAATCTATCTTCAGTGTATATGTGTGGGGTTATGGATATATGTAAAAATAAACATATAAACAGGTATATATATAAAATCTTTAAGCATGTTGGTCTGAAGTAGAATTGCACAGTTGTTCATTCTACTGAATAATAGGGTTATACATCTTTACTGTAGAAGCCCTATAACCTGGTTGAAGAAATAATGTGATAAATAATGTTTATTTCAGTAAAAATGAAACATTAGAGGGATATGTCTATAAAATGCAGGTTTCTATCAGTCTTAAGATTGTATTACACTCCAGAATTTACACATATTTTTCCTGTTATAGCAGAAACCCTGAAACTGAAAACAATGGAACTATATGAAATACAAAATAAGGAAAAATATAAACAATATCTACATTTCCTTCCAGGTTCCAACTGTTGCACTTCCTAAAACACTGTCTAATTTTTTGTCTAAACAAATATAAGCTGTCTAAATTCATATAAATGGTTTCCATGCATTGTGTGATGACTACAAGATTTTCAGCAGCTCTAGTTATAATAGACAGATGCCACAGCTATTTACTGAAGTTATTCTTTAGAAAGTGTGTCAGTGATGTTAGAACATTAGCCAAGTCATAAGTTTGATGTTATGTGTATTAAAACAAACAGTTGATTCCCTATTAGTTAAGAACACAAACCCTGGAGCCAGATTGCTGGGATCAAATCCTGGCTTCATCATTTCTTTATGTAGCATTCTGTTTCTTCATCTGTAAAGGAGAAATAATAACGGTATGTTTCTCATATGAACACTGTGAAGATTAAATAGATTAATACATGCAAAGTGCTTAGAATAGTTTTGGGCACACAGTAAACATTGCACATGCTGGTTATTATTACTATTTTCAATAAATAGTTTTTAACTGCACAGAGACCCATTGTAAATTATTTCCCATTGAGTGTTTAACTTGCATTCATTATGGGAGAAAAAAGAGAAATAAACAACAGTCATCAGATGGTGATACAGTAATACTCCCTTATAACAGATTTTAGATGAAAAGAATGCTTTTTCTTTGCCAACAACGTTTCATCAGCATCAGAATAGCCACATAATCAGGTTCAACCAGACAAAGTAAATGTATTTAACCTTGACTACCCTCTAGGATTAAAAAAAAAAAAACCTGGATGATTTCAGATTTAATAAATGAGGACTTTTCAGTTTTTGTGACTTTTGATAAGAAGCTCAGAGTACTTTACAAATATTCTAATTAACTTTTGACATATTCAGTGAAATAAGTTGCAATCACTGTTTCTTCTTTATAAACATATATCATTTAGAGCAATTTAGCAGGCTGAGACCATAGAAGATTTACAAGTGCAGAAACATCCAGACTGTCATTCAAACGGTTTGCTTAGTCTTTTAATATTTATGATAATGTCCCATGAAGTATGCTTCTATTTGTAAGAATTATTAAAATCTGTGTCTTAAAAATAGTCTATTAAAAAGAAATAAATCTAATTTAACTCCTCTTAAAATAGTACTTTTTGACCAAACAAAAAATAAACATTACAGAACATGGTTTGACAGTGGATGGAACTCAGGAATAAGGAGGAAAGAGGCCATGACTCTGTATTGGTTCTTTTACTAACCAATATGACCCTTGGGTGGCACTTAACTGTCTTTGAAGTCAGGACCTGCATAAGTAATATGAAAAGGTTGGTCTAGAGAGTAGAACCTGGGGGTTGAAGGATCCTTAAGTGAAACTCATCCATCCATGAAATTCTCCTTGTAGGTTTCCAGTGGTAGAAAACTCACTATATCCTAAGGTGCTTGAGCCATCTACAGATATTTTTAACTGTTAAAAAGGTTATTCCTTAGCCACATTCTGGGTCTTCCTATTTATCTAAGCTTCCCAGCTTGTCAAACAGTCTATAATTTCAAATGTAGAATACAAGGATCCTCACAACAGCAAACTTTCTAAATGATGAAAGAGAACTTTAAATGAAAGCAGAAGGGTGTTATTCTCTGTCCCATTATGTTTACCATTATTAGACTGGAGCAAAACTAGTAGGAGGGGTTCAAAGAAATTTAGAATGTTTCCTATGCCTTCAACTTGAGCAAGTCCCCCAAGTGATCATTTTCTTAGAAAAAGTTCTGCTGTTCAATGGTTCAAATTCCATGCCTGCTAGATTTCTCTTCCAGCACCTCAGGGAGTTCAAGCCAAGAACAATCTTCTACTCCAAATAGGAAGAAGTAAGTGTGGTTGAATTAAATCCATGACCTTCAGCTCCACAGAGCAGTGCTAGTTAAAGTGTGGTGTGACAAACGTGTTGACTCAGGGGACATTTTGTTACTAAGCTGTGATGAGATAAAAGAAATTGAGAGTAAGACTTTAGAAGTTCTGTAGCTCTTGGATATTGTGATGGCACCAAGAACATGATTAATGAGGGACTTTCATGGTGGCGCAGTGGTTAACAATCCGCCTGCTAATGCAGGGGACATGGGTTTGATCCCTGGTCCGGGAAGATCCCACATGCTGCAGAGCAACTAAACCCGTGTGCCACAACTACTGAGCCTGCGCTCTAGAGCCTATGAGCCACAACTACTGAAGTCCTCATGAGCTAGGGCCCACATGCCACAACTACAGAGCCCAAGTACTGCAACTACTGAAGCCTACGCACCTAGAGCCTGTGCTCCACAACAAGAGAAGCCACCGCAATGAGAAGCCCGCACACTACAATGAAGAGTAGCCCCCGCTTACCACAACTAGAGAAAGCCCATGTGCAGCAACGAAGACCCAACACAGCCAAAAATACAATAATATAAAAATTTTTTTAAAAAAGAACATGATTAATGGATACTGTTCCAAGAATGTAGACCACTTTGAGGGCTGTCAAGTGCCAACATGGTGAGCCACATCTGGTATGAGTGCATACTAATCCCACTTGGTAGGACCACAGATAGGTCTGCCATGGAATGAAAAAATAGACAGTCCTTCACTGCAGATAATTTTTGAACCACACCTGATTAGGCTCAATAACAGATGTGAAGGTTTTGAGTTGAATCTTATCATCCTTTTCCACATCCTACAATTCCTGGATTCCTAAAAGGACTCCTCCCACTTTATTTCCCATAAATGAACTGATCATTTACTTTGTTTTGTCCTCAACTCCCATAGACCAAAAAATCCAGTTTTCTAACTATTTACAATATTCATTTTTAATAAAATTTAAATACAGTGGGAAAAAAAATAGATGCTTCATGGATTTTTTTATATAGAAGCTAACTCCTAGTTGGATTAACATGATACCAAATAGCAAACAACCTCAGGGCATAATATGAGTTCATGAATATAAGCTATATTGTCACAGGTAGATCAAATAAGACTAAGATCATTCTCAGAAGAATTTTGGCAAGATTGACATCCACCTACCCAAAATCATCATGGTACAGTGGAAAGAGCATTGAATTAGATGTCAGGGGTCCGGGGGTCCAGTATTAGCTCTGATACTAACCAGTTTTGTGATTTTCATGAAGCCTCCAAATCTTCTGTACCAAAATTTCCCCCTCTGTGAAAACAGCATGAATGAGCCAATTTCTAAAGTTTCTGTCAACTGTAAAATTTCTTAATTCTAAGAAAATTATTTTCCCTTAAGGTAGTTTCCTGGTGGAAGAATAATTTTCCCAGCAGTGCGTTTACTGCCAAAAAACAGACTGACCTCCCTGCACTTGTACAAGTAGCTCTTTATTATAAATTTAGCATTAACAGACTCTTCCAGGCTAAAATTACCCAACAAGTGAGACATTGAACCCTACCTCAAAAACATACCTTTTTCATGGAGACGTGAACCTCAACTTTCAGATATCTGTGGGGGTAAGGAGTAATTCACAGGGGCCTAATCATGACAAAATTGTTTCCATAAAATACCAGTGTCTATAAGGTACTGTATATTGAATTGCTATTTGTCTCACGAGAGTTTTCTCAAGGGGTTCTTCAAATGCCTAACAATCCAAAATAAAGCCATCTGTTCTCCCTTAACTCATAAAGCCTACAGCATTAACCCAGGTCTTAAATAGAGTTAGGAACTGAGTGAGCCTTCAGGAACACTTGAACATGAATAACCACACTATAGTTGATTCCACAGGTATTCCATTCATTGCTGTGTCCCCAAATCATGTTTTAAACTTCCTTGCACTCCTGAGATGATAAACTCTGTGCCTGCCAAGGAAACTCGTGTGTGTGTGTGTGTGTGTGTGTGTGTGTGTACGTGTGTACCATATACAACGTGAGAGCTGGAGTAGCTTGGAATTATCAGTAATTCTCATAATGTCTTCCATCTTCCAAATAAATGGAGGGGAGTGTTGATGCAAATGAAGACAAATACAGAAAAAAATTGGAACAATATGGAAATTACAGAATAAAATGTAAACTATTTACAGATCACTATTCAAAAGAATAGAAAATTTATACCTAAGCAATATGAAAACTTAGGCAGTATATTTTAACAAAGAAAGTAAGATAATGAGATAGTGGAAGGTATAGATGCATAAGTAATATATATCATATATATGGCTTATTACTGAATCAAAAAGTTGAAGAATAAAGGAAAAGACAAAATCATGAACACTTTTAAATGAAAATTCAATCCTCATTATCTAAAATATAATTGAAATTTAAAATTGAATGTATATATAAAAAGGCTTATAAAAATACAGTAGGAAGAGTTTTCTGATCTGAATTTTAATCTGAAAAGAGCATTTGCACTCTAAGTTTTCTAGAAAAGATAAGAGTAATTCGCAGTTCTTTCATAAATAAAGCAGAGAAGGTATGTGATTTATCCCAAGGCTGTCCCCTGCAAAGGAATGTTGGATCAGGTATTGAAACTTACATAGCAGAAAAAAGCAAAACAATGCCTACTGAAGTTAAGTCGTTGAAGGCAATGGAATAAATGAGTAGAGTCCTGGGGTGATCTAGTCACCCCTTGGCCTAGTGGGCCTTGAGGACTTGTTCATAAGTGGCCAGAGTTCATTAGGCAAATGTTGTCATTGATACTAATCTTCTTTCTTCCCTATTGAAATCAGCCAAAGGATCTTGAGGCAATGTCTTACATCAGTTGAGTAAGATCTCTTTTTCCTCTATAGCTGCCTCAGTGCCTCCAAAGGTTTTCCTGTAGTGAATTGGGCTCCTTTCAACTACCAAACTGAAGTCCCAGGATCATCAATATCGGTTTCCTATCTAAAGAGAAATAATCCTCCCTATGCTATTTGAACCCCAGGGATTTTGAATAGCTTTAGGACATATTTTCTCACCACTCTCTGCTGGTGGGTGTGCTTTCTTTCCCTGCAGAAATCGAAGATATCCACCTACGAGAAGATGTGGGCTTTTATGAGTAGCAGGCAGCAGACTGCCCTGGTCAAAAACAGTGATGAGGGCATCCAACGAGTGCTCACCACTGACTATGCCTTGCTGATGGAGTCCACCAACATTGAGTATGTGATGCAGAGAAACTGCAACCTCACTCAGATCGGGGGCCTCATTGACTCCAAAGGTTATGGAGTGGGAACACCTATAGGTAAGAGAGGCAAGGCAGTAGCAAAGACTGAGATGGGCAATGTCAGTTACAAAGTATAGAAAGGAACGGGCTCAGAGATATCTACTCTACATTCTGAGAAAGTCTACAATGCCTTCAGTGGACTAATAAATAAGGGAAATGCCGGCACAGATCATAGGCATGCTCTGAATTGAAGATTCCAAGATATTTAACCTAATAAACTTTTAACTCATTGTTTCTTTCAAGTTCTACCATTGCATATACATTTGAGTACATAGATTTTATTATTTTACCCCAAATATTGTTAAAAGAATATCTTCCTAACTAACACTCTTCTCATTATTTTCTTCAGTTCCTATATATCCCTGTATAGTTTTTTCTATCTTAAATTATATTAGAATACAACAAAATTAACTGTACATATAGATGACAAAGTTAAAGAGCTAGGGTTCCATGTAAATAGATAGAAAAGCAAAGCTATATCTGTCAAAAGAAAAAGGATAAAGATTAGATTATAATTTGCTCAGGCAACATGTCAGATTCAATCATTAATAAATATCTAAAATCTCCAAATATTCCTAGTCCTTGATTTTGTACCACTGCTCAATCTAAGGATATTATTACCTTGTAGGCATACAGACCCACACAGCTAGGTCTTCTTGCATGTCTGGAATATAGAACTATATTCTGTATTCAAGCGACAATGACCTCCCTATAGAAAACTCTCTATTTCCCTTACTACAGAAACTGTATTGTATAAGGTTCTGATATGGTAGCAATCTGCTCTTCTCAAGTGAGTCATCAGTAATTTTTTGATAAGCATTCCCAAGGGGAGGAATTGGAGGCCATCTTAGACCACTGGGTTAGTCCAATAAGAAATACTAGTTACAGTTAAATCAGATAATTAAGGACCCAAGGTATATTATTATTTTCACCTTTTGAAAGGGATTATCCGGTTCCCTCAACACTAGACAGGGATCGCAAACTCAAACGCTTACAGAAGCCAAGGAGGTATAATTGAATAAAGCTTGTTGGTTTGAAGAAGCAGTAGGGAATGGTAGCAAGTATGGAGAATTAGAGACAACATATTCATCTAAAGGGGGCAGCTGCCTTTCAGGTCATTAGCTGTGGGAATTTGAGCCCAACATTATTAGATCTTCTATTTTTCATGAAAAAAAATCAGATTTTAGGTGAATATTCCTGATGGCTTAATATGGCAATAAATTTATTTTTTTAAAAAAGATTATGTAGCCCATATTCAACTTTTGATCAATACTAATTTGATTAACCAGATAAAGAAGGCAACTCTCTCCACCTTTGAACATGAATACATAACCAATTTGACTCCATGCAATCTATCTGATGCTAGAAATATATGCTATAAAGAGATTAACTTACATCAATGGGGTAAGATCTCCTTTTCCTCTAAATAAGTTGTTATGTATGTCCTCTAAATAAATCTTCAGAATGATTGGGCTAGGGAACCTATAACCACCTTCTTGCCCCTTTATTTCCAATAACTTTTCCTGATGAAAATGCCAGTATTTCAAGTGAAGTGTACATTTTTTTCTCAAGTGGTAAGCTCTCCTAAAACTAAGTCGGTGTGCTCTGCAGAGGACTCAGTGGGATTGTTAGACACTAACTAAAAGGATACTATGCTTTTTTTTGATTTGAGAAACAATGTCTATCTCCCTAATCGGGCTTTATCACCTCATTTTATTTTTTTATTTTATTTTTTTATAACCCTCCTTCCATCACTTCACAATAACTCACAAGCAACAGCCCTTTTTTTTTTTTTTTTTTAAGACTGGAGAAAGAAGCTAGACGTGTTATTTTTTATATCCCATCACTGCTGATTTTAGTTAAATGGACCATGAGTCAGACAAGAACACCAGGATTGGGTGCCTTTGCCTGAATCTTTTCAAAGTCAAGACCTTATGATTGATTGTAATATATTCTGCATCTTCTTAGAAAAGCAACTACAGTTTCTTAACGGAACCATCTTTAGATTAAATTATAAAGTTGAAAACTGCACTTTTACCATTCCATCCTCAGCTCCATCTCCACCACCTTTTAATTCCCCTCTTTGCCCACCAAATTTCCAGTCTGGTAGTAATGATAGAAAATAACAATGTGTATCACTTCTTCTGAGAATATTTACACTATAATATGAGACTTTTAATAGGCATTTCTTCTACTGAATGAAATACAACTCTTAAGTTAAAATATTGGAATATTGGTGAGGAATGGGGAAGCAGCAAGGGGTCCTTTCTGAAACACTCCTAAATTAATGCAGCACTTTAAAAATAACTCTGCCTCCATGTGAATGAGGCTGACCCTGTGATGAGTATCACTATATTTTATATAATATGATATAAAGAGATTTGAATATTCCAGTTCAGTCTACATTTTGCCAACCTCATGCATTCTCTGACATACAAATTCCAAAGTTGAAGAGTTTTCCCCCTCCCTAGATGAAAAGAAATACACTCTAGGAATTTTTCATAGTGGTTATAAACCTGTCATCCTTTTAAAACTAAAACAATGAAGGAATAATTGGAACAGATGGCAGACCTCAGAGAGAATACATCCATTGGGAATACAGCTGTTGGATAAATTTGTGAGATGTTTCTTCTATGATGAAATGACTCTTTAAGAAAGATCAGCTGCTATTCAGGAAGATCCGTGCGTATACATATGTATTTTTTTCAAGTGACTTGTAATAAATCACTTCCAATGTCATTCAGTCCATTTAAGCAACAACAACAACAAAAACTGAAGCTAAAATATATTCAGATATAAAAAATTCTCCACATACTTCTGGTCTTGCCCTGACTCCCTTAAGGCTTAAAATTCCTTCTCACAGTCAAAGATTGGCAAAGTTGCTCAGTCACAACACAAAATCGAAGACTGTTTCTTAGAGACTCTCAGGACAGAAGCTCTGGAAATGTGCTTCCTGAGGGATTTAAAATAAAACTTGAAGAGAACGAGAGCAGTTAAGGCTTAAACAGGTTACCAGGAGGCTGGAAATTACCTTCCTTAGAGACCCATCTTAAACAGAGATCCAATCCCCATCTGCCTGAAATATTTTAGGTATTGTGCAGCCTGAAGGCAAAAGGAAAGCATCAGTCAGCATTTACTGAGTACCCACTCAGTAAATAGCAGTGTATACTGCTATGATTACTGCTGCAATTGTTACCCTATGGATCATTCTCACACTCTTCAAAGCACTTTCATGTACATTAAAGCAAAGCTCTCTTGATTCACTTAATTGTTCACATACTATTGTTAATGGTGCTAATTTTGACACTAACCATTATTCTGGAGTTGTTTAAGCAAGCAGCCAATATCTTTTAATTTGGCTTTCAAGAGCCATTTTCTCACCAAAAATCCATACTTTTAATTGATAAGCCACAATCTAACTCCAAAACATTTTGCTCTTCTTTAACACTTGATCTTGAGGGACTGACAATGACTTTAGGAAGCCTTGGGAGGAATGGGAAAAATGACAAATGTCACAATATTAATCTTCTGCTTTTCTAACCATGCCCTAGAACATAAGGTATACGGGGGAGAGGGGAGATGACATGGGGGTGAAGGGAGAAACTTTAATGAAAATAACACTAAGAGAGAAGTTAGGAGAATTGAGTTAAATTCTTGGCTCTACCAGCAACTATTACTTTCACCCATATCTTCACATCCTCAATTTCTTCAATTCTAAAAATAAGTAGACTGGGACTATATGGTTCCTAAGATCTCTTCTGGTTCTAAGATGCCACATTTTTCTATTTGCTACTTTTTTTGCATTTTTCTATTTCCACCAAGAAGAACGTTAAAGTTTACAAACAGAAAGAGCTAGAATGTACTACTTTCCTACTAAGTAGAAGAAACGCTTACAAAAATCCTTAGCGTCCAAGGAGAAATTAGGTAAAGAAATTTTACCATCTTTTTTTTTTTTTAAATCTCTCCCTTTGCTTTAATTAACATAGGAATCCAGTGTTGCACAAGCTGTGGCTGCAGGACCATGTTGATGCTCTCTAGCCCTAACATAATTAAAAGTTCAATGGCATTACTAGAAAATAGAGTATAAATAATGTCAATAAAGTGCTTGCAAATTTTCTAAACCTAGCTGAATGTTCTTTAAATTATTCAAAACCTACTCATAAGAGTATCCTAATAGGTGTATTAGTCAGTATGGACTAATTACTATAACCAACATCTGCAAATTTTTAGTGGCCAACACAATACATATTTATTTCTTGAACTTGTCATGGTCCAACAGTGGGTTGAAAGAGAGACTCTGCTTCATGCAGTCATCCTGGGACCCAATCCCTTTCTAACTGGTGGTTCCACTATCCCTAGTGACTTAAAATCCTTTCCTCCATGCTGAGTATTTGAGGAAAGAGAGGGAAAGAGTAGAGGATCATGTTGGGAGGATTTATGAGACAGGACTGGAAATAGTCATACATTGCTTTAGCTCCCAATGGCTAGCAATCGGTCAATCACCACAATGAATTGTAAAGAAGACTAGGAAATGTCTAGCTACTCCCATAGGAAGAAGAAGAAATGGTACTGGTGATCATTTAGCCAGGCTGTCACAATATTAGACATCCAAAAGCCTAGAAAAAGTGGAATCTAAACAATGAAATTCCCTAATGTGGGAAAAGATTCAAAACTCACCAGAAGCAGCGGGATGTCATGGAATTCCCAGCTCAGTTTTTCCTTGTTTAAAAGGAACAGACAGTTTGGGTAAGAGTTAATCTCAACATGTCAGCTTTTTACTGTCCAATTATTTAGATCCTTCAAAATATAGTATTGCCCTTTGCTAGTCAACTTATGGATTGGGGTTTTCCAACAGCCATAATGTAGTTACCTCTAAGACAATAATCCTTCTTCACACCTTCAGCCTTTTGGTGACCAATATCCAAATGACCTCACTTACAGGCTCTCCTTACCGGGATAAAATTACTATTGCTATTCTTCAATTACAAGAAGAGGGGAAACTGCATATGATGAAAGAGAAATGGTGGCGGGGAAATGGCTGCCCCGAGGAAGACAACAAAGAGGCCAGTGCTCTGGGAGTAGAAAATATTGGGGGTATCTTCATTGTTCTGGCTGCTGGACTGGTCCTTTCTGTATTTGTAGCCATTGGAGAATTTATATACAAATCACGGAAAAACAACGATATTGAGCAGGTGAGTCATCTATTTCTAGGACCGGGTGGTTTTTGGTTTGTGTTATCTGTCTTAAGTTTGGGGGTTTAAAGGATGCTTGCCCTTTGCTTGTAACAGTCTATTGAACTAGATGCCCAGAAGGGCCATTTTTGAGTTAGAGCTAAGAGCTATTGAATCCCTGCCAGGTGCTGCTGGCACTGTAGCCCCATCATTTATTAATGAGAAGAAGGAAGTACCTTATACACTAAATTCAATTATCACTATTTGGAATGACAGTGCAAAAATTCCAAACTCAGATAATTTCTTTAACAGTTATTTACTCTTAAGATAGAAACCCTAGATAGAACAAGGAAGAAGTAAATCCAAAATTGGAAAATATATAAAAAGATCTTTGAGAGAAATGTTACATCTCCTAAGTGTAGGTATTGAGCACATGTACTAATGCAAAGCAATTTATATAAAGATATAAATGTAATATTTTGAAACTGAGCATTTACCTCTATCAAAGTACGTTTTGTAAAAGAATAATTCACAAAAAAAATTTGCTATAAAAATGATTAACAGTACAGAATGACGATAAAATATATTAAAGAATCTATTTTTCCAAATTTTAGCATTATGGTTGATTTCAACAGTCAACCATTTTTTGCCTGTTACTTTTAATTTTGATGAAAATCACATCAAGAGCTTACACTATTCTGAATAAGATGACGGTTATTAAAGATAATTCCTTCATAAGCGTATGAGAATAAACAAAACACAAAGCTCATGCCCATTGTAGAGTATTTGGTTACCCAATCAATTTAAAGTATTGTTAGAATTTTGAAACTACGAACGATTAATAACAGGCCTAGTTTAATGCTCAGCTATCAATGTCTTAAAATTCTTAATAATTTTAGAACAAGGGGCTCTACATTTCCATTTTGTTCTGGACCCCACAAATAATGTAGCCAGTTTTGATTAATAATCTCATACGAGTCCCACTTCCTTTAAGTGGAAACTCTCCTTAAGTTCCCAGAGATGGGGATGATTGATTATAACCTGTTTTCATCCAGAAAATTTTCCCAAAATTACAAGGCAATTGTCAGAACATGAAGCACCATTTTCAGAGACCTTGTTAGAGAAAACTGTCTAATTAAAAGGGAGAATCGACTGATCTGCTTTAACTTTCGATTTGCTCTTGAGTGTCTTGTTTTATGCAAATAATTTGAAAACTAAAAGCTTGTATATGTTATGCTTTAATGTGCTTCTCATAATTGTCAGCTTCATTTGATTTAAACTTTCATTTAAACGCCCATTTTTGCTTCTGATTTATTCATTTTTCTATATTTTTCTCATTTCTTTTGCATGCAAGGCTTTTTGTTTCTTTTATGGACTGCAGTGTAAGCAAACCCATCCAACCAACTCCACTTCTGGAACCACTTTATCTACGGATTTAGAATGTGGCAAATTAATTCGAGAGGAGAGAGGGATTCGGACACAGTCCTCAATTCACACTGTGTAATCATTAAAAAAAAAAAAAAGTTGTGCCAAGTAGAAACTGCTTCTGCTAATTGGTGGTGTTGATGATGTCTGTATCTACTAAGCATAAATAGCCATAATCCCTATCCTTGTTTTAAGATAGCAAAACTCATGTACTCTGAACATTGAATTCAATGCACTGGAGACACATGTGCATTTTATATTGAAACAGCAGCATATTAGGGGTATACAGACTCCAAGATATGTGTGTTTACAGGAATTGGCTATACCATCAAGAGAATGGTTATCTTAGTTGTATTTTCATGTATTAAAAATAAGCAACTCTTGCCTCATGCAAAAGTAGATTCAGACTTTCAACAGTGCAAAGCGTGAAAACAAAATGATATTTTGAGGAATTATTTTCATCTTTGTGAACCTTTTTTTCTCCTCTTTCCTTTTCCCTGTACCATACACTCTGTAGATCCACACTTTCCAAGTACCCAAAGCCCCATCTTTTCATAATAACTCCTTAACAATGTTAATTTTTAATTCAAATTGTCTCTATTTGAAATGTACTATTTACACAGAGACTCCAAGAAGTCTTAGATTTTAAAGATTCAAAAAAGTGACCCAGAAAATGAAAACTAAACTTGAAACCTCTGGTGTCATGAAAGAAGAGCATTAGCTAAGGTGAACATCACTCAGGAAGACACAACATAGTCAAAAATGATCCCTGCATAGAAATTCATTACCATCAAGCTCTCAAGTAACATTTACTTGTAGAGCTTAACAATCTTCTGTAGGTTAAGATAGGTAGTATGCTCAGAATCTTTAAGGAACTGTGATTTTTTTTCAAGCTATAGATTATATTTTGCAAGCTCCAAGCACAGTCCTAAGCTAGAAATTAATGCCTAGCCTCTTCTATTTTCCACTCACTTGCCCTCATTCTTTGCACTGAAGAACATCTTTTCACAAGATGTTATTTCATTCCTGTCCTAATAGAGTGGTTGTTTTTGTAGCAATCTTTTCTGAGCCTCGCCACTTTCACACTCATTCCTCTGGATCCTTTGCCATTTTCAATTTATTCCAAGTATACTGGGGAGAAGGACAAGGAGGAGAAAATAAATAGAGGAAAGAATTTCCATACACATTAGTTACGGATCTCTGTAGATTTATTTCCCACCTGCATTCAAAATGCTGTAAATAATTTTCACTCTAACTGAGCTTGTGACATAGAAAGCCAACTACACACTTAACTTGTTGTGACAGGATGTCTGCTGTCCCTCTGAGCTCTTTCCCTCTTCACAGTGAATAGGGGAATTGAAGATGCCTTTCATCTTCCCTCAATATGGGATAAGTTGGTCTTTGTTCTCCTTAATGGGGTTACCTTTTGACATGTGAAGTGTTCCCCAAAAACATATTTCTCAGAAGTAGAGATAGGCCATCTGCGTAATCATGTAGCATTTTGCCTTCTCTTTGTTTAGCTTTAAATGGGTTACAATTTTTGAATCACGAGTCTCTTCAATCAACTCTAGATTTCTCCAGTAAAACATGTTCAGGAGAATTGACTCTTGCCCTGATTGTTTCTCAGTCTTGGTTTCTTCTTTAAATAAATATACTTTTAAGGAAATATCTATAAATTACACTGACATTTATTAGCTGTTATTGGGGTAAAAGCAACATATTGTTTGCCCTAGATCAGAGTTCACATCCTCATAATCAAAAACATCAGATGTTGAAATAAATATTACATAATTCATAATTCATTGATTCTATATATAGAAACCACAAATTACATAAATTTATATTCCCAAGGACTCTTTAATAAATCAAAAATGCTACCCAAAAAGTTCAATGGTGATTGATGAGGTATAGATGATCAGGGTTAATGGTAACAAAACTTGTCTTTCTATAGAGAGTATCCTTTAAAAGTGTCATTCAGAGGTTTGGATAAAATTAATATTTATGTACTACTTTAAACTGTATACTACCTAATTCTGATAGTTACATATTATTTTATGGTTTCAAAGTGTTTTAACATACAGTACAGTAAGTCCCCTACATACGAACCTTCAAGTTGCGAACTTTCAAAGATGCAAACGTGCGTTCTCATGTCCAATCATGTAAGTTAGCTCCCGTATCCGGTGTACATCGTTACATGCGTACATTCTCTACAAGTGGTTGTGCTTTTGTGGACTTTGCTGTACAGTACTGTATAGAGTACAGTAGTATAGTATCTTTATTTCAAGCCCAGTATGTCCGGAAGCAAGCATAAAAGCAGCAGTGATGTAGTTGGTACTACCGTACTTTTCAAGGTACTGTACTGTAAGATTAAAAACGTTTATTTTCTGTGTTTGTTTGTTTTTTATGTATTATTTGTGTGAAAAGTAAACCTATTACAGTACAGTACTATGTAGCCGATTGGATACATAGGCTAACTTTGTTGGACTTATGAACACGATCTTGGAACGGAACTCCTTTGTATGTAGGGGACTTACTGTATTACATTTAATCCTTTCCACAATTTTATTTCAGCTTTACTAACAGTTGACTCTGAAATAGATATCAGAGTCAGTGACCCAGAGTCCTAGACTTAGAATCAAAAGAGAATTTTCTAAATCAGCCAAACTTAGGTTCAGGTTCTAGTGGAGTCACTTGCTGAATGTCTGTAGACAAATAACTGAATTTCTCAGAGCCTTAGTTTTTTAATATGTAATAGGGGGATATAGCTTCTAGGTCATAAGATTGTGTTGAAGGAGTATTTTTCAAACTGGTTTTCATTGGCAAGTGTTACTCAAATAAGATTTTCATGGTGGAGTAACCCATGGAGCACCAGGACAAACGCCCCTTTACTGCATGACATTTCAGTATGTTTAATATGTTAATACATTGAGAATTTTCAACAGGAAGGAAAAATATCCAGTACTTCCCAAACCTGTTAGATCACAGAATCTTTTTTCCTCCAAAGCATCTTGACAGACCAATGTTCTACAGGGAACACTTGTATGATAATGTGTATCTCATCCAGTGATAATGTACAAAACACCTAATACCATGCCTAGCACAGAGCTGCCATTCAATAAACAATAACATTTATTATCGGGGATGGTTTTTTTCTGAAACTTCTCTGAACCTCAATTTCCTCATTTGAAAAATGAAGGTAATATACTGACTTACATTTGCTTTGATAATTAAATAAAATAATATAATGACATAGAAAATTAAATCATTTATAAGAGGGCTGTTAATAAACATTGGTTAACAGATGTTAGTTCCTTATAGAGAAATTAAGCATTGCTCTCTGGTAACATGAGCAATAAATACAATTTATCACACATCTTAAAACAGAGTTGGTTTGGAAAACAGGTTTTTCAATTTAGAGGTTCAAACTATCTCTAAGAGCATTTTTCCTCTCACAAGCATTAAAAATCAACGGCAAGTTCATTGCGCCCAAGAGAAGGACCCAAAATGGCAATCTATGAAGACATAGTGGAAGGTATGAACCTCAACTCTAGAAATTTTAATTTCATTAGTCTGGAGTGGGGGCAGAACAATAGCAGTTTTTAAGGTACCTTGTTGATTCTAGTGTGTAGTAATGACCTAAAGCATACTCTTCTGTGTATAATTGGCACTCAATAAGTTGTTGCTATTTATTGATTGATTCTAGAAGCAGGATCATTAATTTCAAGCAAGATATACAGCATATATTTAGCATTAAATATTTAATAAACCCTCTCTAAGGAGAATTCAAGAAGAATCTGTGAACATCTTTGAGATAGAAATGTCATTATATTCAATTGATAATCTTCCTGTTTAGCTATAAGTGGTAGGCCTACTCAAGATATTCAAGTAGGTAGTTTTCTGCTCTCTCTCTCTGTGCTTTCTTCCTCCCTTGAGAAATCCGCCATTCATTTCAGACCCTGAGTTTCTTATACTTTCCTCTTTCTCCTTTTATATAATATATGCTCTCAGACAACCAATTCTTGCCATCAAGTAAATGACCACTAAGACCACAGTGACCCCAAGAGGGGCCATTGCATTTTAAGTGAATTTAGAAAAAAAAAGGGTCTTGAACATAAAAGAAAATTTTTCAAACTTTATTTTTTATGTCACTGGTTTTCGGACTTCAGTGTACATCTGAATTACCTGGGGAAATAATTTAAGCTACAGATTTTCGGCTGTAATTCCAGAGGTTCCTCCTCAGTAAGTGTAGTCCAGGAATTGGAATTTTTAACTAAACCTGAAAATGAATTCTTAAAACTAGTTGTGCACATTGGTTTGCATAAAAATTAGCTTAAATATAGCAGTTTTTTTTCTAAAATTAGGTCATTAGGTCAAATTTTAATTTCATTAAAATTATCTTCAATACAGGGGTTTTTTTTAAATAGTTTTTCTTACATGAGTTTTCTCCCAACAATCCTAAATACCATTGTTTTACCGAAAAGTAGTTGGTAAGCATGAGTTTTTATTAAAATTAACTTGAATACAGCAGTGTGACTTCAAATAAGGCAGTAAGTGTGAGTTTTTATTAACACTGGCAGATTATCTGTGGATTATACTCTGAGAAATATTGTTTCAAGTTAGGAAGAGAGCAGAGAGGTATGAAAAGATTGAAAAATACATCAACAACTATGGAGCATGTAATGTTGTCTAATTTGTTTCTTAACAAGGCTGTATAACCTAATGCAATAAGGGAAAAACTAAAGCTTATTTTGTTTTAGACTAAAATTATAAATTGAATTATTTTAAAGTTTTTCCAGCAAAATTAGAACTACCTAAGGAATACATGTTGGATAGAGATTGTGCCCTTAGGAAAATCAACTGGATTATATGATTATAAACCTATCCAAGGAAAATTATTTCTAAATACCTCACTGCATTTGCCTAGCACTATATTATGTTCTATATGAGCCATCTGTGGCATAGCAGAAAAATAAAGGATCCCAATTAGTTTCAAAGCCCATGACCCTTATACTCTAAGGTCTATTTCCTAGTAAGCAATTTAAAAGTAGCCTGAACAGCCTTGAAAAGCAAAAGGAAAGCAAAGCATTCTTACTTCCCATACTATTTTCTGCTCAACTCACTGTGCCAAGTGGCATTATTAATTAACTCTTATTGATAATGAAAAAATTCTGCTCCATGCTGCAGTTTTAACTTGCCTTTAGGAACCATCTCATTATGCTTCTCACAGTTATGGAATTTTATGTCCAGATGCACAAGCATATTAAAATCATTTTTGTTTTCAAAATCCTTTCCACAGAGACTGGTATCATGGAAAATGGGATTCTCCTTTAAATTTTCAAAGAAATTCTATTTGCAAAGAGAAAGGCATTCTTGTGATAGAAAAACCAACATTACAAATGTGTTATGTGGTTTCAGCACCCTGCAGAATCTAAGCTTCGTAGTTGTCAACCCAAACATGGCTAATTGGCCGTACTGCACAGCAATGATTTTCCACATTACAATGTATACATCCAGATACACACAAAAATAATGAGTAAAACCTGAGTGATGTAAAGAAGTTACTGTAGTTCTCCTTAGTGATCAAAATTTTTAATTTTGCTTAGCCAGAATTTTTTGTCTTTTTTCAACTGGAGGGTTCAGACTTAAAATATTAAAATATTCCAATTTTCCAACTTCAAAAACGAATGTTCTCCTGATCACTTAGTCTTTACCAAACATAAGAACTAAAAAACTACTGTCTATAGATAGCCTGCTCTCATTTGGTATTTATCTTTCCTCACGGTCACTTGGCACATTATCAAATATCCAAGTGTCCTTGGCTTTATTTCTTCTGTAGTCTGATTAACTTATTTAGCAAGTGATTTGGAAAAGTCTCTCTAATCAGGTTATTTCTGTAATTGTGCAAAGAGGCTTTTCTTTGCCTGGAAACCCAAACATTCATTAATTAACAGAGAGGCCAGAAAGCAATTAACATCCATTTAGAAATAACTTTTCAAATGTACAAGTTGGCACCACCATGTAAACCAAACTCTGAAAGATGTTTGTGGCCCAATGGAAAGGTGACTTGGGAATCACAAGCCAAGAATCCAAGTCTCTGTACTGCTGTCGAATGGCTATGTGTCTTTAGGCAAGTCGTTGTACTTCCCTCATCCTCAGTTCTGTCATCTGTGGAAAGAGGGTGTTGCAGTTAAAATTCTCTTTCAACCACAGTATTTTTTAATTCTAGTAGAAAGTGGGAAGGAATTAAAATGTAGAAGCAGTGAAAAAAAAACTTGGAGAATTTATGTGTATTTATATATATATATATACACACACACACAAGTATATATGTATATACATTAACATATTTGTATATATATATATTATATATATATATATATTTATTACGATTGTGTGGTTATGTTGAACACATTAAATTCTTATGGTAATAAACAGAATTACTTTGCCCTGACAATACTTAGGATAGAATGCCTGGCTCTGGATATAGAGAAAAACAGCTATCGTGGCATCAAAGACTGAGAGGGTTCCCATCCAATAAATCATAAGCAAATCATTACAAACACAGGGAAGATTTCCGAAGTAGAATAATTTTTGACTTTGGTGAGCCTATAGACTAGGTATAAAAAAAGGGGGGGGATAAATTTAGGGAGCTATTCGAAGCTATGAAACCAATTACTCAATCACAATTCCACAAAGAGGGAGATCAATGGGGCTGGAGTGCTCTGGAAAGTCTCTATTCTGTAAGTGGGACTTAAATAATTCTGCTAAAGAGAGACAAAGGGAAACAAAGGAAAAGGATGATGTGCTTTTATTTTCCATTGATTTTACCCCTACCTTCCTCCACCATCAAGCATCAAGGTTTTTATATGCATTGCTTCCAAGCTAGAGATGACTCAAACTCCTAGCTTTTCAGTTATAAGTGGATTTTACAAACTTGTAGCACAGACAAAAATCTTAAAAACCATGGCTTTCAATCTCAACAGCTAAGTGTTTTGTTAAATAAGTTAGTTGTTTTAATTCAAAAAGTTTATCTCTAATTAGCAAAAGCTAAAACCCAGAGGGTCAAGGTTGAGGAAATATACATAATAATGTTCTCCTACCTCTTTTTCCAATCTCTGAACCGTTTTTGACCACTAGGAAAGAAAGAAAATATTAAAGGGAAATCATTAAGCTTAGATGCTACCCGAATCCCTGAGAAGGCCTAATGACCATCCCTGAGCCAAGTCCTAACTTCAAGGGACAGGAAAATAGAAACCTCAGAAAATTTCAGGGCAGATCCTGAACAGAAAGTGCCTTTGTTGTGTTCACAGTTTGTAACCCAATAGATGGCAAGACTGGTAGAGATATCATACATCCAACTGTCTCCTAAATGGTAGAATATCAATGTCCAGGCAGTGATCCTTTGAACAGCTTCATAGAGTCCTGCTTAACCTCAGAGCATTCCAGGGAAAGCATCTAAAAATTCATGGCCTTTCCCAACAAAGAGCTTTGTGGAAGGGCTGAGAGAACCAGTGGATTGGAAGACTTGAGGCTGGAAGGGAAACGATTCAATGTGTAGACCTGACATGGAGACCATGGTGAGACCACAAGCATCTCAGAGGATGCAGCAGAGATAGAGAGCAGCATCCGTGGCCTGGCAGGATGTCACACCCAAGGGGGAATCAAAAGGATAGAGGGTAACCATGGACCACCTGCTCCCACTATCACCAGTGCCAAGACCCTCTATCAACCTCTCCTAAGCCCAGACACCTCTGGAAAAGAAAAAAGGAGAAGGGAGATGGGAAGAGGCCTGTATTAACTGGGCCATTAACCAAATGAAAACTTAGTTTTAAACCAAAAGTGAGTTACCTTGAGTTGACAAGATCCACTAGCAGATGGGGACCGATAAGCTACGGTGAATTCTGTTATTTTTTTAATGGCATCACGTAGTTTTTTTGTTTTTTGTTTTTTGTATACCTGGGTTTGTAGCTTGAGAAAAAAGTGTATCCATTACATGTGGGTATAAGCTGGTACCCCAAGGACTCCCTGTGCTATGTCCACGGGTACTATGGGGATCTGAAAACCCACATCAGAGTCAATTTACCTCAAAGGCAGGGCCATTCTCTGCACAACAAGGCATGCAAAGAATTTATTGGAATTTTATTTTTATGGCCCTAACTCAGCCTCTGAGTTGCCAGAAGGACCAGACCCTCTTCTCTGTGAAGTGAGGGAACGCCAGTCCCCATGGTACTAACTCAGGCTATGAGAACAGAGCCTAGTCACGTTCATATGAGACCAAATCCAGAGGAAGCATGCAGGCTCCTAGCTTGCAAGAGGGGCTGATGCAGGCTTAGGAGATGTAAGGAAGCCAAAGAAAAGCTAGAGGGCCGGAGAAGAAAGTTACACTGGCCTCTGGCAATGACTCCAGAGGGGAGAAGACACTGTGGGCACTTTGGTTTGGCATGCAGACCAACATTTCTGCCACTTTTAGGCAAAGAGAGCTGCTTACCCTTGGGTATGTGAGCCCACCTGAAGTTTATCCTCACTGCAGAAACAACTGTCTGTTCTTCAGTCATCAGGCTTGAATGGGATACCCATCTACCCCTTCTGTGCCCTTTCTGGGGCAGCTGCTCTTGAGACTATTCAGAGGCCATGGGAGACAGAAGACAGTTCTCCACTCAAGTGACTGCTTCTTCTGAGAGTCTAGGACAGAGAGTGAGCACAATTTCCCAGTGTTCTTAGGTCCCCTCACCTATCAGGCTATTTTCCTTGTCCCACCTCTTGGGAGTTTAACCTCAGAAGTGGCAAGTGAGGGGACCCTTCTCAGGTATTCCTCAGCACCTAGAATGCGTCATCACGTGGTTGGACGTTTCTCCTTGAAAGCAGACACTGAACAGTCCTATCTTCACCACTATGCCCAGTCCTATATGCTGGATCCTGAAGGCTCTAAGGCAAATTTACAATTCAAAGCACCATCTTTTTTCTTCTTTCAAACACCTGGCTGTTGTAATTAATTGCTTCAAAGGCGGCAATAGCTTACATAGGTCTATACAAGTTTATTTAAGAACTCAAAGCTGCAAATTTACCTCTTTTTTTTTTTTCTATGTCATCCTACTCTGAGGGCAATGCATATTAAAGCTCTTGTTGCAACTGTAAAAGTCGAAAAAAGAGTTGAGATTCAGAAGAATTGGAAAAAGTACATAGATCAATATCAAAATGTTCTGCCTCAGTGTTAACTTCATATTTCAAAGTTTTCTATGAAATTATCACTAATGTTAGCAGAGAATAAATTTTCCTATACCCTAAGAGCTTGGGGGTATAGCGCTGGACAACCACCCCAAGTGAAAAATGTAAGAATTCTTTTAAAAATGTGTATACATGTATATATATATATATAGAGAGAGAGAGAGAGAGGGAATAACATTCAACATTATGGTTACATTTAATTTAATGGAAGAAAAAGTTTTCTAAATAAAATCTTTAAATAAAAATGAACCCAAAAAAGATGATCCTTGTGTATCTGGCCCCATCAAGTAACCTTGTGCCCCCCATAGATATATTTTTTGGTTTAAAGACCTCAGATAGGAAAACATGCAAAGAATTAGAAGCTTAAATCTAGAATCTGAGAAAGCTAAAATGTCAGCATCAAGCCTTAAGTGTGGGAACAAAAATGAAATAGGGAAGAAAAGAGGTGAAAGGACATAAAGACGGTGAAAACATGGCATTAAAAGGAGCTAGGAAAAGTGAGTTAGGGATGTCTACACGCTATAGCCAAAGGAAGGGAAGACAGGACTGTAGGGAGTGGTTACCAATGAAGAGCCAGTTTAAAGCATCAGCAGGGAAATGGTTTGTGAAAGGAATGGGTGCTGGGTCACAGGTGAGGATAAGGGCAGGAAGCACACTTTGACATTTCTGTTCAGTGTCGAAATTTCCTCCACCTGAGATTTTTAGCACAGACTTAGGAGATGAGAATCAGCTTCCTCATTAGCTACTGGGCACAATTCACCATAACCACTATTCTGAAAGCTAATATGGTGACTAACTCTCAACCTCACAGATCCATTTTTTAAAAATCCTAAGGATGGTTACATGAAAGATGACCAGGGATTCTAAACAGACCCAGAAAATTGGTAAAACCGGAGTAAATGATACCTAAATTCTGAGTTCTGGAACACGAGAACTGAACACAAAGATGGTTCCTGTATAATTACTCCAAGACTCCCCCTCCCTATTCCTTCCTGTAATTAATGCGGGATGATTAAAGTCTGGTCTCTGTTCTTAGATTATCAATTATCCTGTGAAGAAGTAAAACACTTGTGCACATAGGTGACCAGACTGTCCAAAGCCTTCAAGTAGCAAACATACGAGTAGGATTCTTCTGTCGTGTTCCTTAAAAAAACTTCCTGACTCTAGGCCCAAAGCATGTTGAACATTCTAGGTTTACACCACATTAGACCTCAGAGTTTAAAAGTATTAAGGATGTGAATGCTTAGTCCTTCTTGTTAAAAAAAATTCATTGAGACATTGTCTCGGCACAGCTACGGCAATAATTTGACAAAACCAAGGAAATAATAGTAATAGTAGTAATAACCTCATTATTTCTCAGCAACCTATCCGCTCTATATTTACTGATATTCTATATTTACAAAAGACTTCAAATCACAGCCTGCCTTTAAGTTAAAGCAGATCTATACATAAAATGAAAGATTTTTACACCTATAAAATGATGTTAATGTTATCTATATCCTTCTTTTCTTCTAAGCATAAGGTGAAAATTTACTAGACAATGTCACAGATCACTTCAAATGTCTTTGAATAAGGAGCCTAATAAATTAAAGGGAGAAAACTATAAAAAAATGTAAAATCTGTATTATATTCTTGGCTAGATCAGACCTTCTAAAACATAATTTGTCAGAAAAACCCTTAAAACTACGTATTCAAAGTAGTTCTCCTAAATGTACCAATGAATGAAAGCACTGAATGCATAAATGTTAAATATACAACAAGAATCCATCTGATACTCACATCTTGATGCCAAGTTTGCAACCAGTATGAAAGCTTAGCCTTGGTTCTTTCAATATTGTAAACTACAATCAAATTCTAGCACACAACTTTTCCTACAACATAAAAAAATCATTCTCTACCCTAGACTTTTTTTTTTCCCTAAGGCAGTTTATTTTAAGTACAAAACAAGAAGAACTTGATTAACTCCTCCCAACTCTTCCAGGGCAGTATTTGCAATAAAAGGATAAAGGTGCCAGGAGAGGAGAATAATTTATGTTCAGGTTCACTCTAGTACCAAGAAATCAAATATTTGGGGTTAATCCAAAGGAGATGTCATGCAGTCAGCAATTATAAAGAGAAACAAGCCAAAGAGGGATGTAAAGCAAGGCAGGAGAAAGGAAAGAAAGGGGGGCTCATGAGGGACACACCACAGGCACTGAAGAAGTGGAGAAGAGGGATGACATTCTGCAGAATAAAGAAGCAGGTCCTTCTCCTTTTAAAGGCAAGAGAGCTACAGTGCTAGTTGAAGTTTCAGCCACAGTCTCTAATAGACTAACTTCTATTTCTCCGTTTCCTTTCTTCTATGAGAGAAGTCACACACACACACACACACACACACACACACACACACACACCTCACTTTATCTTTGCATAGTGCCAGGAACAGCAAAACTGGCAGTCACATTGTTTACTACTGTAAATTCATTTATAAGTGAATTTTCCTATCAAACTTATCATCATGGGGATTCATTGTAAATGGGCCCATATGCACAAAGATGATAATACTTTTAAATGGCAAGGAACTGCAGTTAGTTTCCATTCCCTTCTTATACATGAGCACCTATCATGGGCAAGATACAAGCTGTCATAAAGTCTATTATTACATAAACACCAAAACATGTTATGGGCTGGGTAAAACAAATAATAATAGGCACTGAAAATTCTATGCTTTAATGTATAGAACCTACTTGAACTAAACATAGAACCTACTTGTATGTATAGAGGGAGAACCTACTTGAACTAAACACTGTATAGAACCTACTTGAACTAAAACACTGGTATAAAACCTACTTAAATAGAACCTACTTGAACTAAAACACTGGTATAAAACCTACTTAAATAGAACCTACTTGAACTAAAACACTGGTATAAAAAGTTCAAAGGAATTGGTGCAGAGAAGGGCATGTAAAGGTTAAAATTAAAGAAGCATCAAATTGTCACTGTTTTTCTGCTTCACTAAAAAAAGTAGATGATGATAGATAGATAGATAGATGATAGATAGATAGATAGATAGATAGATAGATAGATGATAGATAGATAGATCAGTTAGTGTTGTAGACTTAAAATATTTCTAGTGATGTATAACATTTTATTTTAAAGAAAGAGGTACTTATTATGTGCCAGGTATTATGCTAAGTGTTTTATGTATGTCAACTTAATGATTCTCATAATAGCTCTATGAAAAGGACTCTACTACTGTTTCCATTTTACAGATAAGAAAACTTGAGTCAAAGAGAAAATAAACACCTTGTTCAGTGTAACACTGCTACTAAGCAGCATAGCTGAAACTTCAACTCCAGCATTTTGACACCAGGAGCCAACTCATAACTATAATTCATGGTTATATACATAGATCCACTAAAAATATGAATTCCATCCACCAGAGAAAAATGGGAGGATCTAGGATCCAAGCTACCAGGGGATTTTAGAGTCTGCAAAGCACTGGAGGATACTGCTGCAGTATCCTACCCCTAGTTTCCCTGCCTCTCGAGCAAAGCAGCTAGGTGGACATCATTATGCTTGATACTTTCTAATGAAGGAGTTTAGAAATTTAAACCTTCATGCTTTAAATATAATTTTTCTGTGGCTGTATGAACATGAAGGGGTTCATGAAAACCAAGTCCAGAAGTGAAAGTTGTGGAAAGCAACTATAATTTTGATCCTAGTTCAGAAGCTCAATCTTTATATGTTATATGTATTTTTAGTTCTTAGATTACAATAGGCAAATTGATTAATGAATATGAGCCCCTCCCATGCCACTCTGTGCTGAAAGATGACCTTCACAGTTTCATTTCCTGTGGATATGAGAGTGTGTGGCTTACTCAAGTTCATGGCTGGTAGGGGCCTTAAAGGTCATCTTTCTTTGTGACTACAGCAAAAACTTGGAAGCAGAAAGGTCAGCCCCAATATCTTGCCATTTTCTTTTTGACAGTTGGAGACAAAGTAAGAATCAAAAAGAAATCACAGTTTGTGACCAAAGACAGAGAAACCAGACCACTGATAAAACTATATTTATATTCACTCTCACACAGGCAGCAAGAAATAAATATCCAGGGGTAATCAAAGAAAAAAAAAAAAGAAGAAGTTTGTTGTATTTTAAGGCAATAAAAAATTTGGAGGAGGATTCTGTTTTTAAAGAAAAAACCGATACATATGGTCAAGATAAGATCTATGACTGCCCCTTTACCCAAAATAGGTTAAGGAAGGATTTCAAGTTGTGTTGTGAAACTGGTTGTGTCTTCCACATGAGTCACATCTAGAGACCCATTTTTGTTGTTTCAGTGCAAAACAAAGTGAAGAGTCTAAAATCAAACATTTGAGAGTTCAAATAAAACAAAAAGATTATAATTTCTTAACATATTTTATGGGGAAAGAGTCCACAGAAAGCACTTTATAATAATTTAATAAAAAGAATTAATGATGGTGTAGCAGATTTCAAGTGAAAGCAATTAAGTTTGGGGAGTCACACAGGCTGAGTTCAAATGCAAGCTCTTTATCTTATGAGCCATATTTCTTGGGCAATTTACCTAAATCTCTGATAGTAAATTTCCCCATCTATATAATGGACATAATAACTCTTTCTTTATAAGGCTGTTGTGAGTTTTATGTGTAACAGCGTATGTAAAATCCTTGACACTCCTTCCTTCCCTCTCTCCCCTCCTTCCTTCCCTCTCTCCCCTCCTTCCACTTTAATGAACTTTCTGAAACCAGAAATGTCCTGTGCAAAAAAACTTTCTTCCATTCAGATAAATTTCTGAACAAATTTTGCAAAACCCCAATACAACACTGTCTACCACAGTGACACTATAAAATATCCATTCCATCTTAGCAGCAACACGAATTTCACATCACATAATGTTACAAAAATTATATTTCATTTGTGACATAATTGCCATAGCATTTTTTGAAGTATAATTCATGGAAAACATTTCTGAATTTTCCTTTGTGTGGCCTGACACCCTCTCAATTCACTGAAGCCACAACTTACCATTTGAAAGAAAATTAACATGCGTGACCTGAATTTTCATTTTTTCATACCATAGGAAAGTGGAAATGAAATTCAAATCCTATAAACACTTAGATGTAAAAGAGACAAGAACTCATATGCAAACAGCTAGGCTTTTTTTAGAGGTGTATGTCTGGTAAGCAGATAATTTATACCTAGAATCTAAATTTGTAAGTCTGGTTTTCAAATCAAGTAGATAAATTAAAAATACTACTTATATCAAATACGTCAGCTCTTTTATAGAACAAAGTGGAGTGTAAATTTTCAAAAAAGCATGTTGCACATTGATACCCAAGGACCACAGAAGACAGTCCTTACTCTGCACACATGGAGCACTAATTTCTTCCTATCAGGCGCTCACATCCTAAAGAAATCATCTGGTGACATGTTATCATTTGGGTTTCAACTATGTCTATTTTGTGAGTTAATGGTAAAGGAATAATGCTTGTACTTCCATAAACTTTACCAAAGCCTTTGGGTTTTTAGAGAAAGTTTTAGGAGCAATCTCATCAAAAACAACACTACTTTGTAGAAATCCCTATACAAGCAGAAATTTGTCACTCAAAGATCTTATCTTGGCTGGAAGAAATGACAGCAAATTATGTCTTATTACACCATTTATATATTGTGCATGTGAGCAGACATAGTGTAATTGTAATAGATATATATGCATATATATGCCATCTGCATATGCATCACATTTTATAATCATAATTCCATTTTTGTTTTGTATTATGCCATCGTCTTTGCTGTGCAGTTCAGTACCATATTATTTTCATTTCAACCACAGCTGCATCATTGCTGCTGCCAGATCTCTCTGTTTTTTTGGAGAAAATATACAATTTAAAATTGTTTTTTTTTTTCTTTTTTTTTATCAGAAAGGAAAGTCATCAAGAATTAGATTTTATTTTAGGAACAAAGTAAGGTTTCATGGGAGAAAAAAACAAAGCCTTGGTGTAGAGAAGGTTTGTTCATTTTCTATAGCATTACTGAAGTGTTCGTATGCCTTGATAATCCTATCAATGTTTGGATCATCTCACTGGGGGAAATGACTTAATTTAACTCTATTTTGGTGTCTCCGCAAAGGTAAGTTGTCTATTTTGAGAGCCTACCTGGGTAGTTTTATGCTACTTCATTTGTGAATAAAACCCCAAAGTTTGCCCAGCTGACTTGTCGAATCAGTTTCCACAAGTAGAAAAGGTGGGGGGGGGGGGGGCAGTGGGTGGAGGAGGAGGTGTGGGAACCGGCTGGGGATTTACCTGTGGCACAGTTGTCTTAGACCAATATCTCATAATCATAAAAACCTAGGCAAGAGACAGATCAACGAACCACGGAGATGATTAAACTGATGCTCTATTATTTCATGTTCTCTAGTGTCTCTCTTTCAATGCCATCATGGAAGAACTGGGAATCTCACTCAAAAATCAGAAAAAGTTAAAGAAAAAGTCGAGAACTAAGGGGAAATCTTCCTTCACAAGTATCCTTACTTGTCATCAAAGACGAACTCAGAGAAAAGAGAGTGTGGCGTGAGCCAGGAAAACACCTGTAGGAAGCTTTCAGGAAGAAAAACACATGCTTGCTACAGGTTTTTGGAGAAAAGATTTCTGACAACTGTGCTATGTGTTTCCATATATCTATATACATAATTCGGATTATGCATACAGATATAAGAAATACAAAAGTTTCAAAAGCTCACATAGACCGAGATTACTTGGGAAGCAGCACGGATTCTTTTGAAATGAATTTGTATGTTCACTTATTTCACCTTTTCTCTTTCATCCCAATAAATTGCTGTGTGTTCTTTCTAAATAATAATAAAACAACAGGGTTTTTTTTCCAGAATAAGTTTGAGTGTTGGTTTGTTCCCCATTACTTGCTCTTATTCACAATGTTTGGTTTCCAAGTGTCATCAGCTGTCTACTTTGCTATTTTGATGAATCCTCTTACTTTTTCAGCCTGACAGAACCATTTCTGACTGAGTTAAAAAAATTCTTTTAGTTTATACCAAATACCTAGTGATTATAGTAAAATGAAACCATTCATCTTTGTGTTTTAAAATCTAATTTTATAAATAGTTTAACTGGTACTTGGAACATCTGTGAATATAAAAGGATGCTAAAGAGGGAAAATTCATTCAAAAAAATAAAAGTGTCCACCACATTTGAGGCACCATTCTAGGTTCTCGGGATCCCACGGTAAGGAAGAGGGATGTGGTCCCTGCCCTCGCATATATTATAATAAAATGAAAAAAAAATTCTATTACCCAAAGCAGGATTAAGCACTTCCTCAATGGAGGTCAGAAGCTGCGGAAACATGCAGTAGTATTGAACCTGGGATGGGACAAGGAAGTCTTCCTGGAGGAAGGTACAGCTAAGATCTGAAGGAGGGTGAGTTAATCTAGTGCAGAGAGAGACATCAGATGGAGAAGGCAAGCATTCCAGTTGAGGAAGTAGTGTATTCTAAGGCACTGCAATAAGAGAGAAATAGGGCTAGAATGACAGAGAAAAAAGGAGTTTGGTAGCTAAAATGCATGGAGGTACAATGGGGTTAAGCAGTTAACAACCACTCTGGCTGAGAATAAAGAATTGATAGAAAGAAGACTGAGAGGAGGAGAAGTGAGAGGTTCCCTTGCTCAGTAACTCAGAGGAAGGATATTGTAGCCTTGGCCAGCAGAGTACCAGAGAGACCGCTACATGACAGAGGTAACTTAGAGGCACAAGTCACACAGCCAGAGATTCAGAAAGTGGTCATGAGGGAAAGAAGAGGGGGTTCAAGGAAAACACCAGGATTTGGGTGTGGAGGAATGGGTGTGGAGGAAGGAATGCTTAGCTGGGGAGCTGAGGTATTGGGAAAAAACAATGGGAAAGGAGCAGGCATTGGATCAATATTTCATATATTTAAATCCCATTAGTTTCTGTAGGATTATTTTACAACTAAAAGAAACTTTTAATCTAGTCCCTCTAGAGTTTAAGTACAAAAATAGTTCCAGACATAAAAAGGAAAAAAAAAATGGTCTTTAAAATAGCAGTAACAGATACTGGACAGATATTTTTCAGTGATTGTAATCAACACTCAGATTTAGGATCAATTCGAGTTTTATTAACAACAAATAGGAGACAATGTAGCTCATAAAACTGCATTAAGATGCTTATATTTAAAAATTACAAATAGAAATATGATGAATCCAACTAGCTGAAAATGAACTAGAATGATATGAAAATATGACAGGGCAAATATGCTGTTTATTCAGTTCATTAAAAATTATACCAAAGGAATTCTATTTTACATTTTCTAATTTAAGAGTACAATATTTTCTCTCATTTCAGGAAATATTACAGTGCTATATCCTTTCACATACAGTTATAGTAATTTGTGGGAAAAAAAGTATATCAACTTCTAATATGTAAAGTGTGTGTGTCAGTCTGGCTTCTAGGTATTTTAAAGCCCATTAACCACTTTCCTCTTCACTTATCGATAGCTGAATTTTTATTCAAGGCATAATATACTGAACTAGGCAAAATTGTAGAACAGGGCTTTTTTATATTAACTACTAAATGTAATATATAATCACCTTCCTTTCCCCCCAATATTTTTATTCTGAAAGCTCATTTGATGTGTACACATGGGCATATGTTTCTGTGTGTGTCTGTGTGTGGTGGGGTGAAGAACAGAGTAAGCTAATGAGTTCAGAGGAGAGAAAAAGAAGAAACTACAGAATATCTGGAACCTGGTCCAGAAAAAATCCCTGAGATCAACTATTAATCTTTGAGATTTTCATCCCTTCCTCTAAAGAACAGTGACTCATACACAGTTATGTAGAAATCAATGGCAAAGTTAATTAAAAACTGGATCTAACATTTCTTCCTTCAGCAATTTCTTGATGTTAATAGGAAAAGATGGCTCAGGTGAAATATTCAAGAAGAGAAAGGGAAGTCAGTGTTGATTGAAATACGATGTTCACAGTTAAGATTTATTTTCCTTTCAAGTTTCAAATCTGAGCCTTTCTTGCCTCAGTGTAGAGAAAATGGAAGAGAAACTATTCACTACTTGCATTGACCCCATGGGGTTGCTGATATATATGGGGCTCAGAGTTTTCCATTCTTAGTCTAGAAGATGCTGGAGAGAGACAGAAATAAGAAAGAAGTAGGTTAAAGAAAACTAGGTGAAGATAAACTATATTTGATCAGCATTCTTTTTTCTATCTCAGCAGTTACTGCTTTAGTTTAACTCTTTGCCTGACCTAAAAGGACTAAATAGGTTCTTAATTAAGAAGCTCCTGTGATTGTTGTTTTAAAGGAGGAATACAATTAAGAGTGCCTATTCTGAGAAAGGTATCCCTAAGAGCTATATATGCAGTGTGATTTTTAAAGAAACATAAAGTCTATCAGTTCCAAAATGTAGAGCCCACCAGAGTCTCTCCAACATCAGAGGATCCAATGCATCAGGTAACAAACTGGCTCAAATTACAGTCTACTTGCTTGAGTCATTTATTAGTTGGATCCTCCAGCTTACAGCAAGGAGAGGACAGGCATTCACTGATGAAGGAGAGGACAGGCACTCACTGTCAGAATTGCACAGGGTTAGGGCGAGTAAGCCATTCCACCTAAGGTAATGGAGTGCTTAGAGAAGGTGTCTATTGGGGTGGGGAAGAGGTGATAAAAGGTGAGGCTGGGACTTCAAAGGCACACTCAGTTCTCAGGTTTGTTCAGGTCTAGTCCTGTATATGGAGGGAAACTTTTTTCCAGTCATATTTTTTTAAATAATGACCATGTAGAAGAAAGAAGCAGGACAAAATAAGAACAGTAAATCCTCCAGAGTGGAGACATATATACTACATTTACAAGTAGTAACTCAAAGTCCCATAAGCCTTGGGAGTGAAATGACCATCTTGACGTGCTGATGTTTAGAAATCCAGAAACAGGCTGGCTTTGCAGGTGAGTGTCCTTATAGTAAGTCACAGGCTCACCAGAGAGACTTGCTTTTAAGCTTTGTCCATAAGATACCCAATTAAAGAAGTTACTCCTTTTTTACACAGCCTAGGAGGTTAACTGAGACTCCAAAATGGATTCGTGGACATGTATTGTCTGGTTTGTTTGTTTATTTACATTCATATCCTTCTTCCTTCCTTCCACCCCTCATTTCCTATCCCTTTTTCTTCATTAGTAGAGTGCCTAGACATCCTAGTTTGCCCTGAATGGTTCTGCATTAAGCCTGAAATTGTGAAGTCCTGTAATTTAGGCTCCCCCTGCCCTTCACACAAGTATCTTAATTTGGACAATAAGTCCTAGGACATTTTGCTCATTGGTCTCAAGCTTCCTCTTCTTGACAGCCACACAGTTTCACTAACAAAGCTGAAACCTCTACTGATGTTAAAAAGGAGCCTCATCCAAAGGAGCCAACAGAAGGCAAGGGACAACTACCCTCTATCAAAGTAATCCAGGATGACCTGGAAGGAGTCAGATTGACTTTGACATTTCATTTGGATATTATGAGAAAAATTTTACACATATAGATATATGGCAATATAGATATAGATAGATGATGATAGATGATAGATACATAGATGATAGATAGATAGATGATAGATAGATAGACAGATAGATAGATAGATGATAGATAGATAGATAGATGATAGATAGACACATAGATAGATAGATAAAGATGGATAGGTAGATCCCATTGTTTTAGTCTGACCTGGGCTATGCTCTCAGTAAATGTCAAGGTCATGTCATCAGATGTTAATGATTGTAATAGCAGCTATCATTTAACAAGGATGAGCTAAATCAGGTACATTGTATGTACTTCACAACATTTGCTCATGTAATAGTCACAGTAACCCTGAAGGAAATATCTTTTACCGAGTTAAAAACAGAAATTCAGAGAAGTTAAATATCTTGCCCAAAGTCACTTAACAATGAAGTGGCAAACAGTGCAGCATAACCCTGCTCCATCAGCGCAACCACAGTGGTTCTTTCATAACTTTTTGGAGGCTAAGTACTATTGACCAAATTCAGCCTTTGTCCCAAGCGTACATGATCTCATAGCATCCTCTCAACAGCCTTACAAAGTTATACTCTCCCATCACAAAAAAAGGAAACTGTAAGAAAAAAGGTTAAGTAGCTCCCCAAAGTCAGACTGCCGGTTGTTTAAAGAACTAAGATTCTAACTTCAATCTCTCAGAGTCCAGAGGCTCATAACCATGGCACTATACAATCTTATCTTTTTGTTTGTTTGTTTGTTTGTTTGTTTGTTTGTTTTATTTATTTATTTATGGCTGTGTTGGGTCTTCGTTTCTGTGCGAGGGCTTTCTCTAATTGCGGCAAGTGGGGGCCACTCTTCATCGCGGTGCGCGGGCCTCTCACTATCGTGGCCTCTTTTGTTGCAGAGCACAGGCTCCAGACGCGCAGGCTCAGTAACTGTGGCTCACGGGCCTAGTTGCTCCGCAGCATGTGGGATCTTCCCAGACCAGGGCTCGAACCCGTGTCCCCCGCACTGGCAGGCAGATTCTCAACCACTGCGCCACCAGGGAAGCCCTATCTTTTTGTTTTAATGCAAAGCTTGACTGGATTTTTAAAGAACTATCCATGGGGCAATTTTTAAAGAACCATCATTTAATAGAACAGATAAAGAATTTCCTCTACCTATCAATGTTTGGTATTGCTGTTTCCTAGAAGCAATATTTAAGCATTCTAACACTTCTAACACATTCTAACATTCTAACAAAATGAACTCTCCACCAAGTCTGTGAATTAGTTGCATTACAGATTTGAAACTACTCTTTGAACACTTCTCATTCATAAGGTAAGTCATTCAAATCATAATAAAAACATATGAATGGCATGATATGATAATTACTGTATATTAAGGCTCATCATGTTTCCAGTAATCTCAAAGGACACCATTAGATTGTAAATTCCCAGCTGATTGTAAACTTCTAGAATGAATGAGAATATTTCTTTGAAATATCAATCACTCTATAGAGGTTTTTTAGCCTCTTGCGTATAGCAAGTAATAAACAAAGTCTTCCTGAATAATGAATGACAATCTTTGGAGCAAGTTTTGAAGAAGATATAGTCCTTGCCTTTGAGAATATTGGAATTGAGTAGGTCAAATTTCAAAGGTGAAATTTTGTTGGGACACTTGAGTTTTAAAGACTATAATTGCAAATGCCATTGAGTTTTCTAGGATTTGCATTCCTATCTACCCACAAGGAATACATGCTGGCAACTTCTTCAGTAAGAGACCAAAAAATATAACAATCTCAGAAAACACACACACGCACAAGATAAAGATTTTCAAGTAACCAACATAAGAGAGAATTTTAAATGTGTCGATAATGTCTTCAATACTTTTATATCTGCCATTAAGCTACTTCCAGACTGTCTCTGAAGTTGCAGCCTGCTTTTTCTTGTCTTCATGATGAATTCTGTACCAGAGCAGCAAATTTAAATGAGACCATTTTTAATAAAGCCCTGCCAAGATTTAAAAGTAAGTTAGTGGCATTAAGCATAATAAGCCAAATTATAGTGATGAAAGAAACATTTTCATTAACGCTTTAAAAAATGACACTCTGAACTCCAATGTAGGGATGGAATTGAGTCTACATTGTCTCAAGGGAAACAAGGTAACAAATGACAGCTAGAATTTTAAGCTCATCATAACAAATATATAATTAGTTTTGACCTTTTCACAACATTCCAACAAATAGAGTGATTCATAAGCATGCAGGTTGCAAATGAAATAAATTGCAAGGGTATCTTTCCCTGAAATGTTAAATAATCTCATCGTAGATTTCCGGGATGATTTCCTTCTGACTTCCTCTGGAAAATAATGCTATTAGCAGACGCACGCCAGGATAATTTCATCGACCCAGAACCAACCAACAACTACAACTTGCGTGTGGATCATGTCTTCCTGTTTATGTGGAAACTTTTTATTTCCTCCTCTCTCTCATCACTTCCGTCTCTCCAAATCCAAACCTGACTTAAAGACTCAGGTCAGATGCCACTGATTACAGCAGTTCTTTGGTATCGCCAGGAGATTGTTTCCAGGAGCTGCAGCAGGTACCAAAATCCACAGATGCTCAAGTCCCTTCTGCAAAATGGCAAAGTACAATGAACACAGTTGACCCTCCATATCCGTCAGTTTCACATCCGCAGGTTCAACCAACCACAGAGTGAAATTTCCAGATGCAAAACACACATATACAGAGGGCCAGGCTAATTCTGTACTTGAAACTTCCCCTAATTTCTTTCTGTCTCTCTCCAGTGACCTTTATCTGCACTCAATCACTTTGACCTTAAAATTATTTCGTCCATCTTGGTAACTTGTGCAGCATTTTATTTTCCCCTTATTATCAGCCTCTCCACCACCGCTCCTAAGGACTGGCTCACACAGTGCAGGATGTTAGCCCTATTAAATGTGTAAATGAATCCAACCGAGGCCATGAAATTACCCCCAAAATATAAAACTTTACTCATCTCCTCCATTCTTAAGCTTTCTTGGAAAGAACTTGGATTCATATTTTCCCTCCTTACCTACCCCTTTATGTTTTCCAGATCTTATTTTTCTCCCCAAAGATATAAAAAAATATTGCAAGTTCCCAGAAACTCACAAAGTACATCAGATCTTTCAAACAAGGGTCCATATTGAAGAGATTCTTCCTGGATATAAATGTCTGCATTTGCCTTGGCAATCTCAGAAGTCATTTGTAATTTAAAAGACACAAGTGTAACCCAGACCCTAAAAAAATATAACATGCTAGCAAAGGAGATTATACACCCACAAAATGTATTAATTCAAAAATTTAAGACTAATAGACTAAAAGGAAGGAAGGGAGGAAGGAAGGGAGAGGAGGAGGAAGGGTTCCTGGGTTCAGCTAAACAGCAACTACCTTCACATTTATAAAAATGCTAGACTGGGGGTGTGGAGATGGGAGGTTCTATTCCTCTACAGAGGAAGTAGGAAAGAGGGCCTTATGCTATAACCTAAGAGAGGTAGGTTGTAACTGAGTTGGACACTCCTGACAATAATAGTAAAATGCTAACATCAATTATCAAAGGATTACAGGGGTTCTAATTTGTCTGAGATAGTTGATATTGTGCTTATTTAAAGTAGAAAGATGGGCTATGAGATGGATCAAACACCTAGCCAGTTTTATTGCTCTATGTGGCATTAAAAGCTGTTTAAATTTTATCAAATGTGATTGTTCTTTTTACCCCTGAATTAACAATGAGTGCTGAAAACTTCTAACCAATGCCACAGAACATGCAGCCAGGTACACATTCAGGTCTCATTAACAATCACCCCAATCGTGCTCTCACTGACCTTTCCTACTCTTCAACCTATGAAAACAGAGGTCTACAAAGGGTAAAGTGTGAGAGACTTTTCAGATTATCCACCTCAAAAAGTGGTACTTTTTCCTTATGAGGGAGAGGTGTGCTCCCTACCACCATCACCAATCGCATGAAGACAGGCATTTCACTCCCCCACCAAATACTTCTGCAGGTGACTTCCTCAGATGACCCCATGCCCATCTGAACAGATGAAGTAGAACATTACAGAGGAGATGGCCTTTGAACTTGTTACTCTTTAGTATGAGGACACACCAGAGCAGTTTTGTGATTTACACAGAATGAACAGCTGAATTAGAGAAAGAGCTGGTCCTCATCATGAGTATTTTCTCTCAAACTATCATTTTTAAGACAACATTATTCTTCACTTCAGATCTTTCAAAGGATACTTTGTTACCTTTAATCACAGCATCAATAGAATCCACGGTGGCATTTTCTACCTCACATTTGCTCCAGGGTCTAGAATATGGCCCTAAGACAATGGGTTGGACTTTCTTGAGTTGTGTCCTAAAATTTTCATTCCAAATCACATTGCTTTTGTAGTTTAAAATTATGTATTTAGCTATGAATCATGAAAAGATGGTGATGTTAAGTCGAAGTAAAAGGATTTCTTTTTACTGACAGTATAATTAGGACATTGGAGAGTTTTAGTGATAACAGGGGGAAAGGTGGAATCAATTTATGATCAGAATATTAAAACTCTGTTTTTCTACAGGTAAGATTTGGTGTCAGTTTTATGGGTGGCTATCTAAAAGAGGTCCAAGATCATCAGCTCAGCTTTTATTGGTGGTTCCCTGAGCATCTTTAGAGGAACTGGATAGGAGATGATTCAGAAGCTGGTTGGTGAACCACAAAAGGGCTGTTGGTCCTTATGTGGGATTTTTGCCTTTATTCCTCCCAACAGAATTTTTCCTTTAAGTTTGGTTAGATCCCTCCAGTTTCCTTTCAAGGACCCAAGATGATCCTTGAATCTTGGTTTTATTCTTTCATTTACTCATTGTTTACCTTTGGGTAAATCATAAACTTTTCTCACCTATGGGTCAAAGCAGGAACCCCCTGGCACTGTCCACTGGGGCAATGAAGGCAGTTTCATGAGGGCCTGTTTCCTGAGTAGTGGGCAGAGCTAGAGGTGGCAACATTGGGGAGCTGTTACCACCCCCAAGTCTAAAGGACCAGTTACCAGAATCTGTAGACTCCCTTAAAAGGTCATCCAACAGGAGCTGTGACCTTCAGGGTAGAAATGCATTCATTGTAAACCTGAGGTCCAGATAGAGTGGAGCCAGTGGAACCACGATTACACTTTTTCAAGATTCTGATTTTCTGATGGCCTCATATTGGCTCAATCCAACCAGAACCCATGTTTGATCCATGAGTCATGAGAGTCCAGTGATTCTGACTCCAAAGGTCACTTCCTAAACTAGAGAGCAAGCTGAAAAATGGATGTGGAGGTGCCAAGAGAGACTTCCCAGCACAATATTTTTCTTCTATATTAAGATTTATATGGATCAATAAGTAATAATTACCTTTCAAAGCTAGAGGATTATTAGGCATTTCAAAGTGAAATCCAAGGTCTCCTGAAATACACTTTAACTCATGCAGACACCTGATATTATAAGTTGCTTCTGGGAGAGAAAAAAAGAGTGGAATAAGCTCAGTATAGGGAATTCTAGAAGGTGAAAGAGGCAACCATATTCAAGGTGCAGAATTGGAGTTAGACTGACCTGGAGTGAGTCTCTCCTGGGCCACTTACTACATGTGTAAACTTGAGTAAATTACTTCACTTCTCCCTAGACCTCAGTTTCCTCATGTCAACAGTGTGACTGTTAAGAGTATGTACATAATGCTTGAGCCAAAGTATTATTATTATTATTATTATTATTGGTGTTATTATTATTATTATTAAAGCCTGAAGTTAAGATGGAGAGATGGAAACTCTACTAGGGAGTCATTATGTGGTTTCAAAACAAAATCATGGGGAAACACATGGGCAACCATGGGTTCCATGTGCAGCTGTAAGTTAAATTGTGGTATTCAGTGACCAAAGGACCTGCACACCTCCAGAATCATAAAGTGGTGCTTCTGGTTTACAATGTTGTGTTAGCTTCTACTGCACAGCAAAATGAATCAGCCATACATATACATATACATATATCCCCTCCCTTTTGTATTTCCTTCCCATTTAGGACACCACAGTGCATTAAGTAGAGTTTCCTGTGCTATACAGTATGTTCTCCTCAGTTGTCTATTTTATACTTAGTATCAATAGTGTATGTGTGTCAATCCCAATCTCCCAATTGCTCCCACCCCACCCCTTTTCTGCTTTGTATCATACATTTGTTCTCTATGTCTGTGTCTCTATTTCTGCTTTGCAAATCTATACCATTTTTCTAGATTCCACATATATGCATTAATATACAATATTTGTTTTTCTTTTTATGACTTACTTCACTCTGTATGACACTCTCTAGGTCCATCCATGTCTGTACAAATGACCCAATTTCGTTCCTTTTTATGGCTGAGTAATATTCCATTGTGTATATGTACCACATCTTCTTTATCCATTCCTCTGTTGATGGACATTTAACACTGTCGTCTTTAAATCGCAACATTCATTTCTGGGGCACATCAAAGCCAAACAGGCTGTAACCTGGCTCCAAAAGACAGTAAGGTTTTATCCTAAGCTTATAGTATCCCCCAAACTCCAAGATATACTAGTCTGTGAGACATGGCTAGGCCTTTCTACAAGTGTCTCAATCAGGGTCCAAATATAAAAAAAATGACACACTCAATGAATTAATAAAAGAGGAGTTATTGAAGGGACTGTTTATAGAGGTGAGGGCAAGAAGGAGAAAAGCCAATAAGGACTGGCATTGTCATCCTTAAGCCAGAAAGGGCATTGGGAATGAATAAGTTACTAGAACCCAGCTTTAGCCATAGGAGAGGAACCACCTAATATGAGCTGTGGCTGTAGGTAAAAGAACACAACCTCCGTTGACACCATAAGCCACTGTGAGTAGGGGAGTGAGGGTATTATGAGATATGGTGCAACATGACCTCCCATTGGACTAGCCCAACTAGAATCCACTTGGCCAGGGAACCTGAGTGAGTGATACACTCTGAGAGGTCAGCCTCCTTCCAGTACACAGAGCAGGGCAAAGAAGTGTACAGAATAGATCTGCAGGGATGACAGAGAATAACCAGCACAAGTTTTGTGAATTCAAATTAAAACTAAGACCAGATGTAAAATTATCCTTAAGAAAAGATAGATTCCATATTCAGACCAGAGAATTATTGCCAGTTCTTGAGAGAACACAAGGAAATGAAAGCTACCCAACACATTTTAACAGAGCTGGTTGAAGCACACAGCCAAGCAACAGAAACACTTCATAATATTCTCCCTTTTTAGCAGATAATTAAAAATATTCTGGGCCTAGCTTCAATGCCCATTCCAGAGCCCCAGCTCACTCCAGGCCTCACCAGCTGGTCTATGTCTCTTTTATTCCCTACTAAAGTACTTGAGAGATATGTGACTTGAAGTTGAGCCTAAACCCTCTCTGGCTACATGGCACCATAACCAGAAGGATTGTTCTCTGCTTGTATCATCACAAAGGTAATACCCACAGCTTCTGCAGGATTTCAGCAAACAGCCCCTTCCCTGAAGTGCTCATAGATGCAGTGAGTATTGAAGTCTGGCAGGTTTTCCCTATTTAGTTGTCCTTCTGTATGGATATAGTTCTTCTGGAAAGGCATTTCATGCTGTAGCAACCTGAGCTCAAATGTTAGGAGAGGTTATCTCTGGATAACAGTGGTTTAAGTGATTGTTTCTCTTCCTACTTCCCTATATTTTCCAAAATCTCTGATATTCAAGAATTTTTTTTTTTTATGTCAGAAAGTGTTCTGCCTTTGTTTTCCTCTAAGAGTTTTATAGGGTCCAGTCTCACATTTAGGTCTTTAATCCATTTTGAGCTTATTTTTAGGTATGGTGTTAAAGAATGTTCTAATTTCATATTTTTACATGTAGCTGTCCAGTTTTCCCAGCACCATTTATTGAAGAGATTGCCTTTCTCCCATTGTATAGTCTTGCTCCTTTGTCAAGATTAATTGACCATAGGTGCGTGGGTTTATTTCTGGGCTTTCTATCCTATTCCATTGACCTATATTTCTATTTTTGTGCCAGTACAATACTGTTTTGATGACTATAGCTTTGTAGTATAGTCTGAAGTCAGGGAGCCTGATTCCTCCAGCTCTGTTTTTCTTTCTCAAGATTGCTTTGGCTATTCAGGGTCTTTTGTGCCCCCATACAAATTTTAAGATTTTTTTACAGCCACTATGTGGAACTGTATGGATGTTCCTTAAAAAACTAAAAATAGAGCTACCATATGACCCTGCAATCCCACTCCTGGGCATATATCCAGAGAAAAATATGGTCCAAAAGGATACATGCACCCAATGTTCATTGCAGCACTGTTTAATATAGTCAAGACATGGAAGCCACCTAAATGTTCATCGACAGAGGAATGGATAAAGAAGATGTGGTACATATATACAGTGGAATATTACCCAGCCATTAAAAAGAATGAAATAATGCCATTTGCAGCAACATGGATAGACCTAGAGATTGTCATAGTGAGTGAAGTAAGTCAGACAGAGAAAGAGAAATATCATATGATATCACTTATATGTGGAATCTAAAAAGAAATGATACAAATGAACTTATTTACAAAACAGAAACAGACTCATAGACTTAGTGAATGAACTTATGGTTACCAGGGGGAAGGGTGGGAGAAAGGGATAGTTAGAGATTTAAGATTGACATGTACACACTGCTATATTTAAAATGGATAACCAACAAGGACTTACTGTATAGCACAGGGAACTCTGTTCAATATTATGTAACAACCTACATGGGAAAAGAATTTGCAAAAGAATAGATACATGTATATGTATAACTGAATCACTTTGCTGTACACCTGAAACTATCACAACATTGTTAATTAGCTATAGTCCAATATAAAATAAAAAGTTTTTTTAAAAATAGATTTTTTTTAAAAAAGTAATCTTTTTAACTGAGCCCTAGTGTTTAAAGAAGTTTCTTAATGGCAAAAAAACATAACTTTGTATGCAGAGAAAGATGAAGGATAAAACAAAAGATTGGAATAAACTGAAGCCTTCTTTTTATAGGCTTGATTTTCAGTAGTCCTGCATCCAGCAGCAATACCACTTGTTTTATCTTTGAAGTTCATAATATATCATGAACAAGCTGGGTTTATCTAAGGAATACAAGGAGTTTTCAAATATAAAATAAATCAATATAACTTACCACATTAATAGACTAGTGAAAAAGTAGATATATTAACAACCCAAGTAATGCAAAATAAAAGCAATGAATAAGATTCTATTTTAGTATATTTTTAAAAGCCTCTTATATGAGAAAAATAGGAAGAAACTCTATGTTTAATAAAGATTAAATGCCAAGACTAAAGACGTCAAACATTATGCTTAATGAGAAACTTTATGTGTATTTCCTATAAGAATGAGAACAAACAAGGCTATTCAATAATAGAATTACTATTTAATCTAGTATTAAACAGCAGAAAATATAGAAAAAGTGAGAGAGAGATAAAGAGCTTATAACTATTATGGAAAGAAATAAAATGTTATTTGTAAATACTGTAATCATCTACCTAGGAAAACCATCAATCTCAACAGACAAACTATTAAAGTAATTAGAGTGAATTGATCATGACTGCCAGATATGTGGTCAAACTACAAAAATCAGTAGTATTGTTCTACACTAACAATAATTACTTAGAACATGTAATACAGATAAGATTTATTCATAATAACAATAAAATTATAAACTATCTTGAAGCTAAGTTAACCAAAAATTCACAAGAAAATAGATAAAATTTTTAAATGCTAATAAAGGACATAGAAGGTGAGTTCTATGGAGAGAGAGTTCAGGCTCCTAAGTAGGAAGACAATATTATGAAGCTGTTAATGGTCTCCAGTTTAATCTACAAATATAATAGCATCCCAACCAAAATTAGATTTCTTTGAAGAATTGAATAGACATATGCCTATTTATGTGGAAGAATAAAAGCCCCCATGTAGCTAAGTCAACCTTTAAAAAGAAGAGGAAAGAGGAAACTCAATGTACCTGATGTTGACATACCTCAAAGTCACAGTTAGAAAAATCGGGATAATATTGGCAAAACAAAACAAAAATAAAGCAGGCAAATAACAAATAAAACAGAATAGAACTCAGAGAAAGATGCACACTTATATGAGAAGTTAATATATGATAAGGCTGGAACCATAAATTGATGGGTAAGGATAAAGGAAAGATTGTTCCATAGATGATGTAGTCAAAAATTATTCACTATGTGGAGAAAATAAAAATGAATCTCTGCACACCAACACTTAAAGGGTGGACTCTAAATGTGAAAAGTGTGACCTTGAAGGGAAGAAAGACTCCTTAATAAGCAGTTTTTTAAAAAGGAATAGGAACTTCCCTGGTGGTCCAGTGGCTAAGACTCTGTGCTTGCACTTCAGGGGCACGGGTTCAATCCCTGGTTGGGGAACTAAGATTCAGCATGCCATACGGTGTGGCAAAAAAAAAAAAAAAAAAAAAAGAGAGAGAGAGAGAGAATAAATAAACAAATTTAAATCAAAAATATTTTTCAAGCCAAAGAAGAGACAAGAACCACAATGGGAAAAAAAAAAAAAAAAAGAGCAAAGAATACAGCTAGGCAATTTACAGAGGTGCCCAAGGGTTAACAAGCATATGAAAAGATGTCCAAAATCATTAGACATTGGAAAAATTAAAATTAAAATTACAAAGATATATTTCTGTATACATATTAGTCTTCCAAAAAGGAAAGCTGAAACAAGAAATATTGACGGAGATGTGGGGATAGAGTCATCGTTATTCACTGCTGGTGAGAGCAGACTCGTGTTGATCATCCAGAGTACAAAATGACACTTCTTGGTCAAAAGGAGCATAGACATGTCCAATGACCTAGCCATTCCATCCCTGGGTTTATGAATTAAAAATATTTTCGCACAGAGTATAAGAAAGGGGATGTTAACTGCAGCATTATTTTTGGAGGCAACTGGCTGTCAATCCTTTAGAAAGGAGATACATGTATAAGAAACTGCTGGCTTATCACCAAGCCTTTTTCTTCATCTTCCAGTAGAAAAGAAGCACATTTCTCTCTTAGCATCCCCTTGAGATTAAGTGTAAACCCATGGCTGAATTCCAGAAAAAGGAATGTTTGGCCAGAATTTAATAGACCACTTTCAGACCCGGCCATAAAAACCTCCTCAGTGCAACCCTTCCTGCTCCCTCCTCCGGCCAACTGGCTTGAATGAAGAAAATCCCTAGAGCAGGATGGGATCCATGTGTTGAATATTGTGGAGCTACAAGATGGAAGGAACCTAGGTCCCTGAATCACCCCTTGGAGAAAAACCACATGACTAAGAGCACCAACTTTGGACTATTAATTCAGTTTTAACTTCATTAACTAATCTGATATTTTGTTAAGCCCCTGAAATGCGAAGGGTTTACTGGTTACATGTGTAGTGTTACCTTAACTAATATAATAGATAAAATGTGATAGATGCACACCATTGAGTATGCAATAGACTAAATGCAGGTGTCTCCCCAAAATTCATGTGTGAAACCTAATCCCCAATGGGATAGTATTTAAAGGAGGGGCTTTGGGGAGGTAATTAGGTCATGAGGGCAAACCCCTCCTGAATGGGATTAGTGACCATGGAAAAGAGATCTCAGTGAGCTTCCTCATCCCTTCCATCGTATGAGGGCACAAGAAGATGGCTGTCTATGAACCAGGTGCCTTAAACATTAAACATTTTATAACGTGAGGTTGTAGAGGAAGAACGAGCAGCAGAATGAGACTGTGTATGGGGTAAAAGGAAATAGGTAAATGTGTGACTGAATAAGTAAATTAATAAATTTAGAGAGTTTCATGCATAGGCTAATAGTGATAAATGTAACATGTACCAACAGATATTTATTTCTTATAGTTCTTGGGGTTGGAAGTCTAGATCAGGGTCCAGCATTGCTGGGTTCTAATGAGGGCTTTGTTCCTGGCTTGTAGATGGCTACTTTCTCACTGTGACCTCAGATGGTCAGGCATGGAGAGAGAGAGAGAGAGAGAGAGCAAGCTTTCTGCTCTTTCTTTTTTTAACCCCAGCTTTATTGAGCTATAATCGACATATAACATTGTGTACATTTAAGGTGTACAACCTGGGGTTTAATACACTTAAATATTGGGAAATGATTACTGTGGTAGCATTAGCTAGTACCTCCATCACATCACATAATTTCCATTTCTTTATTGTGGTGAGAACATTTAAGATCTACTCTCATAGCAACTTTCAAATATATAAAACTCTATTGTTAACTATAATCACCTTGCTGTACATTAGATTCTTAAAACGTATTCATCTTATAACTGAAAATTTGTACCCTTTGACAAACGTCTCCCCATTTCTTCCACCCAGACCCCAGGAACCCTCATTCTACTCTCTGTTTCTATGAGTTTGATCTTTTTAGATTCCACATATAAGTGATACCATGCAGTATTTATCTTTCTCTGTCTGACTTAGTTCACTTAGCATAGTGTTCTCAAGGTACATCCACATTGTTACAAATGGCAGGATTTCCTTCTTTCTCATGACTGAATGATATTCCATTGATATATATACCATATCTTCTTTATCTATTCATCTGTATACAGGCATGGGTTTTTTCCATATATTGGCTGTTGAGAATAATGCTGTAATGAAGATGGAAGTGCAGCTATCTCTTTGAGATCCTGATTTCATTTCCTTTGGAAAAATACCCAGAAGTGGAATTGCTATCATATGATAGTTTTATTTTTAATTTTTTGAGGAAACTCCATACCATTTTCCACAGTGGCTATACCAATTTACATTTCCACAAAAGTACCTAAGGTTCCCTTTTCTCCACATTCTCACCTACACTAATCACTTGTCTTGTTGATAATAGCCATCCCAAAAGGTATGAGATGGCATCTCATCGTGGTTTTGATTTGCACTTCCCTGATGGTTAGTAGTGCTGAGCACCTTTTCATGTGCTTGTTGGCCATTTGCATGTCTTCTCTGAAAAAAACATCTATTCAGTACCTCTGCTCATTTTAAAATCAGATTATTTGGTTCTTTGGCTATTGAGTTGCACGTGTTCTTTATATATTTTTAATATTAAGCCCAATTTCTCCCATTCCATAGGTTGCCTTTTCATTTTGTTGATTGTTTCTTTTGCTGTGCAGAAGTTTTTTAATTTGATGTAGTCCCACTTGTTGATTTTTTCTTTTGCTTTTCATGTTATATCCAAAAAAATCATTGCCAAGACCAATATGAAGATGCATTCCCCCTGTTTTCTTCTAGTTTATTGATTTCAGGTTTCACGTTTAAGTTAATTCATTTTGAGTTCATTTGTGTGAGTAGTATAAGATAGAGGACCAATTTCATTCTTCCGCCTATGGTTATTTAGTTTTTCCACTACCATTTACTGAAGCAACTATCCTTTTCCCTTGAGTATTCTTGGTTCTTTTGTCAAATATTAGTTGGTCCTCTATTCAGGGTTTATTTCTGGACTCTAGATTCTGTTCCTTTAGGCTATGTGCCTTATTTTATGATAGTACAATACCATTTTGATTACTATAGCTTTATAGTATTGCTTGAAATCAGGAAATGTGATGCTCCAGCTTTGTTCTTTTTTCTCAGGGTTGCGTTGGCTATTGGATTCTTTCATGGTTCCATACAAATTTCAGGATTATTTTTTCTATTTCCGTGAAAAATGCCGTTGGAATTTTGATAGGAATTGCATTTAGTCTATAGATGGCTCTGGGTAGTATGGACACTTTAATAATATTAATTCTTCTGATCCATGAACATGAGACATCCTTTCATTTATTTGTGTTTTCTTCAATTTCTTTCATCTAAGTCTTATAATTTTTAGAGTACAGATCTTTCACATCCTTGGTTAAATTAATTCCTAAGTATTTTATTGTTTTTTGATGCTATTGTGAATGGGATTATTTTCTTTACCTCTTTTTCATATACTTCATAGTTAGTGTATAGAAATGAAACATTTTTCTCTCTATATTGATTTTGTATCCTGCAACTTTACTGAATTTGCTAATTAGTTTTAACAGGTTTTGGGGGGGGGAGTCTTTAAGATTTTCTACATATAAAATTATATCATCTGCAAACAAAGACAATTTAACTTCTTCCTTTCTGACTTGGATGCCTTTTATTTCTTTTTCTTGCCTGATTTTTCTGGCTAGGACTTCCAGTGCTATGTTGAAAAGGACTCATGAAAGTGGGACCCTTGTGTTTCTGATCTTAGAGGAAAAGCTTTCAACCTTTCACCCTTGAGTATGATGTTGGCTGTGGGTTTGTCACATGTGGTCTATATTGTGTTGAGTTATGTTATTTCTATAGCCAATTTGTTGAGTTTTTATCATGAAAGGATGTTATATTTTGTCAAATGATTGTTTTGCATCTATTAGGATAATAATATAATTTTATCTCTCATTCTATTAATGTGGTATAGCACATTTATTGATATATGGTGAAACATCTTTGCAGCACAAAGATATATTCCTCTTGATCATGGTGTATGATCCTTTTATTGTGCTGTTGAATTTGGTTTGCTAGTATTTTGTCAAGAATTTTTACATTCATGTTCATCAGGGATACTTAGGTACTCCAAAATTGGGTACATATGTATTTATGATTGCTATATCCTCTTCATCACTAAATAACAACATTCTTTGTCTCCTGTTACCATTTTGTGCTTAAAGTCTATTTTGTCTGATATAAATATAGCTACTCTTGCTCTCTTTTGGTTTCCACTTGCAGGAAATATCTTTTTTCATCCCATCACTTTGGGCCTATGTATGTCTTTAAAGCTGAAGTGAGTCTCTTGTAGACAGAATGTAGCTGGGCCTTACCATTTATAATTTAGAGTAATTATTGATAGGTAAGGACTTATAATGCCATCTATTGTTTTCTGGCCGTTTTACAGTTCCTTTTTTCCTTTCTTTCTCTCTTATTGCCTTCCTTTGTGAACTGATGATTTTCCCTTGTGGTATCTTTGATTCCCTTCTCTTTATCTTTTGTGGATCTACTATAGGTTTTTCCTTTGTGGTTACCATGAAGCTTACATAAAACATCTTATAGATATAACAATCTATTTTATGCTGACAACAACTTAACTTAAATCACATGAAAAATTCTATCCTTTTGCTCCCCCTTTTAGGTTTTTGATGTTACAATTTACCTCTTTTGATATTGTGTATTCAATAACACATTTTTGTAGCTATAGTTACTTTTAATGCTCTTGTCCTTTAACCTTTATACTAGAGTTAAGTGGTTAACACACCACCATATTGCAGTATTAAAGTATTCTGAATCTGACTATGTACTTACCTTTAACAGTGGTGTTGTATATTTTTATATATTTTCATGTTACTAATTACCTTCCTTTTATTTCATCTTGAAGAACTCCTCTTAGCATGTTTTGTAAGGCTGGTCTAGCAGTGATGAATTCCCTCAGCTTTTGTTTTTCTGGTATAGTCTTTATCTTGCCTTCATTTCTGAAGGATAATTTTACCAAGTAGATTGTTCTTGGTTGGCAGTTCTTTCTTTTCTTTTGTCTTTCAGCTCTTTAAATACATCATCTCATTCTTTCCTGGCCTGTAAGTTTTCTTCTGAGAAATCCACTGATAGCCTTGTGAGGGGTTCCCTTGTAAGTTACAAGTTTATTTTCTCTTGCTGTTTTTAAGATTTTCTCATCGTCTCTGACTTTAGACAATTTTACTATAATGTCGAGAGAATCTCTTTAAATTGATTTTGTTTGGTGACCTTTATGAACTTGGATATCCCAATTTCCCTTCAGATTTGGAAATTTCTCAGCCATTATTTCTTTAAATAAGCTTTCTGCCCCCTTCTCCCTTTTTTTCTCTTTCTGGAACTCAAATAACTTGCAAATTGGTTCTTTTATGGTGTCCTATAGATCGTGGAGTTTTTCTTCACTCTTTTATTCTTTTTTCCTTTTTTCTCTTCTTAATGGATAATTTCAAAAGTCTTACCTTCTAATTCACAAATTTTTCATCTGCTTTATCCGTTCTTCTGTAGATGCTCTACATTACTTTTTTTTAAATTTCATTTATTGTATTCTTCAGCTCCAGAATTTCCATTTGGTTCTTTTTTATGACTTCTATTTTGTTTCCATATTGTTTTCCTGATTTTGCTGAATTGTCTTTCTGTGTTATAGCTCATTGAATTTCCTTAAAACAGCTATTTTGACTTCTTTATCAGGTAAATCAAAGCTCTCCATGCCTTTTGCATCAGTTACAGAAAGATTATTGTGACCACTTGGTGGTAACATGTATCCTTGATTTTTCATGTTCCTTGAAGTTTTGCATTGTTGTCTTCACATTTGAAATAGCAGTTACCTCTTCTAGTCTTTACTGAGTGTCCTCTCCAATGTGTCTGAACTTGTAAATTTTTTGCTCCAACAGTGTGCTGAAACTTCTTCTCTGGAAACCTGGGTTTCCACAAAGTCTCTCTCATTCATGTGTGATTGTCTAAAAGAGTGTTTTCCAGGGTCTCCTGGACCACAGCCAAGAGGGGCTAGAGCCAGGTCAAGGGCCAAGGAGAGATCCTCAACAGGGATCAAGATCTGTATGCCTATTACCAGCTACATAGGTGGGTGAGATTCCTCCTGGATCCCTTGCTATATGGTTCTGATCCCACAGCTCTCACAGAGGCACTATTGTCTATTGACAGATGCTGAATTACTGTTGTTGTGGGGAAGACAAAAATGAGTGATGTCTTCTTGATGACAAAGACTAGTGATGATGTCACTCCTGATGTCCCTTATAAAGGGCACTACTTCCATCATGAGAACTCTACCCCTCATGACCTTATCTAAACCTAATAACTTCCTAAAAGTTCCATCTCCAAATACTATCACATTAAGGGTTAAGTCTTCAATATATGAATTTTGGGGGACATAATTCAGTCCATAGCATCTGGTAAAAATTATTCTCAAATTCTGCTCAACCCCACAAAAGTTAGATCAACCTACAAGATTTTGTATAATGTCACAGCAGTAAGGCCACTCAGAAGCAAAGGAGGAACAAGACTCAAAGAGTGGAAAGGAAATCTCTTCTGATGCCTGCAAAAATCCCTGAAACTAGTTACAAAGGAAATGCTAATTAGTCCATAATAGCACCCAGAAATCGGCCGAAATACCAGTTCCGATTGTTGAAAGGAGCATGGCAGTTCTTTGCAAAGAGTCTAATCTCCTTTGTTTTTTGAATAGGGATGAGTACCTGGGACAGTGCTGAACTGATGTATGCTGTTGTCTGAGTCAGTCCTTCACACCTTACTATAGAAAAAAAAAAAAAAACAAAACTGAATCAGAGAAACCATAAGCACATATACACTCACATACACCTAGTCTCAAGCAGCACTAAATTACCTGAAAGTGTCTCAATTAAAGAGAATTACTGCCTCCTTTAAGCTGCAATCATAGCCATTATGTATCATCGGGCCTAAATCAGTTCCCTGGGAGATGTCCTGATTAAGCGGATTTCCCAATTAAACCTGTCCCAGTTAAGTGGATCATACCATTCTGATTAGACTCCTAATTTATATGGGAGGCTATATACTTTATATAAAGGGGGAAAGGGAGTTGAAGAAAGTTGTCAGCCTCTGAAGTTTCTCCTTGTGGCTTTTTTCTTCCAATAACAAACCATCCCCCTTCTCTGACAAACAGAGGCACTTACTAGCCAAAGTAGTTCTAAACCTCTTAAATAAAATGTGAAATATTCCTTATGGGGTCAAAACTGCTCTTCAAGAACTGTCAGAAACATCACAGTCATCCCCTGTGGGGCACACCCTTTGATGGGTCAGCAGCAGCGACAGAAACATAGAGGAAAAGAGTGACCGTAATGTCCAGGATGGGACACACAGAATCTTCTGTACTTTTAAAAAAATATTTTGCAGTGTTCTTTGTCACAAACACAAGTTAATAAATGCATGAATAAGTGAATGGCACACCTGACCATGGGGGCAGGATGAAAAGTTAAAGCATATCACTGTTGTACTTGCTGACATCCCAAGCCACAAAATAAGGGGAAATGTTGGCCTCAAAACTACACTGAAAATCTGAAAATATATTTGGCTTCACTATTAGCCAAATCACAGTGAACACAGTGTCAAATGAAATGACAAACCCATGAATGCCCCGTTGGAATAGTGTCATGCAGGACTTTCTGGAGAGGTTCAAATATAGTCCTATGAGGAGACAGTGACTGGTATGAGTTTGAAATTGTCACCTAATGTCTTCAACTTTCAGTTTCCTCACCTACCATATGTATTATTGAGCTTAAGCTGTTCCCTGGGAGATGTTTGGACCATATAATTTCATGGGTCATAGCCAAACTTTACATTCTGTAAAATTCAAGTATCTACTAGAAGGAGTCACAGAACTTAGCAGAATTGTTATACCCATAATTATGGTATATTACAGCAGAAGGATACAGATGAAAATCAGCAATGGAAAAAGGTGTACAGGAAAGAATCCAGAAGGTGCTAGGGACAAGCTTCCAGTTGTCTTCTCCCAGTGGAGTCATGTGGACAATACTTAATTCCAGCAATGATGTTTGGCAATACTCATGAAGTATTGCCAACCTGGGGAGCTCACCTAAGCCTTGGTGTCTGGTATTTTTATTAAGGATCAGTCATGTCAGCATGAGTGACCATCTGCATGGATGGCCTTTGCTCTCCAGAGCTGATACTGCAGCCCAAGGTCCCCAGCATAAATCACATTACTGGCATTAACTACCCGGCATAGCCCAAGGCCCAGGTAAACAAATATACCCTTAATCGGCAGGACAGCCCAAAGACTTAGAGGTTACCTCCCAAAAGGTAAGCAGAGGCCAACTTTTCTTTCCAGTGTTCAGAGTTTGGAAAACTGGACCTGCTGAGTTAATCCTTTACTACGCAATGTCTCTTCACGTTGTCTCAAAATAGCTGAAGACTCCCAGAACAACTGTCCCCAAAAGAAACCACAGAAACCACATGGCGCTATCCTAGGCTTGAAATTCACACAGCATAACTCTGTTCTATTCACCAAGTCAGTCATGAAGCTCTGCCGATGTTCAAGGGTTCAGACAGAGACTCCACCTCCTGATAAGAAGAATATCAAAGCAATTCTAGGTGGATTTTTAAAACCACTCAGTCACAAAGGCACAGAGAAACATCTTCCTGTCTCTCCTGACTACTATGAAGTATTTTTTTCTTTTTGCCTCAGCCTAAGGAGAAAGCACTGTCAAGTCAAAAGAAATAAGCACAGAGAATTCTTTCAAGGCAAAAATGCAAAGTCTAGGCTCAAACACAGAAACTTCTGTTGGCCTGAGGAGGCGATTTATCTGAGTGACTTAGCACTGCTGCCTGATGTGGGCAAGGCATCCTAGAGACCTCAGTGCTCCCCAGGTGGCCCTGAAGCAGCCGTGGTCCCTTTCACCAGATTTGCCTGAAGGAAGTGCATCTGTTCATAAAACTTGCCGACTAGACTTCCTTTTTTTCTCCTTTTCCTGTTTTTTCCTCCTACTAATTCTGTGTATAGAATTCTGTATGAATATCTTTCATAAATGCTATCAGTCCTGTTAAAGAAACAACATCTATATAACACACATGATAGAGGTTTATACAAGAAAATATTTATTTTTGTGTGGATTATGGGGGAAGAGAGACTTGAGACTTTTACTTCACAGCCCGTCATATTTATGACCCAGTTATATCCCCCATGAAAACATGACTTTTTACTTATTCCATTCAGCGTTTTACATTTAGCTCGCTCCCTTAATTTCAAACTTTCAGAAATTGAATTTTCCTTTGGGGAATGACCCTAAACCTTTCAGAAGACAGAAGGATTCTTGGCCTCGGAGAGAAAACATGGAATTTCCAGACCAATGAGCCTCTCGCCAATGTAAGTCCCAACCTCCCTCCATAGAGGAGAATTTTTACAGGTGGTCTCTGACACAATGGATAAAAGCTCAACTGTTCAGAGAAACATCCTGCCCATTCACATCCATCCCCTGACTGGAAATCAGTTACACAACTGTGCCAAGGGAAAAACAGTCTACAGAAATGTTTATCGAACACGTAAAGCCAGAAAGCAGTGAAGAGGAATCCTAATGATTCCCTTGCACACGTCTGTTTTGCAAGACAGTTCTCAACGCAGCCACCTAACAAGTGAAAGCACAGCAATCTTGGCTTGAAATCTTTCTGCAAACAAGATCTCATTTTGGAGAAGGCCGTCATTGGCAATGGTCATCATGGCTTAGAAACTAAACTCTTCCTAGGTAGTTACATCATGTTCCTCTGGATCTTGGTCAAACTTTTATTTCAAAGTGAACATGTGCAGAGCATGTAGAGGAAGAAGATGAAGTCAGGGGAGCTTTTTGTATTGGATTATTTTTCTAGGCTTCCAAAGAAAGGAGACTTATTTGTAGTGCTAAGAACATCATAGATGGTTAAAACACAAAATGATTTTGAGGCTTAATTTAAATTTTACCCTTCTGGCTATTTGTGTTTGAATTTCATTTCACTTCTTAAACAATAAAGTAGCTTGGACAGTTTTGGGTGTGTGGTTAAGCCTTTTAATTTCCTGGCCCTCATGCACTACTGCTCACAGAGCAAGGTGACTGCCCTTTGCACAGCAGCTGAATTTTTTAATTGTTCATTGATATCTTTGGCTTAACATGAACAAAATATTTTGTGTACATGTGCTATTGCTACATCCATCCAAACCAAATTTTTATGACATATGGGTCCTTCATTTTGGTAGCAACTACTCTTATATACTGTTAACCACCCCATGACAACCTATAGATAACAATTCTTCAAAGACATGACCTACATCTTAAACAGAATGAAAGGAGAACTGAAGAAATTCTAAATCCTTTTATATTTCTGAATAAATTCTTTCTTTGCTGATGCTAGGACTCAGCCATTGCAGAAAAATATTTTCCAAATAACAAGGAAGTCATTTTAAGTATTTGGAGAAGTATTTTTCTTTTCAGTGGACTGGAGATCTTTTAACATCAAGAGTAGTTTCTCTGGAAGTAGATCTTTGTAATCAGAATGCAATGGCACCATAAATTGACCACTGTATGAATCAGCCTGAGTGTGTTTCACCCTTTCTTTACCATCTGATTGTGTGTTCTTTCATACTCTGGTTTGTCTCAGGACCAGCTGTTTTGTTTTATTTTATTTTCAGATTAGCAGAGTGTAGAGCCAGTATGATGAATGATTCAAGGCTGAGAGAACGAAGTCTTGTTTCCCAAAAGCAGTATGTTCAAGTGCAGATACACCCATTCTTGCTTTTTATTATTAATTGGGTCAAAAGTGTGTGACATATGAAAACACAACAGAGGGCATACTATCTCTATTTACTTTTGTTGGGTCTCAACTTCAACATGCCATTTTGCAGGAGAATTTATATGTAAGTAACATTCATGGATCTCCAACTATCACTGTGATAAGGGCACACAAGAGGCAAAGATTACTGATTCCTTGCTCTCACTTTTCAAGGAGCTTACATTCGAGTGGGAGAGAGTGAAGAGACAAAAATGTACGGAAACAATATAAGTACATATAGGAGAAGAAATGGGAGAAGCCTGGGAGGAGGGTGGATGTCAGAGTTGAACAATGATATGGAGGCAGAAGAATAAACTAAATGGAAGAAGGGCTGTTTTAAAATCTCAACAGGGAGACTTTCAAGATGACAGAGGAGTGAGAAGTGGAGATTGCCTTCCTCCCCACAAACATATCAGAAATACATCTACATGTGGAAAAACTCCTACAGAACGCCTCGTGAATGCTGGCATAAGACCTCAGACTTCCCAAAAGGCAAGAAACTCCCCATGTAACTGGTAGGGCAAAAGAAAAAAGAAAAAACAAAGACAAAAGAATAGGGACAGGACCTGCACCAGTGGGAGGGAACTGTGAAGGACGAAAAGTTTCCACACACTAGGAAGCCCCTTCACTGCTGGAGACAGGGGGTGGTGGGGGAAAGCTTCGGAGCCATGGAGGAGAGCGCAGCAACAGGGGTGCAGAGGGCAAAGCATAGAGATTCCCGCAAAGAAGATCGGTGTCGACCAGCACTCACCAACTCGAGAGGCTTGTCTGCTCACCCGCCGGGGCCGGGGTGGGGGGCTGGGAGCTGAGGCTCAGGCTTTGGTCGGATCCCAGGGAGGGGACTGGGGTTGGCTGCATGAACACAGCCTGAAGGGGGCTAGTGCACCACAGCTGGCCGGGAGGGAGTCTGGGAAAAAGTCTGGAACTGCCTAAGAGGCAAGAGACCATTGTTTCAGGGTGCGCGAGGAGAGGGGATTCAGAGCACTGCCTAAATGAGCTCCAGAGATGGGCAAGAGCCGCGGCTATCAGTCTGGACACCAGAGACAAGCATGAGACGCTAAGGCTGCTGCTGCAGCCACCAAGAAGCCTGTGAGCGAGCACAGGTCACTATCCACACCGCCCCTCCCGGGAGCCTGTGCAGCCCGCCACTGCCAGGGGCCCGTGATCCAGGGACAACTTCCCCAGGAGAACACACAGTATGCCTCAGGCTGGTGCAACGTCACACTGGCCTCTGCCGCCGCAAGCTTGCCCTGCATTCCTTACCCCTTCCTCTCCGCCCCCCCCCCCCCCCCGCCTGAGTGAGCCAGAGCCCCTGAAGCAGCTGCTCCTTTAACACGGTCAGGTCTGAGCAAAGACCAGACGCCCTCAGGCAACCTACATGCAGAGCTGGGGCCAAATCTAAAGCTGAACCCCAGACACTGTGCGAACAAAGAAGAGAAAGGGAATCTCTCCCAGCAGCCTCAGGAGCGACGGATTAAATCTCTACAATCAACTTGATGTACCCTCATCTGTGGAATACCTGAATAGACAATGCATCATGCCAAAATTGAGGCAGTGGATTTGGTGAGCAACGATATACATATTTATTTCCTTTTTCTCTTTTTGACAGTGTGTATGTGTATGCTTCTTTGTGTGATTTTATCTGTATGACTTTGTTTTTACCATTTATCCTAGGGTTCTGTCTGTACGATTTTTTCGTTTGTTTTCTGTTTTTTAGTATAGTTTTTAGTGATTGTTATCATTGGTGGATTTGTTTTTTGGTTTGGTTGCTCTCTTCTTTCTTTCTTTTTTATTTCTTTATTTATTACTTTTTAATTTTTTTATTTTTAATAATTATTTTTTGTTTTAATTATTTTATTTTATTTTATTCTTTCTTTCTTTCTTTTTTTCTCCCTTTTCTTCTGAGTCATGTGGCTGACAGGGTCTTGGCACTCTGGCCAGGTGTCAGGCTTGTGCATCTGAGGTGGGAAAGCTGAATACACGACACTGGTCCACCTCCCGGATCCACGTAATATTAAATGGTGAAAGCTCTCACAGAAATCTCGATCTCAAGGCAAAGACCCAGCTCCACTCAACGACCAGCAAGCTACAGTGCTGGACATACTAGGCCAAACAACTAGCAAGACAGGAACACAACCCCATCCATTAGCAGAGATTTTAGGCAGCAGAGGCTGCCTAAAATCATAATAAGGTCACAGACACCCCAAAACACACCACTGGACGTGGTTCTGCCCACAAGAAAGACAAGATCCAGCCTCATCCTCCAGAACACAGGCACCAGTCCCCTCCACCAGGAAGCCTCCACAACCCACTGAACCAACCATAGCCTCTGGGGGCAGACAACAAAAACAAAGGGAACTACGAACCTGCAGGTTGCAAAAAGGAGACCCCAAACACAGTAAGGTAAGCAAAATGAGAAGACAGAGAAACACACAGCAGATGAAGGAGGAAGGTAAAAACCCACGAAACCAAACAAATGAAGAGGAAATACACAGTCTACCTGAAAAAGAATTCAGAGTAATGATAGTAAAAATGATCCAAAGTATTGGAAAAAGAATGGAGAAAATAAAAGAAACCTTGAACAAGGATCTAGAAGAACTAAAGTGCAAACAAACAATGATGAAAACCACAATAAATGAAATTTAAAATTCTCTAAAAGGAATCAATCACAGAATAACTGAGGCAGAAGAAAGGATAAGTGACCTGGAAGATAAAACAGTGGCGATAACTACTGCAGAGCAGAACAAAGAAAAAAGAATTAAAAGAATTGAGGACAGTCTCAGAGACCATATGAAGGAAAAACCATATGAAGGAAAACCATATGAATAAAAACCATATGAATAAAAACCATATGAAGGAAAAAACTATATATATATATATACTTTTTTCCTTTTTCTCTTTCTGTGATTGTGTATGTGTGTGCTTCTTTCTGTGGTTTTGTCTCTATAGCTTTGCTTTTACCATTTGCCCTAGGGTTCTGTTTGTCCGTTTTTTGTTTTTGGTTTTTGGGGGTTTTTTGTATAGTTTTTAGTGCTTGTAATCATTGGTGGATTTGTTTTTTGGTTTGGCTGCTCTCTTCTTTCTTCTTTTCTTTTTTATTGCTTTTTTAAAAATTTTTAATAATATATTTTATATTTTTTATTTAAATTAATTTATTTTATTTTATTTTTTTGTTCCTTCTTTCTTTCTTTTTCTCCCTTTTCTTCTGAGCCATGTGGCTGACAGGGTCTTGCTGCTCTGGCCAGGTGCCAGGCCAGAGCCTCTGAGGTGGGAGAGCCAGGTTCAGGACATTGGTCCACCAGAGACTTCCGGCTCCATGTAATATCAAATGGCAAAAGCTCTCCCAGAGATCTCCATCTCAATGTTAAGACCCAGCTCTACCCAATGACCAGCAAGCTACAGTGCTGGACACCCTATGCCAAACAACTAGCAAGACAGGAATAAAACCCCACCCATTAGCAGAGAGGCTGCCTAAAATCATAATAAGTTCACAGACATGCCAGAGCACACCACCGGATGTGGTCCTACCCACCAGAAAGACAAGACACAGCCACATTCACCAGAACACAGGCATCACTCCTTTCCAACAGGAAGCCTACACAATCCACTAAGCCAACCTTACCCACTGGGGTCAGACAAAAAAAAAATGGGAACTACGAACCTGCAGCCTGTGAAAAGCAGATCCCAAACACAGTATGTTAAGCAAAATGAGAAGACAGAGAAATACACAGCAGATGAAGAAGGAATGTAAAAACCAACTAGACCAAAAAAATGAAGAGGAAATAGGCAGTCTACCTGAAAAAGAATTCAGAGTAATGATAGTGAAGATGATCCAAAATCTTGGAAATAGAATGGAGAAAATACATGAAACATTTAACCAGGACCTAGAAGAACTAAAAAGCAAACAAACAATGATGAACAACACAATAAATGCAATTAAAAATTCTCTAGAAGGAGGCAATAGCAGAATAACTGAAGCAGAAGAACGGATAAGTGACCTGAAAGATAAAATAGTGGAAATAACTACCACAAGGCAGAATAAAGAAAAAAGAATGAAAAGAATTGAAGACAGTCTCAGAGACATCTGGGACAACATTAAACGCACCAACATTCGAATTATAGGGGTCCCAGAAGAAGAAGAGAATAAAAAAAGGACAGAGAAAATATTTAAAGAGATTATAGTTGAAAACTTCCCTAATATGGAAAAGGAAATAGTTAATCAAGTCTAGGAAGCACAGGGAGTCCCATACAGGATAAATGCAAGGAGAAGAACGTCAAGACACATATTAATCAAACTATCAAAAATTAAATACAAAGAAAAAATATTAAAAGCAGCAAGGGAAAAGCAACAAAAAACATACAAGGGAATCCCCATAGCGTTAACAGCTGGTGTTTCAGCAGAAACTCTGCAAGTCAGAAGGGAGTGGTAGGACATATTTAAAGTGATGAAAGGGAAAATGCAAAACCAAGATTACTCTACCCAGAAAGATCTCATTCAGATTCAATGGAAAAATTAATACCTTTACAAACAAGCAAAATCTAAGAGAATTCAGCACACCAAACCAGATTTACAACAAATGCTAAAGGAACTTCTTTAGGCAGGAAACACAAGAGAAGGAAAAGACCTATAATAACAAACTCAAAACAGTTAAGAAAATGGTAATAGGAACATACATACCTATAATTACCTTAAATGTAAATGGATTAAATGCTCCAACCAAAAGACATAGACTGGCTTAATAGATACAAAAATAAGACCTGTATATATGCTGTCTAGAAGAGACCCAGTTCATACCTAGGGACACATACAGACTGAAAGTAAGGGGATACAAAAAGATATTCCATGTAAATGAAAATCAAAAGAAAGCTGGAGTAGCAATGCTCATATCAGACCAAATAGACTTTAAAATAAAGACTATTACAGGAGACAAAGAAGGACACTACATAATGATCAAGGTATCAATCTAAGAAGAAGATATAACAATTGTAAATATTTACGCACCAAACATCAGAACACCTCAATACATAAGGCAAATGCTAGTAGCCATAAAAGGGGAAATCGACAGTAACACAATCATAGTAGGGGACTTTAATACCCCACTTTCACCAATGGACAGATCATCCAAAATGAAAATCAATAAGGAAACACAAGCTTTAAATGATACATTAAACAAGATGGACTTAATTAATATTTGTAGGACATTCCACCCAAAAACAACAGAAGACACTTTCTTCTCAAATGCTCATAGAACATTCTCCAGTATAGATCATATCTTGGGTCACAAATCAAGCCTTGGTGAATTTAATAAAACTGAAATCATATCAAGTATCTTTTCCAACCACAACACTACGAGATTAGATATCAATTACAGGAAAAGAAATCTGTAAAAAATACAAACACATGGAGGCTAAACAATACACTACTGAATAACCAAGAGATCACTGAAGAAATCAGAGGAAATGAAAATATACCTAGAAACAAATGACAATGAAAACACGATGACTCAAAACCTATGGGAAGCAGCAAAAGCAGATCTAAGAGGGAAGTTTATAGCAATAAAATCCTACCTCAAGAAACAAGAAACACCTCAGATAAACAACCTAACCTTACACTTAAAGCAATTAGAGAAAGAAGAACAAAAAAAACCCAAAGTTAGCAGAAGGAAAGAAATCATAAAGATCAGATCAGAAATAAATGAAACAGAAATGAAGGAAACGACACCAAAGATCAATAAAACTAAAAGCTGGTTCTTTGAGAAGATAAACAAAACTGATAAACCATTAACCAGTCTCATCAAGAAATAAAAGGGAGAAGACTCAAATCAATAGAATTAGAAATAAAAAAGAGAAATAACTATTGACACTGCAGAAATACAAAGGATCATGAGAGATTACTACAAGCAACTATATGCCAATAAAATGGACAACCTGGAAGAATTGGAAAAATTCTTAGAAAAGCTCAAACTTCCAAGACTGCACCAGGAAGAAATAGAAAATATAAACTGACCAATCACAAGCACTGAAATTGAAATTGTGATTAAAATTTCTTCCAACAAACAAAAGCACAAGACCAGAGGACTTCACAGGCGAATTCTATCAAACATTTAGAGAAAACTAACACCTATCTTTCTCAAACTCTTCCAAAATATAGTAGAGGTAGGAACACTCCCAAACTCATTTTACAAGGCCACCATCCCCCTGATACCAAAACCAGACAAAGATGTCACACAAAAAATAAAACTACTGGCCAATATCACTGATGAACATAGATGCAAAAATCCTCAACAAAATACTAGCAAACAGAATCCAACAACACATTAAAAGGATCATACACTATGATCAAGTGAGATTTATCCGAGGAATGCAAAGATTATTCAATATATGCAAATCAATGACTGTAATAAACCATATTAAGAAATTGAAGTAGAAAAACCATATGATCATCTCAATAGATGCAGAAAAATCTTTTGACAAAATTCCACACCCATTTATGATAAAAACCCTCCAGAAGTAGGCAGAGAGGGAACTTACCTCAACCTAATAAAGGCCATAGATGACCAACCAAACCCACAGCCAACATTGTTCTCAATGTTGAAAAACTGAAACCATTTCCACTAAGATCAGGAGCAAGACAAGGTTGCCCACTCTCACCACTGTTATTCAACATAGCTTTGGGAGTTTTAGCCACAGAAATCAGAGAAGAATAAGAAATGAAAGGAATCAAAGTCGGAAAATAAGAAGTAAAACTGTCACTGTTTGCAGATGACATGATATTATACATAGAGAATCCTAAAAGTGCTGCCAGAAAACTACTAGAGTTAATCAATGAATTTGGTAAAGTAGCAGGATACAAAATTAATGCACAGAAATCTCTTGCATTCTTATACACTAATGATGAAAAATCTGAAAGAGAAATTAAGTAAACACTCCCATTTACCACTGCAACAAAAAGAATAAAATACCTAGGAATAAATCTACCTAAGGACACAAAAGACCTGTATGCAGAAAACTATGAGGCACTGATGAAAGAAATTAAAGATGATACAAACAGATGGAGAGATATACCATGTTCTTGGATTGGAAGAATCAACATTGTGCAAATGACTATACTACCCAAAGCAATCTACAGCTTCAATGCAATCCCTATCAAACTACCCATGGCATTTTTTACAGAACTAGAACAATTTGTATGGAAACACAAAAGACCCCGAATTGTCAAAGCAATCCTGAGAAAGGAAAACAGAACTGGAGGAATCATGCTTTTGGACTTCAGACTATACTACAAAGCTACAGTAATCAAGACAGTATGGTACTGGCACAAAAACAGAAATACAGATCAATGGAACAGTATAGAAAGCCCAGAGATAAACCCATGCTCATTTGGTCACCTTATCTTTGATGAAGGAGGCAAGAATATACAATGGAGAAAAGACAGCCTCTTCAATAAGTGGTGCTGGGAAAACTGGACAGCTACATGTAAAAGAATGAAATTAGAACACTCCCTAACACCATACACAAAAATAAACTCAAAATGGATTAAAGACCTAAATGTAAAGCCAGACACTAGAAAACTCTAAGAGGAAAACATAGGCAGAACAGTCTGTGACATAAATCACAGCAAGATCCTTTTTGACCCACCTCCTAGAGAAATGGAAATAAAAACAAAAATAATCAAATGGGACCTAATGAAACTTAAAAACTTTTGCACAGCAAAGGAATCCATAAACAAGATGAAAAGACAACCCTCAGAATGGGAGAAAATATTTGCAAATGAAGCAACTGACAAAGGATTAATCTCCAAAATTTACAAGCTGCTCATGCAGCTCAATATCAAAAAACAAACAACCCAATCCAAAAATGGGCAGAAGACCTGAATAGACATTTCTCCAGAGAAGATATACAGATTGCCAACAAACACATGCAAGAATGCTCAACATTACTAATCATTAGAGAAACGGAAATCAAAACTCCAATGAGGTATCACCTCACACCAGTCAGAATGGCCATCATCAAAAAATCTACAAACAATAAATGCTGGAGAGGGTGTGCAGAAAAGGGAACCCTCTTGCACTGTTGGTGGGAATGTAAATTCATGCCGCCACTATGGAGAATAGTATAGAGGTTCCTTAAAAAACTAAAAATAATACTACTATATGAACTAGCAATCCCACTACTAGGCATATATGCTGAGAAAACCATAGTTTGAAAAGACTCATGTACCACAGTGTTCATTGCAGCTCTATTTACAATAGCCAGGATATGGAAGCAACCTAAGTGTCCATAGACAGATGAATGGATAAAGAAGGTGTGACACATATATACAATGGAATATTACTCAGTCATGAAAAGAAATTGAGTTATTTGTAGTGAGATGGATGGACCTAGAGACTCATACAGAGGGAAGTAAGTCATAAAGAGAAAAACAAATATCGTATGCTAACACATATACATGGATTCTAAAAAAAGTTTTGGAAGAACCTAGGGCCAGGACAGGAATAAAGACACAGATGTAGGGAATGGACTTGAGGACATGGGGATGGGGAAGTGTAAGCTGAGACGAAGTGAGACAGTAGCATGGACATATATACACTACCAAATGTAAAATAGATAGCTAGTGGGAAGCAGTTGCATAGCACAGGGAGATCAGCTCGGTGCTTTGTGTCCACCTAGAGGTGTGGGATAGGGAGGGTGGGTGGGAGATGTAAGAGGGAGGAGATATGGGGATATATGTATACATACATCTGATTCACTTTGTTATACAGCAGCAACTAACACAACATTGTAAAGCAATTATACTGCAATAAAGATGTTAAAAAAATAAATAAATAAAAAATAAAAAGGCAGTTTTCTGCCTAAAATTTTTTTTTAACATCTTTATTGGAGTGTAATTGCTGTTTCTGCTTTATAACAAAGTGAATCAGCTATACATATACTTATATCCCCATATCTCCCCATGCCACTCTCTCACTTCATCCCAGCTTACCCTCCCCCTCCTCATGTCCTCAAGTCCATTCTCTACGCCTGTGTCTTTACTCTTGTCCTGCCCCTATGTTCTTCAGAACCTTTTTTTTTTTTTAGATTCCATATATATGTGTTAGCATACAGTATTTGTTTTTCTATTCATTCTTACTTCCCTCTGTATGACAGACTCTAGGTCCATCCACCTCACTACAAATAACTCAATTTCATTTATTTTTATGGCCGAGTAATATTCCATTGTATATATGTGCCACATCTTCTTTATCCATTCATCTGTTGATGGACACTTAGGTTTCTTCCATGTCCTGGCTATTGTAAATAGAGCTGCAATGAACACTGTGGTACATGAGTCTTTTCGAGCTATGGTTTTCTCAGCATATATGCCTAGTAGTGGGATTGCTAGTTCATATAGCAGTATTATTTTTAGTTTTTTAAGGAACCTCTATACTATTCTCCATAGTGGCAGCATGAATTTACATTCCCACCAACAGTGCAAGAGGGTTCCCTTTTCTGCACACCCTCTCCAGCATTTATTGTTTGTAGATTTTTTGATGATGATGGCCATTCTGACTGGTGTGAGGCGATACCTCATTGTAGTTTTGATTTGCGTTTCTCTAATGATTAGTGATGTTGAGCATTCTTTCATGGGTTTGTTGTCTTTCTAAAAGTTTTTAAATGTCATTCCTTCTTCTTTGGACACCCCACTATGGTTTTACTTTCTCTTAATCTTTAAATATAGATGCAGTTGTTTGTCTGAGCTGGTTGAAGTGTTAGTCTGCCTTTGAGCTTTATATTAATTACATTATTCTCTGGTCCCATGATTCTGGCCACATGTAGAATACTGTCAGCATGGATTTTCTACTGAAAAGGCAGGTACTACAATCCTACCCTTTAAAGAGAAAAGTATATTTCTAGTATCCTCACCTCTCAGTTTCTTCATGGAGGAGCAGAGAGTCAGAAGTGTTTTCTGAAAAGTCCCCTAGGGCCAGTTTGGGACAGACCCAGGCCTCCAGAATGATACCACTATGGTCCTTTATCCACTAAACAAAGTTGCCTTCTTCCTTTGAAATTGGAAGAGATTAAGAACAAGACAAATCTTCAGGAAGTTTACCATATCTTCTGATCTCTTGAGAACATACCCCTACACTTGTCCCTATCCTCAATCCTCAATGTACACTACTATATATGAAGTAGATGGCTGGTGAGGGCCTACTGTATAGCACCGAAGGAAAAAAAAAAAGAAGGTACAATCTGTTTGCAGGACATATATTGTTAACCTTAAAAATGCCTTCCAATATACATTAGGTGTAGAAAAATACTGTTTGATTCCACTTATACGAAGTACCTAGAATAGCCAAATTCATAGAGTCAGAAAGTACATTGGTAGATGCCAGTGGCCAGGGGCTGGGGGGAATAGGGAAGGGGAAAGGGGAGTTAGTGTTTAATGGGGACAGAGTTTCAGTTTAGGAATGTGAAAAATTTGGGAGATGGGTGATGGTGAGAGTTGTACAACAATGTGAATGTACTTAGTGCCACTGAACTATAGAGTTAAATATGGTTAAAATAGTATGTTTTATATTATGTGACTTTTACCACAATAAAAAAACATTTTAAAAAATAAATAAATAGGTAAAAGATTTTAAAAAGTGATTGTGAACATTTACCCCTATCACAAATTACTATTTAGAAAACGTGATTTTCAAATTTAGACAGTTTCTGCAAAGAAGGAGGGCACATTTCTATGCTAGATGTCTTATCTCCCGGAACACTATGCCCATTTATTAGAAAAGAAACCCAGCTGGTGTTCTGAAGAACAGAATCTTTGGTGGTTCCTGTTGCCAAATTACAAAGCAAAAAAATGAAAGATCTATACAAATAAACATTATAAATAACTAATGAAGAAAGCCTAAAGGCAAGATATGTCAGCCACTTGGGAAATGCCCAAGTCTCTCCTTTTTCAGCATTGTTGGAAAGCTGTTAAAAATATTACATCTAATTTTGTTTTCACCATTTGCTTAACAAAAATGGCAGCATTGTATAACATCCATTATTTTTCTACTTTGAGTACAGTAAGTCAAAAGCATCTCCAGTTTCACCCATCACCTAAGGAGTTAGTTGTCTGTGATTTTTAAATATGGTAGTATATGTTTTTATCTAGTATAGCATCATTCCTACAAAATTCATTTAAAAATATGACTAGGTTAAATAAATAATAATACTCATCAGAGAAAAAGGAACTAGTGTTAGACAAGAAGGGAAAAGATAATCTCGAGCTGAGTTCTCAAAAGAAATGTGGAGTTAATGAGGCAGATATGTGCAGGAGGATGATTGCAAATGACAAGTGTGACAGAAAATACTTCTGTGCCAACAGATTTTCTCAGGGAAAGAAAACTACAGGAAAATAGGAAAAGTTTAAAACTAACAGCCACATCTTTTCATGCACAAGGAAGAACCAAAGAACTTATTTTCATGGGAGAAATATTGATGATGAAATAAAAATTAAAAATGGATAGAGTGGGAAAGATAGGATACCAAGTCAATGTTATCCTGGACACACAGAATATTTCAAGTAATCTGTTCCCATTCTCTCCCAAACATACACAATGTTTGTTCCCCATAAGGTGGTACAGAGAGAAAACTCAGTAGAAGCCTCGTTGGTGCCAGAAAGAATGTGAACTTCACTCTGAGGTGCAGTTGACAGTTTCTTATTGTTCTTCCCCAAACCAGCCTTCACTGTAGCTATTTTCAAGCCTTCTTTGCAAAAAGAATCCTTTGCCATCTTTGCCTGTGATGTCTCCTCATATGTGAAAACGTGTGATGGGTGAATATCATTCCATCCACCATGAAAGCATCTTCCATTCCTCTCCATGAGGAAAAACGGGATTGGTGACTTCACAGATGACCCTTTATGACACAGATATATTAAGTGCCACGTATTTTAAATGGGCAGAAATTGACCAATTATTACCTAATGGGCTAGCAAAGTTTATGAGTTATTAATATTATACCTTCTCCCTATTTACCACACTGAAGTCTTCCCTGCTCAATAATATATCAGAATATGATACCATTGCATGGCTGTCTAGATGTAAGGAGGCACTGAAGTGCTTAGGTCTAACTCATCTCTGTTTTAGAATATCTATAGTTAGTCAGTTTTATTCTTTCTATCCAACTTGATCAAGATGTATCATGGATATCTGAAAGAATTTCTGATCATAAATGATAGAGAAATACTGTGAAATCTAAAATTGGTTACCAGTTCATTCATCCTTTTTTTCACTTCACAAATATTTATTGAGCACTTCTTATGTGCCAGGAATAGTGTTTGAGGCTGGAAACATACAGATGGGTACGAAGGCCCTGCCCTTGAGCAGCTCCAGTCAAGTGGAGGAGACATCCTGTATATTAATTATTGTGATAGCAATGTGTTGAGTGCTTTTGGACATGGGGACTTTTCAGAGCCTTCAGAAGGCAGCAGGAGCAGCTAGAAAGATAGAAGGATCACAGATTCTCTGTTTATCCAAACTCCCTTGCTCTGCCCTCTTGTCCTCTTTGGAGGGTCTCCAGGCTCCCTTCATCTGGAGCAGGGATGGGGATGCAATGCTTCAGAGCTGCCTAGGCAGCCCTGCCTGACACCTGCTCTCTGCTGCTCCCTGAAGGACTCATGGTGAACTGACTCATTTATTCCCAGGGAAATTTTCTTGGCCCTAACAAGGTCCCATCTGCCATCATTTAAAAGGCAATTCCTGAATTCAACCAACTGCCATAGGAAGCAGAGACTGTACCTCCAAGTCAGGATCTGTAGGAGCCCTAAGTGGCTCACTGAACCAGTCATAGATGAACTCTGACCTCTTTGCCTAGGTGTGAGCAGGGAGTGATTAACAAGTGACCAACTCTATTTTACTTGTCTCTACAGGAAAACATTTTTCTGAACCACACTAGCATCCTATCTCAGGACACACAGATCTTTTGTTCACCTCTTCTGAAAAGTGACAGCAGAGGTTTAAAAAGAAAAGAAAAAAGGCTGTGCTGGTGTTTCCTATTTTTTCTACTGAAAAAGTCAATTATGTCTTCATCTCTTTTCTGCTTGAAAGAATAAGGAAAACAACCAGGAGTGTGGACACTGGGGCAGTGAAGGGGATCAGCCTTTGGGGAGGGAATGAGGCCCTGATGGGGGACATTAGCGCCCAGTTAGGGAAGGTTTTCCCTCAACCATCACCCTTCGTCACAGTCTTGAGAAGAGCTGTACAAAAGCCACACTTGCTGGTCAGCCATAGACTGTGGCTCCTTCTTCTCTTTCTCGTGGCTGGTACCAGCCCAAGGAAGTCAGATCCCACAGTGTTTCCTTCCAAATGTGCCCTCCACATTCCCTGTCAATTCATTAACATATTCATTTACAGAAATGTGTTTCTTTTATTTATTTATTTATTTATAGCTGGTTTGGGTCTTTGTTTCTGTGCGAGGGCTTTCTCTAGCTGTGGCAAGTGGGGGCCACTCTTCATCGCGGTGCGCGGGCCTCTCACCATCGTGGCCTCTTTTGTTGCGGAGCACAGGCTCCAGACGCGCAGGCTCAGTAATTGTGGCTCACGGGCCCAGTTGCTCCGTGGCATGTGGGATCTTCCCAGACCAGGGCACGAACCTGTATCCCCTGCATTGGCAGGCAGACTCTCAACCACTGCACCACCAGGGAAGCCCCAATGTGTTTCTTTTAAATCACATAATATTACTATTTCTAAAATTATTTCTACTTTTAATGTTTTTCATTCCTTTTTTTTTTTTCTCTTCCCTCAATCAACCCCTCAACTTCTCCTACAAATTCCTCCAGGGATCCCATCAGCTCTGCTTGGACCTCTTCTCACCACAGGCTTCAGAAGCTGTTTCCTCCTGATTTTCCAAATGAGCCACAATGAAGCTTCAAGCTCATAACCAGCAGCAACCCAATGTTCGCTTCCCAACATACCATTCATATGTGATTTTAATCTTTCTTTTACCTTTAGAAGCTGACCCTCCCAGGCTTCTGTAGCATGGGAGAGCAAATGTGGCTTTATTAAAATTCATATCTAAATCACAATAACTCTTAATTCCCACTTGCTTAATGGAAGAACCAAAGGGAGTTCCGCAAAGCTTCCTCAGTTGTTTCAGAAATTCCAGGATTGCCTCACATGACAGCAGGAAACGAATCTGCTTGTGGGCTTTGATTTCAGCCACATGTGCCATCCACTGCCTGTACTGAAGGAGGCATCTTGAAGAGGTGTCCCTCCATGGCTTACACACTCTCTCAGAGACCGGGGTTGAGGATATTCCCACTGCAACTCTGGGTACCACATTGCTCACCCAGTGGCCATCCTGAGGTCCCAGTCTGCCTAAGATACCAGGGTGATGGTCTCACTCAACTTTGCTACCTGAGTCCCAAAGTTGCTCTGCTTATGCTCCAATTCACAAAAACCCTTAAGCTTCTGGCTTAAACTCCTCCCTTATTAGGCTTGAGAATTGGCTCTGCCAAACTCTGGAAAAGGGGTGGGACATATATGCCACCCCTCCCTTACATACTCCTCTGATCTTTCTTTGCTCCTTGCCAAATGACTTTGCCCACATTAGGATGAATGGTGTCCCCAAAAAATATATGTCCAGGTCTCAACCTCTGCTACCTATGAATATGATCTTATCTGGACATGGAACGTTTGTGGATCTTTGCAGATGCAGGAGAGAAGACCATGTGAAGACGGAGGCAGAGATTGGAGTGATGCTGCCATAGCAGGAGCCACCAGAAGCTGGAAGAGGTGAGGAAGGATCCACCCCTAGAGATTTTGAAGGGAGTGCAGCCCTGCAGACACCTTGAGTTAGGACTTCTGGCCTTTAGAACTGTGAGAGAATAAGTTTCTGTTGTTTTAAGCCGCCAAGTTTGTGGTAATTTGTGGCAGCCCTAGGAAATGAATACAGTTCTCTTTCCTGAATCCTCAACCTATACTTCCCCTTACTTCAGCCAAAAAAAAAAAAAGCTCAGGCAAATAAAAAATGGGGAGGAAAAGTGTCACTTGTAACCACAAATAGCTGAGTGCTATCTGAGCACAGTGCCAGGTTTCAACTGGTTTCTCTTGACAGACCATTTTGTTTACAGTTAAAGACTGTATTTCTTACAATTCTGCTTGTTAATATTATAGATGCTTGTTAGACAACCTATGATTATACTTAAAATTAATAGATTTTCTTTCACTCTACCACTCATTTTGCAACTCAATCCACTCTACCCTGACTAGCAACATGCAAAACAACCATCTGTAAGGTGACAAGAGTAGGGTGCATTGTTCTAGTTTATGTCTGAATTCTCAAAGCAAGGATTATTAGGTCTTTCCAGAGTTTTAGAATTCCAAACGCTCTCAGCATTCTGACACCAAGCTTCAGTTCTCAGGCTCTACTCTGGAGCAAAAACATATTTGAATTCCTTCCAGCCTAAAAAAACACCACCAAAAACAAAAGTCTCTCCCACTTCCAAGTTCCCCCTTAGTCATCAAGAGACATAATCTTCTGGGGCTATAGTTAAAAGCATATATTTTGGCATCAGAAAGACCTGAGTAGAATCCCAGCTCCATGACTTAATAGGCTACTCTCTCCCAGTCTTGCTTTTCTTCAACTGTAAGGTGAGAGTCAGAGAGTTTATAACCCAAGAATACAATGAGATAAGACAGAGTAGAGGACTGAGTATTGGACAGAAGGGCCTTTAAGGGACACACGGGGACTAGAAAGGAGCCTCTGTGAAGCCTGTAAAAAGGAAAAGAAGGATTTGGAGTCCAAGGAAACACCTGAAGGACTCCTGGTCCTCTAGCAGGGCCAGCAAGGGATTGCTTGGGCATCAGCCATAGACAGGAGTTGACTGAATAGCCACTGATGCTGGCCCTATGTGTAACGGATCACAGCACAAGCACCCAGAATCCAGTTGGCAGTCCCAGAGACACAGCAGGTCCCCAGAGACAGCTTTCTTCCTGCATCCAGAAAGCAGAGCATACAATGTCTGAGGGCAAGAAAGACAGATCCATGAATAGATGCTCTGAGCACATTCAGGAGAGAAGCCAAGGTAGCACATCCAGGTTACTTGACAATAACAGAAAGATCACTCCATAAAGGAGACACACCCTGAGGTTTCCTGGGTTTGTAAACAAAGGTTCCCTGGGAATTCTCAATGGTCATAATATAGTCCACATTTATATTTGTGTAATTGTGTGCCCTATATGAGATTACTCTTCTTCTTTAGCAAAAGCAGTTTCAGCATCTTTTTATGCGGACTGAGACAGAAGGTCACCTTGGGCCAGATCTCAAGAAGGACCTTTAATTTTCATAGATGAATATCAGACAACACTGGATCATATCATTTTTCCCCCAGAGAGACAAGAGAGACCCCTAATTGTACTTAATGCACATAATATACACTCTTTTATATTAATTAAACTTATAATACAGAATTGTTAAAAGACTTGTGTTTTTATACCTGTTCTTGCTATTTCTAGGTAGGCACAGAAAAGGAGAGATGGTACTGGCAGTATGTTAGGAAGTGAATCACCTGGGAGAAATTTTAATGACAGCATGGATGATGGTTCTACTTGAGGACAGCCATTCTTGCTTACTTGCTTCATGGAAGTGTTATGAGGATTAAAATCAAAAGATGTGGTACATATATACAATGGAATATTACTCAGCCATAAAAAAGGACGAAATAATGCCATTTGCAGCAACATGGATAGACCTAGAGATTGTCATACTGCGTGAAGTCAAACAGAGAAAGACAAATATCATATGATATCGCTTATATATGGAATCTAAAAAAAGGCTACAAATGAACTTATCTACAAAACAGAAATAGAGTCACAGATGTAGGAAATAAACTTATGGTTACCAGGGGGTAAGGCAGGGGGAGGGATAAATTGGAAGATTGGGATTGACATATACACACTACTATTGGGTTGGCCCAAAAGTTCATTTGGGTTTTTCTGTAAGATGTCATGGAAAAACCTGAACAAACTTTTTGGCCAACCCAATATATATAAGATAGATAACTAATAATAGATAACCTACTGTATAGCACAGGTAACTCTATTCAGTGCTCTGTAATGGCCTATATGGGAAAAGAATCTAAAAAAGAGTGGATATATGTATATGTATAAGTGATTCACCTTGCTGTACACCTGAAACTAACACAACATTGTAAATCAACCATACCCCAATAAAAATGATTTAAAAAATGAGATCAGAAATATGACCAAGATTCACAAATTGAAGATAACACAATTATTATTATTTTTTAATTCAAAGTCATTTACATGGGAACTACATACTTAGGTCGCCAATTCTGTGACCAGGCTCTCAGGTACACAGAAGATTTCTGATTAAAATTTTAATAACCATCTTACTGTTTGTAGGAGGTTTCTCAACAGCAAAGTAACAAATGGCTATGACTGTTGGATTCTACTGATTCCCAGTTTTTCTCATTCCAGCTCCCTCTAAGCCCTTTCAACACACACACACACACACACACACACACACACACTTTACAGGAGTCCCTGGGTATTCATCTGTTTTACTAGAACATCCCTAAACAGAACACCTTGGTAAATTTTAGTACCTTTAAAACAAGAAAAGACTTTTTGTCCTCTTCTTATAATCCCTTCTGAACAGATTTTTGCAAGAATGCTACTATCTGTGTCTCAAGCCAGTACAAATCCTATTTTACCTTTTCTTTCAATATGCTTTTTAAAAAAAATCAACACAAAGAAAAAATAAATCATGACTGATGAAGAAAGACACCTGATGTGGTTGTTGCACATGGACCAGCGTGTCAGAAATGACCAGTTCTCTTAAAAGTAAAATTACAAAATCACAACCAGAAAATGACTTTTGTAATCAGCCTCTAAAACTAATACCCAACACGTGGCACCTTCTACTAAAGCTCCTGGAAGTCTTTCTACATACTATAAATCTGCATCTGTAGACCCTCCACCAGGAGCTAAATTTGTGTTCTATCTACTGTTTTGGGTAGATTTGTAAAGAGCTAAGCAGGAAGTTTTAAGTATAGTGTGGCTGTCTAATGAAATGCCAGTGTAAACAGGACAGTAGCAGAGAGAAGAAAGGACAAGAGGAATTTACAGATTCTCCATCCACTCAAAGGTCTCTCCCCCAGGCTTCTCACTTCAAATTTTGTGCACCTACTCTGAACTCAACATTTGCCAGATACTGGAGGGCATATGGAATAAGCCAGATTTCTGCACTTAAGGGAACTTAAAATCTATTTGAAGGAATAAGACTAGCACAGGAACAATTACTTTGCAAAACATACCAGTATAAATTTGTTGAATTTTAAATGTCTTAAAATATCATCAGAAAGAAGTTCAGTGAGAACTCCTGGAGTAATCTGAGAAAGCTTCAAGATAAAGTGAGTGACTTCGGATGAGTCTTGAAAGATGTGAAGCCTGTAGGTCAGAGACAAACATAGACCTTCCCAACTGAGGGGAACCACATGAAGGAAGGCAAACAGTGATCCTCAGATTTTAATATATGCCTACATATGTGGGAGTTTTTTATAGAGATAGTAGATAATGGATAATTAATTAGGTAGGTAGAAAGAGATAGATAGATAGATAGATGGATAGACAGATAGATAGAGAGAGAGAGAGAGAGAGATGATAGATAGATAGATAGATAGATAGATAGATAGATAGAGACAGATGATAGATGGATAGCTAGATAAGAGAAAGAAAGAAAGAAAGAAAGAAGAAAGGAAATAGAAGATGATAGATAAACAGATGATAAATGGGAGAGAGAGAGAGAGGGGGAGGGAGGGAAGGCGGGAGGGAAGAAAGAAGGAAGGAAGGAAGGAAGGGAGGAAGGGAAGAAGGAATGGAGAGACAGATTTCCCTGGGATCCACTACCAAAGACTCTAATTCAGAAAATCTTCACAGGAGTTCCAGAAATATGGGTTTCTAATTATCTCCCATACACCCAAATGAAGAGGTGGCCACAAGCCACACTCTGAAAAGCACTGACTATGAGCAAGACTGACAGCTCCCACTTGCTTTACAACAGGGATGAAAAGAGACACTGTGAGTTGAGATAAGCTTGCCCCAAGATAATTTTATTAATATAGTGCCTTTCCATTTTTAAAGTACTGTCATAATTGTAATTTTACTTCAGAGAGGAAGGTGGTAACCATTTTATTTCCATTTTAAATGTTGGATACCAAGGGGTGAAAATGTTCTGTGACTTAACCAAGATCAGAGCTAGTTAGTGGTAACACAGCCCAGGTCTTGTGAAAACTAGACAAACACTCATTCCACTAGACATAAATGACTTGCCATAATTTCCTTGCCCGAAATGGAAATTGTTATTTTGGCATTCATTAAACTGAAGAAATATATAGATATATAGATCACCTTGTATCTAATCAGAAAGTTCAATTGCCTTTCCCAAAACTCACCTTATATTTCTTCTTTCTGTTATGCATTCATTCATTCCTTCATTCATTTCACAAAGTTACAGAGCATGCCTGACCAGATTCTAAGTTTGAGGGATAGAAATGGTCTCTCCCCACATGGAGATGACATTAAACAAAAAATTACAATTCTGATTACAAGTCTGACAAGTGGGGAAATACAGGTTACTATAGGGAGTAAACAAGGGGAGTTCAAAGAAGTCCACCAGGCAAGTCAAGATATTAAAGTTAAGAGTTAATTAAGATATGAAAAGTGACCAGTAGCTTCAATGAGAACATCCATGTTTGAGCAAAACAACAAAGCATCTTCAGGAAACAGAAAGAGAATTAATGGCTGCAGCAAGTGAACAAAGAAGAAAAGAGAATTTGGTGAAGGTAGACCATTTGGCTGAGGCAGGACTACTGGGCATCCCACACTGCTGTGTCACAGATGGTATCCACTCCAGGCTCCACGGGAAGTGAGTGTAGTAAGCTAGAACGTTCTCATAAGCTCTGGCAAGAACTTATTCTTTTTTCTAAGAGTAATAAGGAGCCATTAAAGTTCTTTAGTCATGAAATGATGTGATCAGAACCAGGCTTTGAAAAAAAATCAGTATTTCAGCACGGTTTCCTCTACAGAGAGGTGGAGTGAAAAGGGTAACCAGGAGTCCAATTATGAGGCCATTGCAGTGATCTAGGAAAAAAATCAGTGGTAACACGGAATAGGATTGTGGCAGTGTGGAAAAAAGCCAAGTGGATGAACAGTGCAGATGTCTAGAAGGCAGAGCCTACAACACAGCAGTGATGTTTGGATTCAGGATGAGGGAGAGAGAATAGTCAAGGTTGACTTCTAATTGTCTGACAAATGGAAGGATGGTGTCCGCCATTCCCTGAGACAGGAATGACTGGGAAAAGAGCAGTTTTGAAAGAGGAAAGGAGGAAGGAAGATAATTAATCCAGTTTAAACTGGGTTAAATTTTGTTTGCGTGGAAACTTTCTAAATGGAGATGTTAAGTGAACAATTGGATATTCCAGTTGGGACTCCAGAGAGTGGTCTGGACTAGAGGTGAAGTTTCAGGAGCCATAAGCATGAGAGTAAGTGAGACCTCAGAGGAAAACATATGGAGTGAGAGGAGAAGAGACCTTAGAAAAAACCCTCAAGCCATCCAGTAGCCAAAGGTTATGTAGAGATGAGTGGTAGCAAAGGATGAAGAGAAGCCATGAGAAGGGAAGAGAAAATCAAAGCCAACGTGGTCTAATGGATGCTCTAACAACATGGTCTCATTAATGACAGTCTTTTAAAATCATCTTTAAAATATCTAAATTCCTGTACCTCTGATAAGACAGAACCTAATATGGTATGACAGAACGTACTCACTCACCGGTGGTGGTTATGGAATCTCATCTTGCATCAAACCGTAATATTCTGATCTCTTTATTTTTCAACCACTGGCCAAATGTACAAGGTTCATTGTAAGACATTGAAAGCAAATATAACTCCTTATTTAAAAAAAAATAGACTATTGCAGGTAACCCTGTATTCCTCTGAAGTTGATTCCTGAATTTGATCATCGATATCCTTTGTTTCTTCACTTACTAATTTTTGGCAATTTCATTCAATAAAATAAAGTGTGTCACTATATGATTCCAATGAGATTATTTTCCTCCAAGGAACTAGTTCTGGCTAAAATTTCAGCAAAAGAAAAGAGTAAAACTGTTTGAATTAAGGTTTTTCTTTTTTTTTTTAATTATCCCTGGGTTTTGTTTTTTTATATGAACCCAAGTAGAGATTTGTCTTCTTTCCAATGAGATGACTTACAGTTCATTGTGAGGACAATTTGCCACCAAGGTTGATTTACCTGGTCAGTTTCACTGATCCTTTTTGCCTTTCCATGTGTGTTTTAACAGAAATAGTGGGCGTAAATGAACCACCTTTCCAGAAAGAGGACAGTTTTTCCAAGAAGAAGGAAAAAGGAACTAAACCTCCAGACAACTTGTACATTTTGCAGCAGTTAACAGAGAAGTCTTTTCCCAAAGATGAGATATCATAGGAATATTCTCCTCCTTCCATCTCGCAATCATGCAATCATAGGTTTAAATTCAAAATCTCAAAATGCTAGTATTTCTGTAGAGTGTTTTCCTAACGTACTCCAGTGCTCTACTCCACATTGCCTTAGAGTTTGTGAGGCAGCACTGTGTCCTGAGTATCTTGTTTCAAATGTTCTCTCACTCTGGGTCACTTCATTTCAGCAAGTGTTTAATGAGCACCCTCTGGGTACAAAGCACCGGGCAGAGCGTCATCGATGATATAAAGATATACAAAGATTAAAGGACAGGGTGAGGCTTCAGAAAGATGAATAAACACCATGAGCTCTGGAATCAAACCATCAACATCTTTGAATTTTTCAAAACTCCAGAATAATGATAAAAACCACTGCCGAGGTACGAAAAATCTTGGCCATGACCCTGAAGGCACAGAAAGCTGGAAGTTACTCCAAAAGGTGTGTGTTTTGGGGGAGGCGGGGGTGGGTGGGGAATGGGAGTAAAGTCGAGAGGAGACACTGACGCTTAAAATACACTAAGGCATAAGCTAAAAATAAAATAGCTCACATTTATTGAATGTTCACTGTGAACCAGCAACCATGTTAAGTACTTTATATGAATAATCTCATTTTCCTTACAAGCAATCCTATGAGTATTTTATAGGATTTTATACCCCATTTTATAAATGAGTAAGCTAAAGTTTAGAGACATTAAATGAATTATGCAAAATCACTCAGACGGTAAATGGCAGAGCCTGGGATTTAAGCCAGAGCTTGGGTTCTGAGCCACTACATAGAAGGACTGTCTACAGCTCTCTCTAACCACCGTACTTCCAGCCTGACTCTAATCCTCAGGGCCCTTTTATCTGACAGGTACACAGTGCCCAGGGCCCATGAAACTTCTAGCGGCCCACAAAAATGTTTTAATTTTATTTCTTTTAAATCAGAAGAAAGTATGAATATAATAATAATAACTTTACAATAATAATTAACCCAGCCTTGATTGTGTTCCTCTTTATACTAACATAATCATAAAACATAATTTTTTTTAATGCAGGAAGGGATCCTCCAAGGCAAAAATGTCCAGGACCCAGGAAAGTCAGTACAGGGGGTACCATCTCCTGCTCAGTGAGAACTGTACATTCTCCCTTTCTAAGCCCCTTCAGGCTGAAACTTACCTTAGGTAATTTTTTCCCTTCAATGTAATAAAATAATAATAACCAACACTTATATAGCTTCTACCATGTGCCAAGTATGGTTTTAAGATCTTTATATACATTATTCACAAGACACTCTGAAGGAGATGCTATTATTAGCTTCATTTTAAAGAGACAATTTATGTTCCTTTGACTCATATCCCACCCACATAAAAATACTAAGGCTCATTTTGAGATGTGTCTGCAAGCCTAGAATCTTCCCAGAATGGCTTCACTCATGCAGTCATGCAGTCATTTATGTATTCCTTTAGCATGCCTATCTTAAGAAAGATACTCTACTAGGCTCTGTAAATATGAGAAGAGAAAAAAAGCATCTCTGTTCACAAGTTGCTAACAGTCTGATGTTAAGCTCATGAGGAGTATTTAAAACATACCTCCTGCTGATTCACCTACTTGGATCCTTAAAAAAAAAAGCTCTGTTATCTATGAGATATTTGGGACTTGGTTTTGGTTTGCTGGCGTTTGGTTGGTGGTTTTTAGATGTCCGTGTGTTTATTTATCTGGAAAGGTGTGAAAGATTGTGCAGGAATTTACTTCACTTTTGCCATTGCATAAATAGAGCGTAAATAGCTCTCTTCCAGAAGTTTCTACTCTGTTTAATACATAGTTAATAAGAACTTTCTGTAGAGGATTATCTTCAATACAAGTCTTAGTCAAACTTTTTAGATGTAACTCATATATATAATAATACAAAGTATTATTTCAGTCTTTTGCAAGATGTAAAAATCACCCAGTTTTCTGTCATGAAAGTGGTCCCTCTGTCACTGTAGGCATTTAGGATTATATCAGTTTGATTGTTCTACTGTTTTTACTTTTCAAGCATGGAAAAACTGCACACTCGCCTGATATCATTAAGATAACTTGAGGATGACTAGCCATACGTTGACAAAAGGAAAGATTCATTATTGTGATTAAATAAAGCAACCACGCTATTGTTAAAATTCCAACCACTTCTCTCACAGTTCACTGCTATTAAAACATTCTTTCACAGAAATTAATACATTGCCATAAATCTAATTTCTTTTTTAAACTCTTTTTACTTTGCTGTTGAAACCTTGAAGCTCTTCTTTGGGTATATAAAGGAGCTCAATAAGTGGGTCCTTCATTATTATTATTAATATCAAGAGTTTCAACCTGGTTTCCATTTGCCCCAGCTTTTGCAATCATTTTTATGCAGTCTCTAGTTAAATACGACTAGACTAAATGATAGTGGATTCTTTTTCCACAATAATACTTACTTAAAATGTTTAAATATAATTTGCAGGAAACTTTTACCTTCACAACTGACTAATTATCATATTTAACAAAGCCTTTTCTTGTGTGTGAGAGTAAAAAAGCGAAGCAATTGCCATCATTTGCATGCACACTAAAACTAGCACAGGGAATGTGACCTTCATTTAGGCGTTGAATAATGTTCTAAGCTTTATCCATCCTGCCTGCTAATCACCACAGCGCAAGACAGTCCTGTGTTGGGCAACTGAATTGTTTTTGTAAACAAAAAGTAAATTTTCTATTAACTTTACACATTTTCTGGTAACAGATGACTAACATAAGGAAAGGTCATTGAATGACACTGAGTTCCAGCTAGGTGTTATTGGAGGGAGGGAAGACAGAGTCTAGTGATAAGAAACACTACTAAAGCTTTCTCTCTTTGTGCCTTATTTGGAAAATAGAATCTTAAAATGACTTCGTTAAAACTCTCCAGCAAAAGAAAAGCAAGAGCCTGCTAGATACATTTTTATTAAAAAAAAAAAAAAAAAAAAAAGATCTACACTGCTATTACCATTGAAAAAAATGAAAAGACATTCAGATTATAATGCATAAATTTTTACGTATCATCACCAGTCCAGATGGAGTATTGTAAACTTTCTAAGGAGCCCCTAAAAGAAGCAGGAAAGAGATTTGAAATTTCTGATAATTGAAATAAACCCTTTTGTGTACTTCTAAGGCAGATGGTAGGCTCCTCTCAAGAAATAAAACTTGACGGGGAGAGTTGGGGTGCGAAGGTGATTCTGGTCCATTGAACTCAGAAAGCATGTGTCTTGCAGCAGTTGTTATTAAATAAATATTCTAGATCTATAACCACTCCATCTCTGGTACCAGTTGCATGGTAAACTTAGGAAAGCACAGTTTTAGAATGTCTTATTTATGTAAATTAGAAGGAAAATAATAATCCAAGATTCTTTCCTGCCCAGAGGTTTACATTCTCTACTCCAGAAAGGAAAATTTTATATCATAGCAAATATATAATGAAGAGCCACTTAAAATTCTGGTGTCATTAATCATCACATGCATTTGCTTTTCTTTTCTAGTATTTTGCAAACTCCAGTGTATGCACAGACATTAAAAACATAAATAGATAGATAATATAGATATAGATATTTACACAGAATATGTGTATTTATCCTGTGGCTGGTGGGCTCAGCTGATTAGAGCCCTGTTCTAAAGCTTCCAAGGGCCAGACTTTGGCTTTACTCTGTGGCAGGAATTGCACTCTGTGATATTGTGATTTCTGATAAGAAATCTCTATTTGGCCTTCAACCTTTTTCTGGCACAGAGCTCCTAAAACCCTTGGAATTTCCTAAATGGTGAGAGTGATCAAGCTGTCTTTTGTTATGTTAATGAGGAGACTTTGGGAATGTCCCTAGGTAACCTAAGGACAGGGGCTGGTTGCCAGGAGAAGCAGCCCTGTGATTTGAGAACTGTCTCACTCCCCACCATCATCACCTCAGAAAAGGGGAGAGGGGCTAGAGATTGAGTTCAATCACCAATGGTCAATTGTGCCTATGCAATGAAGCCTCTATAAAAACCCAGAAGGACAGGTTTGCAGAGCTTCTGGATTGGTGACCATGTGGAGGTGCTGGGAAGGTGGTGCTCTGAGAGGGCATGGAAGTCTCCTGCCCTCTCCCTATATCTCACTCGATGTGTCTTTCACCGGGCTGTTCCTGAGTTACAGCTTTTCCTAATAAACCAATCATCTAGTAAGTAAAATGTTTCTCTGACTTCCGTGAGCCACTCTAGCAAATTAATTGAACCTGAGGAGACGTTCGTGGGAACCTCCAATCTATAGCCAAGTGGGTCAGAAACACAGGTGACAAAGGGCATCTGAAGTGGGGAGGGGCTTAATTTGTGGAAAGTCCAGATAGATAATATCGGAGTTGTCTTGAATTGTAGGACACAAGCTGGTACTCTGAGAATTGCTTCCTGTGGATGTGGGCAACCTCCCCCCGCCCACCACACACACACATACACATACACACTGGGATTTTTCTCAGAACACCTTTGGACACCCTCAACTCTAGTTAGCCAAGTTCTAGAGTCGCAAGATGAAGCAGGTGAGAAACTGCCAGTCAATCAGCACAAACGATCCTCATGACTCAGAGGAAAAGATCCAATCACAAGCCTTGCTGAAGGTACGTTAAAAGATCTGTTTGGACAGGTAATATTTTTATTTGCAAGCGTGTCTATCCAAGGCATACAGTGTGACTTAAACAACTAACTTGCAGCTTTGGTAACTAAAGAACAACCAGAAGAAAATGTCCTGGGTGTGGGTCTTAAAGAAGGATAAATTGCATTTCTGAAATCTTTCTTATGTCATCTCCTTTGGGGTTTTAGAAAGTAGTTTGGTTAGATTTTCAGATTAGAAAGTCCTTAGCTCAGAAAGGTCAAAGAATCCCCGATAGAAAAGAGGACAGGCCAGGCTGGGCTCTGTCTGGGCTTTAAGGGACAAGATCGTAGAGAGATGGTTTGTACCTGTGCATGGTGTGGTTGAGCTTACTAGGGAAGAGAGCTAGAGGAATCTGGGGGAAGAAATCTTACCCAAGAACAAAAAGTGTCCCTTACATCAAATTTCTCTAGAACCCTAGAATAGCTACAGGACCAGGTGAATGTCCAGCAGAGGAAGCAAGGGAAAGCCATCCATGTCAGGGATGCACCACTAACAATATCTTAGTGAAGGCGTGGGTAGGTATGGTTCACCCTGGAAATCTCTGGAGACCACAGGGGACTGCATCCCCTTCAGTGAGGTCTTCAGATATGAAGGGCTAGGAATACCTGAGAGCTGAACATGGCAGACCAAAGTAACTAAGCAAGAGAAGTTGTTCCCAAAGGTGCACAAGTCAAGAAGTGCTTGTGGGATAGCAGGAACTGGAAGCCAAGGAGACAGTTTGTATTCAAAGACCCAGTTGTACAGACGTAGAGAACAGATGTTTGGACACCCGCGGGGGAAGGAGAGGTGGGATGAATTGGGAGATTGGGATTGACACATATATACTACTATGTGTAAAATGGATAACTAATGAGAACCTACTCTATAGCACAGGGCACTCTACTGAAGGCTCTGTAGTGACCTAAATGGGAAGGAAATCCAAAAAAGAGGGGATATATGTACACGTATAGCTGATTCACTTTGCTGTACAGCAGAAACTAACACAACATTGTAAAGCAAATATACTCCAATAAAAATTAATTAAAAAAAAAAAAACTTTGCTGGCAAATCATAGGTAACTTGTTAAAAGTGTAAAAAAAAAAGGCCCAGTTGTGGCTAAAGAAGGTGTCACTGTTCCCAACAATACTCTACACAAAAGTCTATTAAGAAAACCAGCCCTCCATTGCTTGTAGAGCCAGTGGTCATATATGGGAACTCAAAGCATTCTGGTAAGGATCGTAATAGCTAAGGAGAACAGCAGAATATCATTTAGGAACTTGCATTCCACAATGGCCTCAAATAATTGGCGAACTTCTGAGAGGCAGAGATATTTAAGCTTTGCTGCTGTCCTGAACAAGGAAAGAATCATATTGATGACAAAAGCTCTTGTACAGTCTGGGCAAACACATCAAGGCCAAGAGATTTGCCTTCATGTCCATCCTGCTTGCGTCTACACATTAAGAAGGTCATTAGCGGATTGCTAGCATCAGCCGAGGAGTTCGCCACCACCTGTCACACGAGTATTTTCATCCACAAGCTGGCTTGAGTCAGTGCCAGGGCAACAGGTTAAATAAAACTGGCGGAGACGATAGCTAACAGATAGCATGATGGGTGCAGACCCCTAAGCACACCAGAAGCTTGTCCCAGAAGCCTCAACAGCTGGCCAGTTGTGAGCTGCAAAGAAAGGGACAGAAGAGGAGTACACAGTGGATAAGATTCTGATGCTACAAAACAAGACAGCGAGAGGAAGCAGGCTTGGAAATTGAACTCCAGTTCTGACTATAGAAGACCTGGCCATAAAATTGGGGAGAGTTGTTCTTCCCTGAAAGGGAAATCCAAATAATTGAATAAGGCAACTGAAGAAAGCAATTAAATGCAATGCTTCAGGGTAGATATCAAGGCCATTAATAGCAATTAATGCCTTTTGTTCGCAGTCTTATGTACGGAGTATTGTAATTTCTGCAGAGTAAAAAGATCTATTTTTCACTTCATTAATCAGGAAACATTATCCTTGTGATCAAAAAAGTGGCCTCATTTTACTTCCCAACCAAGATTTAACTGTAAGTGCTTACAATGAGGTCTCATTTTCTTAAGACTTTATCGCAGTTTAAAGACATAATACAGCCCATTAGTCCATAGACTGTGGAATATTATAATAAATACTTAAAACCACTTATCAAAATAAAGAGCCAAAACACCCTCTGCCATGCACTGGGCCTGATTGTTTAATCAGAGTCTCTCACTCACTAATTGGAAGTACTCAGGACTCCAAATGATTCGTCTTGTTGAATTAAAAAGGTTTTACACTGGAGAACTTTAGCACTTCTCCCAGCTAGGTCACTCTCATTATACTAGCTTTAAAGCTTCCATTACATTTTCCTTTTTATATGTCAATGCGAAAAGAGAACAATAACTCTGGCCTTTGAAGCCAATGACCTACAAAGTGGCTATTCCATATGAAGGCCACTGTACATAGAGCCACTTGCCAAAGGGAAAGAATATCAATTTCTTCCAGAAGATTACTAAAACCATTTGATTTTATTTATTTTACAATCTACAAATTCCTGCCTGAAAAGCAGGTTGGCTTATTTTATCTGTTTAGGAACTTATTTATAGGATATTAAAGAGCTATTAGACACAATAGAAAGATTGTCAGCAGATGTGTTTGCTTTATTGTTTTTCCTTTAGAATTTTGCTGGAATGGTAATCAGGCTGGGGAAACACCATCCTACCCAGAGTACTAGACCTTGCTTTCTGCACAGGATCTTTCTCTGAGTCTCACAAAGCAACAGCAGCCAAGAATGAATACATGAAGGGCCTGTGGACAGAAGAGGAAATGGACAGGGTTCCCTGGGAGGTGACAGGAAAATATTAATTTCCTCTGAGGGCAAAGGGGCAGAATTGTGAACATTAGCGGCATCCAGTGGTAGAGTAAGTCTCTATAAACCAGGTAATCGAAGAGCAAGCCTATTCCCTCCAACATAGAGCCTTTTGTTGCCTTGGACTGCCACTTCTCTGAGTGACCTATGAAGACGGCTAGATGGTTAAGTGTGCAGTGATAGACATTTAAAGCTAACCCTTTACTTTCAATAAACATTCTCTTTGAAACTCCGAAGAAAATCAGCTTCAACCCACCATCTGCCAGTCCTTTGAATGAGGGCAAAGGTAGCCCACTCTGTGGGCTCAGATAATTAGTTCTTAAGGCTTAGTTAATTAGGACAGTTGTCTCATTATCAACTAAGTGTCTTTCATACAGCTCAAAGGAACTGAATAGGAAGATTCATCTCAGAAATGAGGCCAGGGCTAGAAAACCCAAATACTGCTCATCAACGTTTTCATTTTTAGAAATGTTGATGAATGAAAGACAAAGTCCTGATGTTTACTATAGACACAGCATACTCATAGAGCCAAAGGAAGAGAGTAAATAAAGAAAAATTCAGTGAAAAAAATGCTAGTCTTTGGCAACATTTCTGTTATCCTATTTGAGCCTAAGATGTATATACATTCCTTCTTGTTGACTAATCCGAGGCTGCTACATTCCTAATCACCTCCACTGCAATTGCCCATTTGTGGACCTCCTGCTAACACTCCCCCATGGAGCACTGCAGTTACAAAAGGGACAAATAAAAGGTGCAGCATTTGTTGTCTCTGCAGAATCAAAATGGAAGTAGAAATTGTCAACAGAACACTGCCTATGGTAGTGAGAAATATACAGCCTTCCATCCTTTTTGTCTCTATCCCTTGACTATTCTCCTCTGTAATTCTGCCTTGGTTTTATGTGTTAGGTTTCATTATAGGGTTTTGCCATGATTCCACATCCATTGTGTCTTAAGAGACCCAGAAGAGAGAGCCAATTCCAACATCAAACCCTGATCCAACGTAGTAAGGACTCTCACTCATCTCCTGTCTTCCTTTCCTCTTAAAATTGTCTTTCTCTTTATTCTTCTCAGCCAGATGCTGCTTCCTCTATTTTTATTGCTAAAAATTTGCTTGCCCCCCTTATTCACTTGTACTTTCTCATACTCCTCACCACTGTTGTCTCATATTTTTATCCTAATGAGGCTTCACTACACATAGATTCTCTCTGTTCCCATAATGTATTCATATATCCGTAATAAAAACTTTTGTTATCCATGTGCTTAAAAAGTCTTTTTCCTACATCCCTCCTCCATGAAGCTGAAGCATCTTGAAGACAGGGATTCTGATATGATAACACAGTACAGTGCCTGGGCCATAGGAGGTACTTAATGTGCTTATATTGAATGAAAAAGTAAAGGACAGAATATGGAAGGTGGAATTTGTTCTGCCTTCTTTCATTCTTCTTTCTTTCAAGATGTCTTTCCCACTCCTTGTGACCAACCATCAGACAGTGATTTGATTGTACAACTACATTTATCACCTCCATCATTATCGACTTCTTTGAATTCATCCATTTCTTTATGCATAGAATTATGGAAACTCAGGATTATGTGTGCCCTTAAAGATCGTTTCAAGCAACACGTACCTTCTCTGGTGAAACTCTCCTCTTTTAAAGTAAAGAAAGAAAAGGCTGCATGATTGCTTTTTTCTTAAAGAAAGTGCAAACTTTTGGACATTTGGGAAAATCTTAGGAGTGGAAATGTAACTGGGGAAATGGAGGTTGTTCATATAAGTTTGGCTCTTAAGCTAGAATGTCTGGATCAAACCCAGCTTTGCCACTTAATAATCAATGTAACCTTGAGTATAGTATATAATCTCTGTTTTCTCATTGCTGAGATGGACACAAGAATAGATCTGACCTCTTAGGACTCTCATGGGGTTCAATGAGATAAAGCGTGTAAAGGACAGTGAGGGCCTACTTCCACCTTGTAAGCACAATGGAAGTACTCAACCTCGGTTCTTATTACTATTATTAAGCTGTAGCAACATTCCTCATGTCACTAAGGAAGGCCGATCCAAAGAGACACAAAGGGGTATAAACATTTTTTTGTTGTTTGGGGTTTTTTTGGCTGCGCCGTGCATCTTGTGGGATCTCAGTTCCCTGACCAGGGATTGAATCCGGGCCACAGCCGTGAAAGCCCAGAGTCCTAACCACTAGGTCACTAGGGAACTCCCAAAACTCATTTATTCTTCCACCTCACCATACAAGCATTAACACCCGTACCCTCCTTCTCCACTCACAGAAAAACTTCCTTTGTGTGATTCAAAGTGCATCTTTAGGAAACACTGGGTTTCACCGCCCAGGTACCTTAAACACACTTATAACTTCCGTTGCTTCAGTTCTAGTTGTATCTCTGGGTCCCACAGTCTGTTACTCTTCCCCATCCCATAATAATAGCTAATAATCATAGCTAATGTTTATTGCATACTTATAATGCACTTTACAAGTTTTTAACTTATTTAATCCTCAAAACAACCCATTAGAAAGGCACAATTATTATATCATCGGATTATTAAACTATTTTTCAAATTAAGAAACTGAAACAAACAGAGGTTAAGTAGTTTGCAAGAAATCATGCTATAAATTATTTAAAGTTAAAGGATGCAGTGAAATACAAAAACGTAGAGTGAAAGATGCATTAAAATAAAAATATTTTAAATCTGTGGCAAATTACTAGGAGGGCCAGGGAGCTTATCTTTCAGAAAAATTACTGAATTATACCAAAATATGTACAAATGCTTTCCCAAAATTCTGTAAAGGATCATAGAGATTCAAAAAGTAGAAAAGTTTGAGACTTTCTGCAATTAAACTTGAGCAAGTTTAGATAAAATTCTGCAAAGGGAGGAAGGAAAAAAAATTAAAAAGAAGGAAGGAAGAGACAAGAAAAAGAGAGAAAGCAGGTCAGGGAAGGAAAATAACCATTGTGGGCAAGGCACCTTTTCCGGAATTGTTTAATCTTGTGATTTACTGGTATCCTACACTCCTTTGTCTTTCTCTCTCTTTCCATTGCACCCTTCTGGTGAGATCCCAGTCTTTCTCTATTCCTGTGTTATAGGTATCTGAGACATGTTTCACCCTGGAATCTGTCTTCAACCTCTGTTCCTTCATTTATTGAAGAGATTACCAAACATTCGGTACTCAAGTCAGACGGACCTGTGGCTTCCCTGTTCCTGAATATCCCCTCCCCATTCAGTTCACCTCAACGTTCAGACCCATTTACATTCCACCCATCTCCTGAATCCAGTCTCTTGCCTACTGGCCCTCTCTCCTCTGGTCCACGCTCCCCTTTCTTGTGCCAGGATTCACACCGCTGCACTTCTGCTCTAGCGGAGTCCTGGGTACCCTTCACTTCCATGCTCCACTGCTGCAGCCAGCGGGCTATTTTCATGTTTACACACATCATGGCCACCGCCATCACCAACAGTTCCTCCACCCCTGCCATGTGTCTCAGGGTCCACCCATACTTTCCTCTCCCAGCTTCATTTCACAACTCTCTCCCTTTCACTCTGTGCTCCAACTTCCAGAACCTTCCTTCCATGGCTCAGACACATAATGCTCAGTCCCACTTCTGGCATCTGCAGCTGCCCATTCTTTTTCATCCACACTGCCCCCTCTCTACTCCACTGCCCTTTCCCTGGTCAACGCCGACTACCTTTCAGATTTCACTGACGTTTAACTTCTTAGGGAGGCCTTGCCTGACCTTCCAGCCTAGATTGGGCTCTGTTGTTAGTTGTTTGTTCCATTTCTACAACACATTCTTTTCCTTCTGAGCACTAACCTGAGACTGTGATTATACATTCACTTCTTTGAGTGTTTCCTCTGAAGTCATGCCTGTTCCATCCACTAATTGTAGGCACTGTGAGTGCAGGGAACACATCTGGCTGTGCTCATTATGTCACTCAACTCTGTACCTGCCACATATGCAGCGTTCACTGCCTGAGTGAATGGGTTCATCTCAAATTCACAGCAAACCTAATTGTCCCTGTGCCTGAAGACATACAGCAAGTGTAGCCACAAACACTGGGTCCAGCTTTAGAAACCAGCTTGCTCAAACCCAACTGGCATGGTTTACTATACCCCCTATACCACCATCTCCATCTAGATAATAGCCGACTTTCATTTCTACAGAGTCATAGAAAGATAACTGGTTTGCAAAATCAAAATTTTTTCTGCGTACTAAGGACGCACTTGGCTACTGGGTCCTTGTAAATGAACTTTTGTTATTAAAGAAGTGAGCCAATTAGAAAAGATTCATTTTTGATACATTTTAATGAAGGAAATTTCTACATCCCTTCAAAAAAAAAAAAAAACCCACCATCTGGTACAAATATAAAGAAAATTCACCCTGCTAATGACATGTGCAAACATGAATAATGAAACCTAAAGGGCAACAGAAAGTCTTCTGTCTCTGATGTGTGTAAGGATTTTTAGGAAGTCTGCATTATTTGAGGAAAGTTTTCCAGGAAAAAGTAAGAGCAGCTTTTCATTCTCAGTGCCTCAATCAGCATTTGAATTAAACGAGAAGACAAAAGAAGATCCTCCAGACCAATAGAGATTTCAAACTGCTAAACTTCCTCCAAACTGCATTAACATACACAGAAACAGAATATATGATGTTCAGAAAGCATCACAAAAGTTAGCCTCGCTGAGCCAAAGAATACGCCATTAAAAAGCAAACATTGTCGGGGAAAACAGAGCTTCCACCAAAAGCAAGAATAGGCACCGCTCTGGAGCTATTGAGACAAAAAATGCTATTCACACAGAAGCACAGGGTTTCCAGGGGCAGCGAGCTGGACGCAGCTTTCGTGGACGGATGCCACCAGGCGGCCACTGTGGGTATTACAGCTACTTGAAATGTTTTAATTCCAAAGATTCCCCCGGAGAAAACTACCTGTGAAAATTCTCAAATATAGAGATCACGTCCTGGTATTTTTCATCACTCTACCTATCAAACCATTATTCTGACAAATTATAGTTTCCCCTTAAAATGGATTGGGAGGCAAAATAGAGCTTATAGCTAAGTTGAACAAGCATGCCGCATAAAATCTAACTCTATTTAAGTCCCCCCGCGCCCCGCCCCCCGCCCCGCCGCCGACTGTCCCTTGGAATTTATTCGGTGAGGTTGGCTTTTACTTCCTCGCTTCAGGACGGACGAAAATTCATGCAGCCTCCTACCCTGTTGGTGAGAATGTAAATTGGTGCAGCCACTATGGAAAACAGTATGGAGGTTCCTTAAAAAACTAAAAATAGAACTACCATATGACCCAGCAATCCCACTCCTGGGCATATATCTGGAAAAGATGAAAACTCTAATTCAAAAAGATACATGCACCCCAATGTTCATAACAGCACTATTTACAATAGCCAAGACATGTAAACAACCTCAATGTCCATCAACAGATAAATGGATAAAGAAGATGTGGTATATATATATATATAAATATATATATATATATACACACAATGGATATTACTTAGCCATAAAAAAGAATGAAGTAATGCCATTTGAAGCAACATGGATGGACCTAGAGATTATCATACTAAGTGAAGTAAGTCAAACAGAGAAAGACAAATATCATATGATATCACTTTCATGTGGAATTAAAATATGGTACAAATGAACTTATATACAAAACAGAAACAGACTCACAGACACAGAAAACAAACTTATTGTTACCAAAGGGGATAGTGGGGGGCAGGGGTGGCAGAGATAAATTAGGAGTTTGGGATGAACATATACACACTACTATATATGAAATAGGTAACCAACAAGGACCTACTGTATAGTGCAGGGAACCATTCTCAATATCTTGTAATAACCTATAGTGGAAAAGAAACTGGAAAAGACTATATATACATATATAGACTATATTCATATATATACAATATACATATATATATACAAAAAACTGGATCATTTTGCTGTATACCAGAAACTAACACAACATTGTAAATCAACTATACTTCAATTAAAAAAAAAAATTGGGGGCAGCCCAAGTCTTTTTTGATTATAAGAAATATTGTTGCAATCTGGTGATCAAATAGTTGGTCCCTTGTATTGGTCAGAATTTCAATCTAGCATTAAAGGTGAGTCAACTCCAGCTTAGGCCAGAATCTAGCAGAAAGCTGATGTTGGGGAAGGAGAGGAGGTGAGTTGTCTCTTTCTAGCTTAGTATTTCTAACCCCAAAATGAAGGTATTTGGAGATGGAGCCTTTGGGAGGTAATGAGGGTTAGGTGAGACCATGAGGGTGAGGTCCTTACAATGGGATTAGAGCCCTTCTAGGAAGAGACACCAGAGAGCTTGCTCACTCTCTTTCCATGAGCAGGCTCTGAGTAGAGGCCACATGGGAACATAGCAAGAAGGTGGCCGTCTGCAAACCAGAAAGAGGGTCTTCACCAGAACATAACCATGCTGGTACCCTGATCTCAGATTTCCAGCCTCCAGAAGTATGAAAAAACAAATTTCTGTCGTTTAAGCCACCCAGTCTACAGTACTTTGTTATGGCAGCCTGAGCCACTAAGACACAAGGTGAATGGCAAGCCCCTTGGCATGTAGCAGCTGTCAAAGTAGCACAAGGGGCGCAGTTCACACCTGCGGGAGGAGAGCAAGCTGCTCTGACAAACAGCACAGCAGGCATGCAGAACTCTAGAGATACATAATAAAAGTCCAGTGCAATTGGTTAGGCCAGCCATGACTGTCTTATTTCCTTTGTTCATATACTCCCTTTTCCAGCCTCTCTTGCAGTTTTCAGAAACAGGTGGCCAGGTCACAATGTTCTAGCCATAGAAATGAAGAGGGGCATCTTTTTGGAGTAATGTTTCTTCCCTGATGAAAAAAGAGAGAGCCACAGGAGGATTTCTCTCCCTCCCCCTTTCTTATCCTCAAGTCCCATCTTGATGCCTAGAATACTGCAGTAGGATAGCAGGCATCTTGCAACAAATAAGCACTAAGTCAAAAAGCTCATAGACTGAGGATGGAGAACTAAAAGGATAGGAATAGTCTCTGTCCTTACTGACATTTCTGAGCAGCTGTCCCACATCTGAATGCACATGTGTCTAGATTAATTGTTGTGGGAGATAACTACATATCCTTATTGATCAGATTTTCAGTGGCTTACAGGGGAATGCATTTTCATCCACATTGGAAAGGACAAGCAACAATGTGCACACAACAAAAATACATCACTAAGTACCTCCAAGCTCCATTTTGCATGAAGCTAAAAAAAGAGAGACACATGCAGGCCCCGTTGTTTGGTGGTAAATCTGACCATTCTTCTTGGCATCCCCCAGCCCATCTTGACTTCTGGTGGAAAGACAGTAAACAACTTAGTAAATACTTCAAATAACCTTTAATGTAGATGTTCCTACCTTACAGGAAAGAGTTGCTAAGTTACCATTTGCACTTCATAACATACCTGCTGGTATGTAAATATCCAAAAGAAAGGGAAAGTGTAGCAAAATTCCAAATAACAACACTGATAATAACAGTGAGGAAAATACTACTAGCTCATCAGTTGCAAAGATCCCCAAAGTACAGAAAGTACTTAGGACCTTATTTCTATCATCACACTAGATCACAGGGAATCAGGTTTTGCTAGGGTTGAGGATTCATATATTGGCAGCTCCTGACTTTTATGCATTGGACTTAACCTTCACTTTCATGCACTGTGTATTGATCTGACTAGATAAGCTTTTATATGACACATAGGGACTCTCCTACTTCTACTGATCAGTGAGCACATGACTTGAGCCTGCCTGCCAACAGGTCAGTCTACCTATAGCACCCTCTTGATCAAAACTACCAAGGTCATCAGAGTATCTTGAATTCTACTTTACTGCATTTGTTACATTATGAATTGAATAGAAAACATAAAAAATAAAAGTTCCAACACTAAAGACAAAAAGTGCAGTTCTCCTCAATGCAAAGACTGATGAAACAAAGATGAGACTCACTTCATATGGAAGAAGTAGCATATATTTAGCCTCAATCCACCTCATATTGGATGCAAACCAGTTAACAGCATCCTTAATGTTATATAAAAAGAAAAGAATTAAATAAATTGTACAAAGTACTAGAAACATATTGTCAAATATTGAGGCTAAAAGGCTAGGGAAAAATCATGGTTTTATAATATTTTCTTTATCCTGGCAAATAAACCACACCACCTACCCACCACTCATAATATATGAATCTATTGTTCTGACTCTACACATAGATCCTACACATCTTTGTCAATACATTCCATAAAGTAGGAGACTGCTTATACTATGCATTGTGCTTATCAAAGCCTACAGTAAAGGAATAATATACCATCTCATTAGCTCTTCCAAATATTTGCAGTTAAACTAAGTTCCACTCCAATATTTGCTGTCTTTTAGAAACCAGACTACAAAGGAGACACAGGGTCTTTCAATCATTTCTCCCTGCTTCCCTAATAAACAGAACTTCTACATGTATTGAAATAGGATATCTGATCCCGTAAACAATTAATGAGCCCCCCATGAGTCAGTGTCTGGCCTTGGCAGTGTTTTCCTCCTAACAGTCTCCCAGGAGAATTACACACAGAGACCAACCTCTGACTGATTATAGACCAATGATGGGAACATTACCACACTCTCCATGTTATTTCCTAATAAGTGCCCTCAGCCTTGCACTCCACAATAAATTCAGCTCATTATAGAGATCCTTGAGAGTGTCCACTTTTGCCGGTCTTTCCCTTCCTGCATCCAAGAGATGGATCATTCACTCATGGGCTGCTTGTAGCTTTGCTTTCTGCCTCCACATATTCCTCTACTCACAAGGGTCAAAACTGCCTTCATTTTTGTGTGAAGTCCACTTCCCCTTGTGAATGATGATGAGCTTGAAATGTTTTTTGCTTCACTTTAGCCCCTTCCATCCAATTACCTCTTTACTTATCTCTTCTCTGTGTCAATGACTCACCTTCCTCCTCCTTTTAATAGAGCCATTCGTAGTCTTTCCTCAACCCAGTCCCACAGAAATTCCCTTCAACCAGACTCTGCTGTAAAAGTGCCTTCTATCAAAATTCTACATTCATATCTTTGAACAGCATCAGTCTAAATATTTTATAAATAATTGTAATGAAATATTTATAAATATGGCCCTAACTATAAAATTTAAGTAATAAAGGATCACTTTAAAGAAACTGACTTTTTAAAATGATAAAAGGCAACCTTTGTTTGATGAGTTTAATAAAAGACTCATAATTTGAAACACATGATTTTACTATAAACTCATGATTTTATGAAGAATTGTAACCAACTATTTACCTTTTTCCTTAAGGTTTGAAAGAGCAAAAAATGACAGAAAGTATTTCAGTTGTATTATTTGTGAGAAAAAAATCCTGACATAAAGTGCTGTTAGATATTAAAATCAGTTATCAAAGGAGATTGTGAAGTCCCTAGCCTTTAGTAGATGAAACTTCAAAATGAATTCTTATTTGCCTGAAGGGAAGCTAGGGATGATTTTGATGACCTCTGCAAGTCTAATTCTATCCAATATTATGCCCAAGTTGTATACAAGTTGTTTTCTTTTTTTTTAAGAATCAAAATATGTAGTAGAAACACAGAAGTGACTGAATACAAATGTTAACTATCTTCAGGAAAATATACCTCTTGATAAAATGCTACAAGAAACTCAATAATCCTCTTTACATGTCAGTAATGATTTCTGTTTGAGATTCATTCTGGTTATACATCCATGAGGAATGGTACAGTTTATTTAGTGGAGTGATAAAAAGTTAACAACCACTTCGCATTTTATTAGAGGAGAAGAATCAGTCAAACATTTTAATGTACATGATTGCAAAGACTTAGAAGCAAATTAATGAAATACTCCCTTGTTGTTCATTCAGAAGTATATTCTCCTCTGTTGGGGATACATTTATTTCACTTAATGAAATAGCCAATGAAGATTCAAAACTGCTTATAATCAAAAAGCAGCAATTTGGGATTAAGGAAGGATGCTGTGTGAATATGCAGAAAGAGTAGGAGAAAAAAATCAGAGAGTAATTTATAGGTGAACTTAAGAATGAAGAGAAGTTGAAGGAATCAGAACTTGCTACATTGCCAGCAGTCTCTCTCTTAATCACTGACGGGTTCCAAAAGCTCATGTTGAAAACCCTCCTTTAGAGTTTAGAGCACATGTATATTCCCACACAATCATAGCATCTATGGGTTGTAAAGAGCCTCACAGATCATTTAAATCAAGTGCTGCTCTGAAACTTAATCACCTCTTACATCATCCCTGCCAAACAAATAAGGTTATAAATGGCAATTAAGCCTTCAGATTACATGACAAAATTGTGTTTATATCATAAAGTACCCTAACGTATGCAATAAACACAGAGTAAACACATACTTCACCATTCCACTTTGTATTATAGTGTCTTTCTTTAGAAAATGGAATCAAATCTTAGTTCCAGTTTTGGGTGTCAGCTACACAGACACATCTCCTGTAGGCCCAAGACCCAACCAGGAACATTCCCTGTCTCTACCCCCTGTGCAGGCACCGGAGGGTTGAGAACTAGACCCTAGAGCAGGGCTGTGAGGAGAAGGACCAGGATTTATGTGGAAGGGCAAGAGGAGAATGGGCTAAGGGTGAGGGGAGAGGGAAGAAAGAGACTGGAGGTAACAAAGAGTGATGAGATTTGCAACTCCTGCATCTCCCTTTGCCTTTCCTTTCTTGCCTTCAAACTCAGTACTGCCCCGAGGCAAGCCTCCTCTCTCATGTATCCTCCTCTCTTCACACAAGGTGGAAGCCCTGAATATCCTATTCAGTCAAGCTTTAAATCAGTCATTTATTTGTTAACTTGGTTTTTTAAATTTTATTTCTACTTTGCACTCTATCTCTCTGTCACTTTGCAGCTCTTGGTGTTCACCAATGAGCCGAGAGTCCCTGGAGCCCAGGTGCCACCATATTGCACATTTCTGGACACCAAATGCCTATCCATGACTGGCTCACAGAATGTGCTAAAATATGTGTTTATGGGATAAGTATTTTTAAATAAAGGGAAAAGAAAGGGATTAGAAAGAGGAGAAATAACTGAGGTCTTTTAAAGGCAGTAAAATGGAACTCTCTCTCTTATCTTTAATCTCTTTCCCACTTACAACCATCAGCCAGAGCTGGGCTGTGAGGGATGGAGATGGGAACCAACAGTAGAGATATGAGAAGTGACCGTTGAAGGAATGTCCCCTCACTTTTCTCTCCCCTTCCTACTTTTCTTCCTCTTCACCCACCCTCCTAGACACCTCCTCTAGTCTGAACTGAGTGCTTGAAGAGGGGCAATCTGGAATTGTAAGGATATTGTTTCATGGAACAAGAGGTCTGAAGGAGTAAGAAGAAAGATAGGAGGAGAGAAATTCCCAGAAGAAAGCACTTATTCCTTATGTGGCACAGATGGTCAGTGCTCACTAAATATCCATGTGTTTCTCCATGTTTCCCAAACCCATACATCAGAGTAGTGTCAGGTGACTAATTCTTATCAATAGAATATGAGCAGAAACAGTATGCCAGTTCCCATCTTAGAAAGGTAAGAACAGCTGTTCCTTTTCTGAGATTGCTCTTTTCCCCTGCTACATTGACCTTGGAGGCCATTTTCTCCAGGGGACATTACTACAAGATGGAAGAGCTGTCAGACACAAACCGACTTTATATGAGGGTAAATAAGAATTTTTTGTACAAAGCCACTGCAGTTCAGGGAGTTATATGTTACCACAGTACCGCATAGCATTACCTAACTGAAACACCTTTTCTCACCCAACTGGTGCTGCCTTTAATTGGAAAAGAAAGTTTACTAGTCATGCTTACAGGTCAAGGGCTGCCAGACTTAGTCATTGGTATCTCAACCACAGTTCCCAATTCAAAGTTTGAAACCATGTCAAAGTCAACACTTCCTATTTCTACCTGTCATTTAGTTAGAAGATGCACCATTTTTAAAGAATTGTCTACAGGATATATTCAAATAGTGTATTCTTCCTGATACTCCTAAATCCACCCCTGAGTGAAGCCTTGACAGAAAAGCTTTATTTATTGCATTGTCCACCTTGTAAAATCATTCTGAGCTCAGCAAGAGGCCTTTAGATCAAGGGATGCTACAAAAGACAGATGTGAAACTCACTTCAGTAGCCACTGAAAAGATATTGTGAGCAGTACTGCTCATTTATTGCACAATATCATCTTTATAAGAATCTTCTCAATAATTTCCTTTCTTGTCTTAATCAGTAATAGCTTTTCTTCTTCTATACAATAGAATTATATTAATACCTATCTCATTAAATACGTGTTGCAAGGACTAAATTAAATAGTGCATTTTAAAAAGCTTAACATGGTGACTGGAACAGAGTAAGCACCAAATATATTTTTGCTATTATTATGAATTTTTTAAATCTTAATTGAACTGTAAATTGTGTTAATGCTCAATATGTTTTCTAATAGATAAGAGCCCAAACTGGAGCCTATTGGTAGCAATTTTATCATATGTCTCCAACTTTTTTTTGTACTTCATTTCTTTCTTATGCTTTTGTAATGTAGGTAACTTTGCAGCACTCTTTATATTCCTTTAAGTTGGTCTAAATTCTTTTCAGATCACAAAGACTATAAATAAAAAATTAACAGACTAAACCCTAGGTTCTTGACTTACCTTTTATTAACATTCAGAGAGGGAAAATGAAACAACAATGAAAAGCCTATGATATAAATAGAATTCTTTCCATTAGAGCATCCTCTTTCTTTCCTACTGGTATAAAAGATGTAAATCTCACCATCTGTGATTGGAGAACACACAAGCTCTAACTAGGCTCTATAAACTAGTTTGACTTTGACACCGCAGTCAAAACTTTACAAAGGATGTATCCCTTTCAGCAAAACCTGTCTTCAAGACACTCATGCTGAGGATGAGAGTCTACTCTGCACGTGGACCTGAGACATGTAAAGATTCTTTGGACAAAAGCTATAACTGTGGTGGCCAATTTCCAAACAAATTCTTAAGACCCATGGTGTGACAATATATTTATAGAAACAGAGTATTTAAAATATGAAATTGTTTGAAAAATATGGCTGTATGGTCATCATGATAACAGACTTAAAACATTATTGCCCCTAAGCTCAAAGTAAATGAGTTCTATTCAATTCAAGAAACATATACTGCCTCTTGTTTCCTGGTCAGGGTACTAGACTCTGCAGACCTAGAGATAAATAAAGCATGGACCAAACCCTCAAAGTTTCTGTAACTGGGAAAGATACACTTAAATAATTATTCTTTGTTACTAAACACTCTTCATTGTCTTCTATAGCATTGATCACAAACAGCCATTGTACATTTGTTTGTTTGCATATTTACTTTCTGCCTCCTCCACTAAACCATTAGCTCACTAGGGGCCATGACTTTCTTGTACATTATGAATTCAGCTCTTGTACAGAAGCCATTACATGTTAGACACTCAGCAAATATTTTCTAAATAGTAATGTAGTCTTATGTAATATAAATAGAAATCCGTAGCTTTCATACATACAAACAACAACACTTAGAAGATGTAATGGAAAAGATCCATTTCTAATGGCAACAACAATAATTCTGAAAAAAGATAAAATACCTAGGTGTAAATCTACAAGGGATGTGGGAAAACAATATGAGAAAAAATGGATAGATTCCTGAAAGATTCAGAAGAAGAATTAAATGAATGGAAAGATATACCAAGTTTATAGATAAAAAGACTTAATATTATAAAAATGCCAATTCTCCCTAAGTTAATTCCTAAATTTAACAATCCCATTAAGAATAGTAAAAAAATAAGTTTTGTTCTGAAACTAGATAAGCTAATTCTAAAGTTCCTATTGAAAAAATACACTAGCAGTTATAACCAGGAAATTTCTGAAATAGAAAAACCTTACAAGCCAATAAATGCACTATAAAACTTCAATAATTAAATCAGTGTAGTATTGGGACATATATAACAGACAAAATAAGAGAAGATAAATTCCCTTCTCTTATTTGGTCTGTTCCAACTTAAATGGGAATTTAGTACATGATAAAAGTGGTGTTCAAATCTGCAGTGATAAACATGAACTTTAATACATAATGTTGTGGGCAAACAAATAACCATCTGGAAAATGATGCTTTTGAATTCATAAGTAACACCATATTCAAATTCCAAATGGATTTAGGATTTAGGTATAGAAAAATAAAACCATAACATGGTAGAATTCTTTTAAAAGCCACGAAATGGAAGTAGCCTTTATTGCAATGACTCAGAAGCAAGAAGCAGAAAGAAAAGATTGATAATCTCAACCACATAAAATTCATAAACTTTACATTCAAAAACAGCATAAGAATAAGCTGGAGGAAAATATTTGCAAGCCATATCACTGTCAAAGGACTACACTTACTAATATATAAAGAGTCCCTAGAAATTCAAAAGAAAAATAACAAAAAACTAGGAGAAATATGGACAAAGAACATAGACAGTTCACAAAGAAAAAAATACAAATGGCTATTAAACATATAAAAATACTCATAATTTTAAAAATGCAAATTAAAACTACATTTCTCACTGTGATGGGTATAATTCTATGAAGGCCTCATGATTTTCATCCTCTAGTGTTAGATGCCATGTAATCCCCTTCCCTTGAGTGTGACTGGGACCTATGACTTGCTTCTAACCAATAGAATGAGACAACAGTGTTGGGTTGTCACTGCCTTGATTAGGTTATGTTATGTGACAAATAGAATAGGATGACACCCTATGGTTACGTTACATAAAATAAGATTGCATCTTAACAAACTATACAGACTTAGACTATATTATACTTAACAGCAAGAGAATCTCCTGCTGGCCATGAAGAAACCACCTGATGTGATGTGAACTGTCTGTAAAGAGGGTCACATGGCTGAGAACTGTAGGCAACATTGAGATACTAAGAGCATCATTTCTACAAATATAAGATACTGACTTCTTCCAACAACCACACGAGCTTGGAAGAAGGCCTCGAGCCTCAGATGAGATTGCAGTCCCAGACAACATTTTAATTGCAGCCCCAGTCCTTGAACAGAGGACCCAACTAAACAATGCTTGGGCTGCTGGTCCACAGAAAACATGAGATAATAAATGTGTATTGTGTTAAGCCACTAAGTTTGTGGTAATTTGTTATGCAGCCATAGGAAACCATTGCATTCATCAATCATGTTGGCAAAAATACAAGAGTGCAATACTGTGTGTTGCTAAGTTATGCCCACAGGCCAACTTATACATTGACAGTGGGACGCCAAATGGTTCAATGTCTGTGGGGGGAAATCTGGCAATCTCTAACATAGTCACATTTACACTTGCCATTTGTCCCAGCAGTCTCACTTCTGGAAATCTATCCTACACTTGCATACCTATGAAATGATATATGTACAAAAGTTTTCATTAAAATATTATGTATAATAATAAAAAATGGAAACAAACCAAGGGTCCAACAATTGGGGATTGGTTAAATTATCCAGGGTCATCTACTTAGTGGAACATTATGTATCCATAAAAAAGAGGAATGATGAAGATTTCTATACAGTGACACGGAAAAAAAATTTTAGGATATGTTACTAAGTGGAAAAAAGTAAGGTTCAGAACAATATATGTAGTGTGCTGCCTTTTGATAAGGAAAACTTATGCATAGAGAAACAAATTATTTTAAAACAATTACCTGTAGGGAATGGGGAGAAACAAGATGGATGTGGATAAGAATAGGAGCAAGTCTTCTCCATGAATACTTTTTAATCATTTTTATTTTTGAAACATACACATGTATTACTTATTAAAATTAATTTAATTTTTTTAAAAATTATTGAATGGATAGATGTAAAAAAGCACTGTGTTATATGGATGTATATTCAAGATGCAGAGGTGACAATGGATAAGGAGGGAGTGACAGAGTAACATCAGTCTCATATTCGCATGGGGACAGGGATTCTAAGATTTTTGAAAGATGGTCAAGAGTTACAACAAATGGACAAGCCTCAGAAGAACATTACAGATAACAAGAACTGTGTTCAAACATACAGTGGGGTGAAACTGACAGTACATCTAGGGAACAAAGGAATCTGATCTCATTAAATGTAACAGGGGTACCGAGAGCTGCCCAGGGAGAAAGACAGGCAGAGACCATATCAAGGGGTCCTTGGAAGCTCTTCTAAGGAAGTTGAACTTTACACTTTGCATAAGGTTTATGTCTTAAATAAGATCATTCTAATAACGGTTTGGAGGATGTATCAGAGGAGATCTGAATTTGTTTGCTGTGGCTGCCATAAAAAAATTGTTACAAACTTGGTGGCTCAAAACAACAGAAATGTATTCTCTCACAGTTCTGGAAGCCTGAAATCTGAGCCAGAAGTCTAAAATCAAAGCTTCCCACTGGAAGCTCTAGGGGAGAATCCATTCTTTGCTTCTTCCAGGTTCTGGTGGTTGTCTGCATCCTTGGCTGTGGCACTCCAACTTTTGCCTTCATCTTCACGTGGACTTCTCTGTGTGTCTGTGTCCTCTCTTCTGTCTCTTCTAAGAAAACTTGCCATTGGATTTAGGGTACACCTGGGTAATCTAGGACAATCTCATCTCAAGATCTTAATTATATCTGCAAAGACCTTGTTTTCCAAATAAATTCACATTCACAGGTCCCAGGGATTAGGACATGGACATTTTTGGGCAGCCACTATGGTCAGTGTTAAGGACAGGAGACTATTTAGAAGTGATTGATTGTAATTGACCAGGTAAGAGATGTTTAACAAGTATTCAGCCTTTCTGATTAAAAAGTTAAGGGCAAATATCCCACAAGCCATTTAAGTTTTCCTGAAATCCACTCCACATATTTCTTTCTAAGCCCACCCCTCTTGCCTTGATTTTTATTTAAGCAGTTGAATGTATGTTTGCAGCTGTCGCCTCATCTCTTCTAAGTCTCCTTATATCATAACCACTGTGTAGCATTTTCTACTATAGGGACAATTCTGGGCTTCCTAATCTGGAGTGGCAGTTCTCAGGGAGATTTTCTCCCTGATAAATAGTTAGCTAGAGGCAAGAAAGCCTGAGGCATATAGCATTAAAGTTTCTGATAAGGCCTATGTGGAAGCATACCAATCTTCATAAAAACTAGATACGAGAATTTCTAGAGTAGGTAGCAGCATATTAAAATAGGATGCAGAAGAAGAAGCAAATCTTTAAACTTCACAACTTTCTCCTTCCAAATGAAGGAGAAAGACAAGAAGTCAAAGCTCCCATCTCCCCCTCCAAAAATGTCACTTTCTGCCAGCTTTAGGTCAACAACTAAGCAGAAAAGAGCAATCCTCCAGAACATGAGCTGGTCGCCCCCTCCTTATGCCTCTAGCCAAATTTTAGTTATTGACCCTCAATCTAATTAACCAATGCTCCAAGTGATCCCTTACTTTCTAATCAGAAATTATCACTTTCCAACAGTTAAGGCTCTGACTCTAAACCACTCCTGTCCAAAAGAATTTTCTGTGATGATAGAAGTTTCTATATCTGCGCTATCCAATATGGTGTCCACTAGCCAGATATGGCTATTGACCACTTGATCTGTGGATGGTATGAGGGAGGAACTAATTTTCCAATTATCATTCATTTTTATTAGTTTATATTGAAATAGCCATGTGTGGCTATTGGCTACCATATTGGACAGCACGACTGTGAACGCTGTTGGACACAGGACCTGGCCCATCTTCCTTTTTGGACAGAGTCAATTTCTATCTTGGTATCAACCTCAGTCTTGGCCTATTTTTATACTTACTCCCTGTTCCCAGAAAAGCATCTAGCAAACCTACTGGCGCTCATGGCTATCAATTATATTTCAATGACACAAGTTAGGAGGTTTTCTTCTCCCTTATATTGGTTCAAGATGTTACAAGAAAAGACCTAAAGATGCTGACTAGATATTTTCAAAGACATGCTCATAACTGTGGGACCCTTTAATAGCCAGAGCCTCACTTTGTGGTTGTTTTTGTATGTGTGTGTGATAAACTCACCCTTTCTTTCTAGCCTCTCTTTCTAGACAAATTAACAAAGACTTCTTTAGCTCTTGGATTTAACTGCACACATTTCAATCACGTGTGATTGAAACGTGTACATTTACATACATTATCATTGTAAGTATGAAGCTGCAGTAGTTTCTTTCTTTTTTTTTTTTAAACATTTTTATTGGAGTATAATTGCTTTACAATGGTGTGTTAGTTTCTGCTTTATAACAAAGTGAATCAGTTATACATATACATATGTCCCCCTATCTCTTCCCTCTTGCATCTCCCTCCCTCCCACCCTCCCTATCCCACCCCTCTAGGTAGTCACAAAGCACCTAGCCGATCTCCCTGTGCTATGCAGCTGCTTCCCACTAGCTATCTATTTTACGTTTGGTACTGTATATATGTCCATGCCACTCTCTCACTTCGTCCCAGCTTACCCTTCCCCCTCCCCGTGTCCTCAAGTCCATTCTCATCATGTGCATCTTTATTCCTGTCCTGCCCCTATGTTCTTCAGAACCTTTTTTTTTTTAGATTCTATATATATGTGTTAGCATACGGTATTTGTTTTTCTCTTTCTGACTTACTTCACTCTGTATGACAGACTCTAGGTCCATCCACCTCACTACAAATAATTCAATTTTGTTTCTTTTTATGGCTGAGTAATATTCCATTGTATATATGTGCCACATCTTCTTTATCCATTCATCTGTTGATGGACACTTAGGTTGTTTCCATGTCCTGGCTATTGTAAATAGAGCTGCAATGAACATTTTGGTACATGACTCTTTTTGAATTATGGATTTCTTAGGGTATATGCCCAGTAGTGGGATTGCAGAAGTTTCTTACACTGCTTTCCTGTTCCCAACTACCAGTGTCTATGTGGAGTGAAATTGGCAATTCATTGAAAGGGTGTGTATAAGGCATTTAGGTCCAGACTCATTCTCTCTATCAGAAATCCTACAGATGCCGCCAAGAAAACCAACAGGAAATCATTTTTTCAGTGGATGATTTTTACCACATCTAACTATAAAGCATTAAAAGAACACTGAAGTTTTTAGTAAGTAAACTAGGCCGAATAAACCTGAATTCTTCATTCCCGAAGAAGGGAGAATATTTTAACAAATCCTCTGTCCCTTTATTCACAGTGTTAAAGGGAACTTTCAGCTCTGAGATGCTGAAGAAACAGAGATGGTTGTGACAGTGAAACTACTGGTAGGGAAATCTCATATACAAAATATCACTAGATTACACGATGGTAAGCTTACAGTTAAGAGAACATAAGAAAGAACAAGACCAAATCTATAAATAATCTATAAATAGTAAAGATAGCATAAGAATGAATAAGATCAAATTCCTACAGCTCTCAGAGCCTCTCAGAGTAAACAGTTTCAAAACTACATGATATTATTACACTTCATTAGTGTTTTAATGGAGCTGATTGCCCTGCCATTCTTTTTGATGTTGTTGTTTTCTCTTCTTAAATAAAAGTTATTTTTGTGACACCAACAGCCATTAGAGGAAAAATGATTCAGTGGAATACAGCTCAGTGGTGGTTAGCAACAGGCTATAATTATTCATTTCTATTAAGAGCCATCATGTAGGTACTAGAATTTTGAGAGCAGCTTGAGCAAATTGATTCCAAGTTAACTTAAAATAGATGTTAGATAGACAATAGATAAATAGATGATATAGATATGTATTTTTGAAACACAAAATATTTATTTATGATTGTGTTTATTAAATAGCCTTCAAGCTCATTGGAATACATTGGTTCACCTATTTTTTCACAGATGTGAGATTTCTATAAAATAGAATCTAGACTTTAAAGGAACTTTAGCCATTGTCAAGAGCAAGAGCCCCAGGGCAGGTCTACATGGTTCTAATATTGTCTTTGATGTGTGAACTTAAGAAATAAAAATATATGCAACCTTTTTATGTCTCAGTTTCCTCACCTGTAAAATGATTTAAATAAAAAGTAGCTACTTCATTAAGATGCTGTAAAGGTTAAATGAGCTCATTGCTGTTAAGCACATAGAATACGACCTGGCATCTGGTAAGTGCTTGGTAGCTGTTAGTTCCTATCATCTTCATCATCTTCATTATCAACATTTTAAAGATGAAAACAATGATGTCCAGGTAGGGAAAGTGATTTTTCCAAATCATACAACTAATATTAAGCACACAGAAGAAGCTGAGTCTCTTGGCAAGTAGCCTGTGTTCTTTCCACCCTGACATGCTGTCTGTGCTGTTCTATCCTCCACCATTCCATGCGATACTTTCCTCTTCATGAAGTGCTTATCATGAACATAACAAGAAGAAAAGAATCCAGAGAGGAGGAAGCCTAAAGTTGCCAGTTCTAGAGGTCTCAAGGCAAAACCACAGAGGCCAAAGTAGCTGCTGAAACCAGTCAGGTCAGTGTCATTGTGAAAGGTCCCTTCACCCAAGTATCTTTCTGCTGCTATCCCTAAAATTCCTTTTTATTTTATTTTACTTATTTATTTTGGACATACATACATACATATTCTTTAATTAATTTATTTTTTAAGCTGAAGTATAGGGGTTTTTTTTAACATCTTTATTGGAGTATAATTGCTTTACAATAGTGTGTTAGTTTCTGCTTTATAACAATGTGAATCAGCTATACATATACATATATCCCCATATCTCCTCCCTCCTGCGTCTCCCTCCCACCATCCCTATCCCACCCCTCTAGGTGGTCACAAAGCACCTAGCTGATCTCCCTGTGCTATGCGGCTGCTTCCCACTAGCTATCGATTTTACATTTGGTAGTGTATATATGTCCATGCCACTCTCTCACTTTGTCCTGGCTTACTCTTCCCCATCCCCGGGTCCTCAAGTCCATTCTCATCATGTGCATCTTTATTCCTGTCCTGCCCCTATGTTCTTCAGAACGTTTTTTTTTTTTTTTTTTTTTAGATTCCATATATATGTGCTGGCATACGGTATTTATTTTTCTCTTTCTGACTTACTTCACTCTGTATGACCGTCTCTAAGTCCATCCACCTCACTACAAATAACTCAATTTTGCTTCTTTTTATGGCTGAGTAATATTCCATTGTATATATGTACCACATCTTCTTTATCCATTCATCCATTTATCTGTTGATGGACATTTAGGTTGCTTCCATGTCCTGGCTATTGTAAATAGAGCTGCAATGAACATTGTGGTACATGACTCTTTCTGAATTATGGTTTTCTCAGGGTATATGCCCAGTAGAGGGATTGCTTGGTTGTATGGTAGTTCTATTTTTAGTTTTTTAAGGAACCTCCATAATGTTCTCCATAGTGGCTGTATCAACTTACATTCCCACCAGCAGTGCAAGAGTGTTCCCTTTTCTCCACACCCTCTCCAGCATTTATCGTTTGTAGATTTTTTGATGATGGCCATTCTGACTGGTGTGAGGTGATACCTCATTGGAGTTTTGATTTGCATTTCTCTAATGATTAGTGATGTTGAGCATCCTTTCATGTATTTGTTGGCAATCTGTATATCTTATTTGGAGAAATGTCTATTTAGGTCTTCTGCCCATTTTTGGATTGTGTTTTTCTTTTTTTTTTGCTATTGAGCTGCATGGGCTGCTTGTAAATTTTGGAGATTAATCCTTTGTCAGTTGCTTCATTTGCAAATATTTTCTCCCATTCTGAAGGTTGTCTTTTCATCTTGTTTATGGTTCCCTTTGCTGTGCAAAAGCTTTTAAGTTTCATTAGGTCCCATTTGTTTATTTTTTTTTTTATTTCCATTTCTCTAGGAGGTGGGTCAAAAAGGATCTTGCTGTGATTTATGTCATAGAGTGTTCTGCTTATGTTTTCCTCTAAGAGTTTGATAGTTTCAGGCCTTACATTTAGGTCTTTAATCCATTTTGAGTTTATTTTTGTGTATGGTGTTAGGGAGTGTTCTAATTTCATTCTTTTACATGTAGCTGTCCAGTTTTCCCAGCACCACTTATTGAAGAGGCTGTCTTTTCTCCATTGTATATTCTTGCCTCCTTTATCAAAAATAAGGTGACCATATGTGCGTGGATTTATATCTGGGCTTTCTATACTGTTCCATTGATCTGTATTTCTGTTTTTGTGCCAGTACCATACTTAAAATTCCTTTTTATAATGAACAACTTTTCATTGCATAATCTAAATACATAATAAAAAGTATTCTTTTAATTATAAAAAACACACATTGGCTTATATTTACATTATTCGTATCAAAATGTTACTTTTAAGAACTTTTAAAAATTTACTTACTCTTAATACTTTTAATAATTATAAGACAAAATATACTAATATATAATAATAATATTAACATAGTAAATAAGAACATAAGAGCATTAACCATAGAGCAGGAGATGTTGAGGCATGGGATGAAATGGAACATATTGGACGCTCTGCATATGGAAATCAAACTTCATTTTCTTCACCATTTGCTGAGAGCTAGGAGTGGAGCACAGCTCCATCATGAGCCATTTCATAAACAATGAACAAGGACACACGAAGGGCAAGAACTTCTCTGCTCCTTCCACAAAACACCAATGCCACTCCAGATCCAAGTCAAAGTAGGTCTATTGCCATGAAGAAAATGATTATCATGGGGACCTTGCAGGAGAGCCAACAAAACATTTGGTGTCACATTTCCTGATCCCTGTGGACATTCGGGGAAAAAACAGGCTCCTGTTATGTGTGTTATATTGTTATATGTGTTATAATCCAAATTTTTACATAGCATGAAAAAGAAAAAAAAGAAGCCATCAACAAACTTGCCATCTATCCCTATATTCCACAAGAATAATACTTTGCTTCTACCCAAAATGCTTTAAACATAATTCCCCTTTGTATTAGAGGCTTAAAGTGTAAAGGCCAACTTGACTATAAAAGCTTCGGGAAAATCCATATATTTAAGTTCAGAATGGCTTTTCTTTCATTCCCGTGTAGTGTCTGCAAACCACATTGATGCATTTTACCAGGAGTCATACTGGCTCAAAGTAGAGCGATAAAAACCATAAGAACATAAAATCTTATTTTTTAAGTTCTTAGCTTTAAATATGCATCAGCAGGATGGAAACCATTATTTTCTCCACATTAGCCTTAATGACTGTGCAAAGGATTTGAAGATCACTATTCTTGAAAAGTGGATTTGGCCATTGTCATACTGTCTCTCTCACCAAAGCTCTGTTATCAAAGCTTTCTCTCTTTTGTAAAAACAAATTTTTATCTGCCTGGCACTTTTCCCACATGCCACTATATGGAACATTCTAAATTATTGATTAATTAGGGCAGTTGTTTTAATGAGAAAGATTGATTTTGTCTATTTGCATTATCTTCTCTTTTCTTGACCTCATTCTCCTTTGGGACATCAGTTATTATTCAAAGTCTCTACAGCTGGCTTGAAACTCCCCTGGGAACGTCAGTTTAACAAACTGCCTCATGGAAAAGTATTGCTATCCACTTTACCTCAGATATATATATACACACACATAAGGGGGTGTCTTAGTCCATTTGGGCTACTGTAACAAAATAGCTTATAAACAAGAGAAATTTATTTTTCACAGTCTGTAGGCTGGATCATGGTGTCAGCATGGTTGAATGAGAGCCCTCTTCCAGCTTGTAGACTTTCTGTTGCATTCTCACATGGCAGAAAGGGGAAGGGCTCTCTCTGGAGCTTCTTTTAAAAGGTAGTTTTGTAAGGGCCTCACCCTCCTGACTTAAGCACCTCCCAAAGGCTCTACCTACTAATACCATCACCTGTAGGGATCAGGATTTCAATATACGAATTTGGGGGGAACACAAACATTCAAACCATAGCAGGGTGCATGCATATGCACGTATATAGGATGGCAATTTGCTCTACTCTAAATGTATCCCTTCCTTCTTGCCTTCCTCAGAGTCCATCAAAGCACCCACTTCTTGAATGATACGCACTTTTCTAGCTGGAAGGAAAAACTCTGATGATTAAATAAGCACTATTTCATTTGCCCACAGAATAGCCAATTAATACACAAGAAGTAGCAGCGAGGTTAAAGACACATGAAGCATAGATAAGAACCACAGAGTAAACCAAGTAAAGTGTCAACTCAGAAGGATAGCAAAGGACTAAAAATAGAGTAGATAGTCAATAAATGGTTACTGGTCAGCTAATTGATTTTGTTATTTACCCAGGAGCAATTTTAATTTTCTAAGAGGACTTATAATAAATTCCTACTGGTAGAATTTAAGATATTGCAGGAGACAATAAGATTTTGTTTTAGTTTTGTACCCATTAAATTGTATCATGTAGTTGATCACTTAATTTTATCTAAATGCAAATTTGACCTTATGTTTGTCTTTTTGTACCATATAATTTTAAAAAATATTGATATGAAATGAAGTGGATTCTCAGATGTGGTCCCTGATTTAGTATTGGTCTGGTCGATGCTGGAATAAAAAGCATTCTTGGACGGATGTGGAGAGTGAAAATCTTTAACTTTCTCATTGTTTCATCTAAACTTGAACTGGGTGGAGACAGAAAGTAAGACTCACTTTGCAATTAATGACAAGCTAATCAGGAAGACTAACCCCAGCTAGTTTGTGAAGAAAGGTCAATAGATTTCTTTACAAGCCTTAGCTTCCCTTACTATTATCAACCAAGGGAAGGATAAATGAGGTTAAAAACTTTAAGAATAAAGGAAGAACTAATGAACAAACAAGCAAAAAATAGTAGGATCTCTGGGGGGAAATAGTTTTTTATAAAGATGTTCAGAAGAAGTACAATATAAATATCTGAGTTTTGATGCACTGATCTGATGTGTATATGCACCTACATATTCACTGAGATTAAGATGCATGTTTCAATAAACATCAAGATTTATTATGCATTTGGAAAGTATTGACTGAGGTGAAAGTCAATACATCTTGATGTTCACCACAACAAAATCAATAGTTGCTTAATAATTTACCAAGATTCAGTGGATTTAATGTATCTGATGGCTATGAAGTAAAGTAAAACCACTACACTTCTTTCAGGAACACTTGATAAAGGATATAATACCAGCATCAAACATTTGGAACCAAAATTTATACCCTCTCCTTTTTGAATGAAGGCAAGTGAAACATCACCTTTCCCAGAACTGCAGATGTGAACTCTGAAATCTGAGCAAGGAGAAAGGAGTAACAGGAGGGAAACTCAGAGAAGACAACACTCATTAGAAAACAGATTCAGTGTCACAGATGAATGCGGGCATCTTGCCTGTGAATTAAACAGCAGGATCCTCCTGATAAATATAATTCGATCCACTTTGTTAGGCCCCAAACTTGCTTTATGTTGATTGTACATTTGTCTTTTCCTAGTTTCCCACTTATCTCCAGAGATTAATAAATTCAGGTAATTCAAATGCTTTGACAATCTAACCCCAATTCAAAAGGGTCTTAGTGACAGACTTAGAAAAAAAAAAAAGCGATGGCACATTTTCGATCCTTCTTAGGATCACCTTAATATTTGTTTCCACTTCAGGAATGTGGAAATTAGAATATGGCCAATCCTCTGCAGAGCTGATATAATGATTCATCTATAATCAGAAGCCAGGCCAATAGGACCAGTCATGAACATCACTCAAGTTAAGTCCAAAACAGAGAAACTGTATACACTGAACTGTGGGAATGTGTGAATAGTCTGATAAACATGCAGAATGGAGGTTTCCTAGTGCTTCTAGATGGTATTAATAAGTCGAGTTTTGGAAATAAAAATGAATGTCAAAGCAACCAGCAGATTAAGCAAAATCTGGGCTCCCTCTAGAATAAAGTTTTAATGTTTAATTTCTCTAGAAAATTGTCACACTACCTTTAGCTGAAAGCACAGAAAAGAGATCTGGCTCCCATTGTGTAAGGTCCACCAAAGGAAATAATAAACAAGTGTGGGCTCCAGAAAATAATGGCTAATAACATTCCCCTAAAGAGAACAGAAATGTGAGTTGCTCTTTGCAGGCATTGCCAATAGATAAGGCAGGACATGTAATAAACGAGTGGGGGGGTGGGGGGACCAGATACAGGTACAAAGATTAAAGATTGCAAGTAACCCCAACTTATCAATCTTTGAAATGGTTCTAAGAGCAAAATTGTCACATATGTCTTGCATTCTTGGCAGGGAACATCAGTGATGGGTGAACACCTCTAATGTATCACAATTTATGTTTTTCAGAGAGCTTGTCCATGAACTATCATGAATTACCATAATTGAGCCTCACAAAAAAACTTTTAAATGACCTGGAAAGGTGTTCTAATCCTCTCTTAACAGACAAGGGAAACTACAACAAGAAACATATAACTAGTCCCAGATCACACAATCATTAAGGGGCAGAACTGAATTTGAATCCATATCTTCTAATTCCAAACCCAGGGCATTTCTTTGGATGTCAAGAACAAGCTTTTATAGAACAACAATAAAATTTGTTAATACTTGTGTTAGTTAGCAATATCCAGAGAAACAGAAGCAACAGGGGATATGTTTGTGTGTGTGTGTGTGTGTGTGTGTGTGGAGAGAGAGAAAGATTTTAAGAAATTGACTCACACAAATGTGGGAGATGACAAGTCTAAAATCTGCAAGGCAGTTGAGGCTGGGAACACAAGCAGGATTTCTATGTTGCAGCTTTAAGACAGAATTTTGGGCTTCCCTGGTGGCTCAGTGGATAAGAATCCGCCTGCCCATGCAGGAGACATGTGTTCGATCCCTGGTCCAGGAAGATCCCACATGCCACGGAGTAACTGAGCCCATGTGCCACTACTACTGAAGCCCGTGTGCCACAACTACTAAAGCCTATGTGCCTAGAGCCCGTGCTCCACAACAAGAGAAGCCACTGCCATGAGAAGCCCGCGCACCACAGCGAAGAGTAGCCCCCGCTCGCCACAACTAAAGAAAGAACGCGCACAGAAACGAAGACCCAATGCAGCCAAAAATAACTTAAAAATTAAATCTTTAAAAAAAAAAAAAAAGACAAGTTCTTCTTCAGGAAACCTCAGTCTTTGCTCTTAAGGTCTTCAACTGATTGGATGAGTCCCACCCACATTATGGAGAGTAATCTGCTTTACTTAAAGTCAATTAATTATAAATGTTAATCAAAACTAAAAAATACCTTCACAACATCAGAACTAGTGTTTGACCAAACAACCAGGTACCATGGCCTAGCCACGTGTGACACATAAAAGTAACCATCACACCACCATTTCTAGGGAAAAAAATTAAAACTTTTGTTTTCAATAATATTCTTATATCTGCCTTTGCACATTTCCCAGAACAAGCTAGTGAAATTAAGAGCTAATTAGATAAAATTGTGCATTCAAATGTCTACCTCTGACATTACTATCTTAAATCCCACATTCTCCCTTTATGTAACTTACAGTCCCCATTTTGTATCAGGTTTCTATTCATTACAGCAATTGTGAAACATGAAGAATAGTTACTTCTCTAGTAACCAAACTGGGAGAAGAGCTCCTTGGTTGACCAAATTCTAACTATTAAGTGATCTAAAGTGGTGTTTCTAAAACTGTGGGTGATGGACTATCTTCCTTAGAAGCATCTGGGAACCTTGTTAAAAGGCAGATTCTTAAGTCCTACCCTAGTGCTTTTGAATCAGAATTTCTAATGGTGGGTCCACACTATATTTTAGCAAGCATCCTAGGCAACAGTTAGGTCCAATGTAGTATAAGAACCACTGAACCAGAAGATTAAAGCAGTGAGTATACAAATAAGACTCAGGCACTAACACAGAACCCTCTACACATTATACAAAGGAACAGCTAAGTAGAGATCAAGAGAAGAAACAAAAACAAAACTTCCCAGCTTTGGCAAAAATAAAAACATTGGTTTTTGTCATATTCTCACAAACAAGTGTACCAGTGCTCAGTAAAAGTGGGAAACAAACACATAACTGCCTGTAGAAAATGACTTTGGGAAAATAGGAATAGATCCATAACATAGAATGATCACCACGGGCTGTAAACAGAGAAAGAGAACTGTGCCGCAAGTGGTACACACTGTGTGAATCAGAAGGTACTTCATCAACACAAGGCACAATTTCACCTGGTCAAGTGCCCTGAACTTTGTGGAGTTTTTGAACTAGAATCTGTATAAGTGAAAAAATGTGAAGAAACAAAAAGCAGTATCACTCTGAGAAGTGAAAATCTAAAATCTTGAGAAGTCTCCTTTTAAAGGAATTATAGACCTAGGACAAATCAGTATTATTAAGTCCATTTCCTTGGACTTCAGTTTCCCATTAACCATTACAGCAAGATGAAATTTCATCCTGGTTTAAATTCTTTCAAGGGATGTTTTGCAAAGCCTCTTCATAACTTCTGATATGGGTGTGCTTCATTCTATAAATAAAACAAATGGTATATTTTAAAAATCAACTTCCCAAAACTTTATCAATTTATCAAATATTTTCTACAGGATTATTTTAAATAATGAGCACATGGTAAGGGTGTAGGGAAAAGGGAACCTTAGTGCTCTGTTGGTGGGAATGTAAATCGATAAAATCATTATGAAAAACAGTATCAAGTTTCCTCAAAAAATTAAAAATAGAGCTACCATATAATCCAGCAACTCCACATCTGGGTATTTATCCAAAGGAATTAAAAACATGCTATCACAGAGATACTTGCACTTCTATGCTCCTTGCAGCATTATTCACAATAGCCAAGATATGGAAGCAACCTAAGTGTCCATTAACTGATGAATGAATGAAGAATCTATAGTATATATATGCAATGGAATATTATTCAGCCATGAGAAAGGAGGATATCATGCCATTTACAACAACCTGTATGAACCTTGAAGGCATTATGCTTAGTGAAATAAGTCAGACAGAGAAAGAAAAATGTATCACTTATGTGTAGAATCTAAAAAGCAGAGTAGAGTGGTGGTTACAAGGGTTGGGGAATGTGGGGAATGGGGAGATATTGGTCACAGGGTACAAACGTTCAGTTATAAAATCAGCAAGTTCTGGGGACCTAATGTACAGCATGGTGATGATAAGTAATACTGCATCAGATACGTGAATGTTGCTAAGTATTCTTTTAACAAGAAAGAAATGGTAACTATGTGATGGGATGGAGGTGGTAGCTAATGTCACATAGTAATCATTTTGCAATATATAAATGTGTCAAATCAACAAGTTGTACAGTTTAAATTTATACAGCGTTGTGTGCCAATTATATCCCAATAAAGCTGGGGAGAAATAAATATGTAAATAAGTAAATAGTGACAACAGTGTGCATTTTAAATATACCATCTAGAAGAGCTAATTTTACACACAGCTGTTCGGTAATGTGTCTATTGAACAAATAGAAATAACCCTGTAGTTCTTTTCCAAAGGACCCTTCATCCTGTAATTGAAATCCTTTAAAAACATGTCAAGCATAATAAAACAATGTGTAAATATTTATATTTTAATTATATATATATATATATTTGTTTAAATAATTAACAAATAACCTGATGTTTAGGGGACACTAGTGTAAAAAGCAATGGTCTGGAATGGAAAGAAATGGGTTTGATGATGGCCCTTCCACTTATTAATTTATATGTTCATAAGCATATTATTAACAACTCTGGGTCTCTCTGCAGGCTGGGTATGTCAATACCCTCTTCCCAGCATCACGATTAGCATGTTTAGCAGGACTTCTGGGTCAATGCAACAAATTTAAACTGCAACACAAAACTTCCTTCCACTGATATCTAAGCAACTGAGCAAAAAGAATTGCATCAACCAAAAAAAAAAAAAAAAAAGAATTAAACTAGGAATGTACATTTTTTAAAGTAATGGAAGGAAAGTTACAGTTGACTCTAGAGTAGAGAGTGGGACACAGGACAGTTTCATTCCTAACCACACCCCTCCTACCAGACTCCACTGTATCCCAGGAGTTCAGTCAGTTTACAAAGTCCTGAAATATTTCACTAACACCCCCAAACTTGAATAGAAGCAGACTAAACACACATTTTTATCTTTTTCCTCTTTTAACAAATGAGTAATGGAATGTTTCATGGGGTGAAGCAGGTTAAATGAAGAAAAAAGTCAATGTGGGTGAAACTCTTTGATGAAAATGAAGGTTCCAGAGCTACATACTGAATTGAAGAACAAGCTGAAGTTCAAGGATACCCCCGTCACATGGAAATGTGAATGCCTCCTAGCTAGTTGTATTGAACATACGTGGTTAAAAAAAATTGTGGAAGCAGAGCAGATCCTAGGTAACCTAAAAGAGAGCTCCTCAGCTGACCAAATAGAATATCAACATAGAACTACCAAAGCATAAGCAAGGTGAAAAGAAACAGCATGGCAACTCTGCAAACACATGACAGCAAAAAGAGTGGGAGTAGTAAAAGGAGCAGAATATCAAAAAGACAAAGAACCAAGCCCAGGAGGAAAATATTACTCAATGAACAGAAGGAAATTCCTCTATAAATTGTGTTACGCTATAAAACAGCTTAATTACTTAATGAATACAGTGAGATGATAAAAGGATAGAATGAGATGAAAAGGGAGATTGCATAGCTAAGGCAATAAATTGATGCCCAAATTAACAACATTCCTGAACTAAGAAATATATTAGAACTAGCAAGGAATTGAATAGACATAGGTAAAGAGCAAATTACTGGCATGTGGAAAGTTGAAAGTAAAGGCAATGAATGTAGATAAAAAAGACAAAAACATTCAAACAACTAGAGAGGAACTAAATTTTATGGAGGAGAAAAGCAATCCATCCTACGAACTGCTGCCTCTGAGGTAGAGAATCCAACAAATTAACCCAAAAAATATGTTGTAAGTTACAGTACAAGAAAAAATAAACCCTGAGATTCCAAGAAAAAGACTGATGTGTTAGAGTGAAAGAGCATATCATGATTGGGCATATCAAATGTGATAGAGGACCCTCAACACTGACAGACTATCAAACATCAAGAATAAAGAAGTAAACAGGCACCCAGGCAAATTGTGAAAATCACCCACAACAGTTAAAAAATCACGCTGGCCTTATATTTATCCACCACGTCAATGAATGACAGATGATGATGGAATAATGTCTATCACGTTCTAAGAGAAAGAAAATGGTTTCCCAAGAGTATTATCTCCAGCTAAGAGGTTGTTCACATTTAAAAGCATCAGGCAGATATTCTTGAACATAAAAGAAATGAGGCAATAGAAAAACCATGAAGTCTTTAATCTGGCCAATAGATAGATGAATCAAATTTTTAAACTTGAGAAAGAAGAAGCCATGGCAAAAAAAAAGTGGTGTTAAGCTTTAAATCTATCGTACCATTCTTCCAGTGTCCCAATATGTTAAAAAATATTCATATTAAAAATTTGGAGGAAAAAAGGCTGAGCTATCACATGTGATAATGTACATTTTAATTACTATGTTATGTAAAGATGGTTGGGCTGTCAGTGTCATTGAAAAGGTGTCCAAGCCCACTTCCTTGGCAGTAATACAGAGCATCAGGGGGTGGGGAGAGGACCATTCAGCAGGTCCGCACACCACCAGGCTGCAGGCAGATATTTATCTGAAATATATGTCTGAATCATAAGTTTTGATAAGAGAGAAAGTTGAGAATCCATGACAGAATCAGAACCTTGGCATCGGATGGGACCATCAAAGGGACCATTAGGTTACTCAGTGATGCTAAGTAGCATAAAAATAATTATTAGATACATCATAACAGATTTATAATTCTCTTCTCCCCTAGGAAAAATAAGAAAGACATGGCCTCTGTCCTTTGAAATATTGTACAGCTTGCATTGTGTGGTGTGATGAAAAGATCATTTAACCAAACGCCAGGAAAATTGAATTTACAGTTCAACATATTTGATTATCTATAGATGTAATAGATGACATATAGATTAAATAAGAAAAAAATGCATGTGTGTTGAGAGTTTAGCTGAGCTCTTCCATGATATTGCTGCCTCAGTATCCATTTGGTTCGGCCTGCAGGGACTTAAATGGACACCAGCCCCTCATGCAAGTACATGTCCTATATGGCGACCCGGTGGGTGAGTCACAAGTGAATGTAAGCTCCTGAAATAATTCCTCACTAGCCCTTGTTCAACAGCCTCCCCTGTCTCTCACGTGGATTTCCTCTTGTGCGCCCCTTAGATAAGACCGCCGTGGAGCTTACCAAAATGCTGCTTTTTCCTTTTTCATTGACTAATTTGGCCTTAGCCTAGGAGCCCCAAAGCACTTCACCCAAGGACCCTAATAAAGGCACGTGCCCCAGGTCCTATGTCTCTCTCTGTTCTGCACTCTGCCTTGACCTCTCCCCCACCCCATTGGATGCTGGAGGCGCATAGGGTGTTTCCTCCAGGACTGTGAGTAATAAACTTCTCTATTTCAATTTCTCTTGTGATCTGTTGTTGAACTAGGGTTCACCATCCAACACCCTGTGCTCCACTTAACAAATGTTCATTTAACTAAGTCAAAACGATATGACAATTTCAACAGAGGTCCCCACATCTGATAAAAAATATTTTTAAAGTAACAAAAGGAATAACTATAAATGTTTATCTGAAATCAAAAGTTGAAACATGTGGCATTCATTTTAAAAATAGGGAAATAATAAAGATATCCGTTATCAGCAACGTCTTAGAGGATTTGGAGTTGTGAGAAACAGAAACCAACTAGAGACAGACCACAAAAAGGAGGGTTTGTTATAGTAGAATCTAAAGTCTAAAGGGGAAACTGCTCCCCACAATAAGTTGAAAGATAATGAACAGCGTCTGTTTCTGTCTTTCTGGTGCTAGGTGTCATGTTGGATTGCTTTCAGTGGGTTGAGGGTTTTGTGTGTGTGTGTGCGCACGCATGTGCGAACTCCCTGGAGCCTGACTTTCTACAGGATGGCCAGTTCCTGCTCCTGGGGTTTACAGCAGGCTTGGGGTTGCCATAGTGTCAACTCTAGCCTCCACGGTACTTATATCATGGCTCCCGTGAAACACCATCTAATTCCCAGTCCTTGCGGATCACTGACTGTCCAATGAACTACCTTTCTCTGAATAATGTGCCCATTTTTTTAAGCAATCAACCATGACTGGGCTGTACTCAAGTAGTGCTCAGCTGTCAAGCAGAACTAAATCTACAAACAGAACAGTTAGAAAGGGAGGTTGAACAGACAGGGAACCTAATCAATGTCTCTTCTATAGTTGTTTTTGTAATAATATTATAATAATAAATATTAAGATTTAAATAAGAAATAAAAATTACATTGGGAACTAAAAAATCATTATGCACAATTAGAATAATTACATAAAGAAAAGACCAAATAAATCTATTAGAAATAAATTATCAATTAGAAATAATAAAAGAGTGAAATAGAAAGATAGAACATCTAAAAAGTTCATAGAAGTTTTATATGCCATAACAGGTAGCTAAAACATAATAATAAAGGAGATAATTTCTCAATAACAATAAAATTATAAAATGTTAATGAAAGAGTTTAATGAAAGCTACACAGAACTTTCACAATGAAAAAATGTTAAGTAGGAAATATAAAGAAAAACTTGGGTAAATGAAGAGTTACAATTTAGACCTCAATAAAGGATTAATATTTTCTCAAATTTAATTTATATAGGTATTATAATCCCACTCAAATTCACAATTGGAAAGATAACAAGATACTTCTAAAATTGATTCTGGAAAAACATTTAAAATAATTGGAATATTAAAGAAATATTTTTTAAAAGGAATTATCACAGATTTTTTAAATATAAGAAAAGCAAAGTGTTACTTTAGGAGAACTGAGTTTTATCAGATACTAAAACCTTATAAAACATCAAAATTAAAGGTTTAGTTCTGTAATAAAAATAGAAAAAAAGGATAAATCGAACAAAGTAGGCAATCAGAAATTGCACCAGCATTATATTAAAACTCCAATGGTTAAAAATAAAGATTATTAATAAATTATATGGATAAAAGATATCAATTTTAGAAGAAATTAAATTAGATATTTACATTATCCACTAAAATAAATTCCAGGTCTATAAAATAATCATTTTTAACAAATTCACAAATATTAGTCTAATTAAGATATCTATTATATCTGCAGAGAAATGATAACTTTCTTAAAGTTAAAGTACCAAGTAAAATCACAAAAGAAAGATTAACAAATTTATGTATGCAAAATTTTAAACTTCATTAAAAAAAAATTTTACCAAATAAAACCCCTCAATTGAAAAGGAAAAAGAAACAAGTAGATAGGAGCAATACTTGATATCAAATATTTCATCCTATAGCATATAACCTCTCACTAAAATGTACAAGAATACCAACAAAACCATTAAAATTGAAATAGGCAGCAATTTGTACAAGAAAAAACACAAATACATTTAAACAAATGGAAAAATGTTCATTCTCTCTAAATATAAAAGATAGGCATGCTGAAGCAAACTTTAATACTATCATGTAGCTACAAAACAAGACAACATTTCTGGTAACAGTGCACAAATTTAATGAAGATGTTATCACACTAGAACTTTTCAGCACATTGAAAACTGTTAAAACTGATCTGGATGGCAATATCACAAAATGAACACCAAGGGAAATAAAACTTTCTTTCCATTTTTACCACACCCAAGAGACAAAAGAATGAGCATAAGCTTTGAGTCCAAGCAGACATGGGCTTGAGATATCACATCTTAGCTTCACTTTATTCATTGATTAAAAGATGATAACAAAATCCAGGACCAGATGGCTTCACAGGTGAATTCTATCATTTAGAGAAGAGCTAACACCTATCCTTCTCAAATTCTTCCCAAAAATTGCAGAGGGTGGAACACTCCCAAATTCATTCTATGAGGCTACCATCACCCTGATACCAAAACCAGAAAAAGATGTCACAAAGAAAGAAAATTACAGGCCAATATCACTGATGAACAAAGATGCAGAAAACGTCAACAAAATGCTAGCAAACAGAATGCAGCAACATATTAAAAGGATCATACACCTTGATCAAGTGAGATTTATTCCAGGGATGCCAGGATTCTTCAATATATGCAAATCAATCAATGTGATACACCATATTAATAAATTAAAGAATAAAAACCACATGATCATCTCAATAGATGCAGAAAAAGCTTTGACAAAATTCAACACCCATTTATGATAAAACTCTCCAGAAAGTGGGCATAGAGGGAACCAACCTCAACATAATAAAGGTCATATATGACAAACCCACAGCAAACATTATTCTCAATTGTGAAAACTGAAAGCATTTCCTCTAAGATAAGGAACAAGACAAGGTATCCACTCTCACCACTATTATTCAACCTAGTTTTGGAAGTCCTAGCCATGGCAGTCAGAGAAGAAAAAGAAATAAAAGGAATACAAATTGGAAAAGAAGTAAAACTGTCACTGTTTGCAGATGACATGATACTATACATAGAAAATCCTAAAGATGCTGCCAGAAAACTACTAGAGCTAATCAATGAATTTGGTAAACTAGCAGGATACAAAATTAATGCACAGAAATCTCTTGCATTCCTATACACTAATGATGAAAAATCTGAAAGAGAAATTAAGGAAGCACTCCCATTTACCACTGCAACAAAAAGAATAAAATACCTAGGCATAAGACCTGTATGCAGAAAACTATAAGACACTGATGAAAGAAATTAAAGATGATACAGACAGATGGAGTGATATACCATGATCTTGGATGGGAAGAATCAACACTGTGAGAATGACTGTACTACCCAAAGCAATCTACAGATTCAGTGCAATTCCTATCAAATTACCAATGGCATTTTTCACAGAACTAAAACAAAATATTTTACAATTTATATGGAAACACAAAAGACCCCAAATAGCCAAAGCAATCTTGAGAAAGAAAAACGGAGCTGGAGGAATCAGGTTCCCTGACTTCAGATTATACTACAAAGCTACAGTAATCAAGAGAGTATGGTACTGGCACAAAAACAGAAATATAGATCAATGAAACAGTATAGAAAGCCCAAAGATAAACTCACGCACATATGGTCACCTCATCTTTGATAAAGGAGGCCAGAATATGCAGTGGAGAAAAGACAGCCTCTTTAATAAGTTGTGCTGAGAAAACTGGACAGCTACATATAAAAGAATGAAATTAGAACACTCCCTAATGCCATACACAAAAATAAACTCAAAATGGATTAAAGACCTAAATGTAAGACCAGACACTATAAAACTCATAGAGGAAAATATAGGCAGAACCCTCTATGACATAAATCACAGCAAGATCTTTTTTGACCCACCTCCTAGAGTAATGAAAATTAAAACAAAATTAAACAAATAGGGCCTAATTACACTTAAAAGTTTTGCACAGCAAAGGAAACCATAAACAAGATGAAAAGACCACCCTCAGAATGGGAGAAAATATTTTCAAATGAAGCAACTGACAAAGGATTAATCTCCAAAATACACAAGCAGCTCATACAGCTCAATATTAAAAAAACAAACAACCCAATCAAAAAATGGGCAGAATACCTAAATAGACATTTCTCCAAAGAAGACATATGGATGGCCAACAAACACATGAAAAGATGCTCAACATCACTAATTATTAGAGAAATGCAAATCAAAACTACAATGAGGTATCACCTCACACCAGTCAGAATGGCCATCAAAAAAAATCTACAAACAATAAATTCTGGAGAGGGTGTGGAGAAAAGGGAACCCTCATACACTGTTGGTGGGAATGTAAATTGATACAGCCACTATGGAAATTAGTATGGAGGTTCCTTAAACTAAAAATAAAACTACCATATGACCCAACAATCCCACTACTGGGCATATACCCAGAGAAAACCATAATTCAAATTATACATGCACCCCAGTGTTCATAGCAGCACTATTTACAATAGCCAGAACATGGAAGCAACCTAAATGTCCATCAACAGAGGAATGGATACAGAAGATGTGGTACATATATACAATGGAATATTACTCAGCCATAAAAAGGAGTGAAATTGGGTCATTTGTAGAGACATGGATGGACCTAGAGAGTGTCATACAGAATGAAGTCAGAAAGAGAAAAGCAAACATCGTATAATAACGCATATATGTGGAATCTAGAAAAATAGTATAGATGATCTTATTTGCAGAGCAGAAATAGAGACACAGACGTAAAGAACAAATGTATGGAAACAAGGGAGAAAGGGGTGGGGTGGGTGGAATTGGGAGACTGGGATTGACACATATATATTATTGATACTAAATAGACAACTGATGGAAACATACTGTATAGCACAGGGAACTCTACCTAATGCACTGTGGTAACCTAAATGGGAGGGAAGTCCAAAAGGAGGGGATATCTGTATGTGTATGGCTGATTCATTTTGTTGTGCAGTGGAGGCTAACACAACATTGTAAAGCAAACATACTCCAATTAAAGTTAATTTTCAAAAAGAGGAAAAAATTAAAAGATGATAACAGCAACTGTCACTAAGATTTCCATGAAGATTAAAGATGATAACAATTCCCATAAATGCCTAGCACTTTATAGACACAAAATAGATTTTACTACCTATGTTTCCTTCCTGCTGTCCCCACAAAGCACATACATGAACAGATACACACATAAACATGAACACACTTGATGGAAATGTAAATTGGTGCAGCCACTGTGGAAAACAGTGTGGCAATTCCTTAAAAAACTAAAATTAGAATCACCATATGATCCAGCAATTCCACTCCTGAGTGTATGTCCAAAGAAAATAAAAACACTAGTTCAAAAAGATACCTGCAACTTAACGTTCATAGCAGTATTATTTACAATTGCCAAGATGTGGAAGGAACCTATGTGTCCATCAACAGATGAATTAATAAATAAGACATGGTATATTTGTGTGTGAGTGTGTGTGTGTGTACACAATGCAATACTACTCAGCCATAAAAAATAATAAAATTTTGCCATTTGCAGCAATGTGGATGGACCTAGAGAATACTATGCTTAATGAAATAAGTCAGACAGAGAAAGACAAATACTGTATGTTATCACTTACATGTGGAATCTAAAAACTAAAACAAACCAGTAAATATAACAAAAAAGAAATAGACTCACAGATATAGAGACAAACTAGTGGTTACCAGTGGGCAGAGGGAAAGGAGGAGGAGCAAAATAGGGGTGGGAGATTGAGATATAAGCTACTATGTAAAAAATAAATAAGCTACAAGGATATATTTTACAGCACAGGAAATACAGCCAATATTTTATAATAACTATAAATGGAGTATAAAAATTGTGAATCACTATCTTATATACCTGAAACTTATTTAATACTGTAAATCAACTATACCTCAATAAAAAACAGACACACACACAAACAGATACATACATAAACCTGAACACACATGCACATACACAAATATACACATACATGAAATTTTAGTTTAAGGAAATATTTTAATCAAAGTCTAGTACCGTTGAAGTCTGAAGGGAAATGGCAAGTCATTCCTAAACCATTAAAAGGGCTTGGGAGTTCTCCAGCTACAAACTTGTCAGTATGAGGAAGGCAGGATCCAAAGGGACCCAAAAGAAGAAGACAGCATCCAGGGCAGAATCAAGGATCAGCCAAAAGGAGCCCTCACCCATTGCCAAGGGCAAATGGCCTCCCTCCATACACCTGAATTCCATCTTAGGAAGAGAAGCGTCTCTTAAAATGCTGAAAACCACCACACAACAGTGTCTGAGTGTTACTTGGAAGGGCTGTTTAATTTACCCACTTGGTCTTAGCTTTAAACTGCCTTGCACATTTAGGTAATTTTTTCCCCACTAACCAAAAGATGAGCTCTCCAGAAGAGGAACAGATCATTTGCAGAAAAAAATAATTTTCCTCTGCACTTCACAATTGCAATGCGAACTAAAATTTGTAGATGCTGCGTGTGAAAACTCAAAAAAAAAAAAAAAAAAAAAACTCATGGACAAGCTAATTTCATATATTCTTATTATTAGACTTATAAATTCTTACTGCTAATAGCTACTTATGTTACTATTCTCGAAATGGCAGCAAAAGATTATTTCTCGAGGTCCTAACTTATAATCTATTATAGTACGTGAAACAAGATGTCTACAAGTCACATGGATCCGTACATTATGGAGGGTCTCTTCTCTCTCTGCTTACACAGACCATTAGTAAATACTTAAAGATCCCAGTTTTGAATCTACTGCTGATGTTTTTCCAGCCTCTATTGTTGCCTTCAGTTTGTTCTTCCATTTCCTAATTGCTCACTTGTTTCTTCATCCTATTTATAGCTCTATGTTTTCCCCACACTGTCGGAATGATTTCCAGCTGCAACACTTTCAAATATTTCTGGGGGAAAAGAAATCTCATCTTGTACAGAAATAGCCAACCTCAAAGGGATTCGTTTTATTGTCCAGGCCTTTTTACGATTAAAAGACCTTTTCATATTATTCATGAGTCTAAACTGACTCATCCATATAATTTAGATTTTTAAGCTTTTAGTTTAAGGACTACAATTTCCTAATGACATTTTCAGGACTAGGTAGAGAGTCTGCACTGAAATTGATGTTCTTTCTTAAAAAAAGAAATGTTAGCACTTACCCCACCTTTTAACTTAGGCTGCAGAACTAAAGAAATAGGTTTATATTCTTTAAGGTGGGAAAGAGTCTTAATAACTGCCTGAAGTGACACACTATAATAGGAAGTGAGTTTTGGTGCTAGTGGATGTCTGCTTAATGAAATCACACGTTTATGTAAATTTAATACAGGGAAACCATTATGTGTGGGTGTATTACTTTTGAAAACTTTCTTGTTTTGTCCATCTAAAACGAATATATGCTCATTGTGGAAAATAGAAAAAAAGGGGAGAAAAAAGTCAACCATACTCCCACTATACAAAATAATATCAAGGTTAACTCTTGGTAACTTGATTTTCTTTTTTTGTGGATCTAAACAGAATTTGGGGTTTTGTTTTATTCTTTTTTTTTCTTTTTGGTTTCATGTAATTATGTTCATTCTATATATGAAACTTCATAAATATATGTCTATACATATATGTATGTATATATAAATATATTTTATACATAAAGTACCTTGCTTTTATATTATGGCATGAATATTTCTCCTATTATAAATTTTTACAAAGGTACCTTAAAACAATTACATAGTATCCCAGTGAATGGTAATACCTGACTTTATTCAACATTTATATTATGTGGCATGTTAAAATGGTTTCCAACTTTATTACATAAAGCATGAAAAGAACATCTTTAAACAGAAAGCTTTTTAATTATTTGGGCTTAGTGCCTTAGGATTGATTCTCAGAAATGGATTTATTAGTTCAGAGAAGAAATATGTGAAGGTATATTTTACCAATTTTTTTTCCAAAAGATTTGCAAGTTTGCACTCCCTCTTACAATGTATGGATATACCCATTCCATTGTACCCCTACCTTACTAGCAATAAGTATTCTCACTGAAAACAAATTATGTTTGTTAATTTGCTGGGAAGAAATGACATTTTATTGTCATCTTAATTTGCAAATAAACTCATTATTTACACTTTTATAAAATTTAATAGTTTTTCATTTGAGTTTGTTTGGGGTTTCTAATAATATTATATATTATAATATAATCCACATATAATTATAAATAAACATATCATATAAGTACATTAATATAACAATCTCAATATATTTAAAGTTTCTAATACTATCACTTGCTTCATCCCTTCATTATTCATAACCCTTTATGTATATTTAATATTTCACTGTATTGACTAGCTATTCCAGATTGCTAGATTTGTAGTCCTGAGGTTACAAGATAATCCAATAGAAACTGAATTATTTAAGGTTCTCAAAAAGCAAGTTACTTCAAATAAAATCAATGATAAATCTCCATTAAGATGCAAAGTATCTTGGAGTAAAGCAAAAAATTATTTCATAATTCATAAGTCCCATATTTAAATAGTGCTTAAAATGAACGCCATTTGTGATACATGTAAAATGCCATTCATCAGAACCATAAATAAATTCTTAAAATCAAAAGTACAGTTTCAAAGTCTTTCTTGAGCACTTTGATTCTAGCTGGTTAGCATCATTACTATGTATTAGATTATGAAAATTGGCAGTGGTAGGAGCTTGGGAAAATACCCCTGTCTTAACTTATTATGAATTGTAACATACACAAAATGTACAGAGCAATAACCTATTATGTCAAACTTGGTTTTAATGTTCTTGATATCAGGTGTAATTTATAAGAGGAAGCAAATAGTCTGGCAACCCCAGGGTATAGGCCAAAAATAAAGTAGATTTTTTAAAAAGAACACATTTTTAAATAAACCAGAAAACAGATATATTTGGTAAATGTTGGAAGTGCTGCAGAAGGTTGGCCCTAGAAAATAATTGTAAAGACACAAAAAGTCACAGAAGGGAATTAGTCTAGCCAGATCGAAGAATTTGCAGAATACAGACTTAATAAGGAGGTTTTGGTAGGAAAGGCTGTGTGGCAGAATATTAAAATGCAACCCTCCTGTCTTACATTTTCACCTGAGACCCCAAATGGAGAACATTCCCTGCCAAGCATCCTCATAATTTTTAAGTGACATCTGTGTAAGCTTTGCAAAGGGGTGGCTAAAACCAGTTCTAAGAGCTTTTGTCAAACACCACATCCCCGCTAGAGTATATAAAAGAAAGCAAGAAGGAGAGAGATAAAAAGAACACCTTTGAGCAGAAAGCTTTTTCATCATTTGTGCTTTCATTTCATTAGGATTGATTATCAGGAATAGAATTATTAGTTCAAAAGGAAAAACTATTGGAAGGATGAACCTCATGAGGACCTTAGAGAGACCGGAGATGGAGGAAAGCGTCACATGTTCTGTGCTGTGGCACTTATCTTCCCACCCACAGAGGAGTGAGGGGTACCTCTTTAAGCCAAGTGAAGAGAACATGGCATAAGAAAGCCACTCTGAGGACATATGTCCCTCAAACTCATGGGGACCCTAAAGGAGAGAGATGCTGCTCTACCTGCCAGGAGGCAGAACCAAAAGGCAGGATCTTATTGGAAGTAGCCTGTATGTCTAGAGTAGAATGGAACAAAAGTGAATCAAGAAGCTAGATATAGGGGCTTCCCTGGTGGTGCAGTGGTTAAGAATCCGCCTGCCAATGCAGGGGACACGGGTTCGAGCCCTGGTCCGGGAAGATCCCACATGCCGTGGAGCAACTAAGCCTGTGTGCCGCAACTACTGAGCCTGCACTCTAGAGCCCGCGAGCCACAACTACTGAAACCCACATGCCTAGAACCCGTGCTCCGCAACAAGAGAAGCCACCGCAATAAAGAAGCCCGCGCACCGCATCGAAGAGTAGCCCCTGCTCGCCGCAAGTAGATGAAGCCCACCTGCAGCGACAAAGACCCAACGCAGCCAAAAATTAATTAATTAATTTAAAAAAAAAGAAGCTAGATATAGACAGCCAAACTCTAGGATCTGAGGGAAAGTAGGAAGCAGCCACCTGGAAAAGCTATCTCCAGAAAACTGGAATTGGAGGACTTCAAGGAGAATCTCCAAGGAAGCCATAAAAATGCCCCCAGAGGAAAAGAGTCTGCTATGGACATCTGCCATCTCTACCTCTACCAACCATGCCCATGAAATAAGACCTGCTTTCCCCCTTACCAGCACCCTCCACCACTACGGTCTTTAACCCTGGAGGAACCAGAAGCAGCATGGTGGTCACAGGTGTGGAGTAAAGGAAAAGTAAGAAATAGTAATGAAACTGACCACAGGGCTCTTCTCCATGGCAGGACTCCAGACTGGCAAAAGTCCAAACTGGAAGTTGGAACAGACATTTTCATCTCCATCATTTTTGGATAGTGATAATAATAATAGCTAACACATATATAGTACCTACCACTTGTCATCACTGCTGTAAATCCTTTATACATAATAACCCTTTAATCTTAAACAGGCTGTGAAATAGGTGCTCTATTAATTTCTCCATTTTCCAGATGAGAAAACAGAGACATGGAAAGGTCAAAGTCACACGACTAAGTAAATGGCAAAGCCAAGATTCAAAACCAGGAAACCTAGTTCCAGAGTCCGTAAGCTCTTTGCTAGGTCAGATTAAAAATTATCCAAAAAAAGAGAGAAATTCAACATCCATTACAGCCTGACCAGATTGTAGACTATTGGCTCATATCAATAAAGTCAAGTCGCAATGGACTGTGAACAAATATTTCTGATTTTCCCAACATGCTAATTCTGAAAGGACCCCCTGATGTCACCTGGACCTGGGGTAGAAAACGGGCAGCAGACCCCAAGCACCAGGCCAACCAGCAGCCTCTTTTACATGAGCAGTACACTGAGTAGATATTTTAATACTAAGATTTACCAGAGAAGATGTGGGGTCTGCCTGGGATTTCTTCCCAGGAGGGGGGAAAATGACAAAAGTTTTTTTTTTTCGTTAAGATGCAGCGGTGAGTAAGAATAAATTTCTTTTCTCCATGCACCATGCCAACCACCGTTCTCAATATATTAGTTAGAGGGAAAACCAGTGGGATACTGGAGCCAGCTAGTAAGAGCCAGTTCTGTGCATCTCTTCCCAAATCTGAATTCAGTGGTACCACATAGGTAGTTTGAAATCAGCCACAGTGGGAGTATTTACACCATGGAAATTGCAAATGCTACAAGTCAGATTTTTCTTCTGCTTCTAAGAGCTGGCTGTTAAACATTTACCAGCACACCAATGGAAAGAATCTCTCACTTGGAGTTCAGATGGGATGTAAAGAAGTTTTGACATGGACCAAGGAGTGGAACTAGGAGTCAGCAAGAAAGAAGTGGTATCCCCAAGGATACCCAAGGATCAAAACTAAGAGAGGAAACAATAACCTGAAAATAAACCCAAGCATGATAATGTTATAAAGGCTACCTCACCTCTGGATACACCACTTGGACTAAAGGCCAGTTTTAAAAAATAGCCTAAAGGTTAAGGAAGGAATATTACAAAGAAATACAGGAAGGCAGGGGCAGCACAATGGAGGGACCAACAGTGCCAGAGCTACTGGACCTTAGGCTGACTTCTGAGCATCCTGGGCTAGAACCCAATGTAGACAGGACTGGTAGTCTGCAAAAGAGGCTGCCAGAATGTATACGTAGCCCTGTTTACATTTCAACGAATTCTAGAGACTTTGTATATTATGAGAGTCTTTCTCTAAGATTTGTTACCATTTTTGAACCCACAGTCCTTAGCAATATAAACAAATAGCAGTAAAAAAAAAAACCCAAAAGTTATTAGGCTTGTCTCAAATACAGCAGGCCAGGGGAAAGTAACGGGAAATATGTGCATAAGAGGATCCTGGGGAGAAAGCTCGACAGAGGAATGTAAAAATAAAGAAGCAGAACCAAGTATCTGAGGAATCTGTCAGCTAGTCTTCTGGTGGATTAGCCATCAGGAAGTTTGCAAGACACTCATTGTTTCTCTGAGATTCAGATGAACTTCACAGGGATGGTGTTTCTTAGAAAATATACATTTGTGCATCAGGCATCTCGTTAGGCTGAGGATTTGCTGCAGGTTCCTTTCTCTGATCTTATGGTGATTTTTGAGCCTCTGAACTTTCTCTTATTGTTAATCATGATTTGATGTGGAATTATAAACCCCACTAAAATGATTTAAATCCCTTAGAAAAGACCAAAAGCTACAGCAATGATACCATTTGAAGGTAATAACCAAAATTGTCCAGAATGACTCAATAGTCCTTTGCTTATGCATAAATAAATCTTGGTATAATTGATCTTTCAGGGATCAATTTATTACTAATCATTCTGTCAGAACCATTTTGGTTTTGCATTTCCCCAGCAAAGATAAACCATCCAACTTAGATCTTATTTCCCATAGATGCTGTATCTTGTACCATGTTGAACTGGAAGATCATCATAGAAGTGTACTGTTGGAAGATGGTCTAATTTAAGGTATCTATTCTATAAGAAAGTAACCCAATAGTCAGAGAAATTAAGTGACTTATCTCAAGATCATACAGTACAGTAAAAGAATTCCATTGACCTATGCATCAGTTAAACACTTAACATTTGGTTAATTCAAAAGGTGATAAACTGAGAGGCACTGAATGTTGGAGTAAATGCTATCCTATTTTTCTATTCCTGAATTCATCTAATACCTCTTTGTAATGATCAATAAATGTCCCTATTGAGGCACAGATAGTAGATAGTTGCATGTTTATGTGATTTAAGATATAAGAGAAAGGGTCCCAGCTGTTACAGTACCAATCTTGTGCCCCACTGCCCAGAGCCCACAAGGAGCTATTAGTTACTGAGAATGAAGTTGCCATACCTCTAAGTGGTATTATATTAAAACCCTCAAGATCGTGTGATCCTGGGAAATAGCCATAACTTATCTGAGCCTTGGTTTTATTATCATTTTCTTAAATATTGGAAAATAGACCTTTAAGCTATCTCCCAATTATAAATGTAATGGGAATGAAACTCAGCTGTGCAAAAAAAAAAAAAAAAAAATACTATCCATCCATTCTAGGCTACACATTTTTAATTTACATCTTTACATCTCTGAAACTGGAAGGTTTCTTACAATCAAAGGTGTCTTAGCATCACTATCACCACGGGGCAGTTATGGTGGAGTTGTCACTTCCTGACCAAGAGAAGTGGAAAGTGGCTTGGAAGAATGTCCCAGAGAAAATGGTGGACACACATTCTTTTCCTCTCATTCCTACCTATTTCTTTTTTTTAATCAAATTTTAATTGACATAAAATATTATATTAATTTCAAGGAACATGTTTTTAATAAATGCTGCATGTCCAGTGCTTTCACAGCACAGAGGAAGATACTGAAAAGAAACCATGAACATTGACAAGTCTGAATCAAAAAGGAGATTCAGAAGAGCATGACTCCAAATGGGAAAAACTATTATGAATATGGGTTAAAATAGATTTTGCTTATATTTTTCCTCTTTATTTGTGTACAGGGGTAGTACATGACAGAAGTCTATGTCTAGAGAAATCTAGAAAAACATTTTCATCAGTATAAAATAAAAACACCAAGAGAAATGATAGCAGTATGTCACAATTTAACGGCAATTTTTTTTCTTGATGGAACATAACATGATTCAACATCTTAGAGTCAATGGCATCTTAGAGTTCATAAAATATGATATCCCATTCCTCAGTTGTCTATAGATCAAGTGCATTTCAATTCTGAGCTCCTATTCTGACAGCCTGATGGTAAATTCAATTTCAGTTATACGACCACCTCTAGCCCATGTTTTCATGTGTGTTGATCTTTGGAAAGCCGATAAGTCAAGTGCCTGGGGTTCTGCCTCTTTAAACACACACGAACAGCCATTTCTTTCTCCGTTCTTCCAGAAGTGCAGCCAGGAGCTGAGCACAGATCTCCTCTCTTCCAACAACCATAGATCTCTCCTTCTGCCTCCATGGGAATCTTCTCAAAATCATTCTTTCTCATGAAGAGATTAATTCCTCCCCCTAGAAAGGGAGTCCAATAGATAACACTTTGGACTATTTCCTCTTTCTCACCTACTCTGTCCCTAGGGATTGAGAGAGAAAATTTTACCATCTTAAAGAACATGAGATAAGAAACTGAATGTGCTTCCCATTCCCTTCTTCATCCCTTCTTGGAGGGAACAGCCCAGAGGGAGCTGACATCCTCCTCTGTCATTCCATGATGAATGTCTTACAGAGGGACCCCTCCTCTGGGGATGCCAACATAGCCTTGGACTGGAAGGGTAAGCCTGTCTGTTTTTTGGGTTCAGGTTCAGAACTCCACTTGCCTACAGATATGCCACATTCTCAAGGTTAGCTGTAATAGTAATAAAGACAATGTTTGGTCTTATTACTTCCTTATCTTCATCCTCAACTGGTTCTGAACTTGGGTGGGGAAGAGAAGTATGCCTTCCCAGGTACACATTCTCTCTGCTGAAATACTTCCTCCCTCTCTTTCTTTTTTGATGGAATTTGATGGCCCATCAAACTCCATCATAAGCACCTAAAAAATTAGTCCTCTTTCCCAGGAAATGGATGAAAATATCTCCATGCCACACTTCCTCTGCAGGAAAGAAGATGACTAAAACACAAATTTCTATATCAAACCAGGAGGAACTTGGTATTATATTCTATGATCTATCATCAATGAATGAATTCCACCGTCAGCAACAATATTATTATCAGAACATCTCCCAGAAGTCAGAAAATTGAAAATAGAGTTCTGAGAGTATTATTTATAGGAGAGCTATGTTTTAAGAGAAGGAATTTGGGGGGGGTAAAGAATCAATGGCAGACCAAAAACCTGAAATGGAAGATTTGAGAAATACCTCTGGGTACCCAGAGGGCATCAAATGGTTCTAGGAAGCTATAATGTAAAGGACCAAGAAGGACATAAAGAGGAGATAAAGCAGTGCTATTTTTCCTTTACCCTAACCCTGATGATTATTTTCCTGTATGTGTGCTATAATTCAGGGTTTTCATGTGGACTCCACTCTTTTCAGGCAGTTTTCCTCTGAAAGGTGTATTTCATGACAGTAGCAATTTCTGCTGTCCTTCAGTAATAACATTTATCTGTTAACCCCTCAGCTCATGCTAGGCTGTTGTGGTGGACTCTTATCAAGCATATCATTATCCATTCTGGCTGCAATGAATGCCACATTAATCTCTGACTCTCTGAGATGGAAATTAATTTGTGCTTCAAGTTCTTAAGAGTTTGTTATAGCTAAGTGATTGATTCCCTGACAATCATGGATTATTAAATTAAGGGTGGATCTTTAATTAATAGCCCAGAGATCCTCACTCAGGTGTAGGGAGGAGGGTCATAGTCATTTTTATGATATACTAAAATACCTATACCTATACCTATCCAACTCTTCATCAAATGCCCCAAGACCAAAGGGCAGGCAACCTTCCTTTCCAGGCTCATACTCCTCACCTGTGGGTCTAAGACTGCATTACTGACTGACTGACTGACTGAGACATAAAAGCTTTGTCTTCAGTATCTTGCATGCTAGGTTGGTGATAAATATTTCCATCCGGGACAAATTACGATCCAGGACAATACTGCAATTCCACTTCTCTAGAGGTGACAGCTGACTTTCCTTTTAAAGGCGAGCCAGTTCCTAGTTCCTGAAAACAAGCGTTTCTCTTCACATTCAGCTTTCACACATTTTCAGAAACAATTTTTGAGTTTTTTGTCTCTCTTTCCGAGTCCATTAGGTGACAATTCCCAAATGCAGAGCACACCCAAAACTGAGAAGTGGGGAAGATTTGTATTCTTGGCCTTCAAAACCACCATTTAACCCTTCCTGTACTCTCCCTCTCAAATCAGTCCATGCCCTCTGTAGTGGCTTTTTTGATGTCTCAACTTGGCTGAGCTATAGTTTTCAGTTATTCAATCAAACACGAATCTAGGCATTGCTATGAGAAGATTTGTGCAGATTTAATTAAATTCCCTACTCAATTGACTTTAATTAAGGGAAATTATCCTGGATAATCTGGTAGGCCCAGCTTAATCAGTTGGAAGGCCTTTAAAAGCAGGGCTGAATAAAAAAGAATGGAATAATGCCATTTGCAGCAACATGGATGGACCTAGACATTACCATACTAAGTGAAGTAAGGCAGACAGAGAAAGACAAATGTCAAATGATACCACTTATATATGAAACCAAAACAAATGATATAAATGAACTTATTTACAAAACAGAAATAGACTCATAGACATAGAAAACAAACTTATGGTTTTCAAAGGGGATGAAGAGGGGGCAGATAAATTAGGGGTTTGGGATTAACACATACATACTACTATATATAAATAAGATAAACAACAAGGACCTGTATAGCACAGGGAATTATATCCAATATTTTTTTTTTTCACACACACACACACTGTATTTTATTTTTACAAGAGATAAATAGACTGACACCAAGCATTGTACATGGATGCCCACAACAAAAGCAACACTGATTGCACTTACCAAACATGAAACGCACTCATACTATGTCATAATATTGACATTCAGTCCAGTAATCCTTCACTGTAACAGCTCCTTTACTTTGCAGTGAAAATTGATTTGTATATTCTTTGCCTCTATATCCAATATTTTGTAATAACCTATAAGGGAAAAGAATCTGAAAAAAGAATACAGATAGATAGATAGATAGATAGATACATAGATACATAGATAGAAACAGGTATATATATAGAAATATAGATATATAGATAGGCTGCGATAGATATACATATAGATATAGGTATAGACATAGACATAGATATAGATATATAGGCTGTGATAGATATACATATAGATATAGGTATAGACATAGACATAGATATAGATAGATATAGATATATAGGCTGAGATAGATATACATATAGATATAGGTATAGACATAGATATAGATATAGATAGATATAGATATATAGGCTGAGATAGATATACATATAGATATAGGTATAGACATAGATATAGATATAGATAGATATAGATATATAGGCTGAGATAGATATACATATAGATATAGGTATAGACATAGATATAGATATAGATATATAGGCTGCGATAGATATACATATAGATATAGGTATAGACATAGATATAGATATAGATATATAGGCTGAGATAGATATACATATAGATATAGGTATAGACATAGATATAGATATAGATATATAGGCTGAGATAGATATACATATAGATATAGGTATAGACATAGATATAGATATAGATATATAGGCTGAGATAGATATACATATAGATATAGTTATAGACATAGATATAGATATAGATATATAGGCTGAGATAGATATACATATAGATATAGGTATAGACATAGATATAGATATAGATATATAGGCTGAGATAGTTATACATATAGATATAGGTATAGACATAGATATAGATATAGATATATAGGCTGAGATAGATATACATATAGATATAGGTATAGACATAGATATAGATATAGATATATAGGCTGAGATAGATATACATATAGATATAGGTATAGACATAGATATAGATATAGATATATAGGCTGAGATAGATATACATATAGATATAGGTATAGACATAGATATAGATATAGATATATAGGCTGAGATAGATATACATATAGATATAGGTATAGACATAGATATAGATATAGATAGATATAGATATATAGGCTGCGATAGATATACATATAGATATAGGTATAGACATAGATATAGATATAGATATATAGGCTGAGATAGATATACATATAGATATAGGTATAGACATAGATATAGATATAGATATATAGGCTGAGATAGATATACATATAGATATAGGTATAGACATAGACATAGATATAGATATATAGGCTGAGATAGATATACATATAGATATAGGTATAGACATAGATATAGATATAGATATATAGGCTGAGATAGATATACATATAGATATAGGTATAGACATAGACATAGATATAGATAGATATAGATATATAGGCTGCGATAGATATACATATAGATATAGGTATAGACATAGATATAGATATAGATATATAGGCTGAGATAGATATACATATAGATATAGGTATAGACATAGATATAGATATAGATATATAGGCTGAGATAGATATACATATAGATATAGGTATAGACATAGACATAGATATAGATAGATATAGATATATAGGCTGAGATAGATATACATATAGATATAGGTATAGACATAGATATAGATATAGATATATAGGCTGCGATAGATATACATATAGATATAGGTATAGACATAGATATAGATATAGATATATAGGCTGCGATAGATATACATATAGATATAGGTATAGACATAGATATAGATATAGATATATAGGCTGAGATAGATATACATATAGATATAGGTATAGACATAGATATAGATATAGATATATAGGCTGAGATAGATATACATATAGATATAGGTATAGACATAGACATAGATATAGATAGATATAGATATATAGGCTGAGATAGATATACATATAGATATAGGTATAGACATAGATATAGATATAGATATATAGGCTGCGATAGATATACATATAGATATAGGTATAGACATAGATATAGATATAGATATATAGGCTGCGATAGATATACATATAGATATAGGTATAGACATAGACATAGATATTGATATATAGGCTGAGATAGATATACATATAGATATAGGTATAGACATAGACATAGATATTGATATATAGGCTGAGATAGATATACATATAGATATAGGTATAGACATAGACATAGATATTGATATATAGGCTGAGATAGATATACATATAGATATAGGTATAGACATAGACATAGATATTGATATATAGGCTGAGATAGATATACATATAGATATAGGTATAGACATAGACATAGATATTGATATATAGGCTGAGATAGATATACATATAGATATAGGTATAGACATAGATATAGATATTGATATATAGGCTGAGATAGATATACATATAGATATAGGTATAGACATAGATATAGATATTGATATATAGGCTGAGATAGATATACATATAGATATAGGTATAGACATAGACATAGATATTGATATATAGGCTGAGATAGATATACATATAGATATAGGTATAGACATAGACATAGATATTGATATATAGGCTGAGATAGATATACATATAGATATAGGTATAGACATAGACATAGATATTGATATATAGGCTGAGATAGATATACATATAGATATAGGTATAGACATAGACATAGATATTGATATATAGGCTGAGATAGATATACATATAGATATAGGTATAGACATAGATATAGATATTGATATATAGGCTGAGATAGATATACATATAGATATAGGTATAGACATAGATATAGATATTGATATATAGGCTGAGATAGATATACATATAGATATAGGTATAGACATAGACATAGATATTGATATATAGGCTGAGATAGATATACATATAGATATATGTATAGACATAGACATAGATATTGATATATAGGCTGAGATAGATATACATATAGATATAGGTATAGACATAGACATAGATATTGATATATAGGCTGAGATAGATATACATATAGATATATGTATAGACATAGACATAGATATTGATATATAGGCTGAGATAGATATACATATAGATATAGGTATAGACATAGACATAGATATTGATATATAGGCTGAGATAGATATACATATAGATATAGGTATAGACATAGACATAGATATTGATATATAGGCTGAGATAGATATACATATAGATATAGGTATAGACATAGATATAGATATTGATATATAGGCTGAGATAGATATACATATAGATATAGGTATAGACATAGATATAGATATTGATATATAGGCTGAGATAGATATACATATAGATATAGGTATAGACATAGACATAGATATTGATATATAGGCTGAGGCTTCCTCGAAAGAAGAAATTCCACCTGTGGACACCAGTTTTGGCCAGTGCCATGGAGATCCATCCTGCCCATGTCCCTCCCTTCCTACTGGTCCCAATTCTCTGGCTGAATTCCAACAAATACACCGTCCCACCCTGCCATACTTGTACCCACCTGGGACTGTCTTTCTGGAGGCCCCCTGCTTTGGACCTCCCTTTCCCTCTTCCTTTACTCAAGTTTTACTTGTGTGCCGTAGTCCTGGTGTCCCTTGAACGAAAATATTGGGACTTGTTGTCTTATAATAGATTTTTTTATTCTGTGAACATGTTTAAATGAAATATCTTAAGAGAACAAATGTTAAATTCCACTTAATTATGCACATAATGACCCACATTATTGAAAAGAATTTTAAAAGTTCCTTGAAATTGGTATATCTGAGATAACCAGAGCATATGATCACCACACCTATACCCAAACTAGCTCTCTTCCAATTGGAAATGAATATTATCCCATTTATACTAAGGTGTTAGGTGTTTGGACATTGGGTGTTTTTGCCATACAAGCATAAACAATTAAGTGTAATGAATCTCTCGATGTATTTTGTTTTTACAGAATTCTTCCAAAGTTATTACTTCATAAATCAGTGGTTCTGAAAGTGTGGTTCCCTGACCAGCAGCATAAGCATTATTTGGGAACTTGTTAGAAATAGAAATGCAAATTCTTATCCCCACCCCAGACCTGCTGAATAAAAACCTCTGCAGAGAGAAGTCCCAGAAATTTGTGTTTTAATAAATCCTTCAGGGGTTCTGATGTGATCTAAAGTTTGAGGACCACTTCCTTAATCTAAGAGAAAGAAACACAGTCACAGTACTGGTAACACATGGGATATTTTTGTCAGGCAAATTTGTGGGGAGTTAATTAGCTAAGGTATAAAAGAAACCAACTGGAAATTGTAAAACAACCATAAAAAACAAATTTATTAGGAAAGCACTGGCATATACAAGCATACCTCATTTTATTGCACTTCACAGATATTACATTTTTTACAAATTTAAGGTTTGTGGGAAACCCTTGTCAAGCAATTCTATTGACACCATTTTTCCAGCAGCATATGCCCACTTCGTGTCTCTATGTCACTTTTTGGTAATTCTTGCAATATTTCAAACTTTTCATTATTATTATATTTGTTATGGTGATCTGTGATCAGTGATCTTTGATGCTGCTATTGTAATTGTTTTAGGGCACCATGAACCACACTCACATAAAATGGCAAGATTATCGGTAAATGTCGTGTGTGTTCTGACTGCTCCACCTATTGGCTGCTCCCCTTTCCTAGGACTTCCCTATTCCTGAAACACAGCAATATTGAAATTAGGCCAATTAATAACCCTACAGTGACCTCTAAGTGTTCAAGTGAAAGGAAGAGTCACATGTCGCTCACTTTAAATCAAAAGCTAGAAATGATTATGCTTGGTGAGGAAGGCCAAGAGCTGAAAAAGGCTGAAAGCTAGACCTCTTGCAGCAAACAGTTAGCCAAGTTGTGATGCAAAAGAAAAGTTCTTGAAAAAAATTGAAAGTGCTACTCCAGTGAACACAGGAATGATAAAAAAATGAAATAGTCTTAATGCTGATATGGAGAAAGTTGTAGTGGTCTGAATAGAGGATTAAACCAGCCACAACATTCCCTTATGCCAAAACCTAATCCAGAGCAAGGCCCCATCTCTCTTCAATTCTGTGAAGGCTGGGAGAGTTTAGGAAGCTGCAGTAGAAAAATTTGAAGCTAGCAGAGGTTGGCTCATGAGGTTTAAGGAAAGAAGCCATCTCCAAAATATGAAAGTGCAAGGTAAAGCAACAAGGGCCGATGCAGAAGCTGCAGCAAGTTATCCAGAAGATCTAGCTAAGACCATTAATGGAGGTGGCTACACAGGTGTTTACAACAGGCTTTCAGTGTAGGTAAAACAGCATTATACTGGAAGAAGATGTCATCTAAGACTTTCATAGCTGGAGAGGAGAAGTCAATGCCTGGCTTCAAAGGACAGGCTAACTCTCTCATTAGGGTCTAATTCAGCTGGTGACTTTAAGATATTTACCATTCCAAAAACCCTAGGCCTTTAAGATTTATGCTAAATCTACTCTGCCTATGCTCTGTAAATGGAACAACAAAGGCTGGATGGCAGCACATCTGTTTACAACATGGTTTACTATTTTAAGCCCATTATTGAGACCTACTGCTCAAAAAAAAAAAAAAAAAAAAAGATTCCTTTCAAAGTATCACTGCTCATTGACAATGCACCTGGTTATCCAAGAGATCTGATGGAGATGCACAGGGGACTATTGTTGTTTACATGCCTGTGTCAGGGAGGAAGAAATTTTCCTCTACACTTCTAGGTTCTTCTGGCTGGTCTAAGAATTAAATTGGCATAAAACAGATTAACAGGAGAAAATCAAACATAAGTTTAATAACACATATACATAGGAGAGATGCAGAAAAACTGAGTAACTCACCAAAATGGCTGAAACCCTCACCTTGAATACTGTCTTCAGTTAAAGACAAAGTGGTTTGGGACTTCAAAGAAAAGTATGCAATTCACATGGAGATGGAAAAGCAAATGTTTGGCAAACAAATGTTTGGTAGGCCATGTAGAGACAATGGGACAAAGAGAGGAATTTTAATAAACAGACTTTGCTAGGTTCCCTGTCTACCATACTTAGTTCATACTATAGTTATCTATGGTAATAGCTCTCTTCCCGGAAGAGGTCCGCTATCTACATTCTTTTAGGCAGTTAGGGGAATGTCAAAGTTTCTTCTTGAGTCCTTTGGACCTTGATTGTTGTCAGCTCAAAATAATCTGCATGCCAAAGAGACATGCTGGGGTAGGAAATCTTGCTCCCCTACATCTGCTAACACAATATCCATTCTGCAGCCCATAGAACAAGGAGTCATTTTGACTTTCAAATCTTATTTAATAAATATATTTGGTAAGACTATAGCTGCCATAGATAGTGATTCTTCTGATGGATCTGGGCAAAATCAATAGAAAACCTTCTGGAAAGGATTCACCATTCTAGATGCCATTAAGAACACTTGTGATTCATGGGAAGAGTTTAAAATATTGACACTAACAAGAGTTTGGAAGAAGTTGATTCCAATGCTCAAGGATGATTTTCAGGGGTTCAAGACCTTAGTGGAGGGAGTAACTGCAGATGTGGTGGAAATAACAAGAGAACTAGAATTAGAAGTGGAACCTAAAGATGTGACTGCATTGCTGTAATCTCATGATAAAACTTTAACAGAGGAGGAGAAGAGCAAAGAAAGTGGTTTCTTCAGATGGAATCTACTCTTGGTGAAGATGCTATGAAGACTATTGAAATGACAACAAAGAATTGAGACTATCACATAAACTTCGTTGACAAAACAGTGGTAGGTTTTGAGAGGACTGACTCCAATTTTGAAAGAAGTTCTACTATGAGTAAAATTGTATCAAACAGCGTTGCATGGTATAGAGAAATCATTCATGAAAGTAAGAGTCAGTTGATCCAGCAAACTCCATTGTCATATTTTTTTTTAATTGCCATGGCCACCCCAACTTTCAGCAACCACGATCCTGGTCAATCAGCAGCCTTTAAGATCAAGGCAAGACCCTTCATCAGCAAAAAGATTACCACTCCCTGAAGGCTCATATAATGGTTAGCATTTCTTAGCAATAGAGTATTTTTAATTAAGGTATATACATTTTTTGTCATAATGTTATTATTGCACACTTAATAGACTACAGTATAGTGTAAACATAAATTTTATATGTACTGGGAAATCAAAAAATGTGTGTCTTGCTTTATTGTGATATTCACTTTACTGCAGTGGTCCGGAACTAAACATGCAATATCTCCAAAGTATGATGGTACCACCAAGTCCAAGGGTTTAATAGCCAATCCCAGGAATATAGAGAACAGGAGCTCCAACAGCTTTCAGCCCAGTGTTTGTGAAACTTCCTTCTAAAGCATAGCCACAGGCAATGCAGTTCCCATCTTCTGCATTTATCGTGTCTTAGTTCAAACTATGAAATTCCAGGTATTCAGGACCAGGAAAGTACAGCCTGAGTCAGGGTTTCACCCTGTAGCCAGGCAGGGTCACAGAGTAGGAACACTATCCTGAAAGCCTTTCATCCCTGGGTCACAACCTTCATGTGAGAGAAAGGAGAAAGCTTGTGAGCTGAGAGTCATCCTAAGCTACTCCTGCTACAAGCCGTCCTTAAGTTACCTTGATTCTCATTCTATATGGGTTACAGGTATAGTTAACCTCCCTCAGCATGACACCAGATTATAATACTCTGAGTCATCCTCTACAGCTCATTTCAAAGGTCCTCTCTAGGAAGCCCTCCATGGCCCCTTGAGTTGGAATTAGTGCTCATATCACTGGTCCTGAGTTCACATCAGCTCTTTTTCCTCCACACTCTGCCTCTGCCTCCAATCTCTTGCCATACCATTCCACTGGATGCTGTTTCGGAGTTTCTAACAGAGATAAATGCATTTAGAATATGGGGTTGAAGGTCAGGAAAAGGAGATTGTGTCAATATATTCCAATTGAAAGTTGAATATAGCAGTAAACACAATAGATAAAGGAATTATATAAGCTTCCACTCTCTGGACAAAATTGAAATGGGCAAAGTATTTGGAAAACAGTGTGAAGTTCAGCGTTGAATACATTTACCATTTTATTTGGATATTAAGTCCAATGTATATATGCTGGGATGTACTGTGAAGTATTAACTCATATTCTCCCTACCTCTATCACGCTGCACCCCTCTTATTCAGGCTGCTGAACAGGATGATTATAGGGACCATGTTCCATGTATGTGTGTCATTGCAGCTCACTCAGAGAACTAAGTGGCCATATTTTACCTTTTGATTTTCAGAAAGTTCCTTTTCCATGTTACCATCACCCACACTCCACCATTTCCCATTTCCAGAGTCAGTAAAAACCTCTCTGTCTGGAAGGGAGAGAGAAAAGATGCAAAGCCATTTAAAACATCAGTAAACAAAATAATGTCTTTGTCATAGGAGACAATTTGGAGGGATGTAGACAATCTTAATCTACAGTTAAAAGACAAGGAAAGAGAGAAAGAGGAACAGAGAGGGGAAAGAAAAGGGAGAAGAGAAGGAAAAGGAGAAAAAGAACAGATCTTAACCCCCTCCCACGGGATGCTAACAGGCCCAGCAACAGCAGATAAGCTTTCCAGCAACTCTCCCATCAACATGCAAGTTGCTTTTATGTCCAAACACTCTAGAACAACATGGAAACGAAACATGGAAAATTGGAGAAACAAGGACCAAGTTGAGAAAATCTGTGAGAGTGAGTTGACCTCAGAATAATGACCTCGTGCTTGAGATTTTCTAACAGGATGACAAGAATTTGATTTCCCTCCTTGAATCAGTTATTTCTAGACACCCTCGGGCTGTCTGGAGATTCCAGGTTGCCCAGAACTCAGTTTTTTGACCCCATAAACGTGGTAACATTCTCTTTAAAATGAAGGATCAAACACCATGAGTGTTCATTCGATCTTTCTCTCCTTCCCTCCCCACTGCTCCTTTCTTATCTGGTTTCCATTCCTTTCTTCTCTTCTCACTTCAACTATTATCTTCCTCTTTTATTCATAGTTCTTTATTTCAGCCATATCTGGAATATTAGAACTGTCGAGACTCGTCTCTTATTTGCGTAAGAAACAGTTTCACCTGTCGCTCTTCTTTGTACCAATGTTTTAGAACCTGCTATTGAACAGATTTATTCCTATCTTTCCATGCCTTTAGAAAGAATGGGGGTTAGGACCTTTAGAATCAGAATTAGGACACCTATTTTCTAGCCCCATGCTTCCATCCCCTAAATAACTTGGAAAATCACTTAATTTTTAGCCATTAGTTTCCTCATTTGCAAAATGAAAGAGTTCGGCTAAATTTCCATCAAAGTTCCTTCCAGTTTTAAAATGCTACAACTTTCAGTGGAAACAGACCCATATCTAAATTCAGGTTATTCAGGGGAAAGGAATTAATTTTGTTCCAGGCACCAGAAATATTATTCCATGTTATGAGAAGAAATAATATAAAATGCTCATACAACTATTCATTCAGGACCACTACATCTAAAAATAAATTCTTCTTTATTGTCTTCTGTTTCACTTTCTCACTCAAATGCATTAATTTCTCCACTGATGGGTTTTTTCCCATACTTTCTTTCCCCTTTCTGGCTTACAAAATGGGAAGCTGGTCCAGCTTATGTTCAAACCTTGTCTCCTTGACTACACTCCTAGGGGATCCTGTTCTCTTCTCTTAAACATCACCTGAGGCCACTCACTGTTTTCAACTTCTACCTCACTTCTTCCTATCTTCCTGGCAGTGCCACTGTCCAGTGATCTGTCTCTCGGCCAGTTTCCATGTAAACTTCATATGACCACAGCTGTTTCTTATTTGTGCTTGTGTTTCTGGTCCCAGCTGGTACCAGACTCAAGTATGCATCTAATAACGAGTGGTCAAATTAATTAATCATAAAAATTGAGGTATCAAGCTACAAAAAGACACAGGGGAATCTTATATGTGTTTTGCTAAATAAAAGAACCAGTCTGAAAAGGCTTTATATTATATGATTTCAACTATAGGATATTCTGGAAAAGACAAAACTATGAAGATAGTAAAAAGTTCAGTAGTTGCCAGGGGATGGGAAGAAGGAGGGAAAAAGAAAGTAGGTGGAGCACCGGGAATTTTCAGGTCAATGAAAACAATTCTATATGCTATTGTATGATGGAGACATGTCATTATTCATTTGACCAAACCCTCAAAACTACACAACACAGAATGAACTCTAATGTACACTATGGGTCCTCAATTAATAATAATGTGTCGGGCTTCCCCGGTGGCACAGTGGTTGAGAGTCCGCCTGCCAATGCAGGGGACACGGGTTCGAGCCCTGGTCTGGGAGGATCCCACATGCCGCAGAGCAACTAGGCCCGTGAGCCACAACTACTGAGCCTGCGCGTCTGGAGCCTGTGCTCCGCGACAAGAGAAGCCGCGACAGTGAGAGGCCCGCGCACCGCGATGAAGAGTGGCCCCCGCTTGCCTCAACTAGAGAAAGTCCTCGCACAGAAACGAAGACCCAACACAGCCAAAAATAAATAATAAATAAATAATAAATAAATTTAAAAAAATAAAAATAAAAAAAAAAATAATAATGTGTCAATGTTGATTCATCAATTGTAACAAAGGTACCACATACTTACAAGATGTTAATAATAGGGAAAATTGAGACAGAGAGAGGAAGTATATGGGAACTCTGTACTATATGCTCGATTTTTAAACTTAAAACTGCTCTAAAAGATAAAAACTATTAATTGTTTAAAGGATGAACCAACTTCCAATTCTCGGCCCAGCACATAAGGGCCCTGGAAATCGTCACTCTGTCCTAACAAGTAAAAAGCTGAACAAACTGAAAAATCAACAAGCCTTCTCAGATCTGTGGGAGAAGTGAGGTCACAGGGCAAACTATTGTCCCTACAACTGGAGAAAATAATAGATGAGTGCAGAAAATTGCTACTTACTGGAGCAGCAATCCATGAGCAGACACCTTCGCAGGAACCAGGGCCAGGGTAGGAAAACATAAACTGTGTTGATGAATTGCTGGAAGCTCAGTGTGGACAAGTCTGAGTTAAAAACTCCAGGAGGACCCAGTCAGAGGGAGCTCCCACACTTTTATGAGTTTTACCTCCAGGAGCTCTGTGAGAATCTTCTGGTTCTCACAGAGAATATAGAATAAAAAGAGTGAACAGAGCGAATACAGGAGAATAATGAATATAGGAGAAAAATCTCCTCCTGCTTTCATTGGGGGGGAGGAGAAAAGTAACAGTTTTGAAATATGCTAGAGCAACTCTGTTCTTCTTAATAAGACCTGCCATCAAGAGAAACTATCTGACCAGAACCTAAACTCCTGGGATATTTTGAAAACCTAATCAACCTGAGGAAGAGAAATACCCAACTCCATCCTGCTCCAGCCTTTCAGATGGTTGAGGAAGGAAAACACCCAACTGCAGCCATTTGATTCCACCTAAGTGGGAGACAGAGAACCCTTATGAAGTTCACAGTCCAGAAGCACAAGCTCATAAAAAGACTAGATCATAGCACAATAGAACATTTCCCAGCCCACACACACACCTTCCCACCGTATTACTAAAGGTCTATTTACACCAGTTTATTTAACTCGGACCGTGGTGTCTCGCTATCAAGAAAAAATTATAAGACTAAACACACAGTATGAAGAGAAAAAGCAAGCATCAGAACCAGACTCAGATATGACAGGGATATTGGAATTATCCAACCAGAAATGTAAAACAACTATGGTTAATATGCTAAGAGTTCTAAACTGACAGCCTACCAGAAGAGATGGGCAATGTAAGCCCAATGAAATTCTAAGAAAGAATTAAAAATAAATGCTAAAGGTCAAAAAACATTGTAACAGAAATCAAGAATGCCTTCGATGGGCCTATTAGTAGACTGTACACAGCTGAGGAAGGAATCTCTGAGCTTAAGGATACGTCAGTAGAAACTTTCAAAACAAAAAAGCAAAGAAGTAAAAGACAGGAAAAAAAATGAAACAGAATATTTAAGAACTGTGGGACCACTACAAAATGTATATCATACCCTTAATGGGAATACTAGAAGGAGAAGAGAATGAGGAACAGAAGAAATATTTGAAGCAGTGATGACTGAGAATTTCCCCAAATTAAGGTCTGCTGTGGTCTGAATGTTTGTGGCCCCCAAATTCATATGTTGAAAACTAATCCCCAATGTGATGGTGTTTGGAGGTGCTTAGGTCATGAGGGCAGAGCCCTTATGAATGATATCAGTGCCCTTATATGGGCTTGTGAAAGCTCCCTTACCCACTTCTGCCATGTGAAGTTTCAGCTAAAACATGGCCATCTGGGAAGCAGGCTCTCACCACACACTAACTCCACTGGCACCATGATTGCATTCCTTGGTATTTACCCCGATGAGTTGAAAACTTACGTTCACACAGGAACCTGCACATAGATGTTTGGAGCAGCTTTATTCATAATTGCCAAAACCTGGACACAACCAAGATGTACTTCAATAGGTGAATGGATAAACTGTGGTACATCCAGACAATGGAATATTATTCAACACTAAATAGAGCCATGAATAGACATGCAGGAAAATTAAATGCATATTTCAAAGTGAAAAAGCTACATACTGTTTAACTGCATGACATTCTAGAAAGTGAAAACTACGGAGACGGTAAAAAGATCATTGTTTACTAGGGGTTGGGGGAAAGGAGGGATGAAGGAGCACAGAAGTTTTTCAGAGCAGTGAAACTAGTCTGTATATTAGAAAGGTGGATGTATATCATTTATACTTTGTCAAAACCCATAGAATGTACTAAAACAAGAGTGAACCCTAATGTAAACCATGGACTTAGGATTGCAATGACATATCAATGTGGTTCATCCATTGTGAAAAATACACCACTCTGGTTTGGGATTTTGACAGTAGGGGAGGCTGTGCATATGTGGAGGCTGGGAATATATGGAAAATCTCTGTATCTCTCACTCAATTTTGCGGTGAGCTCAGAACTGCTCTAAAAAATAAAGCCTACCTTAAAAAAAGAAGAATGAACCCACATCAGACTCTCCAGGTCACTTGGTTTTGTCCACGTAACAAACATGAAGAAGATAAAAACAGCTGGATAGGCTCTCACATTTCTAGCCTAAGGAGTTTTTCTATAGCTGGCTTGCTTTTCATTCAGGTCTTGTTTGTCTTTTAGTTGTTTCTTTATCCACCCAGCTTTTACCTTTTTTCATAGCTTTTTCTGCACCCTGGGCATTGCCTATATCATTTTCTTGTCTGTGTCACTAATTAGCAATTGATTTCTAAAAATTCAGCTCATCATCAATAAATGTTGTTACTAAGTAGTCAATTAGAAAAAAAAAACATCTCCCAGAGATTTATGGAGTTATTAAGTCTCAAATCTAGCTTTGGTGAACTTATACATTAAGACCTCATGTCCCAGGAGGATTATCTGTGGCGACAGCAACAAGAGGTGAACCTGCTCAACTCAGCTGAAAAGTTCAGCATCAGGCTGGTGAATCCATCTTCCCTGGACCCCGTGCTGTCACAGCCGGCTGACTAATGCTCTAATTATGTGCTCCACTTTTGCAACCTGTATAGTTTAATGGGCATCACATTTGCTTCGGGTCTAATGTCCATTTTTAAATTGACTGTCATGCCATTAGCTTTTGGGTTTGGGGGACTTGCTTCTTCCTAGGAAGGGAGTTTGGCAATTATAGCCATCGACCTGCTCCTGCCTAATGCATTAAGGAGAGCTCCTCAATCTTGTCTTCCCATGAATGCAGTGGCACTTTGTTCCCTTAGCAAAAGGCTTTTTTTATGAAACTGCATTAATCACCTACGTAAACCTACCTCCTCATGTATCCCTGCCCTCGTATTCCTCCTCTCTGAAGCCCTCCCCAGTTGGCAATGAAAGGAAGTTCAGACAATGAGCTGTGGTCTCTGGAAGGGCAAAGGCGACTCCTCAGCCATGTTCTGATAAATGAATACAAGAATTAATTGTGCACGGCAGTGAAGAACGTTTATGTTGATCGGATAAGTGTGACTTAAAATGCCCCCAGATGATATACACTAAGCAAGAATCAACACAATTAAACACACAGCCAGGATCCGAGCAGCAGCCTCAGATGGATTCATTTCAAACCAGGATACACTCTGATTCTCTCATCTCTCTCTCTCTCTCTCTCTCTCTCTCTCTCTCCCTGAAAGCCTATGACACAGTAGGTAACACAAAGGCAAAATATGAATACTTTATGTAAAGAAAGAGACAACCTGTAGATTATTTTCTCTGGCCAGGTAATAACTCAGTAGTACAGAGAGAATAGAATTGTTGAGGAAAAATCGTTCAACAGGCAACAATGGTTATTGGTTACGACAGTACAGAAAAACATTTATCTCAAATATATGCTGGTGGAAGATAAACCCAACTATTAAAAATCATATTTTTAAAGAATATTTATAAGATTTTAAAGAGATATCATTACCCCCTTATCAGAAGAGCTCAAATAAAAAATAGTGACATTACCAAATGCTTATGAGGATGTGGAAAAACTGTATCTCCAATACCTTGCTGGTAGAAGTACAAATTGGTACATCCACTCTTATACCAAATGATTTGGCAGTTTCTTAGACTCATCAGTTTCTTAAAAATAACCTGGTAGTTTCTTTAAAAAACAAAACTAAACTAAACCCATATTTATCATATGACCCAACAATCACACTCCTGAGAATTTATCCCAGACAAATGAAAATTAGGACCACAGAAAAACCTAGACATGACTGTTTGTAGCAGCTTTATTTGTAATAGCAAACAGCCAGAAACTACTCAGATGTACTCCAACAGGTGAATGGTTAAACAAACAGTGATACATCCACACCATGGAATACCACTCAGCATTAAAAAGACTGAACTTGAAACATGCAACAATTTGAATGGATCTCAAGGGAATTCTGCCCAGTAGGAAAAAAAGCCAATCTCAAAAGGTCACATACTAGATGATTGCATTCATATAGCATTCTCAAAATGACAATATAATAGAGATGAAGAAAAACTAGTGTTTAGCAGGGGTAAGGAATGGTGGGGGACGGAGAGACAGGTGTAACTATAAAGGGGTAGCATGCATGAGATAGTTATTGTGATGGAATAGTTTTGTATCTTAATTGTGATGGTGGTTACACAAATCTGTAGCATGGGATAAAATGACATACACACATTGTACCGATGTCAATTTCCTGATATTGCCATTGCACTATAGTTATGGAAGATATAACCATTGGCAGAAACTGGATGAAGGGTACATGGAATTCTCTTTTTCTCTGTGGATAAATAATTACTTCAAAATAAAATGTTTAAAATAATATTTAATAACAAGAAAATTCTCATTATAAACAGGATACCTAATACGTATACAGAAAATCCATGCATACTTATACCACCTCCAAAAAAGTGGTTTAAAAGAAAAACACCTCTACTGGTATAGTAGTGATTGTGCTTGGGTATCAGAATTTACGTTTGATGTTTCTTTTCTTTACATAGTTTCTCCTTGAACTCATATGAATTATATAATTTGTTCCCCAAATTCTATTTTCCTGTGCTCCACCAAAAGGGCAGACCTTTAAAAAACAATGTTATACATACCCTACTAAAATGAATGAACCAGAAGCTGTTCCTGGAAGAAAATTGCAGAAATAAAAGTCCTCCCCCAAGAGGATCAAATAGTTCCTCCAAATAAAAATCAAGCAGAATCTCATAAGAACTCTATTTGTGTGAGATATATTTTTTAAGCTAATACAGACCCAAAATTAATAAGACAGCCAGATATCATGCATACTTATAACACTTTAACCAAATACACTAATTTTATAACTACTAAAACAATGGTGATGATTTGATTGCAGTGTATTTCCCTACCTCAACAAGGTAACAATCAGAAAGGATGTGTTACTCATTATGCTTAATATAAATCATCCATTATGACCACTGGAAGAACACTGACCATGTGGTAACTGGTAAATCAATCTGAGATGCACATAAATACTAAAGTCTTTATTGAAGTGTCTGATATTTGGTAATTACTATATGCTGTACTCTATTTCATGCTTCCCTTGTGAGCTTCTTTGGTATTCATATAGAGCAAATAAATTATTCAAAGTCTCTATATTTAATGCTTAATGTTTTCTCTTTGGGTAATCTACATTTATGAACTTATTTTTGTAAGTATTTCTAAAGTAGACTCCACACATCTCCAGGATGAGTTTAATGACAGGAGATAACTGGGGTTTATGCTTTTCCCCAGCTACTTATGAAAACAAAGAACAGCCTATTTATTATTCAGATGTAAAACCTCTATTCATCAAAAAGCCATTGATTTCACATTTTCAGCTAAAAGAATCCTGAATTATTTTAAGTCATGAAACAAATGCCATCCAAATTGGAATTTCAAGATAGGCTCACAATCAAAAGGAACATAACCTGAAGTTGAAATTCAAATAAATGCTTAGTTTCATCTCATTTTTTTCAACTTGAATAACAGGAATGTGAAAGAGAAAAATACACACATAAGTACAAACAAAGAAAAATTATCTTAAAGCAATCGACATTCAAAAGAAAATCCTGCCCACTGTTGTGTCAGAAATAGAAACAGACATAAATGTGAGTATCTGAGTTGAAAGAATAAAACAAATATACACATAGATATAGGCAGTGTGGTGTAAAGATAAAGGACAGATGAGCACAGACTGGGGAGCTCTATTCCCAGGACGCTCAGAGCTGAACAATGACCAAGCTCAGGGCCAGACCAGCGAGCCTCTCAATTGTAGGTTACAGCCTCTGTTTGGAGTTGTCGTCCTCCAGTCAGCTCCGCCATACCCCAGTACAGAGATGCACAAGTTCTTGGTGCCGTTCACACAAGTGCTACACTCTTGCCTTCAGACTTCAACAGAATATTGTGGATTTTTCAAAACTCCTGACTCATATCTGTGCCTTCACCTGATACCTCCCTGCAACTGTGAAGTAAAGTAAGGGGTAGACCCTGGGGCTGGCGGTCATCCTAAGTGTCTTCTCTTTCCACTCCTTCCTTGAAACCTTTCTAATATCCTGGCTAAGAGAGATAACTCATCACCCAGCCTCTGCTAGGGGTCACCACATAGGAAATACTCCATCCTCAGGTGGGTCTCTTCAGGCCAAGTACCAGTCCTGTCTCTGCCTTCTGGGACCACACAGAAAAAGCTACATTTCTTTGCTGCAGCAGTATCATCCCCATTATTACTAATATTTCTTGGGCCATCATTCATGTTCTAGGCATCCTACTAACAACTTTAAATGTATTGCCTCATTTGGTCCATTTAACACCTTTAATCAGCAGGTGCTAATATTTTGTTCTATTTCACAGAAGAGGAAGTGGAAGTGGAAGGCAGTTAAGTAACCAGCTCACGACCACCAAACTAGTGGGTGGCAGGATCAGAATTTGAACGCTTTACTCTTAATCATCGACCACCCTCAACATATTAGCCAACAACTTTGTACTCTCCCTGAGATGGCTCTCATGCAGATGAAACAGTCTCATTTTCAAAGCAAAGAAATCATAAGGTTCTCTCCAATGCAGTGACCACTAAATGGACATTGCCTCAGAGATCCTAGCTGGAATGCAAATAGTTCATTAGACTAGCTGGTCAAATTCAGAATATGGTGAAAATAGCATAAGGAATGCAACTGAAAGGTGTTACACGTTTGCAGTGTCAGAAGTGCCATGGAGGTGGTTATGTCAAATTACCTACAATCCCGCTGTTCACAATACCCCATGGTGCCCTCGTCATTCTTCCTTCTTCCTAAAATTTCAAGAGTTATGGAAGCATCTCAAAGAACTTTGCAGTATATCTGTGACAATAAACTTCTATGGATTATATAATCTTCTCAGTTTATAAACGCTTTGAATGTAGTGGCAGCATCTTACTTAGCTTTGTGTCATATACACATTTTTTTTTGTTTTTTTAATTTTTTTTGTTTTAATTTTATATCGGATTATAGTTAATTAACAGTGTTGTGTTAGTTTCAGGTGTACAGCAAAGTGATTCAGTTATACATATACATGTATCTATTCTTTTTCAAATTCTTTTCCCTTTGATGAAGAGAAAAATCAATAAGCAACTGTCTACACAGAACCAGGAAAACCTCAGAAGTAGACACTAATTCAATCTCACAGCCCAAGGCACAACTTGTCATAATTTGGTCTCCCCAAGAAGCAAACCCTAAGACAAGGACTTGGTGCACAGTCAGGAGTTAATCCCCAAAAACAGAAGTAAGGGGAAAGTAGATGGCAATGGAGAAAAGTCAGTACATGGTGTGTTAATGAACTGGATAACATGGTGCGCAGCTATGGCTCAGTCACTCTGGGGATCCTCTGGGAAACTGTGCAGAACATTCTTCAGAGTTGTCACACCAGGTAATGGGAAGCAGAGGTATTATTCACCTTGAAGGTAAAGACTGCCTCCCATGGGTGCTTACTCTCCTGAAATTCTGAATTGCCCCTGGCCAAGTTTAAGCAGCCTTCTGTAGCTTTGGAGAAAACAACGCAGAGAAAACCCTTGACACAATCTTGGTGAAGGACCCTGGCAGTGGTACATGGGGCAGCTACCCTGAAATCAGGTGGGCTGAGAGCATATGCAGAGTACATCACAGCATCTGTTCTACCATCTTCATCCAGACCTTCTAAAGTAAGCTTGGAGGAGAATGTCTCCTGTGGTCTCAGATCTTCAAGTGAAGGCCCAAAGTTTAAGACAAGAGGCATCTGTAGGAGATAACCAAGAAATGGCCTGACACATACCAATTTATAGAAGTGGGGGACAAAATGAAAATGGGTATTTATATTAGTGTGCTAGGATTGCCATAACAAATATCACAGACCGGGTGGCTCATACAACAGAAATTTATTTTCTCACATCATCAGTTCTCACAATCAAGGTGTCAGTAGGGTTGGTTCTTTCTGAGGCCTCTCTCCTTGGCCTTTTTCTCCATGTATCTTCACGTGGTCTTCCCTCTGTGTGTCTGTGTCCTAATCTTCCCTTCTTACAAGAACACCAGTCATATTGGATTAGATCCCACCTCAATGACTTTGTTTTATCTTAATTACCTCATTAAAAATTCTATCTCTAAGTACAGTCACATTCTGAAGTATAGGGCTAAGACTTCAACATATGAATTCAGCCCATAACAATATCTCACTCCCCAGCTGGAGGTTTGCTAAGTTGCAGGAATTCTTACTTCCCTGGAGAAGAATACGGTGTAATTGTTCTCTGGAGTGTTTGACATGGATGCACCAGAGTTTAGGGGTATTTGTGAACATAGAGTCTGGTGCCTGCCTCCCACTGGAGAATATAAAAGATAGAGATGCTGACAGGAGAGAGGAAAAGAACATCAGAAGCAGCCTGAGTTTGGAATGGCAAGGACCCCTGCCTTTCCCATGGGTTCAGTGAACACTTGAAGGTAGCCAGGCTTGCACCATCTTGATGCGGAAGGATATGCAGTATAATGCAGGGCAGAAGACGGTAGAGGGAAGGTTGGAAGAAGACGACTGTAGAATGAATTTCTTGCCACACAATTCAGAGTCCACATGGAACACACAACAGACCACACAGCACCCCACAGATGAGCCAGAATTTGGAGGTCTGCCACACAAGTCGTTAACAGCCAGAAGAAACCTCCAAATAACATGAAGTAGGTAAAAATCTCTTTCTCCCTTTCATTCTAACCCCTTCTTTCCCATGCTCTAATCCAGGAGGAGCCAGTAGCAGGAGGTAGGAAGAAGAGAAAAAAAGAAAGGAATAGAAAAAGGAAAGACTGCACCCCTACCTTAGATGATAGGTCAAACCTGAGCTGGGGGAAGGAGAGAAGCTCAGAACTGGATATGAAGCTGAAGTTTTTGTTAAGGCTGGACTGAGCTGTTTAAGACTGGACAGTAGAATGGGACTTGTCCAGTGAGGCAAAAGGACAAGAAAGCTATGAGATCTTGCCCAGATTTCATCCAAGGGTAAGGGGAGAGGATTGGACAGAGCATGCTTAAATACAATAGATGAAGAAAAATAAAGTCCCTTATTTCTCTCCTTGTTGAGCTCATCCGACAAACCAATAGTATTTCATGTTCTCAGACACAGATTACTGAAAAAATATTCTGAACTAGCCTCTTTCCCAGATATCCTTCAAGTTATACTGTACCCAAATCCATATTTTTTAGACACCACTTCTATACCATTATTCCTCTGTCCAAAATTCTCCATTGACTAGGTGGTTTAAAAGATAAAGCCCAGTATTTTCTACTTGTCCATAAAGGCCTTCTCCACTAATCCCCATTCCCAGATGCTTGATGATTCTTCTCTCTACATTCCAAACTTAGAGGTTGGAAGGGTTATGTCATTAGTTTCTCAGGGATCCTCCCATCATGCCTTGCAGACATTTTGAAATGAAAATGGTATCTCAATGATCTGAGGTCAGGCAAGCCAAAGCATCCATTCCTTCGTTCAGTTATAAACAGCCAGTGTTGGCTGCCACATGTCAGAGTCTCTGGCTCTCCCTTATCCCAGGTTCCCTAAAGAGTTCACGATAGCACTAAATGGAGTCCCATTCTCTTTATATCTGACATTTTCCATTTTGTGAGATTGTACATCAGGACCCGATCATGAGTTCTCTTTTGTGTTTTTGAACCTTATGTAAGAACCTAAGGTCTGACTCTTTACATTTCTCCTCATCTTCTTTGGTACTAAGTAAGGCAGAAAAAGGGGGGAGGGATAATATAGGCCTTTTTAAATGACCCTGATTCTCTGAACTCATGGTCCCCTCCCGCAGAGGGGAAAGGAAAACTTACATGATTAAGCATGATCATCTTACCCCTTGAAGAGATGGGACCATATCAAATATGGACCGCCAAAGGTTCAATGTGCTTAGGAAATTTGGGGGCAGATTTTGAGCCATAAATAGCAAAGTCTCTATAGAATTTCCTTGGACCTTTACATTTTCTTGCAACCAATGACACATTTAAAGGGCAATGGCTCTTATTGTTCATCAGTCAAGAAAACATATTTGCAAAATCTAGAATCCGGTCACAGTTAAAATCCACATTTTTCTTTCTGGTCCTTTTATTTATTTCTTTAAAATTGTTTTATTGTTACCATGCAAGCTTGTGCCTGAGTTACAGCCTTTAATAAAGCAATGGCGGTTTTATTTCTTGGATGCCTCATGACCACATTAACCTCTTCTCAGTGGAGTTATTAATTGTGCATTCTGCCCACACTCTTTTGGTGTGGCTTCCAAGGAGAGAGTCAGAAGTCTTCTCGGGAAGGGAAAGACATGTTTATAGCCAGCCCCATGGGAGTGTTTGCATAATTACTGGAATGATTAAGGAGATGTTTTTGGACACAGACAAGTGTACTAAGTTTTAATATGTTTCGTGACAATGCATAAGACGAGTGCATGATACAGGACACTGCAGGTCGCCAAAATAAATAAATATGTGCAGAGGCACTAGAATGAATTCAGGCCTGGGTATAAACAGAAACTTCAAGGGGAAATGAGCTTTGATTCTTGACAAGAGAATTGTTTGTGATCTGAATGAGGACAGCTGTACAGAAGAGGTAACAGAGAGCCCGGGGACGCAAAGTCTTAGATGGTTTTCTCTAATCCCATGTTGTAAAGACAGCTTAATGTGAGCGAGGGGGTGGCAGGGGGAGCTTTGATTAATTCTGAGATTGAAGTTAAACCTTTTCTAATTTGACTCGACGATTAATCTTGTAACTATGCATCCTTAATCAAAACTCAGAAGGAATCTTTAATCTTGTGTATATAAAACACAAGACGATTAGAGGCCTTTGACCCGCCCATGCTTCCCAGCTGCTGCCTTCTTTTCTATTTTCTAGGTACTTCCTACTGTTCTTCATATCTCCCAGTAGCTGTAGTTATAGAATACAGGACTGGTATTCTGTAATGTTAGAAGAATGAATATGAAGAACATAACAGTTAAAAGTCCCATATTCAATCTGTCATCTATTCGTTCATTCATTCTTCTTTTCTTTCAATGGGTGAAGAGCGTGTATTATGTGGCAGGCATTGTTTTATATATTAATAAAGAGTGTGAACAAGACTGTCACATCTACTTTTACAGACTGCACCTAACAAGGACTTTTTCATTCATTCTTTGCTAAGTAACCAAATGCACATGATCTAGGAAAATAAATATGCTTCTAAGGATTAAATAATACTATAGAAAAGCTCTTCTCATTCAGATGACTGCAAAGTACAAATTGTTTACTGGAGAAATCCAGTCATATGTCTGGCAAAATGTTTTTGGATGCTGTTAGAAGATGGATAACCAGGTGATAAAATTCACCATTCCAACATCACAAGATTTTAATAACCGGACAAAGGCTTTAAATGGTGTCTAAGGCATCTTTTATGCACAATAAACAGGGTTCCAGAGGAAAGTCCTCCCACCCATGCCCATCCTAATCACAACTTTTATAGAGGAATATTCCTGCAGACAAGGAGAGTTTTCAGATCACACCTGTCCCTTGAGCCAAATGCTACCATATCCAGGCAATGCCTCCCTCCTATTACCACTTTAGAAAGCCATGTATTTTAAGAATGTTATTAAAATCTTTCAATTCTTCAGCTCCAGATTCAATTCCAGTAGGGGGATCAAATTTAAATGAACAGCAATTGACAAAACCAAATAAAAAAAATCCCTACAACAATAAAAAATACTAAATTCTCTGGAAGACAATTCCCTGCCACTGTGACCAAAATAATGATTATTATGAAATATAAGTTTTCAGGGGAGAGAAAGCATTGCTTTTGTTTTTCCGGTTTTTGAAAGAGTTTTCTAGGTTGGATCCTTCTGAGTTCGTGTAAACAAAGGGGTTGACTGGCTGCATTTTATTCCTCCCCATTGGTCCTTTGCAAATAAGAAAGCACCCACGGTGCTGGTAAGGGAACAACATCATTGAAATAATACAAAAAGAGTAATACCTGCACTCAGATTTGTTCTACCCGTTATACTAAAATACTTGGGCAAAACTCACTGTGGCAAAGTGTTAGGTGACAACACCCACAACCAAAATGATATTTTCTGTTGACATTGCTGAATAGAAGAGCATAGGAAATGCCAAGATTGTTTATTAACTTGTGTGAAATACACCTCCCTCTTTTCAGCTTTTCCTCTTGGTTGAGACCAAATGGATTCCCAGAGATATGCTCTAAGGCCCTCCAGAAGCACCAGACACCAAGCTCTTCGATTCTTATTTATTGCTTGTCTAGAAGACACTTTGGTGGTGTGGAGGAGGAATATTAGCTGTATGTCAGTCACACTTTATTTGTGAGAGACTTTGCTCACTTAGAGCATGTTAATCAAAGGCACACTAGAAAATATTAAATCAAAAAGAGCTTGTCAAACACAAAAGACTAGAAACCACAGCGACTCTGCAAAAAAGAAGTACTCACTCCAAAAAGAATGCTCTTTACCCAAACAGTGTCCTATCCAACCAAGAGGAAGGGACCAAAATATGAAGAGCCTGGATCTCAGAAAGAAGAAAAAAGACATTTTTCCAGCATTTCTCTTTTCTGCCCATCATTCTGCAATAAGAGAGGAGGAGTGAGGGCGAGTCAGAGGAAGCAAAGGCTGTGGCCACTTCCTGCCTCTTCTGACTTGTAGCCCCAGCATTTGACATTCAGATGACTTGCTTGCTTCTTACAGCTCTCAATAGCTGCCAGATAATCTTTTCTTTTTAAAAAAATTATTTTTGCAATATTTAAGACATAGAAAAGGAAATAACAAATAAGTCCCTATGCACCCATCCCTACTTTAAGAGATAAAATAGTACTAATCCATTATATTTAATGCCCTTTGTTTGCTCATTACAAATATATCCTCTCCTTCATTCTAAAGGTAAACACTGTCCTGAATTTAAGGTTTGTCTTTTCCAATCTTTTTTTTTTTTTGTATTTTTATTCTGTCTCTATGTAGCCCTTAACAACTTTTGTATTGCACTGTATGTTTTTAACCTTTACATACACTTTTTTTAATTTGTTAACCTTTATATATTCTTTTTTATTTTTAACATTTATAAGTTTTGCTTATGCTTTTAACTTTTACACATTCTGCGATTTTCTTTTCTCAAGCATCATTATGTTTATAAAGTTGTCCTATAAATATATTTGGCTCTAGTTTATTAATTTTCAGTGCTGCATAGCAGTCCATTATATAAATACACCACCATGAGTTAATTCACTTTTCTGTTGACAACTTAGGTTGTTTCTAAGCATTTGCTATTACAAACCATTTTGCTGTGAACATGTCTCTGTCTCCTTGACTATATGGGCAAGTTGCCCTGGGGTATATTCCTGTGGACTGCTGAGTTATAAGGCAAGGGAATCTTCAACTTTACTAAATATTGTAAAACTGACCTCCAAAGTGGCTACACCAATTTACATTCCTCCTGCTATGTATAGGAATTGCCATTGCTTTATATCCTTATCACAATATAGTGTTGGCAGGTTTTTTTAATTTCTGCAAATATGATAGACGTGAAATTATAATCATCTTTTCAAGTGATTATTAGTCATTTATGTTTCCTCATCTGTGAGGTTCCATGTTGCTGTGTGTGTTTTTTATGAACCACTTTTTTTATTGTGTTGTTTGTCCTTTTCTTATTGATGTGCAGAATTTCTTATATACACGGCATTTTAATCCTCTGATGATTATACGTGCTGCAAATACCTCTTTTTCACTCTTATTATGATGTCTTTTGATGAACAAAGTTTTTATTGTAGTATGTTCCATCCATATTTTGTATAATTTGTATTTTTCCTGTTTTATTTATTTCATGCTAGAAGCCTTAAAGACATTCTTTGTTTTCTTCTAAATTTTTTGGTTTTATTTTCACTGTCAAATTTTTAATATACCTTGACTCGATTTCTTTATGAAGTGTGAACTAGTATGGCATAGTGATTAAAAGCATGGAGTCTGAAGCCAGACTGCCTGAGTTCACATCTCACCTCCATCACATTTTAGCCTGTCACTTAACCTCTACATGCCCTAGTTTCTTAATCTGTAAAATGGGTATAAAACTAGTAGCGCTTATTGATAGATAAGTGTGAAGTTGCAACTAGGATATGCAAAAACCTCTTAGAACAGTACCTACTAAATGCATTTAAGTGATTACTATTACTATTATTATTGTTGTTGTTATTATATGAAGTAGGGATCTAATTTTATTTTTGTATATGGATAGCCAAATTTCCTACTCCTATATACTAACTAGCTGACCTCTTTCTCACTTTCTAACAATGCCATTTCTGTCATACATCAGCTTTCATGTAGGTGCGAACATTTTTCTAGCTTCCTTATTCTTCCATTGGACTGTCTATCCTCTAGAAAAATTTCTAGCCTACATTTAAAATTCCCTGAGTTCTAGAAGTCCCTGAAGTTGTCACTCTGGCCTCTTCTTCTTTTATCTATAATCCCACCTCAATAATATATTTTTAGTTGTCTGATAAATAACTGAAGGACAAGGGCAATATTGGTTCCCTAGGGCTGCCAAAACAATGTACCACAAACTGGGAGACTGAAAACAAAAGAATCTTATTGTCACTCATTTCTGGAGGCTGGAAATCCAAAATCAAGGTGTTGGCAGGGTCATGGTCCCTCTGAAACCTGTAGAGGAATCCATCCTTGACTTTCCCTAGCTTCTCGTGGTTTGCTGACAATCTTTGGTGTCCCTTGGCTTGTAGATGCAACATCTAATCCTTCGTCTTCACATGGCATTTTTCCTGTGTCCCTGTCTTTACATGGAGTTCTTTTTGTAAGGACATCAATCAAATTGGATTAGGGATCCACCCTATCCCAGTAGGACCTCATCTTAACTAATTATATCTGCAACAACTATATTTTCAAACCAGGTAACATTCTGAGGTACTGGGAGTTGGGACTTTATTTGGGGGGTGGGTACCATTCAACCCATAACAAGGGCACAACTAAAACTACTAACCTTTGGCTTCGATCAAATCTTCCAACCCTCACCTGAACATCTCAATCCACCTGCTGAGGATCCTTGCCACAGTGCCTTCAATTACAGTGGTTCAATCCTCCTAGACCCAGTTGTCCTAACTCAGACAAATTTTAAAACAAATAATTGCAAACTTCAAATAGCCAACTACATCAGGAGTTTGCAAAGAATGAAGATTTCAGAATCCTACCCTTAGAGATCCTGATTCAGTGGTTTGAGTTGATCAGTGCTAATGCAGGTGGTCAAGGGAACACACTTTGGGAAACATTAATCCAGACAACGTGTTAAAAGGCACATTTCTAAAGAAGGGGAAATCTGCAGAATAGCCCACCTCATTGCTCAACACTCAGGCAGCTGCTCATCAATCCAAAGGTCTTGGAAGAGGCTGTCTGCAGAGAAATGGAGTTTTCTTGATAAGCAGTCTAGAAAATTAGATTAATACTACTTCAGAGTTTAAAACCCACTCTTAGAGGATTACAGAATTGAACTGGTTCCATTTTTTAATTAGCAATTCAATTGTGTCTTCAATTTTCACAGGCTGCAGATTCCCTCAAAGTCCAAAGTAGGACACTGCAGTAATCTATTCTACATTAATAAAGCTTGGACCAGAGTTTGCTTTTTTATTTGGAAAAAATGAAATTAAAAGACAACAGCTGGTATTTGTTGAAATCCTACTATTTGCCAGCATTTTTCTGGGCAGTAATGAGACAGCATTAAACAAAATGGACATAATCCCTGTTATCACAGAGCTTTTATTCTTGTGGATGGGAAATGATTGAGAAGCAAGATAAATTAATAAAATATGTGAAAACTCCAGGATGATAGAGATTTTTGACTGTTTCGTTTAACACTGCCTCTCAAGTGCCTAGAATAGTCATTGGCACATAGATGAGGGTCAACAAATGTATATTGACTACCAAATGGTGATAAGCGCAATGGCAAAAATAAAGTAGGAACATGGACTAAGGGGTGGGATGGGTGCAATTTTAAATGGGAGAATCAAGGAAAGCCTCATAGAGAAAGGGTTTTTGGAGTAAAGATCTGAAGGAAGTGAAGATGTGAGTCATATATGTATCTGAGAAAGAAAGAGACCAGAAAACATCCTATGCAAAGGCCCTGAGATGGGAGCAAACTTGGTGTATTCAAGGTAGCACTGAGAGAAGGAAAAGAGAGAAAGAGAAGTAGGAGCATGGAAAGTTAAGGGCGTTAGGAATGGACAGATCAGGAAGAGCCAAATGGGTCACTATAATACCCTTGGCATTTGCTCTGAGATGGGAAGCCACCAAGGGTTTAAACAGTGGAGTGATAGAAACTGCTTATAGTTAACAAGTGTATTTCAACTGCTGTGTTTTGAATACACTGAATGGCATAAGCAGGAAGCCATTGCAAAAACCCAGTGAGACTGTCTTCTACCAAAATGGTAGCAGTAGTAGGATGAGAAGGAATAGGATTCTAGGTGTATTTTGAAGATTTGGGCAACAGGATTTGCTAATAGATGGAATTTCAGATTGGATGTGAGAAAAAGAGAGCAGTTGAAGATGTAGCCAGGCAAGGATGTGGAGGAACTCGTACTTTAATACACTGCTGGTGGGAATATGAAATGGCACAACTACCTTGGAACACTGTTTGACAGTTTCTTTAAAAGTTACCCAATACACCTACCATACTACCTGGACATTCTGTACCTAAGTGATTTACTCAAGAAAACTGAAATCAAATGTCTGAACAAAGACCTCTACTGAATGTACATAGCAGCTTTATTCAGAATAGCCAAAAACTGGACACAACCCAAATGTCTGTCACTTGGAGAAAGCATAAACAATTATCCATATAAGGGAATATTAATCACAACAAAAAGAAGTGAACTACCAACACACATGACAGGAATGGATCTCAAAATGTTTATTCTAAGTAAAAGGCACAGACACCAAAGAGTACACCCTGTAGAGTTCTATTTATATAAAATTCTAGAAAATGTAAAGTAACCCCACAGTGACAGAAAGCAGATCAGTGCTCTTTAGGGGACAGGGGAAAAGAGAGGAATGGGTGACAAAGAGAGATAGAAATGTTCTGTATATTGATTGTGGCAGTGGTTTCCTGGTATATACATCAGTCAAAATTCATTGAATTGCACACTTGAAATGGACAAAGTTTACTGGGCATAAATTGCATTCAAAAAGTTGATTAAAAAATTTTTAAAGAGGATAAAGCTAAGGTTTTTAGCCTGAGTGACTAAAAGTATGGAATTGCAGTTTACGTAAGTGAGAAAGACTCATTTACGTAAGAGAAGGCTATTTGAAAGAAGAGAAGGCTATTTTGTTGATGGAGAATATCAGGAGCTCAAACTCATGGTGAGTTTGAGACACCAATTAGATATCAAAGTAGAGGTGTTAAATGGACAGTCAGATATAAAAACCTGGAGTTCAGGAAATGGCCTAGGGTGGAAATATACATACAGAAGTCATAAAATATAGATAAAGCTATAAGGCTATGCAAGATCATTACAAGACAGAATGGAGAGATCTAAGGACTCATCCCTGAAATAAAGATGAACAGCAAAGAATCTGAGAAGAAGCAGCAGTGATTAAGGAGGAAAAGAAGTAGAGTCTAGTACCCAATAAGGCACATGAAGGAGGGTTTCAGGGAGAAAAGAATGATCCTGTGGCAAACGCTGCTGATAAATCAGACTAGATGAGGATTGAGAACTGCTCATTCATGTAAACAACCTGGAGTTCATTACCGATGGGGCGATAGTGAAGAAAGAATGGGAAAAGAGAAATTAGAGTTAGCCTAGATAGCTAATTCGTTCATGGAGTTTTACTGCAAGAAATGGGGAATGAGTGGTAAGTGCAGGAGGAAGTGGGGTCGAGGGAGAGTTTTCTTAAGATGGGAAAAATCACAGCATGTTTGCTCACTGATGGGAATGATTCAATGGAGGAAGAAATGTTAGTGCTTTGAAGGAGCTAGGGGAGAATTGTTAGAGCAATGTTCCTGAGAGTAGGAGACAATGGAATTAAGCGCACAAGCAGAAGGGCTATATTGTGTCAGGAGCCCAGAGAGACCCTTAGCTATAGGGACAAGGAGGAGAATTCAGGCACGATAAATAAGGCAAGGGGAACTGCTGCAACATCTTTTCTGATTGCTTCTATTTTCTCAATGAAAGAAGAAACAATGTAGTCATTGAGAGTGAGCATGAGTTAGAAGCTGCTGGAGACTTGAGAAGAGAGAATAAACTACATAATAGTCAGCAGTGCAGGGGCTGGCAAACTCCAGCCCCCTGACCTGCCTGTTTTGGTATGGCCTGTGAGCTAAGAATAGCTTTTACATTTTTCAAAGCGGTCAGATAACTATAGCCTTTTAGTGAGAACAGGTACTTGAAGAGCTGAGGATATTTCCTCTTGGCTAACAAAGCCTGCAATATTTACTATTGGCCTTTTAGGAAGAAGTTAGCTGTCCCTTGATGTAGGAGAATGAGAGAGTGAGTGGGCTGAGACTGTACAGCACGATATGCCAGGCAACAGGAAGGTATTGGGTGGGAGCTTGATAGAACGTCAACTCACTGAATCCTCATACAAGCACTGCAAGTTAAATATTAATAACCCAATTTTAGAGATACACTAATTGGGTTTCCGGGAGGTTCGGTAACTTTCTCAAGGCCACACAAATAGTAAGTGGTGGAATACATGTATTTAGCAAATATACAACTATCATAAATGTTTCCTTTCCACTCTGCCATGCTGCATTACAAAAGACTGCGGCCTCTTTGTCTTTACCTTGAATCCTCCCATCTGCAATGGCAAGGTGCTACATAAAGAAGCAGCACATGCAGCAAATGAGCCACCTCTGGAGCTGGACTGATGTAAGGGTAGACTTCACCCTGCTCTTGGCTTTGTGGCCTTGAACAAGATATATCACATGTCCAAGGCTCTGTTTTTCTCATCTATAAAATCAGATTAATAATAAATGCACCATTTGAAGTTGCTGATATTCAACAATTTTTAAACTATAAATATGACAATTTCATATGTTTCAAACTAGTACCTACCATCCAAGGATATTGTGTGGATTAAAGTTAGTGTACATATAGCACAAGTACTATGCTGACATTTAAAGAACAGGTATTCTATGGACACTAATAATAGGAGCAGCCTTATGCCTAAAGAAGTAATTATTTAGAGAGAAATGGCTGTAAAATGATCTCAGCTATGTACACTTGGCCCATAGGCACAGGGAAAAATGAAGAGAGGAAGTCTGCAGGAATCCTGGTTGTGGCCAATCAGCCTCAAGTCACACTAACTCTAAGTCCAAACCCAATTGATAACATTTGGCCTGGAGGAGCCCTGAGGGCGACTTGATGACCAACTTCTAATACCTGGAAGACTCATGGGGTGGACTGAGACATCTCACTCTGTTTGGCTGCAGGGGATGGGAACAGGAATAGTGAGTGGAAGTTACATGGAGACAGATTTATATGCCATTAAGCTAAAACTTTCTGGTAATTAGAATTATTAACCATGGAATGAGCTGCAGTGGGAAGTAGAGAGTTCAAGGGGAGACTGGGAAAGCACTAGATCACATATTACTAGAGGAATCTCATAATGGGTACGTTCATTACATAATAAATGATCTGTGAGATTCTTTCCAATTCTAAAATGTTATGAGTTAGTAGTCCCTGGCTTTGGCCTAGCAGTGCCCTAAAGTCAGAACAGCTAGTTAAGTATCTAGTATAGTGCCTAATACGGAGAGAGCATTTAAGGAATGTTTGCCCCTTTCCTTCATGATTCTTCTGCCCTTAAATGCAAGAAGTCTTAAGAGGCTGTCTTATCATTCAGTAACTGTACTATATCTTCCCTTTATTTCATTCTTTTTGATTTATCATCTATCTGCTAATTAAGAAACAGAAGAGGAAAGAGCTGATTTTAAAAGTAACAAGTCCAAATTCAAATTTGAATCCAAGTCTATTGTCATGCAACTGTTATCGTATCACAGTCAGTATTTCATATTTAAATTGGCTTTTCCAAGAATAGATCACTGGGATTTATATCACTAATAGGGGAAGAAATTGTTTTCTGAGGAAAGATTAAAAATTGGCATTTGAGAGATATTCAGATCACTTCACTCGCAGATGGATGGAATAGAAATTCTACCTACTTTAGTTAGACTGGCCAGAAAAGGCATCTGCAGAAAAGACAATATTTAAGCTGATTTCCAACAGACAAGAAGTCACACAAGGCAACAGTAGAGAGAAAAGAACAGAGGGAACAGCATGTATGAATATCCTGAGGTAGGAAAGATTTGGATGTGTTTGAAAAAGAGTGGCTTTGATGTAGTGATGGAGTAGTGCAGCCTGAGGATGGAGAGATCAGCAGAGACAAATGAACTAGATCTGTAGAGCCATCCAGCTCTTGTAAAGAGTTTGAATTTGTTACAAGTATAATGAAAAGCCACTTCCAGTTTTTAAGGAATGTTTAATTTATGTTCTAGAAGATGATCACTCTTGCTTGTGATGTGGAAATGGATTGTAGAGGAGCAAATGTGGAACCAGAGAGACCAGCAAAGAGATGTCAACATAGTCTGTGAAGGATGGGCTATGACCAGGAGCCAAGAAGATGGAGAAAAGACAGAATCAAGATATTTTGGGGAGTAGAATCAAATGAAGTTACCAATGCTTTGGATAAGGGTTATGGGAAAAGAAAATCAGGACTGACTCAGGTTTCTGAATTGAGCAACTAAAGGATAATGGTGCCACTTATTAGGATAGAACAGATGGGGGAGGGATTCACTTGCAGAAGAGAAATGAGAAGTTTTATCTTAGATGTATATGATTTAAGTGTCTATAAGACATACAGGTTGAGCTATCAGGTAAGCAAAATTGTATATGGTGCTCAGAAAAAAAATTATCTAGGTTGGAGATATAAATTTTGGAGTCTTGAGTCATACTGATTTTTTAAAGACTGGGAATTAATAGGATCACTCAGGGAGAAAAAGCAAAAGAAGAGAAGAGGATCCACAACTTAAACCAGAGGACTGCCAATACTTCAGAGGAGGTGTAGGAGCCAGCTGGAAAAGGAAACTGATGGAATAAGCCAGTGCATTTGGAAAACTAGGAAACAATAGTGTAATGATAGCCAAGAGAAGAGAGTGTTTCAGGAAGTAAATGGCCAATCCCATCAAATGCTCAAAGGGTGGATAAGAGAACAGAGATATGTAGATTGCAAATGGCTGTGTGACGATTGTCAGTGATTCTGAGACAAGAAATTTCAGTATAGTCGTGGGGCAATGTAGAAGCCATATTAGAATGGATTAAAGAAAAGTAAAGGAGGTGGAACCAATACATTTAACAACTCTTGAGAAGTTTGGTTATGCAGGATAATGGAGAAATGAGTGAAACCAACCTTCAGGGAGCTATGGAACTAAGGTTTGATTGTTTGTTTTTGGTGTTGTTTCTAAGATAAAGTTGGAAAATTCGAATATGGTTACAAAACTGATCTGATAAAGAATGGAAAATTTGATAAAAGGAGAGTGGATAACCAAAGTGAAGTGTTTTTAAAGGTCAAAGAGCACTGGATCCATAGGATAAGGGGAGGGCCTGGAATTGGCTAAGATGAAGAAAGGGCTCTCCATAATGACAGAAGGGAAAAAGTGAAGATAACTGTTGATGAGGGTAGTCTTTGTTAAGTTTGCATTAGGAATTTTAGAGTTATCATCTGAAGGCTTTTATTTCACTTAAGTATGAGGCAAGGTCAATAGCTGAGTGAGGGTAAAATAGGGAGGAGTTGTGGGTGGTTTGAGGAGAACATATAAAATCATTCTGGGAAATATAAGTGGGTTTCTGGGTCATAGTATGTGCAAGTTGTGATTTTAGATAATCAAATTAAGGAAACATCAATTCAGTTATATATTCTCCGGTAACATTCAGCTGCTCAGATACAAGTGCAGAGAAGATGGAGGGTTGAGGTTTTACTAGACATGTGTGATGAAGGTGAGAGTAGTAGAGGGGTTGAGACTACATGTGAGGGGGTGATTATAATGGCAGACCATGGAAGTTTAATGATGTACCTAAGAGAAAAAATATAGAAGGAAATTCAATAAAATGTTTAAAGGGTATTTCTGAGTGGGGAGAATACAGGTGATTTTCATTTTCATCTTTACATGAGTCTTTATTCTCTAAATTTTCTATAAGAAACATATTTTAGTTCTAAGTACATTATTTTAAAAATAACCAAAATGATATGAAAGCAGTTATATACTGAGCTTAAGAACAATCCTCTTAAAATTGAGACGGGAATCAGAAAACAAGTAGCAAAATGGCAATAAGTACATACCTACCAATAATTACTTTAAATGCTAGTGGACTAAATGATCCAATCAAAGGCATAGGCTGGCTAATTGGATAAAAACAAAAACAAAAACAAGACCTACCTATATGCTGTTTACATAAGACCCTCTCCAGAGCTAAAGACACATACAGACTGAAAATGAAAGGATGGAAAAAGATATTTCATGCAAATGGAAATGACAAGAAAGCCAGGGTCACAATACCATATCAGGCAAAACAGACTTTAAAATGTATTCTGTAACAAAAGACAAGGAAGGGCATTATATAATGATAAAGGGATCAATAAAGGAAGAGGATATAATACTCATTAACAAATATACACATAATACAGAAGTATGTAAATATATAAAGCAAATATTAACAGACATAAAGGGAGAAATTGACAATATTACAATATTAGTAGGGGACTTTAACACCTCACTTACATCAATGGACAAATCATCCAACAGAAAATCAACAAAGAAATAGTAGTTTTAAATGACACATTAGTTCAGTTGAACTTAATATATATCTATAGGACATTCCATCCAAAAAAAGCAGAATACACATTCTTTTCAAGTGCATCTGGGGTGTTCTCTAGGATAGATCACATGTTAGGTCACGAAACAAGTCTCAACAAATTTAAGAGGATAGAAATTATATCAAGCATTTTTTCCAATCACAGCAGTATGAAACTAGAAATCAATTACAAGAAGAAGAATGGGAAAAACACAAAATGAAGAGACTAAACATGTTACTAAAAACCCCTCAATGAAGAAATCAAAGATAAAATCAGAAAATACCTTGAGGCAAATAAAAATGGAAACACAACTTTCCAAAACCTATGAAACATAGCAAAAGCATTCTAAGAGGGAAGTTTACAGGGATAGCGGCCTGCCCCTAAGAAACAAGAAAAATGTCAAACAACCTAACTTACTATCTAAAAGAATTAGAAAAAGAAGAACAAATAAAGCACAAAGTAAGCATAAAGAAGGAAATAATAGCAATCAGAGAGGAAATAAATTAGAGACTAAAAAAAAGTCAAAAAGATAAAGCCAGGAGCTGTTTTTTTGAAAAGATAAACAAAATTAATAAACTTTTAGCTAAAGTCATCAAGAAAAAAAGAGAGGACACAGATAAACAAAATGAGAAATGAAAGAGGAGAAATAACAACTGGTATCACAGAGATACACCAAAAAAATCATAAAAGAATACTACAAACAGTTATATGCCAACGAACTGGTCAACCTAGAAGAAATGGACAAATTTTTAGAAACATACAACCTTCCAAGAATGAATCAGGAAGAAATAGACAACTTGAACAAACCAAAAACTAGCAGTGAAATTGAATTTATAACAATAATAATAATAATAAAAACTCCCAGCAAACAAAAGTCCAGGAGCAGACAGATTCACAGGGGAATTCTAACACACATGTAGAGAAGAGCTAATACCTATCCTTCTCAAAATATTGCAAAAAATTGAAGAAGAGGTAACACTCCCAAATTCATTCTACAAGGCCACCATTAGCATAATAACAAAATCAAACAAAGACACTACACAAAAAGAAAATTACTGGCCAATATCTCTGACAAATATAGATGCAAAAATCTTCAATAAAACATTAGCAAACCAAATTCAACAATATATAAAAAGAATTATACACCATGATCAAGTGGGATTCATTCTAGGGATACAAGAATGGATCAACAGTCACAAATCAATCAGTGTGACACCACATTAACAAGAGGAAGGATAAAAATCACATGATCTTCTCAATAGATGCAGAAAAATTCAACATCCATTCATGATAAAAACTCTTATCAAAGTTGATATAGAGGGAACATATATCAAAATAATAAAGGTCATTTATGACAAATGCACAGCTAACATCATACTCAACAATGAAAAGCTGAAAGCTTTTTATCCAAAGTCAAGAACAAAACACACATGCCCACTCTCACCAGTTCTATTTAACATAGTATTGGAAGTCTTAGTCACAGCAATCAGACTAGAAAAAGAAGTAAAAGGCATCCAAATTGGAAGGGAAGAAGTAAAACTATCACTATTTACAGATGACATGATACTATATGTAGAAAACCCTAAAATTTACACCAAAGGACTATTAGAATAAATGAATTCAGTAAAGTTTTAGGATGCAAGATTAATACATAGAAAGCTATTGCTTTTCTATACACTAATAATGAACAATCATAAAGAGAAAGCAAGAAACAATCCCATTTAAAATCACATCAAAAAGAATAAAATACCTGGGAATAAATGTGCCAAGGAGATGGAAGACCTTAACTCTGAAAACTATAAAACATTGATGAAGGAAATTGAAGATGATCCAGAGAAATGGAAAAATAGCCCATGTTCATGGATTGGAATAATTGATATTGTTAGTGACCACACTAACCAAAGCAGTCTACAAAAATAACACAATACCTATCAAAATACCCATGACATTTTTCACAGAACTAGGACAAATAATCCTAAAATATATATGGAAACACAAAAGACCCTGAATTGCCAAAGCAATCTTGAGAAAAAAGAACACAACTGGAGGTATCATGATCCCTGACTTCAGACTATACTACAAAGCTACAGTAATCAAAACAGCATGTTACTGTCACAAAAACAGACACATAGATCAATGGAACAGAATAGAGATCCCAGAAATAAACGTATGCTCTTATTGTCAAAGAATCTGCAGCAAAGGAGACAAGAATATAAAATAAAGACAGACTCTTCAAGGAATGGTGCGGAGAAAATCAGACAGATACATGTAAAAGAATGAAATTAGAACATTTCCTCACACCATATACAAAAATAGACTCAAAATGGTTTAAAGACCTAAATATAAGACCTGAAACCATAAAATTCCTAGAAGAGAACATAGGCAGAACACTTTTTGACATAAATCATAGCAATATTTTTTTGGATCTCTCTCCTAAGGCAAAGGAAACAAAAGTGAAAATAAATAAATTGGACCTAATTAAACTTAAAAGTTCTTTCACAGAAAAGGAAATCATCAACAAAACGAAAAGACAGCCTACTAAATGGGAGAAAATATTTGCAAATGATACGACCAGTAAGAGGTTAATATCCAAAATATATAAATATATTATATTATATTATATATATATAAAATATATAAATAGCTCATACAACTCAATATCAAAAAAAACCAAACAACCTGATTTAAAAATGGACAGAACCTGGAGGCCACCACCGCCATTGCTGTGCGGTTGAAGCACCGGGCTGCACCATGACCTACTGCCAGCAGGAAGGGAAGGATTGAATCATATTTGTCACCAAAGAAGACCATGAAACTCCAAGCAAATTGGAGCTGGTGGTCAATGACCCCAATGATCTGTACGAGGAGAAGAGACTGATCCTGCCAAATGGAGACATCAACTGGAACTGCCTTGGGCGGATGGCCAGTGGTCCATGTGGGAAACTTTTCAAGGTGGCCTTTTCCTGCTTCCGCTACAGCATGGAGGATGTCAAGGAGTCAGACTGCGCAGACCAGTTCCGGGCCATGCAGGGGTGCATGCAGAAGTACCCGGACCCGGAGGAGAAGCCAGGGGATGGTTTAGAGGAAACAGCTGCCTCTGAGGCCACTGCAATCATAGAAGAGGAGGGGTCCAGCTAATGATGACTCTGGGGTGCTGGGCTCCAGCTTCCTTCAGAGCAATATGAACCTCTCCAAGAAAGTGTCTTTCCTTCTGTTTTTCTGTGCACTGTAATGTACAAAATAACTTATTGTGCTGATCGGGGTCTTGGCCCCTTGACATATACACTGAAAAATGGGGTTGTGTGTATGTGTGTCTCACATGGACATATCAGTGAATGTAGCTGCCACTTTTGAATTCTTTTCTCAGATTGTCCTGAATTTTGCCACTTTGAAATAATATGCTGAATAATCTCAGCGACCAAAACTCATTATCTGGGAGTGTCTCTTGTGAGTAAGCTGATTTATTTTGATTCATTGTATCCCTTTTAGTAGATTTTACACCCAGTTGGAAAGTGAAACAGAAACAAAACATCTTTCTTTAAAAATGTTGGAGTGGGACTATTTCTTGTAGAAGAGGTGGGGTGATCAGACCTTGAGGAAGCACTATGTTCATTTCTGATACATTTTGGTTTCCAGTTCTTCGTTGAGCTCCAGGTTTTCTAGTTTGGAAAGCAGATCTTTGGACCCTCTGAGTGACTCCCTTTGTAAGTGAAGAGAAAGGCTGGTTTTTGCTCTTCTTGTTATTCCAAAAGCCCTGGTTGGGGGCCTGTGTTCACACTGGCTCTGTCTCAGCCTGTTCAGATGCAATGTTCTTGAGAGGTGGGGACCTAATCATTATCAAAGTAGCACCGAGAGAGGAAACTGTGTCAATTAAAAGGAAAACATAATTTTTACCTGAAAAAAAAAAATGGACAGAACCCTAAATAGACATTTTTCCCAGGAAGATATACAAATGGCCAACAAGCACATGAAAAGATGCTCAACATGGTTAGTCATCAGGGGAATAAAAATCAAAACCACAATGAGATATCACCTCACACTGTCAGAATGGCTATCATCAAAAAGAACACAAAAAGCAAATGTTGGCAAGAATGTGGAAAAAAGGGAACTCTCATACACTGTTGGTGAGAATGTAAATTGGTGCAGCCACTGTGGAAAACAGTATAGAGGTTTCTCAAAAAACTAGAAACAGAACTACCATATGACCCAGCAATTCCACTCCTGGGTATATATCAAAAAAAAAAAAAAAAAAACTGAAAACACTAATTCAAAAAGATACATGCACCCCAATGTTCATAGCAGCATTATTTACAATTGCCAAGATGTGGAAGTAACCTAAGTGTCCATCAACAGAGGAATGGATTAAGAAGATGTGGTACACATATACAATGGAATATTACTCAGCCATAAAAAAGAATAAAATTTTGCCATGTGCAACAATATGGATGAGTTGGAGGGTATTATGCTAAATGAAATTAGTCAGATAAAGACGAATACTGTATGATATCACTTATAAGTTGAAACTAAAAAATAAACTAGTGATATAACAAAAAAGAAGCAGACTCACAGATATAGAGAACAAACTAGTGTTTACCAGTGAGGAGAAGGAAGGACTATATAAGAGTATGGGATTAAGAGGTACAAACTACTACAAATAAGCTACAAGGATATATTGTACAATACATGGACTATAGCCAATACTCTATAATAACTATAAATATGATATATTTATAATTTATAACTATAAATATAATAACTATAAATATAATAACTATAAATATAATAACTATATAAATGAAGTATAACCTTTAAAATTGTGAATCATTGTATTGTATACCTATAACATATAATATTGCACATCAACTATACTTCAATTAAATAAATAAAAATATATGTGTGTGTATATATATATATATATATATATATATATATATATATATATATATATTGCTGGGCTCATTATTCTGAAATTAGATTAAGGTACAGAATCAAGCATTTACCTTGCCTCTCCTTTATAAACTGTTTTTCATATTAACCAGATAAAGAAGTCCAACTAATTCAGAAAGAATGATTGACTTAGAAAAATGTCATTTTGCAACCCCAGTAAAATAATGCATCTGTACAATAATCATCAACAGCTGCTAAGACCATTAGGAAAAGGTTGACACCTAAATCCCACTGATCAATCTTAACATCACTAAAAGTAGGACAAACAGGTATTACACCCCTCTTGATGTGATACAACAGCAAGTACCCACACTGCCTGTGAAATATTCTTGCCTCCCCCAGCATAATTAAGCCTAAATTTCATGTTTTAGACTCAGCTACCAGTTAACAAGAAACATGGGGCTGTAGAAACAAGTTAAACAATACCACAGAGATATAACCAAAACAGTCCAGGGTGCAGGGAATCAACAGGAAAAATGACTCATCTCTTCAATAAATAAATGGCTTGGGGGAAAAAAAAAAAGGAGAGGAAACTGTTAAACGATAATAGAGACATAAGAGATAAATCAACCAAATTCTATAAAGGACCTTGTTTGGGTCCTGATTGAACTAATAGGACAATTAACAAATTTTGAGACAATTGAAGAAATTTGAACACGGATTGGAATAATATTTCAAATAATAATTTTGTTAGGTGTGATAATACTATTGTGGTTATATTGTTCTAAAGCCTTTATCTGTTAGAAATGAGGTATTTATAAGTAAAATTACTGTGGCCCAGGAGTGCAGACTGGTTAAACACAATTGGCAAAATATTGATAATTATTGGGGCTGGATGATAGTACCATCAAGATATGCTTCCCTCTAATTCTGGACATGTTTGAAATTTTCCGTAATAAAATATTTTAAACAAAGTTGAAATGAAAAAGACAATGTGCCATTAAAATCTGAGTGTTGAGACCTGAGGCTTATAAAGTCCTTTCAGAACCTGAAATCACTTGCAATTTTATACGCAAGAATGATCCAAATATCAATGTGTATTGTTATTCTGCTGAACTAACATTTGCCTGTTTGCCGTGTCTTTACAAGAATTCATAGTAACTGGAGCCATCCAGCAATCTGTGAAGAGCTTCTTGTCTTTACGATTTGGGAGAGAATAAACAGATTACTAGACTCGCTAAATCATCCATACACCCCCATCTTTAAGCAGGTGAATGACTATGATGATGGGATTAAGTTTCACAACCAATTATACCATCTGACTCAGATTTCTTGAGACAAAACAGGAGAATAAGGAAACACAAGTAGTGTCTGTGTGCAGTCAAGTGTACAAATATTTATCTAGCTACTCCACCACCGCACAGAGTTTTAATATGTAGTCTGAGAGCATAAACTGCAGATACCAATTTTGTATGTGTGTCTGAGACATGACAATTTAGCAGGCCCTCTGGTGCTTAAACCATTTAGGAGTTTCATTCCAGTGAACTCCAAATGGGAGAAGCATCCAGCGGTCAAGAATACATCAGGCTTTCTCTTTCTCAATTCTGCTCTTATACCTTTGAGACTTGGGCTCATTCCAGAACACCCTGCAGCTTCCTCACAATGATCTACACCTGCAAGCTTTCCTATGTCCATACTCTGCCCCGGTCAAACTGTACCCCTACTACCACCACCACCACCATTGCCACCACCTCCGACACACACACACATACACACACACACACACACACACACACACACACAGCGGAATTCTTACTTCTTGCACATGGTATAATAGCAGTAGATCTCAACGTGTGGTCCTGAGACAGGCAGCAGCAGCATGACCTGGGAACTAAACATGCAAGTTCTTGGGCCCCATCCCAGACCTATGGAATCAGAAGCTCTAGGGTGGGGACTGCACTCCAAGTTTTAATAAGTCCTCCAGGCGACCCCTGTGCGCAGGAAAGTTTGTGAAAAGTAGAGGAGTGTCATGCCCACAAACGAAGGGTAAATTTGGGGGAACGCTGCAGGTTCTTCTAATTCTTAAAAACCTAGGGCTGAGTGAGTACGAGACATTCTCATTTCACACAAGAAGGAAAGTGAATAATTAAGAAATCAAAAGACACACAGTCAATGTGAATTCATTACAGAAAACATGGAGGTGGGGTGAAACAGGCCAGATAATACAAAACAAGTGTTAACAAAACGAGTGTTAAATGACTGTTATTGTTTCAGCACATCTTCCAAATTGAGGTTAATTTAACATTGGTTTGCGTTGAGTCAATTTGTCAACACGTGCTAATTGGACACCTTTGATGTCCTTTTCTTCAAAGCACACCAACCAATGGAGACACCCGGAAAGAGAGTATTTGGGGAATTCTCTGAAAGATTTAGGATTTAAATCATAATATGAGTAATGTGTATGTATATAAGTGATACTACAGTTAACTTTAAAGGGGTTACTAGAAAGTGAAAAAATTACAAGGGTATTCTCTCCTCTGCCTCTGTCTAGAGTATAGAAGAAAAATCTATATTTTTAAAGGAACAAACATAAGGGAAACAATGTCCAAAGACTGAATTTCTACTCCGCATCTCAGTTTAAATGTGAAATATATTGTTGCTAAACTTGGACTCAAAATCAGGTATGCCTCTTACTGAGCTCTGTTTACTGGGTTCTGCAGAGAAGCCAGATCATGGAATCCAGTTCTTTGGAAAATCTCCAGGGAAAGAATTTCTAGAATGAGGATTCTGAAGTACGAATATGTGGGTTATGTTTCTAATTTCCCAGAATACATGTGATTTCTCATAATTAAAATGCCCAGGATTTTTCTTCTACTTTGATTTTTATTAGCTTATAAAACTGGTGGGATAATTATTCATGTTAAAAAGAATTATTTTCAGTTTTAAGCTATCACCATATTTCAAACTCTTTTCAATTTCTCTTAATTGTGGTGAGACTGTATTTATAAATGTAGAATAAAGTCCCCCAGATGATAATATTTCAAATACTCCCTGCCTTCTTTTTAATTAATAAACCCAAAAGTCATCTTTTGCAGAAATAACTGCCTTAAGCTTCAAAAAAATTTTCAGCTTAAAAGTAACAAAGTTCAACATTTTATAGTTGGCTGTTTTATTAAAAATTTATATGGTAGTAGGAAAAATCAGAAAATTGAACCCAAGAGATTCAAAAGATGCTAAAGGGAACATTCTCCTGCCTCCACCCCGCCCACCTTAAACTTTTACAGAATACAAAAAATGCTTATTTTCCCTCTCTACTGTAACTTACTTAAATTTTATTGAAGGCCTTTATTATTATTATCATATCTAAATAGTTAGAATTGACTTTATTTCTGTGGAAATAAACAAAGACCAACCAAATGAGAAAAATCAAAGGCTATTTATTCAGAACCCGCATAAGAAGTGAGTCAGCCACTGTCACTTGCATCTTGGCAAAGATGCAAAGGCAGGCAGAGGAGTAGGAAAGCTTGATTGTACAAAAAGGGGAGGCTTCACGTGTACCCTGATTGGAAGCTGTGGGCTTGGGGAAGCTGGAGGAGTGATACCTCATAGCAAGGTATCTTATGTGATTGGTTAGGGGTGCATATTTGTTTTTCTCTAGTTGGTCCTAAGTTGGAAGTGGGGGCAAAAATTTGGGAAGCTATCAGCTTTTAATCAAATCCTGCCCATTTGGGGCCGACTGTTACAGAAGCTACTGTTTAGCTTCTTAGATTGTTATTAGAGATAGTAGTCTGAATTCTAACAAGTCTGACTTATGGCAGGCTGGCTTCCTGGACTGTTTATTGTCAATGAAAGGGTTGGTTTCCTTGGCAGGTTGCTGTAGGTTGTGGGTCAGAGTTCTATTTTTATATAGGGTCTGGCCATTGTCTGTGTCTATGTTTAGTCTCTCATTTCCAAGTCAATTATAATTTAATGAGTAGCTGCAATATTGATGTAGTTCAGATCCAGAATGGGGCGCCCACCTCTGTGGAAATTTAGGCCCAGCAACCAGAGGAGGTATCGTACAGTTCCCACATGTATGAGGGCCTATCCAAGCAATAACAATCTGGGATCTTTTAAGAGACAAATTGGAGTGAATAGCCCCTGGACAGAGACGGGACCACAAAGAAAGGTTTGAAAAGAGTATGGTACAGGCAGATGCTTTCCAGGAAGCAACAGTAAGATAAATCAACAAAGCCAGTGATCTTACTATATTTTTTTATACTGCACAGTTTTCATTATTTTATTTTTTTAATTACTTTTTATTGGAGTATAGTTGATTTACAATGCTGTGTTAGTTTCTGCTGTACAGCAAAGTGAATCAGTTATACATATACATATACGTCTTCCCCTCTTTCCAAAGATCTGAGGCAGAAGTACAGTGTTCGATTCATGCCCATCCGAAACAATGAAGTTCAAGTTGTGTGAGGGTGCTACAAAGGGCAGCAAATTGGCAAAGTAGTCCAGGTTTCCAGGAAGAAATATGTCATCTACACCATACGAGTGCAGCGGGAGAAGGCTGATGGCACAACTGAGCATGCGAGCATTCACCCCAGGAAGGAGTTTATCACTAAACTAAACTGGACAAAGACCAAATAAAGATCCTTGAGCGTAAAGTCAAACCTTGCCAAGTAGGAAAGGAAAAGGGCAAATATAAGGAAGAAACAATTGAGAAGATGCAGAAATAATCTTACATATAACGTTCATTAAAAACTGTTAAAATGAAAAAAATTTTAATTAAAAATATAGTAAGACATTTTAAAAAACAAAACAAACAAAGCAAACAAACAAAAAAAACAAAGCCAGCAAGCTCTAAGACGTGAGACAAGAGAGCAGACTGAAAATGGGAGAGTGCGTGCCTAGATCAGAAACAGTGCCTAGTGCATGCCTAGGCTCAGAAACAGATTTCAAAACCACTCAGCATACCCAACAAAACTAATCTACCAGCAACATGGCCCAGAGGCCTGCCTGTTTGGGACCCCTGTTCAATCTGATATTCAGCCTGTATGCACTGGTTTGACCATACCAGTTGGTCAGTTCCCCATTCCATCACGGCATCCAAGACAACTGGTCATTAAATATGTATTTTGAATATTACCCACACTTGAAAGTGCGAGAGTCAGGAGGTACCCCCAACTAGTGGTTACGAAGAATAAATGACTTCAGATGTAGTTTTGCAGGTATGCTGTTTCCTTTCAGTTTAGGTGCTGGGTAACTTGTCTCAAGCTTGATCTGAGCTGGGAAGGCATGAAAACCTGAAAAAAGAAATCAAAGAAAAGTACCCCTGGTGAGAAGAGAGTACTCTTCTCTTCATGAGTGAGGGCCATGAGGAAGCTATAAAATCACACATATATGTCAACTGCACAGGTTGGAGGGCAAATCATTGGGGTCTGTGGCCATGGAAGGGAATATGTCAACACTGCAATTGAAGCCACTGCAGGAGCTTCAGAAATGGGAGCCCAGGACAGAGCAGAGAATAAAGAGGATAAAGAAGGGCATTAATTTTTTTTTAACATCTTTATTGGAGTATAATTGCTTTACAATGGTGTATTAGCTTCTGCTGTACAACAAAGTGAATCAGCTATATGTATACATATATCCCCAAATCCCCTCTCTCTTAAGTGTCACTCCCACCCTCCCTATCCCACAGCTCTAGGTGGTCACAAAGCACCAAGCTGATCTCCCTGTGCTATGCGGCTGCTTCCCACTAGCTATCTATTTTACATTTGGCAGTGTATATATGTCCATGCCACTCTCTCACTTTGTCCCAGCTTACCCTGCCCCACCCGCCCCACCCCGTGTCCTCAAGTCCATTCTCTACATCTGCATCTGTAAGGAAGGGCATTAATTCTGATAGCTTCAGCAAGAGAACTGCCACCCCCACTGATAATGTGAGTTACCCCCTTGACTTGGCCAAGAGGCCATGGTGATGGACATTCCAGGGGTATTTCTGGGTGTGCGGTCAGAGTAGAGACACCGTCCTTACCACTTCATATGTTAATTTGCCCCTGCACCCTTCCAGGGTAACATCTACTTTAGGTTAAAAAAAGAGGGGTGGACATTTAATGTACCTTTTTTACCATTTGAATTTTTCACAATAGTTAAGCCTATTTTTATGGTGGCAAATTAACAGATGCTATTTGGGGAAAAAATATCTAAAATTCACATATGACATACCACAAGTATGGTAAATTGTTTACTAAAATGGCTAAAGAATATAAGGGCAGTTTTTTTTTAATAGAGCAGGTTTTTATTAGTTATCTATTTTATACATATTAGTGTATATATGTCAATCCCAGTCTCCCAATTCATCCCAAGTCCCCCCTTTTCCCCCCGTGGTAACCAAAAGTTTGTGCTCTACATCTGTGACTCTATTTCTGCTTTGCCAGTAAGGTCATCTGTACCATTTTTCTAGATTCCACATATAAGCGATATTATACAATATTTGTTTTTCTCTGACTTACTTCACTCTGTATGACAGACTCTAGGTCCATCCACGTCTCTACAAATGGTACTATTTTGTTCCTTTTTATGGCTGAGTAATATTCCATTGTAAAAAAATGTGGAATGCTTCACGAATTTGTGGGTCATCCTTGAACAGGGGCCATGCTAATCTTCTCTGCATCATTCCAATTTTAGTATATGTGCTGTCGAAGCAAGCATCCAACTTAACTCTTTAAAGTATGGATAGGGTAGATGATGTGGATCTCTTGTCCCACGCGCAGTGGGGTGTCGATGATACTAATTCTGTTGTCTCAAAATTGGCGACCAAGACCTGGAGCAGAAAGCAAAGACACATCAAGCACCTCCCATTCTAAAAAGAGCTGCCAACAGCTGGAGGCATGAACCCCTCCAGGACGTTTTAATAGACCAGACTTAACCAACTGTACTACTTTCAACCATTCCCCCCACCCCAAACAAGCAGAAAACCAGGAAGAGGAGAAGGAGGAGAGATTCCTTATTGTGAGTCATCGGTAGAGAGTTGAGAGCCTCGGTGTTTTCCATGGAGGAAGAAAAAATGGGGAGCTCTCATAGACAGTAGGAGTGTCAGAAACAAGAGGAGACGGGCATCTTGAACCACAGGGAGACATCAGCTTATGGAGAAGACACACTGATCTGCCCACTCTCCGAACATCTCTGAGCAGGGGAGAGGAGAACCAAGAGGGCAGAGAGAGAGACCAGCAGTGGGGAAACCAGCCCTCCTACCACTTGGTATTTGAAGGAAACCTGAGTCTTCAGTGACTCAGATGGACACTGCAGAAGGTAGCTGGGCTTAAGCTGTCTTAATGTACCCCAAACAAGAGGGCCACATACAGGGTGGATGTCCCAAGCAATGGGAAACAGCAGGGTGTATTGCTGGTGGTGAAAGCTGCGGTGGGATTCAAAGAGGTTGAGCTAGAGTTAATCTCCCTTGTTAAGACACTGGATGGAAACAAGATGTGGAGCCCCGTCCTGATCCTGAAGGGTCCATGAAGAACTCACACATGTACCTCAAGAAGGAAGCAGCCTGGGATGCCTGCCCTCAGTGGGCATCTGTACTTGGTCCATTTCAACCTAAGAAGCAATAGCCAAGAGATGGCCAATGCACACCAGGAATGACAGATTTGTCCCTTTCCATCTCCCCTCTGCAATCAAGGAGAAAAGTGCCCCAGGAAATCGGGGATAAGGAGTAAAAAAGCAGACCAAGCTTTCTCCCTCCTCTAAGTCTCCTTGAAAAAGCATGGCCAGTGCTGGGAGGAGGGGAGGGGATAGATGGATCTGAAATGGATATTTTAAACTTGACCTGCTTTTTTTAAATATTCAGAAGTAAATAGAAAATGTATGGAACTCTGTGAGTACAAGGCAGCATTTTCCTCCCAAAATGAATAAATATTTGCAGGTTTTAAATTGCAAGAAGAGCCCTCCTGCAGAGGGATGTGGCCCTGAGGTCAGGGAATCACAGTGATAAACCAGGAGCATCTAGGAAGTGACCCCTGCACAGGATTTCAATTCCAGGACACTCTTTCCTTGGACTTCAGGAAAAGTAAAGTTAAGCAGCAATGTTTAAATTATTTCTCTCATAATTTCCCCAACACTTTAATAAAAAGTTTGAAATAAGTGAGGGACTGAGTCATAAAAACAAAAACAGAGGGGAACAGATCCCCATCATTCTCACCATCAACTCTGGGATTTTGCAGAGGTGGGAAGATTGCATTAGAAGGTGTCCTGAGCCCCCGGCCCCCACTAGAAGGGCAACAAGTAGGTATCTGCTTTGGCTCAGAAAAGGCTGGGGAGAAAAAAGCAGCCTGGAGAACAGGTAAAAAGGACCCTGCAAGAGCAGAGAAAACTCCCTACCCCAGTGAATACACTAGAGCAGTGACTTTCAAACTCCTTGTACCAAAAGCCACAGTAAAAAATACATTGTACATCATGACCCTATACACATGTATATGCATAACTGAGTAAAGTTTTATAAAACAATATTACTCACCATGTGCAATGAATGGACACAGCCCGTTTATATTCTGTTCTGTTTTGGTTTTTTTTAATGCTGGTCACAGATCATATAAATTGATTTCTGTGGTTCTGAAGAACCTAGTGACAGGAATAAAGGCACAGACGTAGAGAATGGACTTGAGGACACAGAGAAGGGGAAGGGGAAGCTGGGACGAAGTGAGAGAGTGGCATGGGCTATATACACTACCAAACGTAAAATAGATAGCTAGCGGGAAGCAGCCTCATAGCACAGGGAGATCAGCTCGGTGCCTTGTGACCGCCTAGAGGGATAGGATAGGGAGGGTGGGAGGGAGGGAGATGCAAGAGGGAGGAGATATGGGGATATATGTATATGCATAGCTGACTCACTTTGTTATACAGCAGAAACTAACACACCATTGCAAAACAATTATACTCCAGTAAAGATGTTAAAAAAAAAATTGATTTCTGGATCCTAGAAGTCTACAAGCAGCAGTATAAACAACTCTCATTAGAAGGAGGTGACCCTTAAAAAGGAGGGGAGAGTTTAGGTAATACAAGCATGAACAACATTTGTTTTTTCTCTCCCAAATATGCCTCCCACATCCACAGCTCCTTCTATATCATCAGATTGGAATCATATATATTCCTGATAACCTACTTTCCAGATGAGCTCTCTCCTCTGGAGTTCACATCTCTCTACTGGTTCTCTTATCTAACTATCCTCCATGCCTTTCTAGCTCTACCCATTGTAGATGTGGATTGGACTCCTCAATACTATCTCCACTAATTAAATACTTTACAATCCCTTAAATATCCAACATGTACAAATCACTCACAGGGCATTCTTAACAAGCATGTCTGAATAATAACAGTAGCGAGTAACATTTATAGAACGCAAGGATGTGTCAATCGCTGCTCTCAGCTTTATCAATCTATATCTCTCTATCTGTAAGCCTTATAATCATCCCACAAATAAGGAAACAAAGGCCCAGGAAGGTTAAGTAAGGACACAAAGCTGTTAAGTGGTATACCTATGCTTTGAATACAGGGGTTCTTGGAAAACTTGCAGGTCATAGAAAAGCATGGACACAAAGGATAAGTCTGACCTTTCAATGGGGGGAAGAGGGTCATGAGACATGGAGCATTGGTGGGTCTCATGCAGAGCCTCCTCCGGGTTTTATGCTCATGGTAGAATAACCCTTCTGTACCAAAGTGTTCCAACCAAGAGACTTCTTGCTCTCTCATGAAGACAAACATTTGTTTCAGTTTCAGTCACAATTCCTACTTTGTAAGTCAAATCTTGAAATAATTTTATCCCCACAAAACAGAGAAGCAAGATACACATCCTGATAGCGTTTGGATTTGTTAACGACCTTCTCCTACCATTTTCACTTGTTTCAAGAATTTTAGGTCCTGGGTTACTTGGAATATTGACTAGGAAAATCTTTCTCAAGGGCAGGCCTCTCTGAGAGAGTATTCTCATAGGTCCCTGGGACTGGTCCTCAGTTTTGCTAGTTTAATGTGAAAGGAGTAGGCTCCAGGGGCACATAAATCATGTTTAACCAACAATGCTAGATCCTTCACTTAGGATGATATTCTTTTCCGTTCCTCCAGGGGGCACCATTTGCATAGAATTCAATATGAATGGCACCCGCAGGGATTAGGCAAAGCGGTGGTCCTGAAAAATAGTCCTGCTCGAAACCATCCTTCAGATATCAGCCACCTGGAAAAACAAAATAAGTTAATCAAATAAGCTAATTGAATTAACGTTCACGAGGTTGCTTGGTGTCCAGAGAATCAGAAGGAAAGGTAGAAACTGACCCTTTCATCACTTCTTCCTTTCAGAGGGTAACTGTCAGATATATTTTCTGCCCCGTTAATCAATGCCTCTCTTCTGACCATCCGCCTATGATAGGCATATTCTCTCTAGAATGTGTTCGTTTTACTATTAGTCAGGACTTATTCTGAGCCATTCTCTCTAAGGTGAGTTTGTAGATATCTGATTTCATTCTCATTATGCTGATTTTCACAACAAATTCTCTGAGTTGCCCAATGTAGTGGTGGTTCTCACAGTGTGGTCCCTGGGTACCAGCAGCAGCATCACTTGGGAACTTGTTTAGAAGTGCAAATACTTGGGCCCAAACCCAGACCCAAATCAGACTCTCCAGGTGTGGTACCAGACATCTGTGTGTTTACAAGTCTTACAGGTGATTCTAATACATGCTAAACTTTGAGAACCATCGCCTTAACATACAGTTTCCAGTCCCACTGACACCAGAAACAACCATGAGCTTTTTAAAAATATAGGTGCCCTGGATTCTCCCGGAGTCACTGGGAGAGTAAAAAGAACTTTGGACTCAAAAGGATCTGGGTGGAAATTCTAGTTTTGTTTTGTTTTGTTTTAATAAATTTATTTATTTAATCATTTATTTTTGGCTGTGTTGGATCTTCATTGTTGCACATGGGCTTTCTCTAGTTGCGGTGAGAGAGGGCTACTCTTCGTTGCGGTGCGCGGGCTTCTCTTTGCAGTGGCTTCTCTTGTTGCGGAGCATGGGCTCTAGGCGCATGGGCTTCAGTAGTTGTTGCACGCAGGCTCAGTAGTTGTGGCGCATGGGCTCAGTTGCTCTGCGGCATGTGGGATCTTCCTGGACCAGGGATCAAACCCGTGTCCCCTGCATTGGCAGGCGGATTCTTAACCACAGCGCCACCAGGGAAGTCCCGGAAATTCTAGTTTTGTCACTCACCAGTGTGTGCCTGGTTGACGCCCCATTTTCTCATCTCTAAAGTGAGAGTAGTAGGACCTGCCTCATAGGAAGGTGTTGGAGGTAAGAGGCAACAAATACCTCATATAGAGACTGACAGCAAATCTTCCTTGGCCTCCATCACAACTGGAATTTCCTTTGCCCAGCCTGTGAGGTTGCAGGTCTCATCTTACCCAGAATCACAAAACAAGAGTTGCCAGAAGCTGATTTCCAAAGTTTCACAAATAGCCTAACATTTTCACAGCAGTTATTGGGGGTTTTGCCATGACTCAGTGGGAACAACACAGCCCTGAGATTCCCATGGAGCTATTTCAAATTCTAGATTGATGAGTGCAGGAGGAGTTCCTATGAAGCAATATTTACCAACTGAGAGCATTATAATTGTTAAAGTAGCTCTTGTGAGCCAGATCACATTCCTGCTGACAACAGGGAGGCAAAAAATTTCAATGATTGCCTAGAAAATTGACTGGAAGTTCCCCAAGTTACCTGCCACACACAGGTTTGTTTTTCCTTAATTATCTAGGTAATTGCTTTGGTTCCTCTACTTGCCTTTACCAAGAGACACCCGGGCAGAAGAGTGAGCAAGAAGAGTGAGTACCTATGGGGCTGCCTGCTGAGTGAAGGCTCAGGCAGCTTATCCCAGTGCAGAGAACTCCTCCATTGTCAGTGCGAGTGCCTATGAACTACCCCCTCCACTGGAACTAATGAGGCCTTTCTCATCAATCTGGGTCCCTGCTCTTGTGGAATTGCATGGATTGTTTTTTTTTAATGTACATGAAATTATCAGCCTAAAATCAAATCACTTCACTGGAAAACATAATACTCAGATCGACTTCCTAATATTCATACAAATTTGGAAAATAGTTAAGATAGAAACTCTCAGGTTTTGTCAAGGGCGAAGTTGTTTTCTCAAATATCGTTTTCGACAATTCTGTACAAATCAAACCAAAGATCATCAAACACTCTCTCTGAATTAGTTTGACAGCTATCACTAGAGTCCCTGAACATAAAATAAGGGGGAAAAATTAGAAGCAAAAGTTGAGATTGAAGCTGCTGAGAGAGTTAACAAATACACCACTTATGTGGAGGAAAAGACATTTCAAAGGAGCCAAAATATACTTTTTGGCCTGAACATGATAGTCCAAGTACAAGTACAAGTCAAAGAGTAACTCAAAGGCGCATGGGTCTTCAACTGCAGATACCGAATAATACAGATCAACGCCCCCTACTGGATGACACAGGAGGTTCCGTCTTGCATATTCTACTTCCTTTGTGTCTGTGAAAAATACCACTGCATTAGTTAGGGTTTTCCAGAGAAACAGAACAAATTGTAGATAGATAGATAGATAGATAGATAGATAGATAGATAGATAGATAGATAGATAGATAGTTAATGAGAATTGGTTCATATGATTATGGAGTCTAAGACATCCCAAAATATGCAAGCTGGAGACCCAGGAAAACTAGTTGTGGAGTTCAGTTAGAATCTGACGTCCTGAGAAGCAGGAGAGCTTGTGGTATAAATCCCAGTTCAAGGGCAAGAGAAGTTGAGATGAGATGTCCTAGCTCAAGAACTGAAACAGAGAAAATGGGAGAATTCTTCCTTCCTCCTCTTGTTCTATTCAGGTTCTATTCAGGTTGGATGATACCCACCCATGGTGAGGAGGGCAATTTACTGAGTCCCATCATTCAAATGCTAATATCATCTGGAAACCCTCTTATAGACACACCCAGAAATGTTTAGTCAAACATCTGGGCACCCTGTGATCTACTCAACTTGACACATAAAATTAACCATCACACTAACATAACATGTCACCGAAAGTTGGCTGTGGCTTTGACCCACTCACCTTCATTCCAGGACCCAGGGTAATGGAGCAGCAACATTCCAGGACCAACTGATTCTTAATGCTTCTGCCCAGAAATGATACATGTTCCTTGTGCCCACATTTCATTGGCTACAGCAAGTTAAATGGCCTCTCCTGAGTTCAGCACAGTAGGAAAGTAAAATCCTTCCAAGGCAAAAGATGGAGGAAAAATAAGATATTTGGCAAACAGAAATACAGTCTACCATACCAATGGAATTCTTATGGGGTCCACAAGTAAACTGATTCTAGACCATGCTCCAGGGACTTCCCCTCAGGTCTCCACTGCACTTCTTATCACTTTTCCACGCAAGCCAGGCTCTTGCTATACTCAAGGAGAGTTGCAACCCCCTCCCTTAATTCCTAAAGGTACAGCAAATACCTAATGAGCATTTAAGACAATTTATTGAAGGGTTGAAAATAACAAGGAAGTTATAATGTAGTAAAAGAAAAGAAAACAATAGTACTGGATAGGAAATATCACTGCTCCTTGAATGAAGTCCATCACCCATACCCCTTCCATAGGCTTTCTTCCTACCACCTACCTACCTACTACCATGAGCCCTCAGTCCCCAGAGTACACTCCCTGACCCTCCTTTTCCTCACTGAAAGAAGGACATAATCCACCACATCCTCACTCAAAACAACACCATCATAACCCCACAGAGATTCAATTCTGCTCACAATGAATTCAGCTCTGATAATTTTATTCAGAGTTGTTTAGTATGTATAGTTCCAGTTGCTTGATTGTAAGACAGAATTTTGACTTTGCATAAATAATGAGCCCACTGAAGAGTAATTTTACTCAAAGATGATGAGTATCTTCTATCTGGGCAAAAGAAAATTACAGGTAGATTCAAAATACAATTTGTCTCCATTGTACTCCAAAAGATAATGACTGTATGTGTGTGTGTATGTGTGTATGTGTGTGTGTGTGTTGTGCTTATTGTGGATGTGAATATATATGTGTAAAGTGGGTACTTCTTGGGTGATCATATATACATAGTTTGAATATTCATGTAAATACTATTTTATGTTCTGCTTTTTCACTTAGGTCATAAAGATATTTCAATATTTTATATAATTGTCTTAACATGGTTAAAAACTATATAATATTCCATCTTGATAAAGTGACATAATTTATTAAAGCATTCTCTTAATCTAGATAGTTTGCTTTACCTAGTATTATGAATGAAGTTGTCATAAACTGCTTCATGCTTATGGATCTTTGCTTCTGATAGATTATTTTACTGAGGTAAATTTCCAGGGATAAAATTCAATATTTTATACACTTGTCTTAATTAACACGGTTAAAAACTGTACAACTATATAACTCAGGATAAAATTCCTGAGTTAAAAATATAAATATTATTACTTTGTACTAGCTGTTTTTATATGCCTTTCTCAATTTACACTGATTAGGAATAATTTTTACTGCAATATTAGATAACATTTTTCTTTGAAACTTCTGTAGTCCAGTTTAATTTGATCAACTAATAAACTCCATGAAATACAGATATTAATGCTTGCTTCTAATTTGAAGAGATTTTAACCCTCCAAAAATAAACCTAAAAAACTTTGCATTGGGATAAAGAAAACTTCTTTTTATATAAAGGCCCTCTGATATAGACAAATAGTATATGGATGATAAACATTTGATTGCAAGTAACAGAAACCAAACTTACACTAATTTATGCAAGAAAAGGGAGTTTGAAGAGCTATGGGTATAGCCCACACCATAATAAAAAAAAGCTCAGAAGTGTAACATCTGAGCATCATCAGAGACCTTGTTAAGAATGGGAATATTATTAGAACTCTCTCCCATCTCTTCTGTCTAGACTTTGGCTTTGTCTTCTCCTACTGTAGACAGATGTCTGCACATGGAGCTCATTCCCAACAGCTCTACACCCAAAGAGGAAAGGAGCTGTGGTATATTGGAGGACTGGTCCCAATTCTTTACCCCTCTACGTATCCACACACTAGCCATGGTCTGATCACAGGCTGTATATACTTCTGCCCTGGCTTTGGGCTTGTCCACGTGACTTGCTTTGGCCAATAACATATGGGCAGAAATGACAGTGTGCCACTTCTGAGACTAGGTCTCTGAGACTTGCATGTTCTCACCTGGTCTCTTGTGGAATATTCCCCAGCTAGTCTGCTGGAAGGTGAGAGACACACGCAGTAGACATGCAAACCTGAAGTATGGACTAGAGACACCCCAGCTGCTGTAGCCTAAATCAGTCCACCCAGGTCCAGCCTGAAGACTCATGGGTGAGCCCAGCTGCGATCAGCAGAGCCTGCCCAGCAGACCTGCAAATGTGTGAGCTAAATAAATGCTCACTGTTTCAAGTCACTTAGATTTTATGGGTTTTTTTGTTATGCAGCAGTAGCTGACTCATACAGGTAGCTCCTCTCTCTGAACCCTAGTTTGAAAAGTCCCAGGGAAGAATACTCTTGTCCACCTTGTTTCAAAGGCCCACATCTGTCACTAAGTAGTTATGTATTTTAAGAACAGGGTGCTGGTGCTGGTTTCAGGCAAAAATGATAAATTTTGTATCTTAAAATGTGAATTTGGTAATAAACATATTTTAAAATCCAAGTAAGAAAGAAATAGAGTTTTTTAAAATATCATTTACCACAACTGAGAGAAATAAGAACTGTTTTCCCAGGGAAGTAAAGAGAGCTGTCTCTCAAGTCACAGGTTTAAAGGATGACTTTAACATCTTATTGCCATCTGGCCACCAGCATCAGCTCCCGGCAAGGGATTAGAATAAATTACTTGGTACCAAAGGCAGGTGAACTGAGCTAGTGGGAGAAGCTATAGAAGGAAACTAGCCAGAAAAGTGAGGCAAAGGAGAAAGAAACAGTAAAAGGATTAAACAGAACAAGGATTAGGACTCACAGCAGAGTACAAAGAGGAGAATTTCACATACATTCTGGTTCCAAGGGTCTAGGAACAACCACAGCCATAATCTTTGGTGAGCAAGGCAGAGCACAACAGAGCAGAGAACCCTGGAATGTCAGATGGCTGCTTCTAAAGAAATCCATCCAAAATCGAAGCAGGATCAACAAGAAGAGGATCCATAGGAATTAAGTTCACAAGAGGGGAGGCAATGCCAGCTTTTGTCAAGGGAAAGCACACAACAGCATTTGAAACCCAAACATCTAAGAGAGCCAAGTGGAAAGAGGCTGGGTAAGCAGCCTGGTCTCCCTGGGAAGGGCATTCAGAGGATCAGTAGCTTTCAGTTACGAAGCAGACAAAAATTATTTCCAAATTTCGTTATTTCCAAGCACAGTTCTACTGATATACTGCTTCTGTGGCCTCTCTTTGGACCCATGATGAGTTGAAAACAGCCTGCAGATAATTGAGTACTTAGTAAAAACAGCTGGGATAAGGCTAGAGCAAAGCAAAGACTGAAATTTGGGGGGCCTTCAGGATTTTTCTGCTAAAGACTTTAAAGATCATATAACATCTTTATAACTATGGGCATATGTTGATCCAACTCTTGATATTTGCAGTAGGAAATCGGGTTAAGTGCTAGAGGACTCCTCCCTTGCCTTTCATCTTTTTAAGCACTATGACCCCTTGCCATGAATTAATAAGAACAATGGGTGTAGTCAGGGTTCTTCAGAGAAACAGAAACAGACTAATAGAATATGTGTGTGTCTACATATATATACACACAGGTTGGGGCCCATTTCTAGAGATGGAGTGGGATCCATGTCACCCACAGCACCTGGTTTGTGAATGGGGGAGGAGGGAGCTTCTGCAGTGTCTGGAGAAAGGAACATTATGTGCTGGAGAGACAACCAATAGAAGCGCACTACTGCCTGATGGCAAGAAAGTGTCAGGGCCTTTTCCCCTTTGATTCATTTCCTTCTGTGAAGTGGGGAGCCCAGGTAATTAAAGGGAGAAGAAATGAAAATAATTTGAGAAACACTTCATCCCACCTACAAAACAGTCATTCTCATCTATGCAGTTATTTACGGTTTTCAAAGCACTTTCTCAAACAGCACTGGACCTGCATTATAGCAGCTCTAGGGAGACAGCCTAGTGGGTAATATTATCCCCACTAGAGACCTGAAGCAAAGCAGCCTTCTTTTCTCACTGCTCAGGATGTGCCCCTCTCATGCTCACTGAAGGGGAAACTCCCAACCTGTCTGCATGGGAGGGAAATACTAGGAGATTCCATGAGAGGATGCTGGAGGCTGAGTGGTGAGAACAGAGGAGAAAGTGCAGAAAGAGGAGAAGAGGTTCAAGGTAGGAAAAGAAAAGCTGCAGAGTGATGGAACAAAGTGCCCACTACCAACAGCAGGAACTGTATTTGTTTCCACGAAGTGGGTGACTTAAGCAACAGAAATTTATTGTCTCACAGTTCTGGAGGCTAGAAGTCCACGATCAAGGTGACAGCAGGGTCAGCTCCTTCTGAGGGCTGAGAGGCAGAGGCTGTTCCACGTCTCTCCTCTAGCTTCTGGTAGCTTGCCAGCAAACTTCGGTGCTCCTTGGCTGGTAGGCACATCACCCCCTTCTCTGTCTTCATCTTCACATGGCGCTCTCCCTGTGAGTCTGTCTCCAAATTTCCCCATTTTATAAGGACGTCAGTCATATTGGATTAGGACGCATCCTAATGGTCTCATTTTAACTTGATTATCTCTGTAAATATCTCATCTCCAAATAAGGTCACCTCCTGAGGTACTGGGGGTTAGGTCTTCAACATCTGAATTTTGAGGGGACACAATTCAATCCATAACAGGTACTAAGTCTTTAGAGCTGAGCTGGATATCACGGTGCCCACTGGCCACATGTGGATATCGAGCACTTGACATGTGGCTAGTCTGAACAGAGGTGAGCTATGAGTGTAGAATAGACACCAGAGTTCAAACACTTAGAGTGAAAAAAAGAATGCAGGATACCTCAATTATCTTTATATTGATTACCCGCTAAATACTTTTGATATATTGGGTTAAAGAAACTAAAATACAGAATTAAGATTAATTTCCTCTCTTCTTATATATTTCAATGTGGCTTCTAGAAAATTTACAATTACACATACAGCTTATATTTGTGGCTTGCCTTATATTTCTATTGTACATCACTGTTCTAGAAAGAGAAATTCACCAGATCCCTGACACCTGATCACCTTGTGAGAAGATTTTCTGAACTTCTCACATAGTTCTCTGACAATGATGGCAAAAGTAAGCATTTGAATCACTTGAAATGTGACATACAGTAGACGGTAAACATCAAACTTTATACCTGTACAGCATACTCTAAATGTGAAATAAGTTTTTGTCTAACCTAAGTGACAAAAGATATATTTGATCAATAAGGATCGCACTTTATTTTTTATTACTAAGAACTCAATTTGGAACAGGCCACCCAATATCATCTTATAATAGTGGCTCCTGTTTAAGGTATTCACTTTTTCATTTACCTTGTGTGAGAAAAATGAGGCTGCATAGCAAGGATGCCTTTTATTAATGATTACATCAGAATAGTACCAGTGCTTATTAAAGATGGTTTTCCAAGTGAGGTTTTGCATATGTTCCATGCAGATAAATCATGGGTACCTTAGTGAAGTCACATCAGTGTAGATGGATTTTGCTTTATGAAATGCACTGGGTTATAAATACTCTGACCTTGTTTATAAAGGAAGCCGGTTAGTTCACTTAATGAAGACATTAATTTGCCATTCAGCTTGGACTGATTATTCATTAGCTGCTCTTTCCTGACCAACAGCTCTGCCTTACAAACGCAGCCCGTTTATTTGATTGTAGGCAGTGGTGTGCTGCCACCTATGGCTGGAAAGAAAAAAGGATAAGGTGCAGAGAGTTCTGACAAAGCCACAACTATTGAAAAGAGTCAGAGTATGAATAAAAAAAGGCTAGAACAAAATACGTTTGAAAGTATACTACTGTGGACCTTTCCCCATGTTAAAATCATTGTAAGACATTGACTTATTTGCAAGCAAAATAAAACCTAGATGAAGTAAGCCATAAATGTCACAACTGCAAAGTCTTAACCCAATTATTCTTGGTGGGGCTGGTGTCATAAGATCAACAGTACTGATAAGTCAAACAGTGTAAGATCTACTATAATCACTTTCCAAGTAGGCCACTGCTTGTATTTCCCAGAACTCACCTTGGGATCTTTCTTTTTTTCACTCTTCAGGTCTTTTCTCTACTCTAGGACAGCACCTTTGGCAACACTCAGCAAACATTTTTGGATTCCAGGCATTGTCCTGGATATTTGAGATGCAACATGGACGAGGATTTGTGTGTAAATCTCCTGCCCTTGAGATGCTTACATTCTAGTAGAGTGAGACAGGTAATAAACACGAAGCAAAAGAAATAAGCCAATTCTCTAGTATGTTGGAAGGTGACAGGTGATATGGAAAGAGAAAATGAAGGACAAGATACAGAGGTTGGAGGTGGGATGGTAAGATGGGGGTAGGGTGCAATCTTAACTAGGGGAGCCTCACTGAGAAGGTGACACTGGGTAAGTGTCACCTGGAAAGGTGTTAGAGGTAGCTGCAAGAAGAGCATTCTGGGAAGAGGGACCCCTTGGACCAAGGCCCCATGGAGTGACAGTGTCTGGTGTGCTGAGAAAGAAGAGGCCTGTGGAGCTGGGGACACAAAAGAGGAGGAGAGCTGGGAGATGAAGCCAGAGAGGAGGGGAGGGAGACCATCACAGCAGGCCTTGGGGACCACCATCAAGATCTCAGCTTTTAGCTGAGTGAAATATAACTTCCTGACTTTTTTACATTTCTGGCTGACCTACCCTTACATTTTTCTCTTTCTGGTTTTTGTTTTTAAAATCATGTTTGATAGTTTTATAGTTGTGGTGGTAGTTATTGTCTCAAGATTCATGTATACCCATGAAAGCAAATTGGAATAAATAAGAATGTGTTCACCTTTCACGGACTTCTTTTCATTATTTTCTATTCTATTCATTATTTTTCTATTCACATTATTTTTCTATTCATATTTCATATGCATGGTTATAATCATTCTCGATACATGTGTCTTGCTTTTATGTTTAGTATGTCACAAGCACTTTTCATGTTATTCTATGTTTATTATAAACAGCTTATTAGCTTAGTAAAACTCCTAAAAGAGGATAATATCTACCTTTCGAAGTTATTGTGAAGATTAAGTGAAAAAATCATGAAAAGAGATAAATGTAGTGTCTGGCACAGAATAAACCCTCAATAAACTTAGCTTTGAGTAGATGTACAGGGATTCACTTTTTTTCCATTTCTAAAGGTTTATTCACTACTATTTACTGGGTTAAATAATGCTTTGATGAACTACTTGGTACATAGAGGAATTTGTAGGATTAGTTTATGGCTAAAGTCTATTAGATCGCAAACTGCTTTCCCAAGCCTTCAGAACTTTGAGAAAATAAATTTCTGTTATGTAAACCACCTACTCTGTGGTCTTTTGTTATGGTAGCCCAAGCTGACTAATACACACTTCTTCCCATTCAGGAATGTGGTACAGTGCTCCATTTATTTAAATTTTCCTTTACAACTCTCAAAAACAGGTTTTCAATTTATTTTGAATAAGTTCCAGCCATTTCTCACCAGAATTTTATTTCTAGAAATGGCTATTTTGCTTTTATCATTATGTATTGGAAATCCTTTTTATCAGGATATTTTCTAGCCAATTATTGGAGATAAATAGAAAACCTTCTCATTTTATATATCTCATGTCTAGCCAGACACCTTATTGAACTATTATATGTAATAAATTCCTGTAAAAGCTAACAAGGAATTGGAGAATAAATTATTTAACAGAAATTATTTTAAAAGCACATTGCTCTCTACAGTTCTATGTAGTCAGAAGTAGGCCTCAAATTTTCTCTTACAAGCAAAAAAAATTAAAGGAGGAAACAAAATCCATCCTAAGTTAGTATAACTAGTTGTAGTTAATTCTTCCTACTTCTAAAATCTTCCTTACTACTGAAAAGCAATTTCTCTAATAGAGCCTCAATAAGAGGACCCAGCTTTCTCATAAAAGAAACTCTTTTTTTTGTTTGTTTGGTTGGCTGGTTTTTTAGGTGTTCACTGTGGCATTGTTTAAAATAGAGAAAAAACTGGACACAATTTATATATCCATCCACACAACCGCATAATTTAAATACAAAATACAATGTAATATTATGAAGTAGTTGTTTAAATTAGATCTCTCTATGTAATATGTATATATCTTTAAAATATACTGTAGGGACTTCCCCGGTGGCATAGTGGTCAAGAACCCGCCTGCCAATGCAGGGGACACGGGTTCGATCCCTGATCCGGGAAGATCCCACATGCCGTGGAGCAACCAAGCCCGTGCGCCACAACTTCTGAGCCTGCGCTCTAGAGCCCATGAGCCACAACCACTGAGCCCAAGCATCACAACTACTGAAGCCCGCATGCCTAGAGCCCGTGCTCTGCAACAAGAGAAGCCACCACAATGAGAAGCCCGTGCACTGCGATGAAGAGTAGCCCCTGCTCGCCACAACTAGAGAAAAGCCTGCACGCAGCAACGAAGACCCAACGCAGCCAAAAATAAACAAATTAATTAATTAATTTAAATATATATATATATACATAATGTAGAATGAAAAAAAGTAACAAGCAGAACAATAAGAAAGAAACTGTTTTTTAAGAGCCCATGACCTAACTCCTTCAAACCAAAGGACTGCAGTATTTCTTTTTGAAGTTTCTAGTTATCTTGGAGTTTCCGGCAAAAAGCTAAATTCAGAATCTGAATTCAAAACAAAGTTATGGTATACGTATACACCACCCAATTTTTCTGTAATAGGAGGTTTTTCTGTAACTTGGGCTCAAAATATTCAACTTACTCAGCTCCTACATAAAGAAACGCCTAGAAATTTTAGCTAATTCCTCCACCAAACCAACTAGCCCATATTTCAGTTGCTTTCTCCTGTGATGATGCAGTTAGTAGACATTCCATCAGCTCCCTAAAACTACACCCACACTCCCTCATTCCCCCAAAATGGAAAGCCCAGTCTTACAAACATCGTGGTGGTTTCCTGGAATCATTCAGCTGTCTTCCTCCTTCCAATGTCATGAGTCTATGGGATGGAGAAGCACATCCATACAGGAGTCTTCCTACAGAGACTTGTCTATGTTTGCAGCAGTTGCAGTGCCTAAAAGTGGACACAAACCCCCTCTCCTGAAAGGATGCAGGAGTTAGTGGATAAGAATACACAGCAATACAGAAGTCAATGGAGAAACACACATAACTGCTTTTCTCCTTATTTTAAACCCAATAACTCACTCTGTATATTCATTAAATTTACTCATCTGCATCCCACATCCCCCCCTAAAAACTATATTAATTTGGATTTTATTTATAATTCCCTAGGAAAGACATACTGATGTTTTTGTTTTGTTATCTATACTTGTAACAGTAAATATATCATAATTTTTTAAGTAATTAATACTAGAACCACCCTTATTTTAAAACCCTATTGAAATAGGAGAGAAATAGGTGAGGGAGATTAAGAGGTGCACACTTCCAGCTACAAAATAAATGTCATGAGTATGAAATGTACAGTGTGGGAAATACAATCAATAATAATGTAATACCTTTGTGTGATGACAGATGGTAACTAGACTTTTCATGGTGATCATTTTGTAGTGTAGGGGAGTATTGAATCACTGCTGTACACCAGGAACTGTGTAGTGTTGTAGGTCAATTATACTTCAAAAACAAACAAACTCATAGAAAAAGAGATCAGATTTGTGGTTACCAGAGGCAGGGGGCTGGGGGTGGGGGAATTGAATGAAGGTAGTCAAAGGTATAAATTTCCAGTTATAAGATAAATAAGTACTAGGTATGTAACGTACATCATGATAAATGTAATTAACACTGCTGTATGTTATATATGAAAGTTGTTAAGAAAGTAAATTCTAAAATTTCTCATCACAAGGAAATTTTTTTCTTTTTCTTTTACTTTCTATCTCTATGAGATGATGGATGTTCACTCGACTTATTGTGGTGATCATCCCATGGTGTATGTGGGTCAGGTCATTATGCTGTGTACCTTAAACTTACACAGTGCTGTATGTCAATTATATCTCAATGAAACTGGAAGGAGAAGGAAGGAAAGAAAGAAAGAAAAGAAAGAAAGAAAGAAAGAAAGAAAAAGAAAGAAAGAAAGAAAAGAAAGAAAGAAAGAAAGAAAGAAAGAAAGAAAGAAAGAAAGAGAGAAAGAAGGGGAGAAAGAAAGAGAGAGAGAGAAAAGAAGGAGAAGGAAGGAAGGAAGGAAAGAAGGAAGAGAGAAAGAAAGAAGGAAAGAAAGAGAGAGAGAGGAAGGAAGGAAGGAAGGAAAGAAGGAAGGAAGGAAAGAAGGAAGGAAGGAAAGGAAAAACTCCTTCACTGAAACAAATGAATGGATAAACAAAATGTAATATATACATACAGTGGAATATTATTCAGTCTTAAAAAAGGAATGAAGTTCTGAGACATGCTACAGCATGGATGAACCTTGAAAACTTTATGCTAAGTGAAATAAGCCAGATACAAAAGGACAATTACATGATTCCACTTATATGAGGTACCTAGAGTAGGTAGTCAAATTCATAGACAGAAAGTAGTCAGATTCATAGACAGAAAGTAGAATGATGGTTACCAGGGCCTGGGAGGAGGGGAGATTGGGGAGTTACTGTTTAATGAGAAGAGGGTTTTAGTTTGGATGATGAAAAATTCTGGAAATGGACAGTGATAACGGTTATACAACATTGTAAATGTACTTAATGCCACCGAGTTGTACACCTGAAAATGGTTAAAATGGTAAATGTTATGTATATTTTACCACAATAAGAAAAATGAATTTAAAAAGTGAACTCATTGTAATATACAGGGAGTCCCCTATGCTAAGCCCTTTGGCATCCTACCATGATACCACCATCAAGTACATTTTTAGCCAAGTGTTTCTAACTAGACCATAACATCTTGAAAAATGTTGTGAATAAATCTTTAGATGTTATCGAAACACCACTAGGAAGTTTGTACCAATTTACCTCTCAACTGGTAGTGTTCATTTCTTCACTTACTTGTTGACATTCAGCTTTGATTGGCAGTCATTTAAATCTTTGGCTGTAAGACTATAGTTTTATTTCAACTTCCCGTGTTATTAGTTGAGTTGGAAGATGTTTTCACAGGTTTGTTGGCCATGGCAGAACAAGCATTCTCTACACAAGCTGTTTTTGCTTTTCCACCTCTCACTTACCAGGTCACCTAGTCTCCCTAGACTTGGTCATGGTCAGACTCACCCTGAGCACCTCATCACCAGTGGAGATGTTCGGTCCTTATCTGACAGAAGGAGTGCATCTCCTTCCCAACACCACTCTTCCATGTTATTCTTGTCTTTCGATTTTCCTTCTCCTCTGGTGTTCCTTCTTGTCCCCTTGGTAGATTCTTCTCTCTTAAACATCATTATTCCTTTGGGGTCTGTCCAGGACTATCTTCTCTGCTCACTGTACACACTCCACTCACATGGCTTCAAAAGTAGATCATATGTTAATGCATAAATGTAAAGCTTGGGTGCAAATCTTCCTCCTGGGCACAAGTCTTATATATCAAGTACCAAATCGACCTCTCCACACAGAAGCACACGTTGTGTCTCACATGCTGTACATTCATCACAGAAGTCAGCATCTGTTCCTCAAACCTGCTTTGATCTTGTGTTCACCACCTCATTGAATAGCAACGTCTTCTACTCTGTTATTCAAGAAAGAAATCTGGGAATAGTCCATGATTCTTCTGCCCTTTTTTTTACCAATCCTTCTCCCCACCTCAAGTCAGTCACCTTTTTCCTGCCTGTTTCATGAATCTGGCTACTGTCTTGTTTTCCCACTAGCACGTCCTTAGTCCAGCCCACCATGATCCCTTGTCTGACTACAGCCATGGTCTTTTATTTAGCTCCCCAATTCCACTCTTTGACTCCACCATCTACTCTCTTCGCTACAGCCAAAGCAAACTTCTTAAAACACAAGACCAATCATATCACATCTTTCAGAAGTTTCCCATTGTCTTTAAGATAAATTCCAAATCCCATAGTATACCTAAGGAGGGCTGGACTCTTCTCACCCATCTCCATCTCATGCCACTCCTCCAACCTGCAGTCATCATCACCCTGACCACGCACACAGAGCATTCAATCATGCTAGACACACTTCAGGTCTACAAATAAATCAGGCCCTCTCTTATCCCTCAGCTTTTGCACATGCAATCATTTAGACTCAGGACACTCCTCCCCAACCCTTTTTACCTAAATTCCTGCTCATCTTTCAGATGTCTGTTGGTTGGCTACTTGCAATCCCTCATCAGCTCCTGTACCTGAGGGTAAATCTCAGTTTCTTCCTTTTAAAGCTGCCTCATCACCTGGCAGAAGCCCTCTTGCATAGGATCCCTTTGGAAATGACCCCAGACAAATAGCCCTCCCTTGGATTCCACATCTAGTGGCTAGAACCCTACAACTCTGACCCATACCAAAGCAAATCCCACTTCTTCTGAAATGCAGCCCTCTAGTCTGCCGCCACAGGTGTTCCATCCATCTCCCACCCCAAGGTTATTTTTGCTTTTTGTTTTCATGAGTCAGGTACCAGTCCTTTGCATCCCCCAAACTCCAGGTGACTTATGTCAAGGTTTACCTAGGGGGTCCCTCATAGCCCATCTCACTAAGCTTAAGAGGGTTAGATTCCCAACACAATAATAACATTTTCTAAAGAAATTCTCTATCTTCTCCAACAAATTCCTGTCAGTCTTCTGAACCACCTTTTTAGGCTGGAGGTGGGTGGTCAGTTAAGGATACTTAAACCAGTTCTTGGCCAGCTCCTTTCAGATGCTGCAGAGGAGAAGGAGGAAAACTTTGGCAAGTTGAAAAAACAGAGAGAGGACCTCTCACTGAAAGGTAATGACAAGAGAGGGGAGTGATATGAAAGGTAATCAGTAGGATAGAAAGGATGCAAGACCATGGTAGAGAGTTTTATATATATATATATATATTTTTTTTTTTTTTTAAAGGGAAACCACTGAAGCATTTTGAGCAGAGGAGAGACATGACCTGCTCACATGTCATAAAAGTCACTTTCTTTCCTTTGTGTAGAATGGAATGTAAAGGAACAAGAGGGAAACTAGGAGACCAGTTAGAAGGCATCTCAGTGCTCAGTGGCTCAGTGGAGAGATGGGAATGGCTCAGGTGAGATTGTTGACATCAGGTAAGAAGATCGCTCAATCAGATTAAAGCTACGTTTTGTGGGAGAACCAACAGGTATTGCTGGTGGATTGGATATGAGAAATGAAGTAAAAGGAGAAAAGAAGGATGGTTCTAAGGATTTTGCCTCAAGCAAATGGGATAATTTACTGAGGTGGAAATGACTGAAAGGGGAGCAGGATGCCGGTCAAAAAAGAGTATGTATTCAAAAGTCTATCTTGGTTATGTTAAGTTTGAGATGATGATTAGATATCCAAGTGGAGAGGTCAGGAGGGCAGCTGGAGTCTAGAGTCCAGATGTTCTACCATTCCAGTTATCTATTGCTATGTAACCACCCGCAAAACTTCGTGGCATAACTATAATTTTTCTTTATGCTCATGGAATCTGTGAGTCATGGACCAAGATGGTTTGTCTCTATTCCTTGATATCTGAGACCTCAGCTGGGGAGACTCAGACAGCGGGACATGGCTTGAATGACTGGGGATTAGGATCATCTGGAGGTTTCTTTACTCACATATCTGGCACGGAGCCTGGGATGACTTGAGGGCTGGGCTCAGCTGGTACCGTCAATGGGCGTGCCTACACAGGGCCTTTCCGTGTGACTTGGGCCTCCAAAAGCAAGGGTTCCAAAAAGCAAATATTCTGGTAAAAAACAAACAAGCAAAAAACCAAAACCAAACAAACAAACAAAAAACAGCCACAAGGCCTTTTGAGACCTAGGTTCAGAAATCTCAGAGAAAGAGTTCTACAGTGTTGTTCTATTGGTGGTGAATGCAGTCACAAGTCCACCCAGATTCAAGAAGAGAGGACATAACATAGATCACACTTTTCAATGGAGGAGTGTCAAAGAATCTGTGGCCATCCCCAGGATACTCTCAGAGTCCCTGCTCAATGGTGGAGACCTTGAAGAACAGGGAAGAACAGATAATTGTAGTGTGAATCTGAGAAACCAGTTTCACGAGAGGGAGATGGAGAGAAAAGTCAGACCACAAGGGCTTCCCTGGTGGCGCAGTGGTTAAGAATCCACCTGCCAATGCAGGGGACACGGGTTCGAGCCCTGGTCCGGGAAGATCCCACATGCCTCGGAGCAACTAAGCCCATGTGCCACAACTACTGAACCTGTGCTCTAGAGCCCGTGAGCCACAACTACTGAAGCCTGCGTGCCTAGAGCCCGTGTTCCACAACAAGAGGAACCACCGCAATGAGAAGCCCGAACACCGCAAGGAAGAGTAGCCCCCGCTCGCCGCAACTAGAGAAAGCCTGTGCGCAGCAAAGACCCAACACAGCCAAAAAAAAAAAAAAAAAAAAAAAAAGTCAGACCACAAGACTATAATTAGGGAAGAGAGAAAAACAATCTGCACATTTTACTAGCAAATGCCTCTGTGCAACAGTATATACTGGACCTTGAAATCGAAACTAAACCTTTCAGTTACATATTGTACATACCTAGTGTATTAAATGGGCCAAATCCCATAATGGTTTGGTTTTTCTTCCATCGCTTCTGATATTCTGTGATGTCTCTTCCCTATCCTCTGGTGGTAGCTCGGGCAAATCTCAAAACTTTACCATTGTTTTTGACTAAGAGAATAGTTTTATTTTCAGGTGTTCAAAAACCCAGAACAGAATCTGTTCAAAATATGTACTATATTTTGAAAATCGCATAGTTGCACACAAAAATCCAGCAGTCTGGCTTCTTTTGAAAACCTGAAGATCTGGTAACACCAGACCTGCACTGCAACAAATGGTAGAAGCTGAGTAGCACCTGTCCCTTTTTGGATAAGCTGAGCGCCTCTGGCCCACAGCCCTGCTCATCCTGTTTGTGAATTGCATTAACCTCACCTGCTTGGTCTCATGGCTCTGGGACCTGCCCCAGGGACTGGTCATGTGGTCTGCTCTTCCACTCCCTGGCTCTGCTTTCTCCTCATTGGCCCCTGATTTAATTTTCTCTTTACTGTTGATCCCTTTCAAGGCAGGCAACCAGATGTCAGCCTTCCCTTGGGAGGCATCTCTGTGGTCTCCTCAGAGATCTTCCACAGCGACATGGGGGAGGCACCTTCCAACTGACATCTGACAGCTACTGCTGCACCCAGACGCCTGCCTTCACCACACAAACAAAGACTTTGCCCCTTGTTATGAAGGCAGGTCCTTACGTGGCTTTAGCCTACCTACCCACTGTGGCACATACTCGGCACCAATGTGGGTTCCTCTGCTTGTGGTGGCCACAAGCAGCAGGGCAGGCTGTTCCTGCTATCTCTCCCCAACCCATTCTCACAGGCAACTCAGCCAGCCTCCCCATCATTAGACATCTCCACTGGGGAGCAGTTACCTCTCCGTCCACACAGACCCCCTCAAATTCTCAAGAACACAAACCCGGTTCACCCAAGAACCCTTTCCTACTTGCCTCTGAGAGCAGCCAAGGTGGGGGGCGGGTCACACACGTTTCTGCAGCTCAGACACATCCAGCCGGGAGTGAATATGATGTCAGACTCCCCTTCCACCAGACACCATATCTCTGTGTGAGGTTCTCCTGGCAGCCCCTTCACTTGACTTGTAAGATCAGAAGCTCCCCTTCCACACTCCACAGCACTCTCTACTCTGATGAATTCACTGGAAAGAGTCTAGTCTCTCAGTGAACCCTGAGGCTTCTCTTATCCAGGCTGGAGATCAGAGATTGTTTGGCCAAAAGCCTCATTTGGCCTCCACTAGTAAGCCCTGCACAAATGTGTCTATGCTAATATCTCTCTTTAATATGTGGGAGCACTTGTCTCCCACTGTCCTCAGCTATGAGGCTTGAGCTGAAATTCTAAGACAGCAGAGTCCCACGACACTCCTGTTATATATAAAACTGTATTTTCTTTGATTTATCAACATTAGATAGTCTCTTTAGCACTTCGCCATAGAGCTTTCTACAATGATAGACATGTGCCACGTCTGCACTGTGCAAAACTTCAGCCACCAGCCACATGTGGCTATTGAGAATTTGAAATGTGACTAGTGAGACTGAGAAATTGAATTTTTAATACTACTTAATTTGAATTAATGTAAGTTAAGATAGCCCCTTGTGGCTAGCAGGTACTGTATTGGAGGGCACCAGTCTACATAATAAGAAGACTGAAACTTATTACATGCTAGCTACGTACTAACTGGCCTTCTGAAAGGAATTATTCCATACATTGTTTCATTGGATTTTTACTATAGCCATACTAGATTGGTATTTTCTCTATTTTTTTCTTTATAACTTAAGCCACAAATAATCTTCAATGTATAACCAACTAAAACTCACTTAATGCCCTTCAGTTCTTTTTTCGAATGTCATCTTCTCGGATGACTTTCCGTCGTCACCCTGTGCACATCTGCCACCCCGCTCTTCCTTCTGTGCTTATTTTTCTCAGGCCCCTTTTCATCATCTAATACACTCTGTGCTTTATAATGCTGTTTACTGTCCATTTATCTGGACTAGAATGTAAACTCAGTGAGGACAGAGGCTTTCATCTCTTTCTCTAATGGATCCCTGGAGCCCAGAACAGTGTTTAGTCGTTCCTCCTGGAGCTTACTAGGTTTTTGTCGAATGAATGAATGAGCTGCCTTCTAGACGAGACTGCTCCACGAAATGCCCTCTGTTCTGCGGAGCCCTTGTGTGGCTTTGTAAGTGGAGATGGTCCAAAGCCATCCTCAGAGGCTGAGACTGGAGAGAGCTGAATGGGGGCTCCCCAGGGCAATCAGGAGGAGAAGGAAAGAGAGGGGAGCCAGGGGTGGCATGAGGCTGAGACCCAACATGAGGCTGGGCAGGCTGTGAAAATCCCCCAGTGGCGGGGAAGACCTCAAGACAGAGCTATCTCACAGCGTTCACATTGAAGCTGTCTGTATTGTTGTGAAATAAATATATTTCCCACATTTTCAATAAAGCCTACTCTACCCATACAAGTCTAGTGCTAGAGGTAATTTTTTACTGAAGTATAGTTGGTGTGCAATATTATATGCTACAGGTGTACAAGAGTGATTCACAATTTTTAAAGGTTATACTCCATTTACAGTTATTATAAAATATTGGCCATAGTCCCTGTATTGTACAATATATCCTTGTAGCTTATTTGATACATAATAGTTTGTACCTCTTAATACCCTAGCCAAGAGGTATTTTATTTGTTTGTTTGCTTACTTACTTTACTTACCTGCTTACTTATTCATTTGGGTGAAATTAAAGGACGTTATTGAGTTTAATGGCTCCATCAACAATGTGTAAAATGCAGCACAAGAAAAGATAAGCTGAACTATTTGGATGGAAGCAGGTGCCTAAGACAGGGTGACCATGAGACTCTAAGCCAATTCAACCACAAATACCCACACTCACTCTCCAGAAATCCACCCCTCCTTCCCAATTTAGGGAGAGCAATTAATAAATATGTGTTGAATAGCTGATTAGGACTTCCATAGGGTGTGAATGAGTTGGAGTCAATTTGACTTTGATCTCAAGGGCCAGAAGACGCACAGATAAGGAAACTATGGGAGAAATCAAACGCAATTTCCTATGGCTGTTCAGTGATGAAGTGTCAAAACCAGGCTTCAGAACTATGTGTCTTAACTCCAGGTCCATAATCTTTCTATTCGTCCCCATTGTCCTCTTTCTGAAAAGGCCTGGATTTGTGCCTGAGTCATTGCCTAAACTTGTGCAATTCCTTTAGTCCTTAAGTGCATACTTCATTTTTTAGCCTATTTAAAGTATGTTTGCAGCTGTCGGCTCTCCCAGACCCTAGTGAACACAAGGCCAGTCTATGAAGTGCTTGGACTAGCCAAATTCTCTTGCTTATCTTAGCAGCTTGATGTCCTTAACTTATATGTGCTCCACTCCTCATTCTTGTAAGTTTCAAACCCCATCCTTGATTCCACATCAAGCTTCCCTCCCAGAGGTCACTCATTTATCTGGTTGGCTGAAACAGGGCTGTCTGAGCAGATACCCAGATTTCTAGGAGGTATGGAAGACTTCTTGGCCGGTTAAGTTTTCCACAATTTCCCACAACAGACACCTCAAATATCAGGTGTTGAGCACAGTAGGTGAGGTCTTCTAAAAACACAGATAAAAATCTCTGACAAGCCCAAAACACGGTGTTTAAAAAGTTATTTTTTTTTAGAAAAATTTATTTTAAAGGTACTCGTAGTGGTCCTGTTCATTTAAGGTTACCATTTAAATCAAAGCAAGCAAAACAGAGTATACCTATTTCACAGAGGAAAATTCTTTGAAATTAATAGTCCAAAGCAAAAAGACTCTAAGTTTCTGAGATGGATCAAAGAGGTATTACTTTAGGAAGATTAAATTATAGTGGATATTTCCATATCTAATAGTGCTCTGGGTATTATTCACAGGATTTCCTTGCAAGAGATTAATATCACACCAGAAACCTGCTTAACAAGATGGTATCTAGAAAATTATTTAGGTCTAGTCTCCTGAAAGAAGGAAATTAACTGTTTAGAAAACAGCTGGCTTTCTGGACAGTGAGTAAATGTAAACTAAGCGGGGAGAAGGAAACAGTGTCTGCTGAAAAGACAGTTATTTTTAAATGAAAAAGAAATATGTGATCATCAATTTTTAAAATCTTTTCCATTCTCTTTTCTTTTAAACTTCTAGAACTGTGCAAATAACAGCAGTGAAGGAGAGGAAAAAGAAGTGTTTGGGCGTAAGCACAAGGTAATACTTTGTTTTTATTTTTTAATTTTTTAACATCTTTATTGGAGTATAACTGCTTTACAATGGTGTGTTAGTTTCTGCTGTATAACAGAGTGAATCAGCTATACATATACATATATCCCCATATAATACTTTGTTTTTAAACCTGAACCTATGTTCCCACTATGGGCGGAGTGGGAGGCTGAGGAGGCTGGGAGGCTGGGAGGCTGGGAGGCTGGGAGGGTGAGTTCATGACCTTCATCGCGGCCTGCTTCTCTTTTGAATACCTTGCTGTTTCTCTTCTTGTAAGCTTTCCAAAGCCCAGACTCACTGCCTCCATGTAATTCCTCTCCACATTTTCCCCTTAACCTCCTACGCTCTGGCTTCGGGAAGATCCTCCCTTAACCTCTTTACTCACTCTGTCCCTGGAGAGGTGGGAGCTGATTGATGAATTTGGGGAAAAATAACTGGCTGTTCTCCACTCGGCATGGCCCTTCTCCCTCTTGGGATACACCTGTAGCACCACTTGTACTCATTCCTGCCGCCATGCTGATAAGAGTAGAGGCAGTATAGGTGGTGTGGTGCTGCTTAGAGGAAAATCTCTCTTCACGGAAACCAGGAGTAGGGAAACGTTAATTCCCTCCAACAGGAAACAAACTGATAACATAAACGTGCCTCATTCTGGAGTTCACATCAGGCTCTCTAAGCTACTCCTTCGACTACTCTTTACTGAGGTTTTATTTTGGTTTTCCACCCACCATTCCTTCATTTTATTTCTCTAATTGCTCATAACCCAGGAAGGGAATATGAAATGTTCCTCTGGAAACCCAGAGGAGCAGGGCAGGGGGTTGGAGGGGGTCAGTGTTTAGAGATACTGAGAAATCAAAATCAGAAGAACAGAATTTGGTAGTGAAGTATACATGTGATCTGGAACCTCGGGGCCCCACGGTACACAGTGGAAGCCAGGGAATTTTAACTTCGGTGTTGCCTGGAGGCTTGGACTAGGCCCAGTGGGTTTTCACAGTAGCACAGGTGGCCTGGGCGAGAGGTTTTAAACCAGCCCGTGAGCCTTTTGAATCTGGAGGGTCATTGTGGCTTATGGTATTTTACTCATAAAATGTGACTTTCTGTGGAGTCCCAACTGCCCTTCTTGGGCTTTTGAAAAGGATGAGTGGGTATCTTTAAGCCACAGGCGCGAAGGCCTCAGCAGAGGTGTGGGTTGCCCCTCACAGGGTCAACGTCATTCCTTCAGGGACTCAGAAGTTGTAATAAGGATACACACAATATTATCACAGTACTTGTGCCACCTGGTTTGAAAACAAGCCAGCATCCAACCATCAGAGCAGTTATCCCAGGAAAAGTCACATGCCCAGAACACAGAACCCAGTGTACCCAAAGGCCGTGGTAGACACTCAGCGGCCCGCAGAGATTCCTTGCATCAGTTTTCCCGATTCCAGTCAATGCCCACTTGCCAGAATCTACTGCCTATGAACTTAAATTCAGTTGGCAGAAACACCCTCGCACACACACTCTGGTGGACTGCAAGAGGCCTTGGGAAATGGGTGCAATGTGGCATAAATGAACTTGCAGGCAGCAGGCCTGTGGGTTCCTCTCCAAACAGCAGCAGCACTGCAGCCTTACAAGCAAAAGCCCAGCAGCAGCCAGCCTTCAGCCCAGGCAGGTAGCCTCAAGGCACCACTGCTGAGTTTCCAGGAAAAAGGACTTCACAGCGCTGTTAGGCAGAACTGGGAAGAATATGTGTTGCTTTCCTGCTTTTTTCAAGGCATCTGGGTCCCAGTGCCCTAGAGAGTACTGGTAAGGTTCTAGCTTTTAACTGGTAGTGCCAGGCCAGTGTCACCAACACTGCACTTACTGACCCAAATTCCATTCTGCATGCAGGCCCAAGGAGGGAACGCAGAGGGACCAGCTTTGGATCCACGTGGCTTGTCTTTAGTTGCCTCTGGATTGCTTAAGTCCACGTAAAGGAAAAAATATCCCTGGGAGGCGGCTTTCTTAGGTCTGAACATTGCTTTGCAAGGGGCAGCCTACACATCACTGAGGCTCAGGCCTGAAAATGCTTGTTCACACAGGAGTGCGGCCCTGAGCCCCTAGAGGGAGCCCTCACTCAATCCGTCCTGGGTGCCAGAAATACCACTGGAAGGGGAAATGTAAATGAAGGCCATTATGCAACGGTTAAGGCTCTCCCCCAGAAACGATCAATGCATAAAGACAAAATTAAGCCTCCACACAGGATGCAATATCACCCCCAGTTGAGACTCACAATTATTGGATCAGAAGACCCTGATCTGGATGCAGATAGCTCTGGGCAGCTGCTCGAAGCTTGATTACAAGGGCCTGGTTAGAAGTTGAATGTAACATGGTAGAATTGACTCTACAGATAAATTTTTTAAAACTGAGGACTGAAAGAGATACTACCCCTTAAAGAACCCTACAGCTCTAGCCAAAGACTAAAATTAAATCAGAAGCAAGGCTAAAATCTGTGCTTCCTTGAACACCCGACTGCTGGGAACTTTCTTTTCAGGCATGATAATCAACTAATGAAAGACTCTCTCATACAAATGCCAGAGTCATACTGTTTATTGATCAAAAGACCAAAATTAGTAAACTCATATGAGAGATGAAAAAATGGAAATGGAATGTACAACTCTAGTCAATCAGAAGCAATTTTAGAGAATTTTATTGAACTGTCATTTTATTACCAACATCTAACATTTCTAGCTTTGCTACATTTGGATAAGCACATTAGGAAGAAAATGTAAATTAAATACTATGAAAGTTCACTTTTAATGAAACATAATCTTAACAGATATGGATATATTAATTTAGTGGTTTTATTGCATTGTTAGAAAATTATATTATGAAAGATACAAAAAAATCAATAGCCGTTATTATTTCTGTTTATTTTACAATCAGTATGCCATCTTTACCATTACGGCTTTAAAATTTCATTCTGCCCAACAAGTTTCAAAGAATACTTTATTACATGCCTTAATAAAACAGTTAAAATATTTACAAATTCAAAATAGATGTTTCATAACTGAAAAAAGTTCACCTGAGAATTCATTGTAACATTGCCATTTTTTGATTTTTTTTCCAAGTTGTTAATGTGGCTGAGTGTCCACATGCAACCTGTATCGTCTACTGCACCAAATATATTTGATTCCTTATTTTAAATTAGTTAAGCATTAAGCTATAGTAAATTATGTTATAAAATGTACAGATGGAGAACTTAGATTTATATCCATATTTGTTTTGAATTTAACAATTTAATGACAAATTATTTGCTATAGCTGCAGGATTCAAATAATAAAAAAAATTTTAAGGTATGGTTATTTTATCAAGTTAGACCTAACAGCTTTTTAAAAATCATCAAGCAGTGAGAAGGCTAACTCATAAAATAAGGAACAATGATCATGTAAATATGCAATATACAAACTGAAAAACACCTTGCCAAAATTCTGCATGAAGGAAAAGATATACACTGTATACACATAATCCTGTCATTTGTCTTCGGCAGCCTCAAAAAAAAAAAAAGAATCAACTTAAAACACATTTTCTTAGAAAAACTTCTTTAGAAGTTAATGTTAAAATAGGCATAAATGTGTAATGCTATGCAATATATAAAAACTTCCCCACTTTATGGCCAAAAGACAAAGATAAAAAAATTTTTTATCTATCTGTCCCTCTGGATTACAACTTGAAAATCATATAGGTATGAGGTAGTGTAGTTACTTGTATTACATGCTGGCTATTAAAAGTAATGCTATATTTTACGAAACATTACACTTGGCCAATAATCAGAATATGATTAAAATAAACCCTTAATGCTAAACTGTTTATATGTAGAGAGAAATTTAAACCAAGTGCCTTAAAGATCGTATTTAAACTCTGGAGACAACTAGGTTTATCATAAAATAGAAAGTAATCTTTCAAAGCAGTTATTTACAGTAGCAATTAAAGCAAAAGATTGACATTTGCACATACACAAACTGATGTGACAAACAGTTGAGTGTACACTGAGGTAGGAAATCAAGGAGTCCATTGGCTTGTATAAGATTTTGCATTTTGTAAACCAGAAAAGGTTTTATATTATTGTATATTTTGAAGTTAAAATTTAAAATTACAAGTATCAAAGAAATAGGTACATGGGGGTGTATATATATATATATATATATATACACACAAACACGTACACATATCATTCTTTTGTAGTACGGGATACATTACCATTGAATTATCATTCTCCCTGACAAACTGAGTGTACTTATAAAAGCCTCTAGAAAATAAACAAGCCCAACCAGTTTTCTCTTACAACTAAGCTGATAACAGAGATAACACACAAACCAATGAGGATACTAGCCGTATCTTCCCAACGCCACCCGCCCCCATGAAAAAGGGTAACATTTGACAAATTGCTCTGAAATATGAAGTCTGGTCCCCACATCCCCTCACAGCAGAGGCCTACTGGCTTGCGACCCATTCCTACACGGCACATGGCCGTCTCCCACATCAGCTACACAAGCCCTTCACTAGACTCAGGATGCAATCTACAAAAGTCTCCTCTCAGGTGTCTCATCTTGGTGAAATGAAGTACTTTCTAATCCAAACACTAAAAATCACTCTCTGTACCCTTTCAAACTGGATTCTGCAAATGTTTCTGTGACTGTGAATATGAAATTTTGTTTTCGTCATTGAGAGGTCCATAGCTTTCGTTTGACTCCCAAACAAGCCTACAACAGCAGAATGGCTAAGAACCACAGTAAAATGTTATGGGGTAGGGGCTCAGATTATGAAAACACTATTGTAAAACAGGATTGAATAAACACAAAGACTGATTTTAAAATGCCCAAGTCCAAAATGATTTGTGTGCCCTTATATACTAGATTTGGGGAAGAGAACAAGATTAAATCTGGCTTCCAAATTCAAACCCACCATGGAACAAGATCAAGTTTCATCCTATTTCACAAACCTGCACGGCTGTTGCAGATACATTTTTATCTACCATAATGCTTTTTACAAAGAAACCACAGGGCTTCAAAAAATAGGATGGAAAATGAACTGCCACTCCTGATCAATGTAGGCCATCTTCTTACCCCACGATATCTGGTTTCCTTGCATGGGTGACTTATGGTGGGCAGGCCGACAGCCTTGTATCTGGGGAGCTCTCCAAGATTCTAGGGAGGCTAAGACAATGCTCCCAACACGTGAGCTCATGCCACTGTATCCTGAGTCTCATTTCTTCTTCCAAAGTGACAAGAACGTCAGGAAACAGAAAGATCATGATGGACTCAGATGTGGAAGAGACTGAAGAGAAAAAAGAAAAGAGGGAAGTGACGCTTATCTACCGCTGACGCAGCCAGAACTCTTTGAGAGTCGACACCGAGGAGGAGCAGAAGCCTCTGCCTTAGCCCACCGCTTGCCCGTTTCCCAACTATTCAGGACTCACAGTGCAGGCCAGCCAATCCCCGGTTTTACCAGGAGCTGAAGAGCAAAGTGCCAGGATTCAGGCAAGACGATTACGTCATGTTTTCACACTGCAGTTCTACACCAATATTCCCAAGGAGCTGACACCCTACTTCGCAGTAGAACTGAACCCTATCAGCAGACTTGGGGAGAAATTTTCTTTTAAACCAGTATGTTGTAAGAAGGCCAGATTATTAAACTTTTGCAGGCTACTTCTTGATAGTAAGAACTATCTGCCGACGTTTCAAGGTGTTTAAATGTTGTTTGATATGCTACAGTTTTCATTTTCTTATTCATTTTTAATACTGGGAAGAGTCATTACTAATAGTTATTATTCTTTAAAACACGTGAGTTTTCAAAGCCTTACTACATTTCCACATATGATTTTTCGGTATCCAGGAGACAAGTCATTTCTGCATTTCCTGTGGAAATCAAGGAAAAGTCAAGGGTTGACTTCAGAGGAATTCCCTTCACGGCAAACTACAAGGGGAGAAAAACGATATTGTTAGGAGACACATGGCTACGGCTATGTCAGGCTTTCAAGACAATGTCAGAACTTCAGTAGAAAATGAGACGGTCTGAAGGAAGTGGAAGCAAGTTTACTCATCAGTAGTACATTTGTCGGTCATCTGCTGACAGAAATCCGAGATGCCACCACTCTGGCGACACTGCTCCCCGGGCCCGGCCTGCTCCGAGGGGGCGCTGGCAGCTGCCCGGGACTCCGGGCCCCAGGCACCACCCGCCTCACCACCCTCGGCACTGGGATAGCGAGGGCTCTGCTCCCCAGCAGGCGGCCCAGCTGCAGGCCCTTCAGGCAAACTCAAAATCGATGGTAACGTGAGCTCACCATCAGCAGTACTCTTTCCTTTCTCAGAAATTAAAAAGGAAAGTGGGCAATCGGAGGCCGAGTACTTGGCGAGTATCTGTATTTGTTCTTGACTTAGAGCTGCTTCTTTACAGACTTGCTGGCAAAGTCCAGTTAGGTTCTGCTTTGTCTCGCCCAGAGTGGACAAAATGTGATCCCTTTCCTTCAACAAGCTCTCCTTTTCGTTTTGCTGTGAGGGTGAGAAAGAGAATACAGTGAATTGTGTTTATGAGCTCAATCAACATTCCTAAGGTGAGCAAACATTCATACCCACAGTGTCTTCTCATTATATAAGGTCATGTGGAATTTTTCCTGTCAATTCAATTCAAAAATATATTTAATACCTCAGGTCCATAAGCCCCCATCCCAAACTCTTAGGCCGACATGTATCTTGGGATTCAGAATTTTTCAGATTTTAGAAAGAAAATACTACAGATGCACACATAATTCCTCCAGCAGGGTCTGAGGTAGCACCCCACTATCAAACGTCTTCACATTTCTAAATAAAACACATGAAAGTATCCATGCGCAAAGTAGGTTAAATAAAGACTCTACCTACCCTGTCAGCTTGTGTCAGTTTTGTGGCCAAAACAGTTTGTGACGAACTTACGTGATTTTCAGAGCTTTTTGGATTTGTGGATTGCAAGTAAATGAGTGTGAACTTTCTGGATGGAATGCAACCAAAAAAAGTACAAGCACAGTGATCAGAACTCCTGCAAGATTCTAGTCATGACTGACATCAGTTGGGCATTTACTTTGTGCCAGATATTGTGCTAAATGTTTTGAAATATGTAACCTCAGCTACGTAATCCTCACAATGACTCTGTTGATTTCAGTAATATCAAACCCATTTTACAGATGGGATTCAGAGTTTAATATGCCCAGAGTCAGAAAGCTAGTGGGTGAGTTACTAAAGTGTGAAGAAGGGAGAAGGGGAGGGGGACTTGTGTTTGTTCATTATTATTACTACTGGTGCTGTTATTATTTTCATTTAAATGTTTATCCCTACAGGAAAGTCCACCATGGAATTCTGTTCAAGTTTTCCTGGTTCCGGCCTTTCTGTCCGCCATCACTAGCTGCTGCTGACGGTGTGTCTTTTTTCTATCATTGCCCCACCTCATCCTTCCTACTCTACCACTGCATTGCTCCTAATCTAGTATGAGCTAGAAAACCAAATAATCAAGCTGTTTATAGGGTAAGAGTAAATAAATATTGATAGAGGGTCAAAGAGTTCTCTTGTGAAATTTATGACAACTCTCTTGGCCTCCTGCTCATTGGCAGCTTCAAGAGAGCTGAGCTGTTAAATGTTGCCAGTTAACATTTAGACAGGTTATTTCATAGTAATCATCCACAATGGCCAACCTTTAAATAGATGCTTTTCTGGGACAAAAATGGCTAAAAGGCTTGCACAAAAGTACTGTTGCGGTTTTATGTAAAAGTTTTTCTACAAAACTGTGTGTGACTCCAACTATTGGTAGTTAGTTTTTAAATATTTCAAGGCCATCTAATATTTTGAGAAAATCTGCAATGAATACAAAACACTAAATTTTTATATTGCAAGGTATTCTCCAGTTTGTTGTGGTTTGAAAAAATAGGTAGACGCCAAGAATTTAAAAAAATATATATATATAAAATAATTAAAAGCAAGATCAATGTTCAGGAAGTACATTTTTTCTTACAGAAGGTTTGTCAGTTGTAGCCTTCTGATAAAACGAGTCTGCTGGTGCCTACAGGGAGAGAACAGTGCCTACCACCTGACCAGAGAAAGAAAGCAATCAGCACCCACTTCTCTTTATGGCCCTTCAGAAGCCAATCCAAATGAGGATGGAAACAAAGCTTCCAGAAGAAAATAAGAAACCTTTTTACTTAGTCATAACAATATCAGCCATTGACTCCTCTATCAAAGTTAAGATAAATCTCTGTTCTAAATAACAACAGACAAAATTTCAACTGTTCGCTGGTTTTTTAAATTAAATATAGTTAAGGAAAATAATGAATATTTGACCTTCCTCCCAGAAATTAGAACTACTACTTGACCTACAGATACTATGAAGATGACAAATATTTTATAACTTCCATATCTTTTGATAAATATCAATACAACCTTAAATATTCTCACTACTACCTCACTAAATAAAGGATGACAGGACTATAAGTATGTCCCATACAAGATGGCTTGCTTCTTTACAACAATTAAAACCAATAGGTACAACCCTGAAACTCTACGATGATTATTTCTAGAAATTAAATGTTCCCTTTCTGTTCCTCTATACTTTAAGCTAACTCCTACATGGGTAAGTTTCCAGACAGTTAGCTGATTTTTCCATTCCACTCTCATTTTTTAAAACACAAATTTACTTCAATAGCACTCAGTTTAACTAAAGCAATTCAACTTAAGAACTTCATGATATCATTACTAAAGATACCTCCCAAACATACTACCAGTGTCCTGCTACCTATTTCTACAATATACTTTAATTTTCTTATAATGTAACTCTATAAATCATAGTGTGAAGTGCTATGGCTTTAATCACAGATCTATTTTTTAAAAATGAATCCTGGTATTATTCTGCATTTTATGGGAAGAAAACAAATTTACATCCAAATCCACATTTTCAACAGCTAGTGTACGATATTCATTCAATATAAGAAGTTTAAAAAAAATCAAAATATAACTCACCCAGTAAAGATAAGGAGTGGAAGAATTTGGCACCAAAAGAGCCAGGTGACAGTGACAATTTACTTTAGATTAAAGGGTACTCACTGCTAGAAAATGGTGACTAATAGTCCCTTATGATGCAAAACCTCTGAATAGACAGTTCATAGAAATATAAAAATGAGCCTTAAAAATATGAATACAAGTGCTCAGTTTCACTCATAAGAGAGAGAAAAATAAAAGCTACCGTGAGATATCAATTCTCACAATCAGATTGGGGAAAGAAACAAAAGCTGACAACAAACTCTCCGCTGAGGTTGTGGGCAGACAGACACATACATTACTGCTGGTGGGAAAGCAAAATGCCATAACCGCTACTGAAGGGAATTCAATAATATCTAACAAAATTACATATGTATTTACTCTTGATCCAACAATCCTACTTCTAGGAATCTATCCTGAAGACACATCTTCTCAAACATGAGAGAAAACAATGTTCAAAGTTCTTAACTATGGCATCCCAAATGTCCACTAATAAGAAACTGGTTTGCATTAACTGTGTGTGCTACAGACAGCCACAACTGAGTACTATGGAGCTATAAAGCAGAATGACAATCACTGTGAACTAAGAAAAATATTTCCTGGAAATCACTTCTTGAGCGAAAACAGAATACAGAATGGTATATATAGAATACTTTTCTGTAGCAGAAAGGGTAATAAAAATACATACAAAACATTAACCCGTTTTTAGAAAAGAAACACAAGAGAAAAAATCTAGAGATTAATGATAACAGTTACCTACAGGAAATAGCTATGAATAGGGTATAGGGAGAAAATGGGATCAAGACTTTGGAGTAGCTTTTTTAAAACATAGTTTTAACTTTTAAACCATACAGATGTTTTACATATTCAAAAATTAAACTTAAAAAATGTGAAGAGTAAATCCTAGAAACAGAAATAGAAACAAATTAATTGTATATCAAATTGCTAACATAAAGAACTACTTTCAATAATTTTTAAATTTTAAACTTCAGTACTATGGTATATATATATATTTTTTTCCTATGGTATATATTTAAGGGCAAAGAAAAAGCAAAGAAATTTTAAATTTTACTCAATCTCTTTATTATTGATAGTAATATTGACATTATAATTTTATGACATATATTTTATATGTATGTATTTATCAAATAGTAAATATATTAATATAATTGGAAGCCAAGATTTTCCCTATAATGAAAAGAGATAAAATATAAATACAGGGACTGCCCTGGTGGTGCAGTGGTTAAGAATCCGCCTGCCAATGCAGGGGACACAGGTTCGAGCCCTGGTCCGTGAAGATCCCACACGCCGCGGAGCAACTAAGCCCATGTGTCACAACCACTGAGCCTGCGCTCTAGAGCCCGCAAGCCACAACTACTGAGCCTGTGTGCCACAACTACTGAAGCCCGCATGCCTAGAGCCCGTGCTCCACAACAAGAGAAGCCACTGAAATGAGAAGCCCACGCACCGCAACTAGAGAAAGACCACGTGCGGCAATGAAGACCCAACGCAGCCAAAAATAAATAAATAAATATTTTTAAAAAAATATATATATACATATAATCGAAGCAAAAAGACAAAAGTTCTAAACTACTAAATTTTGACTAAAAATATCTGCATGAACTCATGATTTCTAACATACTTTTATTTATTGAAGCATAATATACATCCTGAATGCACTCATGATTTTACATACGCGCGCGCACACACACACACACACACACACACACACACACACATATTTCCCAGAAGAAGCAACACTCCAGCAGCAAGCATGCTTTCTAGTCTAATACCTGCTATAAGAAACCAGGGATTTTTAGAGAAAGGGGTGATTCCCAAATGTTCAAACAAGAGAGGTACAAGGTGAGCCTATGACATGCTGTTCTAAATGGCACAGAAGCACTAATGGGGTCATGTCAAAAGCACACAGCACCTGGCAGAGGAGGCTGGCTCTCCCCGGGAAAGTCTGAAAAAATGTCAACATCAAGAAGATCGATGACTACTATGGGTTCTAAGAAATTAAATTAGAAAAAAATTAATCCATGAGTCCACAGTGATACTAAAGAGGTGTGGTGGGAGGGAGGGAAACAGGAGGGAAGGAAAGTTCTTTTTATAGAGGAATACCAATAAATGTAAGTGGAATGACAGAATTAGAAAAATCATGATTTTGCAACCCCCATTGTAAAGGCCATCAAAGTATGCTTAAAACCAAAGGACAGGGGCTTCCCTGGTGGCGCAGTGGTTGAGAATCTGCCTGCTAATGCAGGGGACACGGGTTCGAGCCCTGGTCTGGGAGGATCCCACGTGCCGCGGAGCAGCTGGGCCCGTGAGCCACAACTACTGAGCCTGCGCGTCTGGAGCCTGTGCCCCGCAGCGGGAGGGGCCGCGATAGTGAAAGGCCCGCGCACCGCGATGAAGAGCAGCCCCCGCACCGCGATGAAAAGTGGCCCCCACTTGCCGCAACTAGAGAGAGCCCTCACACGAAAACTAAGAGACCCAACACAGTCATAAATAAATAAATAAAATAAATAAATAAAGTATTAAAAAAAAAAGAAAAAGAAAAAAAAAAACAAAGGACATAGGAGTGTTGGGGAACTGGATATTCGTAAAGTGCCTAATAAATACTCCACAGGTTACTAAACAATTACAAAGGCAAAAAAAATAATTTTGGAAATGATCTGGCAATTCCCATGCACTCAGGTGGGACACCCTGACGTTGTGCCTCCCCAAGTGACGCAGTATGAAGGACACAAGGATGAACGCTTAATCTCAACCTAAGAACTCACACTTCCACAGTTTACGTGAAATACAAGGAGTGAAGGAAGGTGTTAAATGGAACCAAGGGGAAACAATCAGACAAACTTTAAGAGTGGGACACTTTATGAGAACACTGGCGTAGACTCTTCAAAAAGTTACTGTCATTAAAAAAATAAAGGAGGGGGCGAGAAGGAGTATTTGTTCTAGATGAAGAGACTAAAAAGACAGAACCAAACGCATCATGTGAGGATAGGATCCTAGTTTGAAAAGGGGAAAAAAAAGCATATAGATGAAATATGTTTTGGGAACAATTAGGGTAATCTGAATAGGAACTATATATATTATTTAAGATTTATGAATTTTCTCAGGTGTGACAAAGATATTGATAAATATATTTGATAAAGATATATAAAAATGTCTATTTCTAGAAGATTCATGTTTAAGCATTTACGGGTGAAATGTCATAATGCGGTAGGTTTCAAATGGTTCAGAAAATAAAAGTAGAGCGATAGAGACAGAAAGACACTGAGACCAAGATCACCCAACTGCGGTTAGAAAGAGTCCAAAACTGACTAAGAAGGACAGAGAGAGAGAAAGACCCATAGACCAACCAAGCGGAGCAGGGGGACACACACCTGGCCAGAGAGACAGAGACTAAGATCCACAGAAACACGGAGACAGCAAAGGTGGCAAAATGTCAGTAACTGTTGAATCTACCCAGGGAGTATATGGTTGCTGATTGTACCATTCATTTAACTTTTCTGAAAGCTTGAAATTTTTAGAATGGGGAGGAGGAAAGTGAATCTCAAAAAAAAATGAAAACACATGAACCTGGCTCCCTGTGACACTACAAGCATTTTACTGACAAGGACTATGTCTCGTTGATCTTTGACTTCCTGGTTTTCCACATTTAATATGGAGTGATCAGCAGATGCTTATAGAAAACACAACTACTAATATTTCTGGAGCCCTGAACACATGCTGGGCAGTACAAAGAGCTTTCCATCCTTGAAGGTATCAGATCCTCGCACCACACCTGAGGGAGGTACTGTTCTTACCTCCATGTTATCAATGAGGGAATTCGGTATTGGAGGTGAAATTATTTCTCCAGGCCACAAAGCTACCAGTGGCCAGGCAGAGTTTCCAGCTGTTTGACTCCAAAGCCTCCAACTGACTTTTGTGTGCTAGTGCAGTAGGTTCTCAAAATTTAATGTGCATAATAAATATTTACCCGGGAAACTTTTATAAAATGCATGTTCCTGGGCCCCTCCCACAGGTCTGGGAGGGAGCTAAGGCAGGTGCATTTTGAGGAGGCACCCCCGGGTAACTCTGATGCCAATGGTAAACAGACCACATTTCAAGACAGGCTGCTAAAGGGCCTCACAGAATGGCAGAGGGCAGGTTCCAGAAACCCATGGGAGGGTTTGGAGACAACAGTGCACACGTGACTAGAGCAGCCAGTAAAATGTGACTAGAAAAGGTTTATTTTTAATAAAATAATACAATCTTCACAACAAAATTCAAAACACTAAAGACAGATGAGGTCATTTTACTCCTACACCATCATAATGGACAACGGCAATGAAATAAAATGGTGTGTGAACACCTCAACCCTGAGTTACAGAGTTTTGTGAATATTGTGATTTCTGATCACTTATAAGTTGATATCAATCAATATTTGATATCTTCTAAGAGAAATTACATTTTGGTAATTTAATTTTTTTTCTTTAAAAAGCAAGTTTCATTTCAAGGTTACCTTTGTTTCAGGCCAAAATGGTATCAGAGACACACATTTTCTAACTTCTGAATTAATCTTACAGAAAAGAATACACATGGACCTTGTAAAGAATCCTATAGAGACAAGAGACTTGTAAGTCAAACACATAACAGAAGTTGAATGATTCCTGAGCTTTGTTTCAAGATCTTATATTTATTGGTAAAAAGAAATGTTATGTTTTTGGTTTATAGATTATGCATATTCAATTCTTATAGTCAAAGCAATACTGAATTAATGCCTAACCTCTAACATATTATCAAATTTAAAATAAACATTAAAAGTCAATGCCATCGATTTATCAACCAAATAAATACACACCTTTCCTTTTCTTCAAAGGTTTTGTTTGACTCTGACAGAACTTCTTGTTGAGAAATACAACTCATTAATTTATTGAATTCGAACTAACGTCTCCCTTTGGCTTTCCCAGCACATAGAGACTATAAAAGCACCCTTTACACATGATAATTATCCTACTGACCCACCCTAAAGACATCTATTTTCGAATCCCTATTCTTATTGTAATCAAGTACTTTTTTTCATGTGCTGATCCATCCACAGTCTATTAGGCTATTACTTTTAGGACCAACTACAAAAAGTTCACAGTCAATAGCCAAAGACCAAAGCTTACAAAAATAGGGGACCCTTCACCTGAATATTAATACCAAATGGGCATACTGTGAATTTATTAATATTTAATTCAATCAATCATTGGCTATATTAAAATGGATGTTTATGAAACATGTAATTTCCCTTAAATAGGTCTGCTAATTCCACCCAGACCATAAAGACTGGGAAACACTGCTTGTCTACTGCTTCCAAAAAGTGACATCCCGATAAAAAAAAAAAGAAATCTGTCCCACTCTTCCATATTCTTAACTCTCCATACTACTAAACAGGAATGTGTGATGGACGCGTGGGGGTAACTTCTCTCTCTACAAAAGACAAGAAGGTCCACAGTATCACCCAAAAACCAGGGTCTAAGTTCTAAGTAAACTTCTTAATGTAATAAGTATCTTAAGCATCAAACTCTTTTACTTCTGGAAAAGGGCCAGCCAGCTTGTAATTCTAATTAGCTAAGAAGTAGCATACTTTCTGCTTATTTTCATCTGAGACAAACATCTGCGGCAGGACAGAAATTTATAACATGCCTCTTATAATTTGCAACTGGAGTTTGCCTGTATAAATCACTAGAACCAAGAGCAGTATGAAGGACGGAGCAGAATTCAAGGAAGCCAAAACACAACGTAAATCATTCAGATTAAAAAAAAAAAAAATTTACCGTATCTCCCCTGGGGATATTCTAGAAGAGGAAAGAGACCAAGTTCAGCCTGGCGCACATCTGGGTAATGAGACCCCTGTCGGGCTGTCTGCTCTACCTGCCCAGATGTGAGCTCTTGGCAGCCACGTTTTCTGTTTCTGCTGTTTGTCCCTGCTCTCTAGTCACAGAAGAGGACACCCGAACCCGAAACAGGCCAACAGGCTAACTCCTTGGGAACTGAGAACTGACTAGAACTGTAGTCTCTGCCTGGACTGGTCTCTGGAGGAGAGGGAAACTATTCCTGAGCTGTGCTGTGGCCACTCTTCCCATACACACTTGGTGGCACACACAGCCAGAGAGAAGGTTCTCTGGGTTCCTGGCAATTTTCTACTTTCTTGTTCTACACTATTTATGAGGCCTGGCTCCATTCTTTGGCTTCTAATTGAGACACACGTAAATTCTTACAACAAATTCAGTAATTCGTGTTTCAGATGGTTTCTGTCTCTTGCAACCAAACAGTCCAAATTAATACAATAGGTAAATGGGGTACTGACCACTCTGGTTTCTTATTTCATAAGAACTGCAGGAAAACCAAATATTCCCTTCTATTGGAAATTAACCAAGAGTTATTCCACTGACCATATGAAAGGAACCTTTCTATAATGAGAGAGGCAATATAAAGGTGAGGTCCAAACCCAGAATTTACAGTTTAGGCAGAGACATTAGGAAAGGAGCAATTAAGGGAGAGAAAACTGAAAATTGATAAATAATAGTATAGCAATAAGAAGAAGAAGAAAAAGGTAATATTTATTGAGTGCTTACTATGTCCAGGCACTCTTCTAAGTGCTTAGATGTATTAACTCATTTAATCTTCAAAAATGAATAACCACTCTATAAAGTAAGAATTAGTATTATCCCATCTTAAAGAGGAGAAACCTGAGGGACAGAGAAATTGAACGGCCTGCCCAGAGTTACAAAGTGCCACAGACAGGCACATAATCCCACACTTTCAACCACTGTATCTCCCACTGCTCTCTGTTGAAGCAAAGGCAGAGGGAGCAGAAAGTCCAAAGAAAGTCGCAAGACCTCTTCATCCTAGATACCTGAAATTCAGTAAAAACATCAACTGTCCAGCAATCCAACGTCTGACTGCAATGAAAAAATATAAATATGACCTATGAGTCATGAAATAGACTAGTTCTAAAGGGTAATAGTTACTCTCCAACATATTTGCATAGTACATGTCTAAAATAAAGTTACTGATGAAACAAACTCAATCGATATGAAGGGTTTTTTTGTTTTGTTTTCATTTTTGTTTGTTTTTAGGAGGAAGAAAACCAGATAAATTCTACTGGCAGCTAAAAATCATCAGTAGCTGAGGGGGAAGACAGAACTAAAAGAAGCAGGTATAGTAGTACTCCAGTAGTGCAAGTTTATTCAACATTGATTTCAAATAGCACTATACAACCCAACAGTCTAGGAAGCATCTCTGTATTACAGTACAGAATAAAAACTAAGGCTAAAATGCTGTACTCTGTCTAAAGGCAGGTAAGTGTTTAATCCAAAGCTGGATAATAAGAAAGGACACTAGTGCTTACAGGTATGGACGGATACACACCCCAAGGGTACTGGGTAAATGTTACTGAATTTGTCACTTTTCTTCTTTGGTCTTAACAACTCTAATCATTCAGCAATATCATATAGGTTTTTTAATATCTCTCATGCCTCTATGTGTAAAACATATGGTTTCTTTTTCATCTTCTTATACAGTTTGCTTCATCTTTTTATACAGTTAAACATCTTCATCTTTTTGCCGAAAGTGTATCACAATACTATATAAATAACAAATTTTTATTTTTCCACTTTTCTGAAGGCATATAAATGCAGTGTCTTTTTTCTAAATTGTTGCTGTTTACTTACTATTCATAGCTAGGAACATTCATGTTTAAAGATTTGCTACAATCGCAATTTTAAACTTTTACCAATAATTAACAAAGACCCAAAACCGAACATTCAATGAATGTTTTTACTACTTCTAGGCACTTTTTCCCTGATGTCTCTAACCTTATTTTTAGCTTTGGCTGGCCTGCACTATCAGTTATCTTTTTTCATACAATGTTTCCTTCTATCAACCACTAGGGTGTAGAAAAACATGGGTGGAAGTTAATCTACTTTTTGGGTTAATTTGTGTTTTGATGCTGGAATAGAAAATAAGATTCAATAAAGTAAGCATTCTTCTCACTTAGGATCTCATTAGATCTTAAAATTTTCTATTTATACCAGCACGTGAATTCTTTCCCTTAGATGAAAGATCCAAGTTGGCTGGTTTGTTTTGGTATCAACCAAAACAAGTTACTAGTTATTAAAACTAACAACTGGAACATCAGCTTTTATAGACACCAAACACAGCACAAAGAGATTAAAGTGCTTTATTAATATCTTTAACCCTTACTCAACCACCAAGAATTCGGTAGACAGTAGAATTATCCTTAATCTATAAATCATTTTTTTAAAAGCACACAGAAATAGTCCTCAACTTACATATGGTTGTATATCATGCTAAATATGTAGAACACTTACTCAAGTAAAATAGTCTATGAAAACACTCATTGTTTTTTATTTCCTAAGCTTTCTGAAAATGTCATATAATTTTCTTAAAATGATAATTGGTAAATTTTAAAATTAATGTATAATTGAGCATTATATCTGACTTAGGAATTGAAATAGCTATTTCCTGTCTGAAAAAAAAAGAAAGAATGAATTGTTGGAATTAGAATAAGAAGAAACTTGCATACTTACCAGCTTCTCAATTTCTGACTCAAGATTCTGTATACAATCAAGTTTTCTCTTGCGACAGCGCTGTGCAGCAATTCTGTTTTTACTTCTTCTCCGAATATCATGGATGCAATCCAGTTGTTCTGGAGTCAACTTGTGCATTTTCAACAAGGATTGAAAATCATTTCGAGAGAGCGAAATTATTCGTTGTGCATTAAATGGTAGTTTTACCTAGAAGGTGAAACAAACGTTAGTAGTTGCTGTATTTTGTAGTTTCTACTTAAATCTAGGAAGAGAAAGATATGCACCTATGTTTTCCAGAGAACTTCATTTAGACGTTAAAAGAAAAAAAAAGACCCCTATTTCCAATTTCTATACAATTCTTTAAAGACTGATAATTTAATTGATATTCCGATTCTATTTTAGAGAGGGTTAAGAAGACAAACAAATTGAGAAGCAAATTTTTTTCAGCAAATCAAACATTATCAACACAAATATTAATGTATTTAAGATGAAAAAACAGAATTTAAATTATTTTACTAGGGCATGTTAATAACCCATAGTGGGCTTCCCTGGTGGCACAGCGGTTGAGAATCTGCCTGCCAATGCAGGGGACACGGGTTCGAGCCCTGGTCTGGGAAGATCCCACATGCCACGGAGCAACTGGGCCCGTGAGCCACAATTACTGAGCCTGCGCGTCTGGAGCCTGTGCTCCGCAACAAGAGAGGCCGCGATAGTGAGAGGCCCGCGCACCGCGATGAGGAGAGGCCCCCGCTTGCCACAACTAGAGAAAGCCCTAGCACAGAAACGAAGACCCAACACAGCAAAAAAAATAAATAAATAAATAAATAAAAAATTAAGAAGTGTTGTAAGAAACGTTTAAAAAAAAAAAAAATAACCCATAGATATCTTTAAGGCTCTTTCTAAAGTATTTTTAATGTATTTTTACCCAAACCAAAAAAAAAAAAAATCTATTTTATTCTTTGATTTATATTACTGTGTAGCACTGATTTAATACTGGTATATTAACACTAGTAATTTCTAAAGCATTTCAGAAAATTTATTTTTCTGTCAGGAAAATGGCAGTTTCACATAACTCATTTCACTTGCCAATGTAGAAATGGTTAGAAAAACCTTATGAATATTTTAAAGTCATTTTCAACATACTTAAATTTGAAAAAAATAAGAAGATAATTTAAAAACATAACAAAACTGTGGGACAGTTTAATTGTATTAATTATCAAAAACACAAATGAAACACTGGTCAGTTTCTGTGGTAACTTAGTCTTTCAAGCTGACAGAAATTAGTTACACAAAATACTCTAAAATTTCTTAAAAGTTTTATTTTTAGCATTCTTTTCACAGTTCCAAACACTGGATTTATAAATATCATATAAAAATCTATAGATGTAACTCATGCATACATATTACTTCTTAAATTAAACCACCAATCACCTCCTTCCACATCCAAGGGAAAAAAAAAACCTCTTTCAAACTATGTCATCCAACAGCTATCAAACCAAAGAACATGATAAAGAACTAACATGCCCTTATTATTACTGGAACTATAGTAATGTTTTACAAAAAAGCATCTATCAAATACAAACATTTGTACACAAAGTATACAGATCAAGCTTAGTATGATTAATACCATACCATCTACACGTAATTCATGGTAAATTATTAAGACATTCTTTAAATTAATAGATGAAATAACTAAGGGAAAATAAGAAAAAAATTCATAGCTCTGAGAAAATAGTGTAAAGAAAACTCTGTGGGGGGAGAAAGACTGCGATTGACATATACACACTACTATATAAAAAATAGATAACTAATAAGAACCTACTGTATAGCACAGGGAACTCTACTCAATACTCTGTAATGACCTATATGGGAAAAGAATCTAAAACAGAGTGGATATATGTATACGTATAACTGATTCACTTTGCTGTACAGAAACTAACACATCATTGTAAATCAACTATACTACAATAAAAATTAATTGAAAAATTATTAACTAGTTCTGTACTCAGATAAAAAAGAGGGGTGATAAAAAAAGAAAGAAAGAAAGAAAACTCTGGATCAGAAGCCACATTCTTACAACCAGTCACTGCTAAGTCATTGCCAAGTGACTAGTCCCACGTCTAGACATCCACGTGGCAGTGAGTAAGACTGAATATATGCTGTATTTAACCAAAAGTTATCACATAATGCTATAGAGTCATTTTTCTTTTTCCTCTCGGGACCTGGCATTTGATTTAAACAGTTAAACAGCCAATGTGTGAATCCATAACCTGGTTAACAAAATAAATACACCTACTTGAAATAAATGAACACAGAAGTCCTTCAAACGTCATCACACACTCCTGGTATTTATCATATGGTTGTATAATTAACTGTGTATGGGTTTCCTCCTCCCTCTCTGAGCCGGCTCACATCCCCAGTGATGCGACAGGAGCTGACACATTAATCCCAATTAACAGTGGTAAAACAATGACTTAACAACACACTCATTTTCTGCTCACCTCACATTCTTGTTCTCTGGCTGAACAGGGTTCACTGTCTCCTTCGGTATCCGTCTCAGAGTCGTCTCCCAAGCTAATCACACAAGCGTAGGGACAAGGTTCCTGTTGGGGCTCTGAAACGTAGTCATCGTTTCCAATTTCCAAATTGCTAGAACAGCCTTCGGTACTCAGAGTACTTATGAAAGGGCAGTTGACAGAACTCAATGTTGTGAAAGTCCTCTGACCCGGTTCTGGGCTGTCACTAATCCTGATACCTAACCAGGGACATTCAGACCGTTTCTGGGAGTAGATCTGTTCTGAGCCATCTTTGGCCACGGCAGGTGATAACTGCATTTGGCAAGGAGAGTCCGTGCTGCAAATGTCACTCCAGAAGCCTTTCGCTAGGTGTTCTGCCACTTCTCGTTCCACGCTACTCAGATCACTCGAGGCGAGGTTACTATCTTCCCTGGGGCCAGAGTCAGATTTCAAATCTTGACTCTCACTGAAAGTTTTCTCTTCTCGAACATCTGAAGCTGACAAAGGCTTTTCTGTTAACACTGTCGTGTTTTGCATACCAGCAAAATTCAAGTCACCATACTGGTCATACGTGTGTAAAAGAGACAGAGAATAGAGCCCATGGGGATCTGTAGAACTGGGGGGAAAAGGAGTCGCTTCTGTTTTTCCTGATGGGCACTGAGAAGCAGGATCTTTCTTCTTGGTTTCTTCATGTTCCATTGCTAATTTTCTTTCTTCACATTTTAAAATCACCTGCAAATCTGCACAGTCCTGGATTCCTCCTAGACACTCATTTTCGGACGTCTCATTTGGCTGAACAGAAGAAGTATGAATGTCTTTGACACTGGATTCCACAGTACGGACTCTGTCAGTTCCAAACGCTTTTTGGAATTTTCGGTATTTGGGGCATAAAGATGGCAGAGCCAGAGCAGCACCCTTTTCTAAGCACATGGATTCACATGTTTGACTAGCACTGTCTTGTAGAGGAGGAGATACTTTTGCACTGCCTTGATACCTACGGAGTTTACAGTGAGGAGTCTGAACATTTTTATTTTCCAAAATTTCCTCCACCTCATCAATTTCTAAATCCCTCTGGTCCAAAAGTGAAAATTTAAAATCTGGTTTCTGACAGGGTGATGAGAAGCATTTTTTTCTTGGACATTCTTGCTGGTCTGCAGTGGAGTCCAAAAACTTGTATTTGAGAAACTGAAAGCAGGATTCCTCAATATCAGGTACACCTAAAAATTCCACACACTTGTACACTTCATCCACATTGTCCTTACTTAGTATCAGTTTAGCAGTGTAGGCAAACTGAATTAAAGGTTCAAATCCTTTAACTGTCACCTGTTAATATACAAAACAAAAACAAATGCATCACATGAAAGCTGTCTAGTAGATAAGTACAAGAAAAGTAGGAGGGTGGCAAGAGAGTAACCTCTGCAATATTTACAAAACGGGTATTTTAATTTGGTAAGAAAACATATTCTTCTAGGAAATGTAAAGCTAAGGGAATCTTGAAAAGCATGCTTCTCACATCTTGTTCATTGGGACCACACCCTTCACTTTATAGACTCCACCCTTTATGACCCATGGAGTATGATTTACTCATATGAGGTAAAGATATAAACATTACCACAATTTTCCACATAGCTGAAAGAAATCATCTATGGAATAAAGCAACATGGATACAATTTGCAACACATAGTCAAGTGCCAGGTGTCTGTTGCCATCCCAGCCCCATGTGGTCACTATAATCCAAACAACTATAAACTACAACTGCTATAAACTACAAAAGCGAAATTTTCAAGGATGGAAAACAATATATCCACGGCACTTAAAGTAGTCCTGGTCCACGGTGAATGCATAGTAAATGCTAATTATTATCTTCATTTCATGCCAAAAATTTCTAATAAAATTTTTAAAGACTCAGATTTTAAAAATGATCTAAGTGAAGGTCTAAAACTCGTGCCCAGTACTGTTTTAGCAAAGACTCATGGACTCTAGGTAATAAAATTTTTCAGCAGAAACTTGCACATTTACACTGAACCTGCCTCTGCAAAGTGCGGGGCAAATGAAACCTACTGTAGGGCAGGGAAAGCCTCATTCTGGGCTCAAAATACAAAATTAATTTTAAAACACTGAATTCCTATAAGAGTGATCAATATATAATTTTTTGTGATCTTCTTAAAATACTGCTAAACTGGGAGTACTTAATTAGCTTTTACATGGCTAAAATAAAAAATAGCAACAATACTGGTGAAGATGTGGAGAAACTGGATCACTCATGTATTGCTGGTGGGAATGTAAAATGGTGCAGCCACTTTGAAAACCAGTTTGGTAGTTTCTTAAAAAAACTAAACATGCAACCACCCTACGTCCCAGCAACTGCACTCCTGTTCTTTTATGTCAGAAAAATGAAAACTCATGTTTGTACAAGTGCTCACAGCAACTTTATTTGTAACAGCCAAAAACTGGAATCAGCCTGATTTCCTTCAATAGGTGTACAGCTAAATAAAAACTGGTACAGCCACCCTATGGAATACAGTAAAAAGGAACACACTACCTGATGCATACAACTTTGATAAAGCTCAAAGGAATTATGCTAAGCGGAAAAAGGCCAATCCCAAAAGGCCACGTACTATTATGATTCCATTTATGTAACATTTTTAAAATGACAAGACTTTAGAAAAGGACAGATTAGTGGTTGCCAGGGATTAGGAATGGAGCAAGGGGGTAAGGGAGTGCAGACAGAGGGCAGGAAGGAAGTGGGTGTGGTTATAAGAGGGCAACACAAGGGATCCTTGGGTGGGTGCTGAAACTGTTCAGACTGTGGTGGTGGATACATGGATCCACCCAGAAAATTAAACTGTATAGAACTTCATACACACACACAATTTAGTACAAGTAAAACCAGGGAGGTCTGAATAAGATGGGTGAACTGTATTACTGTCAGAATCCTGGTTGTGATATTGTACTATAATTTTGCAAAATGTTACTAATTAGAAGAAACTGGACAAAGTGCAACAAGGGATCTCTCTGCATTGTCTTACAGCTACATGTGAATTTATAATTATCTCAATAAATATTTCAATTAAAAAATTTTCAAATAAGTTAAAATAATCAAAAGAGGCTTTTAAGACAGTTACACAATGACCTTTTCAATCTGCCACTATGATGAAACACTTCAAATATTTGAAAATTTATGATTTACCCTCAAATTAGAAGGAACGAATGCATATACACACACATGCATGCATATACCTTCCCTTCCATGCACATGAATCAAATTTTTCTCTACTTGGAAAGTCATATTAAGTAATTTGAAACTACAGACCATAATAAGGATATCTCCATTATGATACGTGATGCTACTTTTTAAAAAACAATGGCTAACCTATAGTTGGCCCTTCCTGTCGTTGTCTTGGTTACCATATTATTTGCTCTGACCTCTGCCACAGAACTGACCTTTTTATTCCCCAAACTGTAGCTGCAATTTCCTGTATGTACGCACAGCCAGCGATAAGCTCAACTGTAGACTTAGCGTCATCACAGAGCAGCCCACACACACCTGTCGTACACAGAGAAGTTCTACATACTTTGTCCAAATTCCTTTTAACAACTTCTGATGTGTGTCCCAATGCCACAAGGCTCAGCATTCTTCTAGCTGCAGTTACTAATGAAATCAAGCAAGCTGTTATAAGAGTCAGTGTATACCCAGCACTCCTGCCCAGAGAGAGGTCTCCTGGAGGCAGGATGGTAACAAGGACTTAAATATCTAGGTGTGTGAGCTCCACAACAGGCTGGTGGGCAAAAGGTGTGTAAGAACAAGGCTCTATAAGTATGACACAAAATCACCTTTCTTCTACCAACGCATAGCCACAATCTCAAGAAGAAAGGGAGAGAAAGAACACTTCTAGAGTACCTAACAGCCACATGTAGACAAAACGAGGAGGCTGGAATGCATAATCTTCTGGTTTCCTCCAAATTCTAAAATCCTTAGCTAACAGCTGCTTGAAAAACTAATAGATCTGACAACTCTGACTCATAGTGAAAACAATAAAACTGAACATCACAGGCAGGCTGTCACGTGCAACTCACTCCCAACCCATATCCATGAGGGCGGGTCCTAGAGAAATGGATGTTTTAGAGAACCCTAATCCCTGTCAGTTTCCCATCACAGGAGAAGGTCCGAAGGGAGAGAAGAGCACACGGTATGGCCTCTCCCAGCATGACCTCTCTGAATGTCTGTAATCCACTGGCTGGGTCCTTTCATTAAAAATAACAATGGGTTGGGAATTCCCTGGCAGTCCAGTGGTTAGGACTCTGTGCTCTGCCGAGGGCCTGGGTTCTTTCCCTGGTAGGGGAACTAACATCCCAGAAGCAGCACAGCACAGCCAAACACACAAACAAACAAAATTACAGGGGGTCAAGTTATTCAACTGCTCAACAAACATTCACGCACATCCAAAGTTAATCGTTTTACGTGTAAAACGGCATCATTTCTATGAAGAAAGTTAAAGCCATGTGCTGTGGCACAAGCTGGGAACTGCTCCTCGGCCTGAGGACGGGGGAGACTGGGTCTTCTTTTAACTTTATAAACCAGGAGAGATTTAATTAAGTTAAACTGCAATCAGGACGACCTCTCCTACCTCTTCGGGCAGAGTGATGCGCAGCTCGGCGTCGGCCTGGCCCGCGAGCCTGGAGCGGAAGTAGGCGCTGCAGGCGGCCAGCACGGCGCGGTGGGCGCGGAAGGGCCGGCCCTCCACCAGCACCGTGACGTCGCACAGCACGTCCTTCTGGCGCTGCTCGTCCAGGCTGCGCAGCACGTGGCCGCTGTGCACCGACGACTCGTAGGCGAACACCGCGTTCTCACCCAGCGACATTCTGCGTCACAGGTGGCTTCGGGAGGCTCCGAGAGTGCATGCTTCTGACGGTCATTAATCCTGCCAAGACACAGGCCAGGTGTCACTCGCAGAAAATCTTGGTAAAGAGGTTTGTTAAAGTGACACTAGCAAATAACGATTAAAATACTCATCACTAAAACCCAACTGAAAACAACAGCCTCTCGAGAGCCTGGAAGCATTTATTCACTTTACCTCATTTAAAATTGGTTCTTGATAAGCAGTTCTTAGGGTGAGGGAGGGAAGACCTTTTTGAAGCAAGGATTTCAGGGCTCTCTGAAAATGAGACATTTTGTACGGAGAAAACAGCTCCAAAGAGCACACAGGGCGGCCGAGAAATTTCTGGGTGGCATCCCAATCCTGTTGCTTTAAGACATTAATGGGCGTGTGTATAGATCACCTGAGGTCACACTTTGGGCTGGGACTCAACAGTGGAACAAGCATATGGCACTCCACATTCTCCATGCCCCATTCCCCAACATCTGACAGCAGGTAGGAGGGCTTGGTGCTTCAGAACAAGGGGCACATCCTACGAAAGGTGAAGTCCCTCCAACATGAAGAAGAAAAGGACTTCCCTTGATTGAAAGCCTCAAATCTGTCAGGCCAGATCTTAGTAATGAGTCTTTTTCACATAACAAGCCTTACTTGACACGACAAAACGTAGGCAACAAATAGGACTACTCCACCGTTAAGAACATGGTTTACCACACACAGAAACTCTTGGTTTTCTCAAAATGCTAAAACATAAGAGAAAGTTATCAAAAATGTATATTTTAAAAAATACATAATAACATACAGTAGCCTCCAAACTTTTTTTGATCCATACATACTACTGGCAAAAAAAAAAAAAGGGCAGCCCCAATATATGTATGTTTGTCCATATATTTCAGACGTGTACCATTCTTATATATTACATATGTTATAAAACACACAGAGGCTGAACGTAAGAGGCTGAAAGAGAAGCTCTAATATTTTCTTCCGGCCCCCAATGGCCAGCAGAGAGCACCCCGAGGTGTGTGTACACACCCCACCACGGCACGGCAACCCCAGTGGAGGCTGAAAAGCTCCTCACGGGTCATCCCTGTGTCGTTCACTTTTGCTCTTCTGACACCTTATTCACTGCCTGAAACGTGAAGGTCCACAAATGTTCAGTGACTGAATAAATGTTACTGTTTTCAGTTGCTATACTCCAAACAAAAATGAAAGGAGAAGTAAGAACTACTAAAGTTCATACAGACCAGGCCCAAATCATGGGTGAATTCCACCTCAAAGACAGGGTGTCTTAGTAACAAACACATGAAGTGCATCCATGAATTCCACTTATGTGTTTATTTTTAAGGTGCTCATTATAGCTGAAATGTTAGGTTCCTCAGAAATAGTCAACTACAGTAAAATCTCTCACTATGTGGTTAAACTCTACCGAAGGTCAAGGAATCACAACCTATCATTTACTGATTCAGCATACCACATGAAATCATAGCAACTCCAAAATCATGTCCTAGGACTAACTCGACTTTTGGGTTGTGCCCATAGGAAAGGGTAGTAAATTCCCTTTAGCAATGGGTCTTAATATTTCAACTATCAACACAAGGAATTAGTGTTAGGAGTAGGGGGGAGGAACCATCATTCAAAGAAATTATGTATCTTGTGTGTGTGGTACCACACAGACCACTGCCCTTCACTTTATCTGAAACTGTATACCCTCCCCAGCCAAGCCCGATTCAACAGCTGACCACATGCCTTGCTATGTCTCTGCACAAGTCTCCAGCCTCCTTATTTTTTCCTATCCTCTGCCTTGCAAACCCTTAAAACTATACAAAAATCTTACCCTAGTCCTACTCTGTTGGTGGTAATGTAAATTGGTGAAGCCACTATGGAAAACAGTGGGGAAATTACTCAGAAAATTAAGAATAGAAGTACCATATAATCCAACCATTCCACTTCTGGGTATTTATCCAAAAAATATGAAAACACTAATTGGAAAACATATACACACCCCCATGTTCAATGCAGCATTATTTACAATAGCCAACATACGGAAACAACATATATGTCCATCAATGGATGAATGGATAAAGATGTGGTATATATATACAATGGAATACTACTCGGCCATAAAAAAATGAAATCTTGCCATTTGCAACAATACAAATGGACCTTGAGGGTATAACGTTAAGTGTAAATAGTCAGATGGAGAAAGATAAATACTGTATGATCCCACTCATATATGGAGTCTAAAAGAAAACATAACAAACAAAAACAAAATAAAATTTGTATATACAGAGAATAGACTGCTGGTTACCAGAAGGGAACAGGGTTAGGGGTGAGCAAAATAGATGAAGTGGTCAGCTGTATGGCTGGTGATGGATGGTAACTAGAGATTTGGTGGTAAGCACTTTGTAATGTACATAGATGTGGAATTATAATGGTAAACACCTGAAGGTTATATAATGTTTATATACCAATTTTACCTCAATTAAAAAAAGCTATATTGAAAGACACTGAGGAGCACCTAAATAAATGGAGAGATGTGTTCACATAAAACAGAGACCAATGCCTATACCTTCACTCTAGAGCTGCAGTTAGCCCACATGTGTTTGTGTGGCCCACTGCCACCAGTTTGCTCACTACTCGCCTCAAATTCAAGAGAGAATTTACTCTTGGCTCAACCCCCCTGTTGAGCCGTTTTGTGTGACGGGTTACCTCTTAAGTTCATGGTCAGCTTGCAGATTTGGGCCATATGCCAACACCAAGTTCCATCAGCTGCAGCTGAGAATCAGGCAGTAAAAGCCACCCGGGACGACCCCTCTAAGAAGGGTCAGTCTCCCTTAAAGCGTACTGATCTTGCTCCCACCAGAAACCTGGGACTCATCGCTGACACCTCCCACACTCGGCCCCAGTGTCCAATCTCTTACCGAGACCTGGTGCCTCGGCTTCTTACAGCTGAGACCCGTTTGTCTCCGTCTACACCGCCACAACTCCAGTCCAAGCCATCAATGCAATGTCTTACAAGCTCACACATGTACAAATATAGTTACATAAAATGAAAAGTGGCACAAAGTTTCATATATCAATATTTTATCCTTACTAGTGCAAAGTAGTCTAATTTCTACTCTGTTCTATTAAAAAAAAATTCCAGTTGTGATCCACTCCAATTTCAAGAACCAATAATGGACCATGACCTCATACACTGAAAACACAAGCCCACTGGCTAACAGAACAGGGTCTAGAATCATATGCTGTCTGGGTTCAAATCCCAGCTCTGCCACTTACTCACTATATGGCCTTGGACAACCTGCTTAACCTTGCTGGGTTGGGTCTTGTTTTCCTCACCTGTAAAACAAGGATAACAGCAGCACTTCACTGGGTTGTTGTGAGGTTTACATGAAGAAAATGAGGGTAAAGGGTTGAACACAGTGTCTGGCCCAAAGCAAACAAATCATAAATATTAGCTATTAATTATGATGATAATACAAATAACAAAAGCCTCAGCCCCCTCAAGCCCCTCTTGATCCTCTCCAATTTACTCCCCTATATCAATGTCTCCCTTGCTGAAAACCCCACGTCTTCCAAATTTCTTATGATCAATTCTAAATCCTTAGCATGTCCTCCAGACCTGCCTGGTCAGGTTTTCTATTAATCCAGCCTTGCCTCAAAGCCTTTGTCTCCCTCTCTCGCTATTCTCCAGCCTGACCTTCCTTCCTTCTCACCCAAAGGCATCAAGCTCCTTCTGACCTCAGGACCTCTGCACATGCTCTCCCCACTCCCTGGACTTCTACTCTTCAGCTGGCTAACTCCTCACCTTTAGGTCTCAGCGTAAATGTCAAAACCTTGCCTGACTTGTTCTCTACCACAACTCAAGCATATAACAGAGTACCTGGCCCAATGCAGGTACTTGCTTCTGAACAAATGACTTGGCATTTTTAGTATAAACCCAGAACCCCAATCATCTACATCTTCTTCCAAACACAGCACAGTCAGCTATTCCAATACATAAGGGAATAATGCCGCTGAGCCAAGTACTCAGAGAAGATTCCTTGGATAGGTTTTCCAGAGTCAGGAGGAGCAAAAGGGAGGCCCAGCTCTGGGAGCAACTGGCCAAAGGAGAGCAAAGGTTGGCAACTATAAACACAGCCAATACAACTACCCAAACTTGGCTTCATTAGCATGGAGCACTACAAAAAGTTGTTCTGAAAGTCCATTTTCCTAATTCTGAAAGCCATCAAGTGGTCAATAATCCAATTTTACCGAATAACAATAACTAAGTAATGACTAAACCAGGTAAGAAGGGCACACATCCTTCTAACGTCTGTCACCTTCTATCATTTTTCAAACCTAAACAGTAAAATGTAATACCCCCCCAGAGCCTGCCAGACCTAAAATTCTGTTAATTTCTTAACACCAAATTCAGATTCCTGTTACACATGAATTTTTCTATATTCTTGGAAATAGAAACTATTGTTACAGTTCAAAATAAGGTTCACTGACCTGAGCAAATTGCTGATTCATTCAGTAATGCTGATAAAGGATGAACAGGCATTTTAAAGCTTCCTGCATCTCAATTTGGAAATAACTTCTACTCTCTGCTCAATATACAGAATATAAATTTAAGTTTTAATAGTTACTTCTTAATGTTTTTGCTTTCAAAAGCATTTTTTAAAAGAAACAAGATGATGTTGCTTTATCACATTTCAATAACTTTAAAGATAATATACTTAAAAAAAACTTTTAAAATCCTGAGGTGAATATTGGATCACGGAGCCAGATCTACAGTACTTCACAACAAAAATTCAGAATGAAGATGAAGTTCCACGTGTACAGAAGAGCTGGACACAGGGCACAGGGAGTAACCTAGTAGGGCACAGGGAGTAACCTAACACCAAGGATTCATATAAAAAAGACTATCATCCGAACATCCTTCATCTTCACTGAACAATGACAAACGTTCTTTCTACAAGTGCCTACCTGTGCCACATAATAAACTAGGTGCCATAAAAACACAAACAAAAGACAGTCCCTACGTTCAAGAAGAACACAACCTGGAGATGTTCAAAATGAAAATGGTACTTTGGGGTGAAAGAGATGACAATGATCTCTATAAACAACTTCCACAGGAATGTGGGCATTCCTAAAGGTATTTGCAGTAAGCCTTCAAACAAAAACTACTTTCTGGTTAATTCTCATTTAACCATAATATTCAATTACTAAGAACGACTATTTTCAAAATAGTTGTTAGCCAAGGGGGTGCGTGTGTATGGCTGGGCATGAGAGACTGGTGACCCTGGACATCAGAAATGGCACAACAGGCAAATGTCTTGGCCTTTATATAAAGGCAGTGCCCTTCATCTGCAGCCTGGGTGAGTTCCTCCCAACTCTCCTTCTCCTTCTTTCTTGTGGCCATTTGGAATTTCTGCCTTTTTCTCCTTACTGCTTCTGCCTGCCACCACCCATCATCCTGTCAATTACTTTTGCCTCACTCAATTTCAGGGCAGGGTCTTTGGAAGACAGGCAAATTCTTCCTACCACGCCACCCTTCTTGGTTCCCTCTTTAGCTTCAAAATCTGCTAAGCCGGTACCTGTTACAATATACCCAAGATACCAACAGTTTAAGTGTTCTTAAATTAGGTGAGTCTTATCTTCTATTTTTCAAGAGGATGGCGAAGACCAAACAGTATCGTGTGTTTGCACCTTCAGTCCTTTATCTTTTCTTTAAAGGCCTTTAAAAAACATTTTTTTTATTTTAATTTAAGGTGGAGATGCTCATAGGAAAGAATCTTTTTAAAGATAAGGGATCTCCTTGTTATCATCCCCAAGTTTGAAAGAACCTTAACATCAAAAATTCTATGGGAGCTGAAATCACAGACAATAACTTAAATCTGCATTCTTCCAATGTTCTAAGACCTGACTTAACAGCCAGAAAGAGCCAGTAGGAATAAATCAGAACCAAGATTTGCTATTTTCTTTAATCATCTGCAGATCCTAAATATCACGCTTGTTTAAACACTGTATCTGATAATCACATTTTCTAAATCCACTTCTCTCAGCCTTATGAAAAAAAATCTTAAATATGACTGGATAAGGTACATGGATGCATATACCAAAAGAAGCTAAAGGAAAACAGAAAACATAAGTTTGAATTAAGGTAAGTAGCACAGGTGCTTATAGCAGCACCAAAAACAATGACATTGTGTTTTAAGGACTTCTACGGTGACATATGGGAAACCAACCTGACAATCTATGTTAAAATTATGTAACAAAAGATGCTATAGCTTTTTAAAAATGGAGGTGGTGGGGTGAGGGAATCACTACAATTTTTGCAGCTCATGGTTATTACAACAAATGTGAGGTTCCATAGAGAGAAAGTTGGATTTTTTTCCATTTACTTTTCCTATTATTGAGAATTATATATTTAATCATGGATCTTGTTATACTTACTTGGTCTAATTCCGTATGTGAAATTAAGCTAAAATTATACTTAGAAGGGAGAAGTCTGAATGGTTACAGAAGTTTACAGTTGTTTATGGACTCACCTGGTAACAGATCAGAAACAAAAGGTTTTTTTTCCTTCCCAAATCAACAAATTCAAATTTGTTAAATTCTGGGTAAAAGTTTAAAATAGCTTGGAAGGGAATAAAGGAAGAAAAAAGGAACACAGGAAATCCAAGTACCAGAACTAAAACAAGAGTAACAGATTCTTCTGTTATACCTTCTTACTACAAAAAATTTAAGAAACAATGAAGTCTTTTATTTGTTTAACAGATCTGACAGCTATGTGATCCTTAATAGGACTGTTACACCTCAATGGAATACGACTGTGTTGAAAACATGAACTAGCAACTAGAATTGGCTTATCCCGGTACAGCTTATTTACTGAATTATATATTTTCTAACATGCACTTGTCAGTCACTATTTTATTTATCAACTTAGAGGTATGATTTTCCTTGAATGAACTGCACTGTTTAAAGCAGAGCATTTAATGAGTTTTGAGACTTGTATATGTGAACGAAACCACCACCACAATCAAGATAAATTTCCATCACTTCTCAAAATTCCACATGCCTCTTTGAGGTCTCTCCCTCCTTGTTCCCCTGGCTCCAGGTAACCAATGATTTGCTTTATGTCACTGTCGACCAGCATGCATTTTCTATGATTTTTATATAAATGGAATCACACATTATGTACTTTGGCTTCAGGTTTCTTTCACTCGGCTTAATGACGATCAGGTTGCGGACATTAGATGTTTGGGTTTTTTATTGCTGAATACTATTCCATTATATGTATGTACCACCATTTGTTTATCCATTTAATGGTAAATGGACTTTTTATTGTAATAAAGATGGACAACTACAACTACATTGTTTCCAGTTTTGGATTATTGTAATAAAGCTTCAGTGAACATCTGCATGGACATTACTTCATTTCTCTTGGGTAACTGAATACCTAGAAGTGGAGAAGCTGAGTGATATTGTGGGTTTCCGTTTAACTTCTTAGAAACTGCTAAACACTTTTCCAAAGTAACTGTATCATTTTCATTGCTACCAGCAGTGTATGACCACTCCAGCTGCTCCACATTCTCACCAACCTTGGTATTGTCAGTCTTTTTAATCTCAGCTATCCTAATAAATATACAGTGGTACAGAGCTGTGGTTTTAGTTTGCATTTCTTGGTGGCTAATGATGTTCGGCATCCCTATAAATGCTTACTGGCCATTTGTGTATCTTCTTTTGTGAAATGTCTGTTCAATTCTTCTGCCCATTTTTAACTGGGCTGTCTTCTTCTCGAGTTGTAAGAGCCAGTGTAATTTTGATTAGAACTGCAGTGAATCTACACAGCAATTTTAGGAGAACCAACATCTAACAAACTGAGTCTTCTGATGCATGAACATGGCATATCTCCCCATTTACTTAGGTCTTCTTTAATTTCTCTCAGCATTATTCTGATGTTTTTTAGTAAAGAGGGCTTGCATATCTTTTGTTAGATTTATTCCTAAGTATTTTACGGTATTTTGTAGATACTATAAATGGATTTGTTTGTTAAACTTCATTTTCTGGTTTTCTGCTGCTACTATATAAACATAAAATTGGTTTTTTTAATATTAACCTTAAATTCTCTGCAACCTTACTTAATTCTTATTAGTTCTGACAGTTTCTTTGTAGATTCCTTAGGATTTCTATGTACACAATCATGTCATCTGCAAATAGAGACACTTTTACTTCTTTCCCATCTTTACACTTACTTCTTTTTTCCCCTTATTGCAACGACTGAATAGTGAGAGTGGTGAGAAAGGGCATCCTTGCCTTCCTGTAAGGAAAGTGTTCAATGTTTCACCATGAAATATGATGTTAACTGTAGGTTTTCTAAGCTGAGCAACTGATGGGCAGAAAGGGGGGTGTACTAGTTACTATCCCAGTTAACTTAGAACTCCTATAAGAAACTCAAAGGGGAAAAAAAAGCAGAGTGAAAACTTCCAACAATTCCCCTGAAGAGTAAAATTCCCCAACTCACTCAGCACCCTCATTCCCACACCACTTTCAAAGTATTCACCCCAGACATCTATAAGATCCCACAGTCAGGGGCTAGAGATAAGAAGGACAGAGATTAATCATCAGAGAGCACACCTAAGACTGACTCTTTCAGAACCTCACAAACATGGCAGCTGGCTGCTCTAGAGAGCACCAGAGGTGGACAGCGCAGAATATTATTTTATAGCTTGATGGCAACCCTGCCAGTTGGGCAAATTACTTTACATCTCTCTGACAATTCCCTTTTTTTGGGGGGGTGGGGAGAAGTAAGGGACAAGAATAGTACTTTTTGTTGGGAGGATCAAATGAAATAATATACATAATGTCCTTAAGACAGTGCCTGACACATACAAGTGCTCTGTAATTGTTAACTATTATTTGAATTTGATGTTAGAAATGTTTCTGGAAACACGAAAGATCCCAAATAGCCAAAGCAATCTTGAGAAAGAAAAACAGAGCTACAGGAATCAGGCTCCCTGACTTCAGACTATACTACAAAGCTATAGTAATCAATACAGTATGGTACTGGCACAAAAACAGAAATATAGATCAATGAAACAGGATAGAAACCCAGAAACAAACCCACGCACCTATGGTCAATTAATCTATGACAAAGGAGAAAAAAGTATACAATGGAGAAAAGACAGCCTCTTCAATAAGTGGTGCTGGGAAAATTGGACAGCTATATGTAAAAGAATGAAATTACAACATTCTCTTACACCACACACAAAAATAAACTCAAAACGGATTCAAGACTTAAGTGTAAGAACAGATACTATAAAACTAGAGGAAAACACAGGCAGAACACCCTTAGATATAAACTGCAGCAATATCTTTTTGGATCCATCTCCTAGAGTAATGGAAATAAAAACAAAAACAAACAAACAGAACCTAATAAAACTTAAAAGCTGTTGCACAGCAAAGGAAACCATAAATAAAACAAAACAAAATGACAACCTACAGAATGGGAGAAAATATTTGCAAATAATGCAACCAACAAGGGATTAACCTCCAAAACATACAAATAGTTCATACAGCTCAATATCAAAAACACAAATAACCCAATCAAAGAATGGACAGAAGATCTAAACAGACATTTCTCCAAAGGCACACAGATGGCCAAAAGGCACATGAAAAGATGCTCAACATCGCTAATAATTAGGGAAATGCAAATCAGAATTACAACGAGGTATCACCTCACACTGGTCAGAATGGCCATCATCAAAAACTCTACAAATAATAAATGCTGGAGAGAGTGTAGAGAAAAAGGAACCTTCCTTCACTGTTGGTAAGAACGTAAATTGGTACAGCCACTATGGAGAACAGTATGGAGGTTCCTTAAAAAACTAAAAATAGAGCTACCATATGACCCTGCAATCCCACTCCTGGGCATATATCCAGAGAAAACCACAATTTGAAAAGATAAATACACCCCAATGCTCACGGCAGCACTATTCACAGTAGCCAAGACATGGAAGCAACCTAAATGTCCACTGACAGAGGAATGGATAAAGAAGATGTGATACATACACATACACACATACACACACACACACACACACACACACACCATGGAGTATTATTCAGCCATAAAAAAAGAATGAAATAATGCCATTTGCAGCAACAAGGATGAACCTAGAGATTATCATACTAAGTGAAGTAAGCCAGAGAAAGACAAACATTATATGATATCACTTATATGTGGAATCTAAAAAAAAGAAAAGATACAAATTAATTTATATACAAAACAGAAAGAGACCCACAGACATAGAAAACAAACTTATAGTTACCAAAGGGGAAAGTTGGGGGGGAGGAGGGATAAATTAGGAGTTTGGGATTAATAGTGTGTAGATACACACTATTACATATAAAACAGATAACCGACAAGGACCTACTGTATAGCACAGGGAACTATACTCAATATTCTCTAATAACCTATATGGAAAAAGAATCTGAAAAAGAATAGATACATAGATATAGATGTATAACTGAATCACTGTGCTGTACACCTAAAACTAACACAACATTGTAAATCAACTATACTTCAATTAAAAAAAAAAAATGTTTTTGAGTGGCACAGGGTGACAGTGAAACCATAAAGAAAAAAGTGTAATAGCATGTTACTTAGCTTTCCAGTGCCCAATATGGACACAGATATAATAACATGAACACTGTTAACTGGTTTTCAACTTTCAGAACAAATAATGGAAGACTTAATTATGGTTATTAAATGAAATGTAATTATTAACCTTAGTAAAATAAAAGTGGCCAGCTGAGAGATGGAATCAGACAGAACTGAAAGGAAAGGTAGTATTTCTATATAACTTATAATGTACAGAGTCAAAAGATACTGCCTTAGATTAATGAGACCAAATTTTAAAAAAGGTGGAGGGGGGATTGTAGAGGTGACTAAGAACAGAAATAGAATGATTATAAATACAGCTGATGGGATGGCAGAAGCAAACAAAATCAACATCTATGGTAACAGAAAGTAAACAGATAACATCTTAGGTTCATAAATAAAATGAGGTACAAACATCTTAGAGACACAGAGGTCTGTGTCTCTAAAAAATTAAATAGCAGAAATGGGTAAAGATGAATATTATCTTTGAAGCAGAATTAAGTGTGTAACAGATGAAGTTGCTTTATGATAAATTTATTGTTTTTAAATCAAAAATATGTAATACTCTGTAAAAACATAAACTTAAAAGATGCTTAAATAGACAGTAGACAAAAAACAGTCAAACTCAGTTAAGTCTAAACTGTTGATAACTTGGCTGTAAGTCTTAATGCAACTTTTCAAAGATTCTTCAAATAGAAAAGGAATTTGATAAAGAGAAAAATCAATCTTTAACCAAAATCTTCGATTATTTTAACAAAACTAGGCGATAGGAAGGGTAGAAAAATATAGTAAGATTTCTTCTTGTTTGGGAACAATGTTATACATACTGTTTAACATTTCATATTGACAAAGATATCAATTCAGATAGAATCTTTAAAAATGTAAGGGTATCTTTTAGGGAAACAAGCTGTTAAAACTTCCAAACTGGAGCGCTGGTTCTCCGACTTACAGAATCTAATGAAATCTACTGTATTTCCACCAAGAAAACCACTCACATAATAAAATTTTGCAGCTACTTTTGATAGAACTGATGACTTAAACCATGAGCTGATTTTTTTTTAATTTTTATTGGAGTATAGTTGCTGTACAATGTTGTGTTACTTTCTGCTGTACAGCAAAGTGAATCAGCTATATATATATACATATATCCCCTCTTTCTTGGATTTCCTTCCCATTTAGGTCACCGCAGAGCACTGAGTAGAGTTCCCTGTGCTATACAGTAGGTTCTCATTAGTTAGTTATTTTATACATAGTTTCTATAGTGTATATATGTCAATCCCAATCCCTTCCACCCCTTTTCCCCCCAGGAGCTGATTCTTTAAGGAAACCAATAAAATTGACAAACTTCTGCAAAGTCTCACCAAGCAAAATATGAGAAAAAAATGAATACACTACATTCCCACTGGCATACAAAAATACTGTAATGGCTCTTTTCTTAAAATAAAATTTCTTGACCCTCCCCACATCCTTCTAACTACAGTAAAATTCACTGCTCTTCTTTATAGTAGAACTCCCCCAAAAAGCCATTTATATTCACACCATCTCCACTTCCCTCTCTCCCAATTTCATTTGAGCCCACTAAAATCAGACCTTTTCCCCTAAACTCCATGGGAATTACTTTGTGAGGATCAGCGGCCTTCACATTGCCAAATGGCAAATTTTGAGTCTTCTTAGACAGCATCTCAGCAACATTCAACAGGTTTATCATTCCCTCCCTGAAATCCTTTCTTCACTTGGCTTCTGATTCACCACCTCACTAGCAGCCCCGTGTCAATTCGGTGGATCCTCCTTCTCCTCCAAACCCCTAAATGCTGGAGAGCCAGGGCTTGGTGCTCAGATCTCTCCTCCTCTTTGTAACACTCCCTACGAGAACTCATCCAGACTCACAGCGTGGACACGATCACTCATGGACTTACTGTACACTCTCATATTTATATTTGGTCTAATCTCGACTATTCTCTTGAACTTCGTACTCATGTATCCAACTGCATACTCAAATTACTACTTGTATGTCTAACAGGCATCTCACATTTAACATGTCCAGAAACCTTGGTTCCTCCACCTCTAGTTAGGGTATGTATCAAAATATTAACAATGGTTACATCCAGGTAATTTTTGTTTCTGCATTCAAATTCTTAACCATAAACATATTACTTTATAATCAGAAAAATGTTCAAAGAGACAACAAACCATAAACAAAAACATATGCCTTCGGAAAAAATGCAATTCACATTTCTTTCGGCTGTCTTGAAGGCTCCCAAAGGATGTCAATTACTTTTTTCCCCCTTGATAATAGATTATTTCCTCCACTCATCAGGATATTGGTTTTTCACTATCTAGAAAATTCATGGGCAACTCTAAAACACAGCAGCCTCCACTGATATCTTCACAGTAAGCACAAAAGAATAAATTAAATTTTATAGAAATTTAAAATAAAAAGATGCTTTGATGTGGAAAAAGAGAACCCTGTTACAGGAAAATAAGGAGAAAAAACCCATCAAGTCAGGTCTAGCTCTGTGAACACGGGCAAATGTGTACCCTTGAGACTTAAGGAGGGAGCCCCTGCCCTACTTATGTCACAAAGCCCTTTGAAAAAGGATAAAGTGCTAAACACCAAATATACAGAATTATGAAATGCAAAAGAAAATCAATTTTAGGTATTTTAAAACAACCAGCAGCATGATATTGGAAAGAACGGGAAGTACTGGGATATAATTAAGGTTCTGCAGACATTACCAACGGTGTGATCTATAAGATACCTGACCTCACCCTTTAGGTTCCCCATAAGGAAAACAACATCAACACTTACTCTAAGGATTGAATGGTTGGGCGCATTTAATAGCACAGCGCCTGGCATGAGATCATTAACATTTTATTATTATTATTGCCATCTTTATCCAAAAGATGACCAAAAGAATACTGCATTTTCAAAGGTTCTACAAACCCAAGAGTTAAACTACAAAATACAGAGATTCCTGAACCTTTAAGAATGAAATGTCAATAAGTCTAATAAAGATCTCAACAAGATAAAAAGAAAATATTAAAATTATACAAGTCTGCTCAAGAAAATTGATAATTTCACAGACCCAAAGAATTCCCAACTGAAAGAGCACATTCACCCAATACAACCCACTTCCACACTTCGGTTACAGATGAGGAAACTGAAGCCCTTAGAGGGTCAGTCACTTAGAGGTTAAAAAGTTCTTCTGCCCCAGGTCCAAATATTACATTTCAATTCATATGACATGGCCTGAAGAGCAAGGTTGTTTTGAGGGTGGGGGTAAAAGTGAGGAGGATAAAAAAAACAAGACTAGAGGGAAATGTCTCAAGTATCCTGTGTGTGTGATGAGAACAATGTTAGACAAGCAGATTAAAAGGGCATTTATGGAATAGAAATTTTTCCTTATTATTCAATATTTAGTTTATTAATTTCTGATTAACACTTCTTGGATTACATAATCTATCGTTAAAAAGAATCTGACACCAAACTATGCTGAACTTAAATCAAAGTTTGTAGTTATACCCAACTACATATGGAAAATTAAACGAAGGACACAGTGCTGGAGATATTTCACCAAAAGTCATTTTCCATATAGAATAATAAGTGTTCGTGTCCCACATTCATAATGAAATATTCATATGTTATTTTGTTTTCAAACTGTAAAAATTATAACCATGATTCACATTATTTACTTCTGATTGCCTAGAGGAAGTGAAAGCCCTAAAACTAGATCTAGGTCAGAATGACCCTCTGTAGGTCTAAGACTTGACAAATATAGCATGCAAAGTAACTGAAAAAACAAGCAAACCACCAAAAAGGTGCCCTTCAAATTCCCAACCATTCCTTAAACACCTTTTCACCCCAACTCATAATAAATTTGAGTCAAAAAAAAAGGATTAAGAGGAAAAAATGTTAAGTAACAATGTTAATTAAATAAGGCAGCAGTTACAGTAGAGCAATTAGAATATGAATCACAGATATGAAACTTTTTAATTTTGGTAGAGGTACTAAATTGAAATGCTTTATTTAAAGATAACCTAATCCACTAATCCCTGGTAGGCACTATAGTGCTAGGTATCTCAATATACATAGCTAAAACTAAATTTTTAAAATCTATTTCTTGTTATTGATGTTAACTTGGAAGTCAAAATTACGGAAGTCAAAATTACCATCTCTAAAATGGAGATTAACGAGCTGTAGACTTTCCACCTGAGCCCTCAGATAGCTACTTTCCAATATACAGTCACAAGATTTAGTCAAATAAGTAATAATTTTAGGCCTGTAAAAAAAAAAAAAAAAAAAAAAAGTTGAAATATTTCTCAGTTCAAATATCATTCGAGGAACAACTGAGTAGGTAAATACTATTGTTTTTTTACCGGAGATGAAAATTATTTTGGCAGTATTGTCTTTCTAAATTCTATCCAAAAAAGTAACACTATTTCAAAAGCCTACCCTAACCATCTATCATAGCTATTCGTTATTCTCAAATAGAAAAAAAACTATTAGTAATTATTTTCTATTTTATGAATTTACAGCACTAAGTATTTATGTATTTACATTATCTGTTTGCCTTTCCCATCCATACAAAGCACCAAAACTTAGGATTGAGAAGAAGGAACAAGAATTAAACACAAGTCCTTTGAACATATCAAAGTGCAGTAAACAGTTTAGGAGTGCTACAGGAACACTGTATAAAATTAACGTGGAATTATTCTTGAAGTCTGAAAGGAATGGCAAATAAACTAACCACAGGACAGCTTTCCCTCCTAGACGAAGAATGAGTGTGTAAAGAGGGAGTGATGTTCCCGTTAGTATCCCAGATTCAAGAATGTGGGTTCCAAAGAATGCTGGCCTATCCAGGCAATGAATCAACCATTCCATTCAAACCAGACTAGCCTCACCACTCACTGAGAGCCACAGACATCACAGATGGGCATGCCCTACAGAGTAAGAGAGAGAGAGTGGTCCTCTTGGTATAGACACAATCAGAAGCTACAAGATATTATTATATATTCTTCTTTCCCTGAAAGTATTAGGAGAATAACAGAGAACCTCAGAACTATTTAGAGCAGCAGTCCCCAACCTTTTTGGCACCAGGGACTGGTCTCATGGAAGACAATTTTTCCACGGATGTCAGGGGGGATGGTTCAGGCAGTAATGCGAGCGACGGGGAGCAGCCGATGAAGCTTTGCTCACGTGCCCACTGCTCACCTCCTGCTGTGCAGCCCAGTTCCTAACAGGGCCCAGTACCAGTCTGCGGCCCGGGGGTTGGGGACCCCTGGTTTACAGTACTGAAAGAAATGTATTCCTACTACATGTAATTTTTTGGATAGAATGGGCAAATTTTCAATTTTAAAATCATTTTAAAATAAAACATTTATTTGATCTGACTGTAAAAATAATACTTGATCATAGTAGGATATATAAGAGGAAAAAAGTCACCAAAAACTCCAAATCCGAAGACAACCACGTTTTCTTTTTCTACTCAGAAGTATGTGTCTGTGCGTAGCGTTGATACAAGTAGCAGGCAAGGATGACACTGTTGGCCATCCAGTTCCATTTGCCCCCTCATTTTCTAACCACATCCTGATTGTGCCCACAAATCTACTCTCTACCTGAGGCCATGAGTTTCGGGGGTAGCAAACCCTAGTCCCAACCCAAGATGAATCGCAATCCATTTAAGCCAATCACAGTGGTCTGACTTCTCTTGACATTGACTGATTTAGGCATAAACTTATGCAATGCTGGCCCCAAAAAGGAGAGGCTGGGGTGGTATTTACTATGAGGTCTTTGGGAAAGGCTTTTATCACTAATAAAGAGATATCACAGAAAAAAAAAAAAAAAAAGTCTTCTTCCAAGAAACTCAGTTATATTTACTGGTACACTTGAACTTGTGCCAGTCATCTTGCAACCATAAGAGGAACTAGCCACGGATAAAAGAAAGACATAGCCTGCATTTTCAACCTTTTCCCACTGACCTTATTTTTAAATACATACAGACGCAGACACACAACCTTCCTGACCCAACCTCCCCCAACTAAAATCTCTCTTCTCTTCATTGCTATGCTTCTCAAAAGAGCGGTCAAAACAAGCTGCCTCCTCCACTAAATTATGCATTCATCACTGACATTCCTAAGGCTTTCTTAATTTCCCAAAGCTTAAGCTTCTTCTCATACCCTATGGTTTCAAGCCACATCTTACATGTTGCTATTTTAGCAATTACCACATGCTACAGTAATGGTCTGCCTGTCAGACTGTAACCTCTGAAAAATTCTGTATTGCCAACATCTAGAAAAGTTCCTGGCATATCAAGGCACAAATATGTTTCATTAACCAAATGTAAACCCGATACCTAACACGTAGGCATACCATGAACGGTGAAATGAGTTTAGCAACCCTACTATCTACACACACCAGAATATGTGTTTGAGTGTAAACTGGGGAGAAGAACAGCATGCACAGGAAGATAAGAGACCAAAGTGCCTTGAAACTTAAAAACACAATTATTCTTTACTCCCCAGGGATCAGAGAGCTGGTCAAAGTTAACTCAGTAGGAGAGAAGAGGATGTTTCCACACTGGTGTATGAGAAGCCATGGCAGGGAGGCGTGCTAGTACCTGAGCAGCTCTGCCACTGGTGAGCACTGCTGCCAACCTGCTCCCCAGAGGAAAAGGTGTCCCAGACCTCCTAGGGTCTGGAACAGGCAACAAACCAGGCCAGTGACAACAGACATGCGCTTAAAGGCAACACACATTTTTTTAAAAGCCCAGAGAAATATATCTAGAGCTTGAACAGTACTTGCAACAGTCCAAGAGACAATGAAGCAGGCGAAGCTGCTCGTAGCTACAGACTCGTCCCTAACCAGCATTTCCTTTGCTATCTCTGGATGACAACTGGGAATGAAGGAATGAAGCAAAGATCCCTACTCAGCTGGGCAAAATTCTTTTCTACTTCAAAAGTCTCTTACTAATGTGGGAAAACTGATTAAAAGGGCAATGTCTTTTTTCTTACTTCCCCTTGTAATTTTAGTAGTAAATCCTATCTAGAGGAGCCCTGCTGGGGACACTCCTCAGAAAAACAGAGTAAATAAAGAGACATTAGGTACTTTAAAAATGTAAAGTGTCTTGGGCCAAGATTTGACAACCACTTTACATTTTATAAAATAACAGTTCAGTGCAAAATACACATTAATGAAATTACTGATCTTACCAAAACCCACTTACTCCAAATTGACAAACTAATAATTACAACCTAATAAGTTCATTGAAAGACTAATAAATCTTTTATAGTCACCTATTTTATAGCAAACTCTCTGATGGATAAGTACATCTCCTCACTGATTTAACTGACTTCCAAAAGACGTTGGCACATTTTAGAGAAGGAATAAGGCATTAAGGATATGAAGATACCAGGAAGTAGGGTCTTCCCATTTCTTCAATAAGACCCTAAGAGTTCATCTCCTTAGGCCAAAAACATCTCCCCTGGGAATCCTAGAGGCTGACCAGTCAGTAAAAAGAAGAGATTAATGACAGGGGGGAAAGAAAAGGCAGAAGAGGGAGGTAAGACATTCCCCATACCACGTTTAGTCTATAACCTTAGAGGTGGGATATTGACAAGGTCCAGGCTACAAAGGAACTGAAAAAATGACCCCACTATATAAAACACTTTTTAATGTAATTCCACTTTAATGGGGGATGGGGAAGTGGAGTACAGCTAACCACTATGACTCTGATTCAATCTAAGAAATGACAAATTAAAAAAGTGAAAATGACTTTACCAGATAGAAGCTAGGAACAGTTATTTTCTTACAAAAATATCCTTTGATTACTAACTTTCCTAAGGCATTAAGAAAATGACTCAAATTTATTTTTAAAAGAATATGGGGCTTCCCTGGTGGCGCAGTGGTTGAGAGTCTGCCTGCCAATGCAGGGGACACGGGTTCGAGCCCTGGTCCGGGAGGATCCCACATGCCACAGAGCAACTAGGCCCGTGAGCCACAACTACTGAGCCTGTGCGTCTGGAGCCTGTGCTCCGCAACAAGAGAGGCCGCGACAGTGAGAGGCCCGCGCACTGCGATGAAGAGTGGCCCCAGCTCGCCGCAACTGGAGAAAGCCCTCGCACAGAAACGAAGACCCAACACAGCCAAAAATAAATTAATTAATTAATTAATTAAAAAAAAAAAAAAAAAAAAAGAATACGATTTGCACACAGCTTCACCTGCACTGATGTAACATTTTCTAAACGGTGCCAGTACTGAGAAAGGAGCCAGCAGCCCGCCAACTCCACTGCATGCCCACAGTGCTCCTAGGACAGTCATTAACAACCAAGATCCTGGCAACCACTATTTCTTTGTTCCTTATATTTGCTTGGGGACAATTTTTATGATCCTATTAATATTCTCTAAACTGTCCCTGATCCTAAATAAAACAAAGGATCTGTTCCAGAGGAGTGATCATATTAAAGGAAAGTATTAGATGTATAAGAGGTTTAGCATCTAGACAACCCAAATTATATTTTGCTCGATCCAATTCTAAGTCAATTACAAGGAAAAAGAAGTCAGAAGACAAATTTCCTTTCTATCTCAGGAGATGAACTAAATGATTTAAATCCAGGTGCTTCCTCAATCCTCACACCAATGATGGAAACAGAAAGTAGAATTCTAAATGATCAAGGGTTTCAATTCAGTACATATTTAAAATAACTTACGAGGTACAACATATACTGTTTTCTCCTTCACTCTTTTAAAAATCCCCAAGTTTCAAAACCACAGAACCAAAAAGAATCCATGTTATACTACTAGTGCAGCGACTGACAGTTTATGGAACAAACAGCCAAAGCACGTTCACTGTTCCACGGAGATAAACAGAAGACATGCATCTTCATTAAGAAACTTACACTCTAGTCAAAAGGATGGTCAAAATGTTTGACACAACCTTTCTGAATTACTAACCGGTGCAAGAAGCCACATGATAAACATATCTACTGTTTATCATGGATAATTTTTCTATATTAGCACAAACATGTCATTTAAAGAAAATACAATACTTAGAAATAACTGGCAGGTAAACTTACATTCCAAATGTTCACTACAAGTCAGGAATGAGAATCAAAAAATGAGTTCTGTCCTGATGTTAATAAGCAGGAAGGGGGTAGACAGGTTACTAACCCTGCTGGACCACAGTGTCCTCAATTATAACATGAAGAATAGATGAGATGCAGGATGGCAGATGTTATTTCTTCAAAAGCCAATTCCAATTAACTGGTGAAAACTGCCTCTAGAGCATTTTGCTGAGACTGTTAGATTCCTTTACTAAAAAGCCATGTCCTATGTTACTTGCCCTCAGAAGTGGGGTGTTTGTTTGAGATGCTGCTACTGATTTGTCAGAATGTTCACTTGAGTTGTTTTCCCAGTAGCAGCCACGTGCTGCACACCCACGCTTCTCCTCACTCTCTCCTCTGATCAGTCGTGAAATGCAGCTCAGGGAGGCTGCAAAATGTGGCTGTGTAACCAAGCACTTCCCTGATTCTGAAGAACAGACAATAACAACTAATGCGTACTGATGTTTAATACGGAGCCAGCACTGTTCTAACCGCTTAACACATATTAATGCACTTTGCAACAACCCCTATGATATAGATTCTATTATCATCATCCCATTTTACAGATGAGAAAAAGAGGCACAACTAAGTGAAGTAACTTGTCTAAGGCTTCACAGCAGGTAAGTAACAAAGCAAGAACTTGACCTTCAGCAGTCTGGCTCCAGATGGCCCACTTTTAACGACTTTGCTTACTGCTTCTCTGTCAACTGTACAGTGATCAAATCTACAACTTCAATTTTCTTAATGCTATGCACTAAGCCAGAAGCCCAGGTTTCATGGTGGTGTAAGTCTATATTTTACCTGCAGTCTTGAAATGTTTACTCTCTCCAAGGGGCCTGGATTCTGGCAAATAGTGCTCAAATTACCCATACCTTGAGCTCTGGTATATTACCTGGTTTGGTATATTTTTTAAAATCAAAATAGTTTCCTAAGTCACCCATTCAGCCACACAAAATACACCCTCCATTTAGTAGAATCCTCAGGAAATGTGAGTTTAGGGTTAAAGCAATTCTCCCATTAACAGAACATTAGTCAGAAAAGGGAGGACGAGCTGATCCTTAAAACCTAAGTCTTGGAGAGGATCAGCACCGTGAAGAGCAGTAACGGGGGGAATGCCACTTCCCAAGTGATTTGCTGGGTATGCAGTCTTATTAATCCTTGTGAAAGGGGCCCCTTGTAAACTTGGCCCCCAAAAATGCAGACTTCAAGGAGTAACAGTGATCTTTCAAAGAATTTGTTATATACAAGTTATACTCCAATGTGCAGATTATCTTCTGGTGGTCCCATTATACCCTTTTTACCTATTACTACACTTCAAATCATACCCATGAAACAAACCAACCATCTGGCTTGTCTCCAAATTCAAAATACATGGTATTATATGTAATAGGCAACAATGTATTTTTTGTTATTTCCATTCTCCACATCAACAATGTAATAAGAAATTTACACTCAAGCTTCTAATCTTTAAAATACAGCATAAAAAGAATAGAACTACATGTGAAATAAAAATTAAAATGAATTAAGAACATCTGAAAAAATGACAGCTTTTAAGAGGAAATCACAAGTTTTAAAAAAAGTACCCCAATTGTTGAAAGAGTGTTACTGGCAGTGGTTAACAAACTCTTTATGTTCCCCAACAGAAAAGGGGGAGGCATAAACCCAAGTTATATAACATGCATGTACTACTGTTATCCTGTATCTTGAAGATGAATGTCTTTCTTATTTTATATAAAAGTGAGTTTTCAAAAAATCAAGGGTTTATTATTTTCTTCCAAATGAATCATCTTGCACTCACCTTAGAAACCCTAATCCCTAAAAAATTCATGATTTTTAATCTCTTCTAGTCCCAAAAGTAAGGCACCTTTTTCTACTACAAAATGTTTTAATGAGCTACCATCAATAAGAATCAGTCATTCTTCTGACCACAGATAAGGGTCAGATCCACCCCCACTCCACACTTCCCTTCCCTAAACTCTGTTAGCAATAGGGACTGTATGCTTGGGTCCTGTGCTCATTTTTAAAGCAAGAAGTAATGATCCGAGACGGAAAGACACCAGCGCCAACACTACGACAATGAGACAGATATCCATATGGTTTGCCTTTCACCCGACAGTGCTTTCAAGACTCGATCCAAAGAGACCTGTTAATTCCACCCACATTCTCCTTCCCCTCCTCTCTGCCACCAGAAACTACTAGTGTATGTAATGAAAAGCCAGGGGCCATGAAAACCACGAGGAAGGCTCGTGGAGGAAGCCTCCTTCTGTGTTCTCCTAAAGAAATCTTTATGAAGAACAAATTAAGTTCACTTTCTGAAATGTATAAACCACAGAACAACAAAACCACAAAAGGGAAACAAAAAACTAAGTACAATAAGAAGAGTGAATACTTTTGTTACAATACTATTAAGAGGTGACTCCTAGCTGCAAATTTCTTCCTCAGTTTTAGCTCTCTCCAGCACAAACTTCTCAGGCAGTAGGTCACGAGGCTGCTCTGTTTACCCACCACCTCAGCGCTCCTCGGCCACTTCCTAAGAGCGCTGGCACCTCACCCGCTGATTACCTGTATCAACACAAACAGCCCCAGCTTCAGGCCTCTGAAGCAACCCCTCTTGAGTGCTCCTTGGCCTTTTACAGTGGAGGCATGTGATGAGAGTATCTGCACCAGCTGTTCCTAATTACCTCTCAGGCTGGGGCGAATGACTCAGCAGCCCAACTTTTTTTAAGGAGTCATCTACCTTGTTAGCCAACCAATATATTGAACAATGGTAAACCACTTGACAGAGCCACAGGTTAAACAACAGTAATGCACGATGCCATGCCATCACTTAAACCAAGGCCATCCTACTCCCAGCTGACTCACCAAGTGTTCTTTTTCCCCAGGCTTCTTTAATCCAAAGGCTGAAGTGGCAAGCGCCTTCAAGCCCAGCCCAGCCCTTGCACCACTACCCAAGACCAGGAAGAAGCAGCCGGCCTCTTCCCATTTCTCTGCTTGACCATGTGAAGCGCTCAAGCGCTCTGGCACTAACACGTCCGGTGTTTCCACCCTCTATCTTTCGGAACTGCTTGAAATGCAAACCCTGCTGGATATAAGCAGTGTTAAACTACATGAACAAAGACCTAGTCGCAGCACCCTCCAGACCCAATACTGATAGAATTCTCCCGAAAGATAGGCATCCCTACAAAACAGCCTTTGTTCCTTCAAGCGTGACACTGGAGTCTGTTTTTCCCACACACGTTCTTTCACAATCACTACTACGCTATACCTTGAATCAGCCCAAATTCAACGCAGAAGGCTCACTGCACAAAAACCTTCTGTACCATTCTACTCAGTGACATAAAACTGCCGTGCAAGAACGAGAAAACCATGGCACTCGCGTTTCATTAGACGAGCACAAAGCTGGTGACTCTACGATCAACACCCACTCTCACCCGACTGTGGGAGTCTTTAATTACAACGCGCGGGCAAAACTCCAACAAAGGGAGCCCTGGGATCTCCAGGCCCCCAAACCAATCTTCGCTAAATCCAGTCCCGCAGGGTGGTATTTTTGCTCCAGCCATGAACTCGGCCTTTCTTACGTGATTACACGCGCGACCTACACCCAGGCTGGGCAGACGGGAGGCAAACAGCTCGCCGGACGCGGCGGCTGCCGACGGTGGTGAGAGGGGGCGGAGGGACAATACGGAGCCGGGGCGGCCGCGCGGGCGGTGCTGATGTGTCACAGCCCCGGCGGGCCGCGCGCCGGCTGGGGGTTGGGGGGTTGCCGGGCTCGAACCCAGGTGCCCAAGAGGCGGGGAAGGGGGAGCGGGCGCCCAGGCCCCAGCACATCCCGGCCCCCCGCCCGCCGGCCGGGGGTAAAGTACAGCGCGGGCCCGTAAACAACGGCGCCGGCCGCGCGCGGGGGCACGGGGCGCCGACCCGTCGCCCCTTCCGGCGGACGCGGCCACTTCCAGGAACGGGAGCCGCAGCCGCCCCCCGCGGGCCCCGCTTAATGCCCCCCGCCCAGAAAGCAGCCGCCCCGGTCTCCCTCACCACCTCCCCAGGACCTGCCCGCGGACCGCCCCTCACAGGCCGGCGGCCCAGACCGCGCGGGCGACGCCGCCGCGCTTACCCTGCCGGGGAAGAGCGCCCGGGACAGGCGAGCCACTCACCAGAGCCGAGGCGCGACGCAGCCCGACTGACGGCAGCGAGCGAGCCTGGCGGGCCGCGCGGGCAGCTATCAGGTGACTCACTCCCTCTCCGTGGCCGGCCGCCCCCTCCCCTTCCTTTCCCTTTCCTCCCTCGCCTCCCCTCCCTTCCCCTCTCGTTCCCTCCCCTTCCCTCCGCCGCCGCGGCCACCGCCCCCTCCTGGCGCCCAAGCCCCGCCCCCTAGCGAGGTCCCGCCCCCTAGCGAGGTCCCTCCCCGTAGGCCTGCCTCGCGAGACCCCGCCCTTCCCCGCTCTGTAGCGCCTAAACTCCGCCCTCACTAAAGGCCCCGCCCCGCCAGCCTGGAAGCCTCGGTACGCGGATCCCTGCGGCTCCCTGCGTGTAGGCAGAAGCCCACACGAGGGGATGCAGGGAGGCATCGCGCAAGCCCTGGGCAGGGCAGGCCTCGAGGAGGCGGCGGCGGGGTCCCGCAACCTCCGTGGGCAGCGCCCCTTTGCGAGCACAGCCCGCAGCCTGAACGAAAAAGCCACCCGAGGACCACCTCCTCCTTTCCTGCTGAAAGCAGAAAGGAAAAGCCTGACGGCCTGCTCGCTCTAAGTGTTGCCGGGATACCCGGAATCGAGTGCCAGCGGACACCAGCAGGGAGGACGAGCGCCGGCCACGTCCCTCCCCAGACCAGACCCCCTCAGGAGTAGCTTCTGGCAGCCCCTGCAGCAGAGCTTCTTCTCTGCCTTCTCCTGGGGGTGGCGGGAAGCCCAGGTTCGCAAGGTTTTTGAGCTTCCTGATAGGGATGCATCAAATGCATCCAGGATTTTGTAGAAAGCCTCTGGCAGCCCTACTTTTGTCTGACAGTGAAAACAGTGGCGTCGGCTAACAGGTGTTCCCTCTACGTGGTGGCCGCCAGGAAACTTGGAACCAGGTTGAGCGCCCAATGGTGTCAGCCGGCTCATCTCAAGCCCAGGTCAGGCTTTCATCTTCTGCTGCTTATTCCGGTGTTCATCCAATTGTTGGTGTTAAAATTAAGTTCCCAAGCCATTTAGCATCTTTGGAGTTCAAAGCACTGACTGTGCGAAAAGATGTGCACCTGGCAAAGCCTACACTTATCAATCTTAAGGGAGACCCGAGCACTCTGGCACTGTGCCAGCCGACCTGATTGGAGTTGGGATCTTGTAAAGGGGTTTTGCCGTTGGCTTTTGAGTTCAGGTCGAAAGACAGAAAGAAGTCGATGGCTGGACAGCATCAGCACCAGGATGTGTGGGCTCATTCTTGCACACAGGAAGACAGCCCTGGACCTCTCAGGGCAAAACAAGACTGCCAAGTTAATGAAGTCAGGTATTATCACTAACATGACTGCGTTTGTATTCACAGGCGGTGAGATTTAGGGACATTTGAGTTACATCCAAAATACACGAGAAAATGATGAGTGAAATTGTGTGGGAGTCCAAGGGGTAAAGTGATTCGCTGTGACCTAGAATTTGGGCAGTAGGTAACATTTGCATTGGATCTTAACTGGGAAGAATGGGGCCCTGCAGTCCAGGGAGGGAAGAGCATATGCAATAGTCCAGACGTTGGAGGCAGATGGCATTTCAGGCTACCTGAGTTCATGGTGGGGTAAAAATATTTAGTTAGAAAGGAGGAAAGAACAGTTGGAAATAGACATGAAAGGACTGGGGTTCTTACATGCACCTGAGCATTTTTGAGGCTTCACTCACCTTCCACCCAAAGCCAGTGGAATTCTAGTCTTCCTTCCTCCCACGCCTTTGCAGTTTCTTCGAGAGGAAGAACAGACCCTCCTCTTTGCGAGGAACTCTTCCTTCTGTACTCTCGATAAATGGCAGTGAAAGTTTCTAGCATATGCTCTGATATGTTAAATTATTTGAAAAGCCTTACAAAGGTATATCAAGGTGTTGAGAATATCAAGGCTGTTAGGAGTTACTCTCAAACTTTAGTGTTCATGAGAATCTCTGGATAGCCAGGACATGGAAGCAACCCAAATGTCCATCAACAGAGGAATGGATAAAGAAGATGTGGTACATATACACAGTGGAATATTACTCAGCCATAAAAAGGAACAAAACAGTGCAATTTGCAGAGATGTGGATAGACCTAGAGACTGTCATACAGAGTGAAGTAAGTCAGAAAGAAAACAAATATATAATATCGCTTATATGTGGAATCTAGAAAAATGGTACAGACGAACTTATTTGCAAAGCAGAAATAGAGACATAGATGTAGAGAACAAGCTTATGAATACCAAGGGGGGAAGGGGGGATGAATTGGGAGATTGGGATTGATATATATACACTACTATGTATGAAATAAATAACTAATGAGAACCTACTGTATAACACAGGGAACTCTACTCAGTGCTCTGTGGTGACCTAAATGGGAAGGAAATCTAAAAAAAGAGGTGATATATGTATATGTATAACTGATTCACTTTGCTGTACAACAGAAACTAACACAACATTGTAAAGCAACTATACTCCAGTAAAAATTAAAAAAAAAAAAAAAAAAGAATCTCTGGGGTACTTGTTAAAAATATAGATTCCTGGGCTCTGCCCCCAAAGATTCTGGTTTCATAAGTCTGAATGTGCCCCAAGGATCTGCATTATTTTTAATAGTGATGCAAATGGTCTTCAAACCTCACTTGAGAAGTACTGAGTTAAAGCTTATGGTGTATATTAGGTGCAGGGCAAAAAAAAAAAAAAACTAGAGAATGATATAAAACCGAGTCAGATATGTCAATATTATGACATAGTATGAGTGTGTTTCATGTTTGGTAATTGCAATCATTGTTGCTTTTGTTGTGGTCATCCATGTACAATGCCTGGTGTCAGTCTATTTATCTCTTGTAAAAATAAAATATAGTGTGTGTGTGTGAAAAAATAAAAAAATAAATAAAAATAAGAAAAAAAAAAAACCAAGTCAGAATGGGAAGGGCCTCGTGCAGTGTGCCTACAGTTTGAACTTTATCCCATGGGCTGAAGGGAGTGTGTAGAGGTATTTAAGTCATGTGATTGTTTTTAGAAGCTAACTCTAGAGAACCTCATTCACTCCATTTCCATTGCCTTAGCTCCTTCTGTCTCTAAATATTCATTCACTAATTAAATCAACGATATTTGGAGGTTGAACAAATTGTTTTAAACTGTAAACGATTACCAAGATAAAACAAGAATAGGTCACCACAAGTTGAAAAACTGCCAGTTCACACTTCTTCCCTCAAAAATGATTATGAATTAAAACCCTACCACCCCTACCCCTAGGTTGAAAGATTTTTGTAAAAAATGAACATATTTCATTAGAAGACAGGCTTCCTTGAGCAGGATGGGCAAACACACCCTAGTGTTTACCTGCTATCTGAAATGAAAGGTAAGGTGAAAGGAATGTAGCCTCTGACTTGGGATATTCACAGCGTCTAAGATTTTAAAAAGGCAGAAATTATAAAATAAGCTACAAGGATATATTGTACAACACAGGGAATATAGCCAATATTTTATAATAACAATAAATGGAGTATAACCTTTAAAAATTCTGAGTCACTATATTGTACACCTGTCACATATAATATTGTACATCAGCTATACTTCAATTTTTTTTAAAGGCAGTAGAAGAGAAAGAAAGAACACAATATTGGAGCAGAAGAACTTAACGTGACAGGGGCCAAATTGGTGAAAGAGGTGCTACTTGAATACCAGATGTAATGACAACCAAAGTGGCACAGTGTAGGGTCCAAGTAGGGAAAAATTCTTGTGCCTCCAACAAAACCAACTGGAGTAACTCTTTTGTCACTCTCCCCATCGAGAAGGGGAATCTGTTGTCCATCCACTCGAAGCGGGGTTGGCCCTGTAACTTCATAGCCAAGAGAACACTGCGGAAGTGACGCTCTGTTAGTTCTGGGTCTAGTCTTTGGATTGGCATCTCCCGCTTCCTCCTTCTTGGGACCCTCCCTCACAGACAAGTCACCATGCTGTGACAAGCCCAGCATGGGACCTGTGTAGCCTCTGCAGGCAACAGCCCTAGCAGGACAACCAGCCAATAGTTGGCATTAAATGTGTCATGTGAGCGAGCCACCTTGTTTGTTCTGTTCTAGTCAAGTTTATACATGACTCCAGCCCCAGCCAAAAGAAAAAAAAAAAAAAAAAAAAACCCGAACGGAGCCCAGTCAACTCATAGAATTATAAGATAATAAAATGATTGCTGTTTTAAACCACTAAGTCTTGGGGCAGTTTGGTTAAAGAAAATATCTGATGATGGAGTAGAGCATGAAAATGTAGTTAAATTTTGTGAGAAGACCCACAAGACCGATGGTCAAGGCTTAGAGGAAAGTTCAGATAAATAAAACAGAAAATATGTAGAAGAGACCGGTTAATTTTAAACTGTGTTAAGCTCCTTGATCTGAGATGACACTTGAGATTTTCCTCAATTACAAATTAATTGTGCCCCCAATTTCTCTCACTCTGCTGTATATATTTATCTAATGAAGTAGAGAAATTGTTATTCTCTCAGAAGCTAATGCTAAAAATCATACTCAAGAAATATATATATGTATATGTATATATACATACACACATATAAATGCTTATGGGTAGAAGGTGAGACCCTCAGGATTCTGAATGTCGCCTGACTGCTCTTCACAACTGGGGAGATGAGAGAGAGTTGGAAGCAGCAGACTGCACAGAGTCTGATGTAACCAGTCCCTCAAGCCCAAAGTAAAGTCACTAAATGTTGGGTGCACGTGTCCTTCCTGTGGAGCCTGATATTTGTGCTTGGTGCTGAGTCAGAAACAGCAAGCAGAGCCTTCAGGCACAGTCACATGTCTGCAAAGGGCAGAAAGATCCAGCCTGATAGCTTTGTTACCTGTATTTGTTGAGGTTTACACCCAGAATTATACCTGCAGCTCTTGGTCTTTTATTTTCAAAATTAATGCAGGTGTTAAATTCTACTTCATAATATATTTGTCTTAATAAAATTTTTCTCAAAAAAAATTGTTTTTGAGTAAAACTGACACAACTAGCAGAGGTGCCGTATTTTAACTCATAGTTTCTTTCACCTCTGACACGCACTGTTTCATTCACCTAGAGCAGCGGGTCTCCACAGAGGCCGGTTTTGCCCCCCAGGAGATATTGGTATTGATATGGGACAGGGGCGGCAGGTGGGGGGTGGGGAATGCTACTGGTATCTAGTGGGTAGAGGCCAGAGATGCTCCTAAACAACCTACAATGCACCGGGGAGTCCCCATGGATAAACTGCACTGTGAATATAGACTCCTTATTCTCCATTCATAACAAAGAATTCTCAGGCCCAACGCATCAATAATGTCAAGGTTGAAAAACCCTCAATGAGATGTACTCATGCTCCAATATGAGAAGTGTATACATAAATTAATAATAATTAATAATAAATAAGTGGAAGGAAAATACAATGAAACCAGGGAAGAAGCTAAACGTACATATCACAAAACAGATATCCTTGACAAAGATGACCTCCAGAATTCTCTGCCATCTCCTAGCAGCCAGGTAGAAAGGGAAACCTGTTAAGTCAATAATGAGCTACCTAGGGGTTGGATAGGAGTGATCACCGTGGGAGGAAGAAGTACTGAACTCTGAGAGAAGACGAAAAAAATGGGCACGGGCTATGACCCCCAGCACAACAACACATTTCCTGGACTGGGGTGCCAGATGTAGGAAGTGCTTTGGAAATAGAGTAGAATGAGTAACCTCTGAGGTTTAAAAGTTATCAAATAAGATAGACCTATGGGGTCAGAGGAGAGATATGCATACTGCCATAAAGAGATAGAACCGTCACTTGGGGGTGCTGGATTTTCTCCACTGGACACTCCTGATTCCCTGTACAGTCTTCCCCACCCTGCTCTGTGCCCCAGGAAGCTGTTCTCTAGGCGCAGCATCCAGAGGGTCCCCTGCTTCCTCACTTCTGGTCGTACTTGGATAACCGGAGGTGTCAGCAGGAATGCAGCTGTCTCCCATCCCAGGCGGTAGGTTGGCTCTAGCTATGTTCCTCTAACAAAAGTCCAGCGGCCCTCAGGCAACCTCTACGTAGAGCTACAGCCGAAGCAACATCTTTCTAGGGGTGGTGATAACTCCCCACCTTGGTTAGCCCCAGGGTGCGTCGCTGTCCCTTGGCAGGTTAGATGCCCAGCCCTATCTGTTTCCTGCCACTTCTGGGACTTATTCACCAGGTCAAGACTTGGGGATAACCAGAGTGAATATATTAACACATACAAGGAAAGAATGTGACTGTCAAGAAGAGGAGTTCATCAAAATCTGAAGCCAACAAGAGGGGAGCCAGAGGTGCAAACACAGGCAACACATCCCTGGCACCGGGGTGTGAGGGTGAGGGTAGGTCAGCCAAGGACACAGTACAGGTGGCCCCTGCTTTTCAAAAGTTCATTTTACACCACTTTGATTTTACAGAATATCTACATTAGTACTTATTTTTGTTAACTAAAAGAAATCTAAAGAGGATTTTTATTTTTACAAAAAAGGAGAAAAATGAAAATAGCATTCAGCTTCTGTTTTGCAGTGAGCCTTTATAGAGGCAGTGCACATCCTGAATGTCAAGAGTGGCGCCACCCAGCTCCTTCCCCGGGAACTACACTCAGCCTCTCAGCATTAAGCCACCATAGCTTGGGACTATGTCTGAGCATCTGTGTTTTATCTCAGTTTTATTTTGTGCATTCATTAGCAAGATGTGTCCTAAAGTAATTACTTCTTCACTTTATGCCATTTCAGCTTACGAAAGGTTGCATAGAAACACTCAACTTTCTCAGAAAGTGAGGAAACCTGTATTTTATTCCCAGGCAGGACGTGGGGAGAATGGAAGCTGAGGGCTACCCGTGTATTGGTTCCATTAGATTAGGCACCTAGGTCACCCCATTTACATCGCTCTTTGATTTCTTTCTAATGATTTGCTTTGCATATACATCTGCCTACAGGGAGAGATCATCTGATTAGTGAGTATCAACATTTGGTACATTTGCTGGCAATACTCTCTTCATAAACTAATAAATCATCTTTCCGGTTTTCTTCCTGCCTCTGTAGCTTTGGGTGAGTGTGCATCTGAAAGACAGATCACCACTGATATGTCCACAGTTCAGGTTTCTGATCTGCAAGTACAGAATCGTACTGAGTGTGACAAGGTAAAGCCCCAGGTGACCTGGTCTAGGTGGTATCTCCTTCACAGGAACTCTCTTGGTATTCATCACTAGTAACCTTTAGATCAGGGGCACTTTATTCCCCCATTTACTTCCCTTTCTCTAAATCCCTTTTAGGCAGACACTGCTAGTTGTCTACTCAATATCCATTCCCCCTTCTTCCTTTCTATTATAATTGAATGTGTGCTTAAAAACACTTGAAAACACCTCCCCAGACTCCCTTAGTCATGTGACCTAGTTCTGGCCAACCAGATATAGGTATATATGCACTCAATGGAACTTCCAAGAAAGCTCTTACTTTCCTGATAACAAAAGACCAAATCAGCCAGTATGCAATTTTGCCTTCTGCCCTCTCTGCCTTTTATGATTGAGGTGGGGCTCTTTTCTCTCATCCTTGAGTATGAGAACCACACTCTAAGCATAGCAGGCCAGGAAGCTAGAAAAAAGCTCAGGTCCTTGACAACTTCCTTGAGCAGCTGACCAGCCCTGGTTGTGGGGTTCATGCCTCTTATCATACAGGAGAAAGAAAACCTTATTCAGTTAAGACTTGCAGAGTTGGGTGTCTATTACATGAAGCCAAATGCAGCCTTAAGTGATAAGTTTTCTTAATTTCAAGGCTTTGCCAAGTCCCACATATCATTCTGTTTAAATGCACGAACTGAGAACCCTGAAGCCATGCATCCTAGGTTATGTGGGAATAAATGAGTTGTTATGATCATAGGCAAACTATGCATATGACCCTGGAATCTAGCACAAATAGCAGTATAATCATGTTGAGAGTATTAGAAGGACAAAGAATTGATATTATTATGAAATTACAAAGAATATGATATGTTATTGACTTCTGGATTGCCATATCCTCTTAGATATAACTAGGTCACAAATAAGAAAACAGAGATGCAGTTAAGTCAGTAAAAATACTCTGATAAAATTCCAGGAAATCGCTCTTTTGAAACACGGGACAGCTGCCAAAGGGGGGAAGAAAAGGAAGTTAAAATCCTTCAAAACAATTTCATGGATTTTAGCTCTGCAGAAACATTGGAAATCATAAGAAATTGTATGGAATTATTCTGATAATTTAAACTCTTCCTCTTTTATTATGCATTTTATAACTGGATGATCAAAGTCTGTATCATAGTTAGATTACACGAATTGAAAGAGACATATCCATTTACAGCAGCCAAAATAAAGAAGTCCAAGCACCGCAAGCAGCATGAGGGGTAGAGACTTGGGCGCTCCATGATCGTGGTGACTTGCAGCGGGAATACGGGAGGATGGGGCCGACAGCTGCTTCTTCTAGACACTAGGGAATGCAGCTGGACCTGGATCCAAACAGGCTCTCCATATCGACCAGGCCCAGAGGACAACGCCCAGCTGGAGGACCAAGCGGAGGGCAGAAGGCTGGCCACCCTGTGCCTTTGGATTGGAGAATTTAACCCATTTATATGTAAGCCATATGGCTGAGACGGTCTTGGTGCTCCAGCCAGGTATCAGGCCTGAACCTCTGAGGTGGGAGAGCCGAGTTCAGGACATTATACCAACAGAGACCTCCCAACCCCACGTAATATCAATCGATGAGAGCTCTCCCAGAGATCTTTGTCTCAACGTGAAGACCCAGCTCCACTCAACAACCAGCAAGGGCTTCCCTGGTGGCGCAGTGGTTAGGAGTCTGCTTGCCAATGCAGGAGACATGGGTTCGAGCCCTGGTCTGGGAAGATTCCACATGCCGCGGAGCGACTAAGCCCGTGAGCCACAACTACTGAGTCTGTGCGTCTGGAGCCTGTGCTCCACAATGGGAGAGGCCGCAATGGTGAGAGACCTGTGCACCGCGATGAAGAGTGGTCCCCACTCACTGCAACTGGAGAAAGCCCTCGCACAGAAACAAAGACCCAACAGAGCCAAAAATAAATATTAAAAAAAAAAAAATGGTCCACATCAAAAAAATCTCTAAAAAAAAAAAAAAAAACAACCAGCAAGCTCCAGTGCTGGACACCCCATGCCAAACAACTAGCAAAACAGGAACACAACCCCACCCATTAGAAGAGAGGCCGCCTAAAATCATAATAAGTTCACAGACACCCCAAAACACACCACCAGACACTGTCCTGCCCACCAGAAAGACAAGATCCAGCCTTATCCGCCAGAACACAGGCACCAGTCCCCTCCACCAAGAACCCTACACAACGCACTGAAACAACCTTACCCACTGGGGGCAGACATCAAAAACAATGGGAACTATGAAACTGCAGCCTGTGAAAAGGAGACTCAAAACACAGTAAATTAAGCAAAATGAGAAGACAGAGAAATACACAGCCGATGAAGGAGCAAGGTAAAAACCCACCAGACCAAACAAATGAAGAGGAAATAGACAGTCTACCTGAAAAAGAATTCAGACTAATGATAGTAAAGACGATCCAAAATCTTGGAAGTAGAATGGAGAAAATACAAGAAACGTTGAACAAGGACCTATAAGAACTAAAGAGCAAACAAACAATGATGAACAACACAATCAATGAAATTAAAAATTCTCTAGGGCTTCCCTGGTGGCACAGTGGTTGAGAGTCTGCCTGCCGGTGCAGGGGACACGGGTTCGAGCCCTGGTCTGGGGGAATCCCACGTACCACGGAGCAACTGGCCCCATGAGCCACAATTGCTGAGCCTGCACGTCTGGAGCCTGTGCTCCGCAACAAGAGAGGCTGCAATGGTAAGAGGCCCGCACACCGCGATGAAGAGTGGCCCCCGCTTGCTGTGGCTGGAGAAAGCCCTCGCACAGAAACGAAGACCCAACACAGCCATAAATAAATAAATAAATAAATTTTTAAAAATAATAATAATAATAATGTACCAATATTGATTCATTAATTGTAACAAATGTACCACTAATACAAGACATTAATAACAGGAGAAACTAGGGGAAAGGAAGCATATGGAAACTCTCGGTAATCTCTGCTAAAAAAAAAAAAAATATTCTCTAGAAGGAATCAATAGCAGAATAACTGAGGCAGCAGAACGGATAAGTGACCTAGAAGATAAAAGAGTAGAAATAATTATCTCAAAGCAGAATAAAAAAAAAAAATGAAAAGAATTGAGGACAGTCTCAGAGACCTCTGAGACATTAAACATACCAACATTCGAATTATAGGGGTGCCAGAAGAAGAAGAGAAAAAGAAAGGGTCTGAGAAAATATTTGAAGAGATTATAGTTGAAAACTGCCCTAATATGGGAAAGGAAATAGTCAATGACGTCCAGGAAAGGCAGAGAGTCCCATACAGGATAAATGCAAGGAGAAACATGCCAAGACACATATTAATCAAACTATCAAAAATTAAATACAAAGAAAAAATATTAAAAGCAGCAAGGGAAAAACAACAAATAATATACAAGGGAATCCCCATAGGTTAACAGCTGATCTTTCAGCAGAAACTCTGCAAGCCAGAAGGGAGTGGCAGGACATAGTTGATGTGATGAAAGGGAAAAACCTATAACCAAGATTACTCTACCCAGCAAGGATCTCATTCAGATTTGACAGAGAAATTAAAACCTTTACAGACAAACAAAAGCTAAGAAAATTCAGCACCACCAAACCAGCTTTACAACAAACGCTAAAGGAAATTCTCTAGGCAGGAAACACAAGAGAAGAAAAAGACCTACAATAACAAACCGAAAACAATTAAGAAAATGGTAATAGGAACATACATATTGATAATTAACTTAAATGTAAATGGATTAAACACTCCAAACAAAAAACATAGACTTGCTGAATGGATACAAAAACAAGACTCATATACATGCTGTCTACAAGAGACCCACTTCACACCAAGGGACACATACAGACTGAAAGTGAGGGGATGGAAAAAGATATTCCATGCAAATGGAAATCAAAAGAAAGCTGGAGTAGCAATTCTCATATCAGACAAAATGAACTTTAAAATAAAGACTATTACAAGAGACAAAGAAGGACACTACATAATGATCAAGGGATCATTCAAAAAGAAAATATAACAATTGGAAATATTTATGCACCCAACATAGGAGCACCTCAATACATAAGGCAAATGCTAACAACCATGAAAGGGGAAATTGACAGTAACACAATAATAGTAGGGGACTTTAACACCCCACTTTCACCAATGGACAGATCATCCAAAATGAAAATAAATAAGGAAACACAAGCTTTAAATGACACTTTAAACTAGATGGACTTAATTGATATTTATAGGACATACCATCAAAAAACAACAGAATACACTTTCTTCTCAATTGCTCATGGAATATTCTCCAGGATAGATCGTATCTTGGGTCACAAATCAAGCCGTGAAAAATTTAAGAAAATTGAAATCCTATCAAGTATCTTTTCTGACCACAATGCTATGAGACTAGATATCAATTACAGGAAAAAATCTGTAGAAAATACACAAATGGAGGCTAAACAATACACTAATAAATAACCAAGAGATCACTGAAGAAATCAAAGAGGAAATCAAAAAATACCTAGAAACAAATGACAATGAAAACATGATGACCCAAAACCTGTGAGATGAAGCTAAAGCAGTTCTAAGAGGGAAGTTTATAGCAATACAATCCTCAAGAAACAAGAAACATCTCAAATAAACAACCTAATCTTACACCTAAAGCAATTAGAGAAAGAAGAACAAAAAAAACCCAAAGTTAGCAAAAGGAAAGAAATCATAAAGATCAGATCAGAAAAAAATGAAAAAATACTTAAGGAAACAATAGCGAGGATCAATAAAACTGAAAACTGGTTCTTTGAGAAGATAAACAAAATTGATAAACCATTAGCCAGACTCATCTAGAAAAAAAGGGAGAAGACTCAAATCAACAGAATTAGAAATGAAAAAGAACTAACAACTGACACTGCAGAAATACAAAGGATCATGAGAGATTAATACAAGCAACTATATGCCAATAAAATGGACAACCTGGAAGAAATGGACAAATTCTTAGAAAAGCACAACCTTCTGAGACTGAATCAGGAAGAAATACAAAATATAAATGGACCAATCACAAGCACTGAAATTGAAACTGTGATCAAAAATCTTCCAACAAACAAAAGCCCAGAACCAGATGGCTTCACAGGCAAATTCTATCAAACATTTAGAGAACAGCTAACACCTATCCTTCTCAAGCTCTTCCAAAATATATCAGAGAGAGGAACACTCCCAAACTCATCCTACAAGGCCACCATCACTCTGATATCAAAACCAGACAAAGATGTCACACAAAAAAGAAAACTACAGGCCAATATCACTGATGAACATAGTTGCAAATATTCTCAACAAAATGCCAGCAAACAGAATCCAACAGCACATTAAAGGATCATACACCATGCAAGGAATGCAAGGATTCTTCAATGTACACAAATCAATCAATGTGATACACCATATTAACAAACTGAAGGCGAAAAACCATATGATCATCTCAATAGATGCAGAAAAAGCTTTCGACAAAATTCAACACCCATTTATGATAAAAACCCTCCAGAAAGTAGGCATAGAGGGAACTTACCTCAACATAATAAAGGCCATAGATGACAAACCCACAGCCAACATTGTTCTCAATGGTGAAAAACTGAAACCATTTCCTCTAAGATCAGGAACAAGACAAGGTTGCCCACTCTCACCACTATTATTCAACATAGTTTTGGAAGTTTTAGCCACAGCAATCAGAGAAGAAAAAGAAATAAAAGGAATCCAAATCAGAAAAGAGCAAGTAAAACTGTCGCTGTTTGCCAATGACATGATACTACACATAGAGAATCCTAAAGATGCTACCAGGAAACTACTAGAGCTAATCACTGAATTTGGTAAAGTAGCAGGATACAAAATTAATGCACAGAAATCTCTTGCATTCCTATACACTAATGATGAAAAATCTGAAAGAGAAATTAAGGAAACACTCCCATTTACCATTGCAACAAAAAGCCTAAAATACGTAGGAATAAACCTACCTAAGGAGACAAGAGGCCTGTATGCAGAAAACTATAAGACACTGATGAAAGAAATTTAAGGTGATACAAACAAGCGGAGGGATATACAATGTTCTTGGATTGAAGAATCAACTTTGTGAAAATGACTATACTACCCAAAGCAATCTACAGATTCAATGCAATCCCTATAAAACTACCAATGGCATTTTTCACAGAACTAGAACAAAAAATTTCACAATTTGTATGGAAACACAAAAGACCCCGAATAGCCAAAGCAATCTGGTGAAAGAAAAACAGATCTGGAGGAAATAGGCCCCCTGACTTCAGACTATACTACAAAGCTATAGTAATCAAGACAGTATGGTGTTGGCACAAAAACAGAAATATAGACCAATGGAACAGGATAGAAAGCCCAGAGATAAACCCACACACATATGGTCACCTTATCTTTGATGAAGGAGGCAAGAATATACAATGGAGAAGTGACAGCCTCTTCAATAAGTGGTGCTGGGAAAACTGGGCAGCTACCTGTAAAAGAATGAAGTTAAAACAGTTCCTAACACCATACACAAAAATAAACTCAAAGTAGATTAAAGGCCTAAACGTAAGGTCAGACACTATAACACTCTTAGAGGAAAACATAGGCAGAACATTCTATGACATACATCACAGTAAGATCCTTTTTGACCCACCTCCTAGAGAAATGGAAATAAAAACAAAAATAAACAAATGGGACCTAATGAAACTTAAAAGCTTTTGCACAACAAAGGAAACCATCAGCAGGACGAAAAAACAACCCTCAGAATGGGAGAAAATATTTGCTGATGAAGCAACTGACAAAGGATTAATCTCCAAAATATACAAGCAGCTCATGTAGCTCAATATCAAAAAAACAAACAACCCAATCCAAAAATGGGCAATAGACATGTCTCCAAAGAAGATATACAGATTGCCAACAAACACATGAAAGGATGCTCAACATCACTAATCATTAGAGAAATGCAAATCAAAATTACCATGAGGTATCATCTCACACCAGTCAGAATGGCCATCATCAAAAAATCCGCATGCTGGAGAGGGTGTGGAGAAAAGGGAACCCTCTTGTGCTGTTGGTGGGAATGTAAGTTGATACAGCCACTATGGAGAACAGTATGGATGTTCCTTACAAAATTAAAAATAGAACTACCATACGACCCAGCAATCCCACTACTGGGCATATACCCTGAGAAAACCATAATTCTAAAAGAGTCATGTACTACATTGTTCATTGCAGCTCTATTTACAATAGCTAGGACGTGGAAACACCCTAAGTGTCCATCAACAGATGAATGGATAAAGAAGGTGTGGCACATATATACAACGGAATATTACTCAGCCATAAAAAGAAATGAAATAGAGTTATTTGTAGTGAGGTGGATGGACCTAGAGTCTGTCATACAGAGTGAAGTAAGTCAGAAAGAGAAAAACAAATACCGTATGCTAACACATATATATGGAATCTAAAAAAAAAAAAAAGAAAAAGGTTCTGAAGAACGTAGGAGCAGGACAGGAATAAAGATGCAGACATAGAGAATGGACTTGAGGACACAGGGAGGGGGAAGGGTAAGCTGGGACGAAGTGAGAGAGTGGCAATGACATATATACACTACCAAATGTAAAATAGATAGCTAGTGGGAAGCAGCTGCATAGCACAGGGAGATCAGCTCGGTGCTTTGTGACCACCTAGAGGGGTGGGATAGGGAGGGTCAGAGGGAGATGCATGAGGGAGGGGATATGGGGATATATGTATAGGTATAGCTGATTCACTTTGTTATACAGCAGAAACTAACACACCATTGTAAAGCAATTATACTCCAATAAAGATTTGGAAAAAAAAGAAATCCACATCTATGCAATGAAGCTGTAGAAATTAGGAGATGTTGAATTCCATCCAGTAAAGGGAAATATCATTTTATACTAATAATTTGAGAAGTTTTTCCTAAGTAAAAGGAGGCTTTAGAATTAATATTAAGCTTAAAGTTCTAAAAGCATCAATTTAAATTGATGAGAACATTAAAAAAAACTGCCTCCTGAGTAAATAAGATTTCCAGAAGAAACTCTATTGGGATTTTTTTTTATATCCCTTAGGATAAACAAGGAAAGGAAACCTAGGGCACATGTCTAATTAACTACATGTGCCCCTTTGGTTTCCAAAAACAGGCTCTAACATAATTTGATGCTTTACCCTTAGCAATGAGAAGTCAAGCATAAAACCATTTGCAAGTACCACATGATGTGTCATAGAAAGGAACCAGAAATAATCACAGAGAGTTTTTATCATTTTTAATAGACAAAAATCCATATTTCTGTTACCAGATCCAGAGAGATCAAGCTTTGCCTTTCGTACTTCTCTACTTGGTGCCTGAAATCTCTTGGAGATTAATTTTGGGGGATAAAGATTTTGCGTGTTCAGAAGTTCTCTGTTAAAATAAAAATTGTTTCAAAGGCAAGTACATTAAGCCACCTTCAAGGACAGTCACAATTACTCTAGTGAGGATAAGCTTATAAAAATACTCATAATGAATGAGGTTCAAATGCATTTTTATAGGAAAGTGGAAGTAAGTAGAAGAAAGTTGGAAGCTATACTTGGGATCCATGCCACTTAAAGAAGTATGATGGGGCCAGGAAGGGTAGTAGAGGGCCTTGAATGCTAAATGGTAGGACACCATTTAGGACAGAGACTTTTTCAGAATTATTGCAAAGAGCTGGCACAGCTTTTGGAAACAAGTGTTACCTATTCAGTAAAATTTTTACTATAAGTCCATCTTTAAGTATGATGCTGAAAATAACATCCTAAGAAGTTATAAATTCATCATGATTAGTAGAAAAACAAAGAACAACAAATGTCATAAAAGTATAAAAACAGGAAGGATTCAGCTATATCTATCAATCAATATACTAGTGTGTGTATTTAATACTAGATAACTTACAAAGCATTTTCATGGATTTTGTTTCATTTAATACACCATCCTCTAAGGCAGATAATACAGTAATTATGCCATTTTTGAAAGGAGGAAGCTGAGTTTTCAGGCCAAAAGCTAGCAAAGAATGCCCTGCAGCTCTTTGGGCTCCTTGACTAAGAGTCCTTCTCCTCTACCTGAAATAGTTTTCCTGAGGATCCCATAAATTAGTACAAGTAGACAAATTTGAATCCATGGATTTCAATATTGTCCTCTTACATTGATTTATATGCATGTTTAAAAGCTTTACATTGTACAATGTGCAGTTATAGCCTTTATTTTTTAAGTACGATTTGTGATCATTTCTGTAAAAATTGTCTATCAACTCTGTTATAGAATGATTTGTAGGAGATCTGTAAATCAATTTTACCTATGATGGTCAAAAATGGCAAAATCCTGGCCTCTGTGGAGTCCTGCTGGAAGGGTGTATGGAGTAAGCCAGGGAAGGCCTAAAACAGAAGCTGGGAAGAAGCTAAATTGGGCTTCCCGCTACCTACTAAGCTGCTCTTCCTTGCTAATGACCAAGTTCAGGCACTAATTATTTATTAGTCTTGAGTCCTTATTAGTCCAACTCAGGTTGACAGAGAGTCATTGATGAGAAAGTGGATGGAAAACAGATCAATGTAGGCTGCTTTTGGAGGGAATCCTGTCCTCGTAGGAAGACATTTCAGCATAGAGGTTACAAGCGTGGACTCTAGAGCCAGACTGTCTGAATCCCAGCTCTACTCCTTAACCATTTGTCTTTGTTTCTTCAACCATAAAGAAGGTAATGCTCTTAGGATAGTTGTAAATACTAGATGAGTTAATGTACAGAGAACATTTAGAACAACACATAGCGCAAACTGCATAAGTATTAACTATATTATTCTGGAAGCCAAGAATGTTTTAGACATACAGACAATTTGCTGTTTCTGAGACGAGAATAGATAGCATGATGAAGTAGGAAGATGATGACACAGAGGATTTTGTACTTGTGCAGTTATATGATGGGAATACTAATTTATTAGTGTGCAACTATCCAAGAGCTTTTTACCCTAACTTAAATTTAAATCTAAGTTACTAACTAGCTAGATTCTAGTGGTCAGAATAGGGAATATATGTGTACTTTGAGAGTAGCATCTTCTAAGGTAAAAACAAAACCACAGGAACAACTTCTCCAGGAGTGGGTTGGGGGTATAGTGGACATGTTGGTGACCCACCCAGGCCCTTTGGACCCCTTTACCATCCTTGTGCATCTCTCCAGCTTCCATGTGCTTTTGCTCCCAATGCCCAGCACCTGCAGCCCTTCTTTAGAAGACTCCCCTCAGTCTGCTGAAGCTACTTCCCCGAACTCCATCACACATGCAGATCCAGAAATGCCTCAAATTGACCTCCCCTGGGTCGTAGTTAGCTGATGGGCACAGGAGTAGGAAAGCCCAGCTCCCTTGCCTCAGCTGGTACAACTCCACGGTCCAAATTGATCTCCACATTTCCTCAAGGAATCAGGCTGAGTCTACTTTCTGCAGGGCTTTTGCCTGAGATGCCACCCTTGCTTGTCTTCCTCCCCTTCCCTATTCTTCTTCCTTCACTTCCTTCCTGAATTTCCCTGGGAGGAAATAATAAATAAATTGCTTACACACAAATCCTTGTCCCAAGGTCTGCTTCTGGGAAACCTGACCTAAGACCTAAGTGAAGATGCTTTTTGTCTTATTTTATAATAAATGCTTGGTAATTGGGGCATGCTCCGAGTTTAACTCTTGCCTTACCACTTAGCTGTGCTAACTTCTATGTGCCTGCTTCCCATCTGTGAATGTTTTCAGTTTAAGTAGTGTTTCAGTTCTTCTTAACACAACCAGAACTATCTTAGATTTTGAGTTGCTTAGGTAGAGGAACACACCAGCAGTTGCTGAATGCTGGGCACAGAGCTAGAGTACATTGATACATTACTGCATTTAATCTTCATGACAACCAAAACAGTGTAAGCATGTCCATCCCTGTTTTCATGATGAGGAATTTGAGGGTCAGAGAAGTAATTTATTTGTCCAGTATTACACTGAATGAGTATTTAAATTCAAGGAAGCTTATATAGAATGTAGAGTTATAAAAAGGAATCACAAAAAACATAAAATTCTATTATGCATAACTTTGTTATATTAAGGATATCTGCATGGAAATTCTCAAAAGTAGACCGTAATCAAAAGTGACTTCCCTCTCAAGGGTCTCTCTCCTACTCTCGCCTCCTTACCACCTGACATATCTACACACACAGTAGTTAAACAATGACAGTGTGTTGAATGAATGAGTACATGAGTGAATCAGCAAAGATCAAGGAGGTCACATATTCTATAGCTTTTATTGAATTTTAGAATTCATCAGACAGCCTTCTTGCTGCTGCAGAAAAAAAGTTCATTTATTAATTTTAAATATATATCTATATTTGGCGGCTATCAAAGAAAGGCATAATTGGGAAATTCAATCACAGTGTTTGAATTTTTTAAGGTAATTTTTCCCCCATGGGGATTTTTTATTTTGTCAGTTATGTGTCTGGTGTATTTTTTAGAAGACAAACCTCCTTCCTACAGTTTACAGCAAATGGTTAGCTTTAAGTGGAAACCAATTATATTAACATATGTGCATATGTATTAAATGTGTAAAAATAGTAAGGATGGAGAGATATCAGTGCCTGTGTTTTCATAAACCCTTTCAACTCTTCAAAACAGTGGAAAAGAAAAATGCTGAGAAATAAAATTCTTCAATCACAAATTTTTTAGAAAAGTTGAGAAAGCACAGAGGTATAGGAAGCAGACCCCACTGAACATTCTGCTAAAGGATGGCAATTAGAACATTCCGAGAGAAAAGGGAGCAAATGGAGAATGGTCTACTAAGTATAATGAGAAAGAAGGAAAATCAGGGAAGGCTGTGTTTGAGGGAGGGGGCTCTCAGTGTTAAAATATGGTGGGAAATTAAATGAATGAAGTCAAAGGAACCATTGCAGGAATGGAGAGAGACTTTTAAGGAGAACAGTAGTGATCATCTCCCTGAGATTGGGGCCAGGAAAAACTCTCTGCAAGTTATGATTAGCATAATTACCAGGGTAAACCAAACAAGAACTCAAGTGTGTTAGTACAGGCCCTCCAAAAAGCAGACTCCAAGATGAGATTAAACATGCAAGTATTTGATGGGGAGGAATGCCTATGTGAAAGGAAGTAAGGAGGGAGCCAGAAAAGACTGGCAGAGTCATAACACTCTAAAAGTCTGACCTCAAGCAAAGGAGAGCGGGGAAGAAGTTTGCATGGAAGTGTCCTAGGAATGGGGTGCAGCCTAATGAGGGTTCAGCAAAGGCATCAGGATGTCCTTGGGCCTAAACTGACCCTGGTAGGAGTGCAGTGGCTCCATGAATAGATACGCCTTAATATTCCCCACCGCACTCCATCACTGGCTTTGAACAAATGTACTTTTGCATTCCAAAGCTTAGCAGGTGGGACCTTTGGTCCATTACAATTATGTCCAAGTTCAAGGTCTAGGAAGTACACTCTCATTATTGAGTTTCTAAAATGTCTGTGAATATTATAAAGTAAGATCCCTTATATTTTCAGAGTTTCACAGAAAAAGAATGCAACTAGTCACCTTTTATTGAGCACTTGTGTGTACCAATCACTGTGCTAAATGCCTTTTTTTTTTTTTCTCTCTTATAGTCCTCAGAGCAGCCCTATGAGGTTAAAGGACTTCCCCAATAATACAAAATTAGTAAGGGGTAATGCCAGGATTCAACTCAGGCATTTTGACTCTTGATGCTGATCACCATTTTGTAACTTACAATAATAATACCAACTTTGGTATTAGGTATTGTTGTCGTGAGAATTAAGCAAAATAATTCATGTTAAAGCCCTCAACATGGTGCCTGGCCAGGTATTAAGAGCTCAAAGAACGTTACTGTTATTAGGTAGTTGAGCCAGGACTCAGATCCATCTCTGATTGATGCCAGTGTCTGTACTCTTGGCCACTCCATCAGTGTAAATTCAGTATTTCAATCAGATAGTATCAGAAGCACCTGAAAGGGCATTAAAAAGAAAAAGGAGGGCTAGAACTAAACCTTCTTTCAATAAATAGTATCAGTCACACAGATAGAATTCAGTGATAAGAGATACTAGAAATGTAAGGTATGCTTCCTTTGGTTCCCCAGGGAAGAAAGGCACATAGGTGTGGCCTGTTTACTGCTTATTCATAAATAGAAATATGTAAGATCTATGAGACTGCCAATGGGAAAAGGAAGAGACATGTAACTCTCCACATTCTTTTAAAAGAAAGCAGAAAGGAAAAAAGTGTTTGCAAAAGAAGGCATCTGAATTTCTGCTATGATTGAGATGAGTAGTAGGGACAAGATTTACCCTCCCACCAGAAACAACCAAGAAATACGAAAACAATATGAAACAATGGTTTTTAGACATTGGATTCTGATGACATAGGACAGTGCTCCCTGAGAAAGGAGAAACACACAAGATGAGTCCTACGAGTGCCCCAGACTACTACCTAGAGAGAGTGAACCCAGGTGGAGCCTCATGGTTAACTTAGTTGAGGAGATGGAGCTGGAGGTAGGTAGGCTGGAGAAACCAAGGCAGCTGGAATTCATTCTTCAGCAGAATGCTGAAGAAAGGGAGCTACACAGAGGGAGAACTCCAGCAACCTATATATAATCCCCCTCAGGTCCTCAGTTTAGTAATGGTCAGTGCATGCCTGTGAGGAAAATGCTGGAGGATGGGGGAAAGCCACCTAAAAGGAGCGAAAGGAGCAAATACTGGAGCTCACGCAGGGCTGAGAATAGTTCAGGTTTCTACAAGCCCAAGTAGAAAATCTCATAATTCATGGGGCCTTGAATAGAGCACTCAGGAAGTTATTGCCTCAATAGTGGGGCAAAACTAGTCATAAGCTAAAGACTGCTCTTGTCTCACTTAACAAAGCTTAAAAGCAAGAATTGAAAAGATCAGACTGTTTTCATAACTTCATCTTAATAAAAATCAAGAATATTTATGAGAATAAAAAAATATCCAGGACTCTAACATGGTAAAATTCACAATGAACAGCATCCAATCAAATATTACCAGGAATACAAAGAAGCAGGAAAATATGACTATCCATCATAAAAAGAAAAACCAATCAATAGAAACAGATCAAGAAATAATAGATATACAAATGATGGAATTAGTAGACAAGGACATTAAAACTGTTATTGTAACTATATTTCATATGTTCAAGAAGGTAGAGGAAAGATTAAACATTTTAAGTAGAGTTATTGGATATATTAAAAAGACCCAAATCCCACTATTAGAAAAAAAAATAGTGTTTTAAATGAAAATTCCATCAATTAGATGGGATTAACAGCAGATTGGACACTGTAGAGGAAAGGATTAGTTAATTTAAAGACATGGCAATAGAAACTGTCCAAAATAAAACAGAATAAACAACTGAAGAAAGAAAGGGAGGAAAGAAAAGAAAAGACGACAAAAGAGCATCAGGTAACTGTGTGACAACCACAGCAGCATAACGTACATGTTATTGGAGTTCCCAAAGGAAGGGAGGAGACAGAAAAAAAATATTTAAAGATATAATGGCTGAAAACTTTTCCAAATTTGATGAAAACCGTAGACATATATATCCAAGAAACTCAACAAACCTCAGGCACAGAAAAAGGCATTTTACCACACAATGCAAACAAATTTAGAATGGACTGGTTGTACAACCATAAAAGTTGCCAAGATAAGGAAATAACACCCAAAATCATATTCAAAACAAACAACTAAGAGCTCTTATATAGGAATTCAGGTGAAGTGGGAAACCTCCATCCAATCAATTCAAAAACAGATGAGGTTATATATAAGGAAGGAGCAATTAGAAGAGTCAAAAGAGATACATTTACACACCATGCCATAGTGCATAATAAAGTCAAGATGAAATCCACAAAAAAGGGTAACCTAAATACCTCATATAATAAAGATGGAGAGATTTCCCTGGTGGCCCAGTGGTTAAGAATCCGCCTGCTAATGCAGGGGACACGGGTCGATCACTGGTCCAGGAAGATCCCACATGTCACAGAGCAGCTAAGCCAGTGTGCCACAACTACTGAGCCTGCACTTTAGAGCCCACAAGCCACAACTATTGAGCCCACAAGCCACAACTATTGAGCCCGCGCTCTGCAACTACTGAAGCCCACACGCCTAGACCCCGTGTTCTGCAACAAGAAAAGCCACCGCAACGAGAAGCCCGCACACTGCAACGAAGAGTAGCCCCTGCTTACAACAACTAGAGGAAACCTGCCTGCAGGAACAAAGACCCAACACAGCCAAAAATAAATAAAATTTAAAAAAATAATAATAATGATGATGGAAAAACTACCTATATGGTAATGATAATAGGAAAACATCTCTATCCCTAACCTATTTCTAACCTTTAGATCTTTGTTTTCACTTACCCCTGGGCATATTCATGGCCCCAAAATTTCTTAACTCAGTACTTCCACCTTATTATCTTACTACACACATATCCCTCCTCAATTCAAACTCCTTGTTGTTTATATGTCAGCTTCCATTAATAGTATCAACTGCCTTCTGCCAGTCTACCTTTTTCTCATCTATGATTCCTCTGGCTTCCTCAAAACAAATCACCAAATCCCGTGGATTTTTCCTCTATAATATCCTTAATATCTAGTACTTTTCTCCCCTTCTCTCTATTCCCACTGCTTCAGGCCTTCATCATTTCTTTAATTTTAATAAACCTTTTATTGAAGTAAAGCATACATACAGAAAAATGAACAAATCATAAGTGTACAACTTAAATTTTTTAATTCACATGTATGTGAATACATGTATTTAACCACACCTAGATCAATATATCAAATTTCCCATTACCCCAGATGAATGCCTGGTGTCGCCTCCCAATAATTACCTGTGTCCCTAAAAGATATCCACTATTCTGAAACTAACACCATAAATTTTGCCTGTTTTTTTAAACTTCATATAAGTGAGACTGTATCGTATACAGTCTTGTGTCTGGCTTCTTTAGCTCTACATTATTTTTGCAGTATTCATCCCTGTTATTAAGAGTAGCCATAATATGCATATTTCATTGCTGTGTATGAATATACTACAATGTATGTATTCATTTTACTATTGGTGGGCATGTGGGTTGTTTCTACTTTGGGGCTATTATGAATAAAGTTACCATGAACATATAAATGTTTCTGGTGAATGAATATACATGTTTGTACTGGGTATTAAACTAGGAGTAGAATTGCTAGGTCAAAGGGTATGCAGATGTTCAGCATTAGTAGATACTGCCTAACAATTTTCCAAAATGGTTGTTTAAAATACATTCCTACTAGTGATGTATGAGAGTTCCAATTGTTTCACATCCATCAAAACACTTGACGTTGTCCATTTTTAAGTTTCACCCATTCTGGTAGTCATGTAATGATATTTCATTGTGGTTTTAACTTACATTTCTAAGATGTTAATCCCATTTCGTAAATATAATCACCATTTCAAAATCCTATTATATAAAGTCTTACTTTAGTCTTTTGCCATTTTCTATTGGATTGTCTGTATTTTTCTTAATGAGTCCCAAGAAGATTTTTCAAGTATACATTCTGGACTTATGTCCTTTGTCAGTTTTTTTCTCATCCTGTGTCTTGACTTTCAATCTCTTAATTGCGTTTGGTTTTGTTTAATCAACTTTAAGGAGATAAAATTTATGCACCATTAGCTGCACAGATTTTAAGTGTGCAGTTCTGTGATTTTTGACAATGTAGACACATGTGTAATGCCAATCACAGCGTACAACATTTCCAGCATGTCAGAAAAGTCCCTCATGACCCTTTGCCTTATCCTCCTTCTCCTCCTCCAGGCAACGCTGATCTGATTTCTATTACCATAGCTTAGCTTTGCCTGATCTTAAGGCTTATGTAAAGGAATCAGAAAATAGATTCAACCATGTTATTTATTGCATGTGTGAGTAGTTCATTCACTTTACTGCTGAGTATACATTTGTATGGCTGAAACAAAATTTGTTTATCCATTTGCCTGTTGAAAGACATTTGGGTTGTTTCAGCTTTGGACTGTTGTAGATAAAGCTACTATAAATATTCTTGTACATGTTTTTTGTAGATATATATTTTTAGCTCCCTTATTTCCCTAGAAATGGAATTGCTGGGGGTAGTATAGGTGTATGAATAACTTTATAAGAAATTACCAAACTGTTTTTCAAATCTTGTAACATTTTACACTTCCAACAGCAATGTGTAAGCATTCCACACATCTTCTCCAATACTTGATACTGTCAATCTTTTAAACATTGAGATGTATTTCTATTTCAGTGACAACTAATAATAATCTTTTCACCTTTTCAAGTGTCTATTTGCCATCCTCATATTTTCTTTTGTGTAGTATCTATTCAAGTCTTTGCCCATTGTCTATTGATTATTTGTACTTTTATTACTGATGTCTAAGAGTTCTTTATGTGTTCTGGATACAAGAGGCGTATACACATATAGTGTAAGTGAGAGTGAGAGAGAGAGAAAAACAGACAGAACATTTGATCCCAGTCTTTTCTGTGGCTTGCCTTTTAATTTTTTTATTTGTATATTATTCTGAAGTCCCCCCTATCAATTTTGCTTTTTATGATTAGTGTTTTTTGAGTCCCATCCTAGAATTCTATGCCAATAGCAAAATCTTGAAGCTACTCTCCTATGTCTCTTCTGGAAGTTTTATCATTTTATCTTTTACGTTGAGGTCTATTTTCCATCTTAAATAGGTTTTTGCGGATGGCATGAGGTAGATATCAAGGTTAATTTTTTTCCCCATATAGATATCCAAATTTTCCACACCATTTATTGAAATTATTTCCCCCATTGATTTGGCTTCACATTTTGTCAAAAATTGATTACCATGCAACTGTGGAACAATTTCTGGGCTATTCTTTCCTTTGTCTCTTTTGGTCTATCCTTACACAGATATTATACTATCTCAATTACGGTAATTTTAAAGTGCGTTTTAAAATGAGGCATGTAAATTATCCAATGTTTTTTTTGTTTTTTCAGAATTTTTTGGCTATTCTTGGTCCTTTGCAGTCCATAAAAATTTTAGAAACTAAAAAAATTCTTAACGCATTCTGAGATTTTATTCTAAATAGTGTTGTCTATAGATCATTTCTGGGGATAATTTATATCTTAATCTTGAATCTTCTAATACTTGAACATCTTATATTTTGTATTTATTTAAATATATTTCACTATTTCTCTGCAATGTTTCTGTCATTTACAATATGCTGGAGGTAATAGCCAGTTCCATAAGGCAAGAAAAATAAATAAAAGGAATAAAAAATGGATAGCAGTAAAATGTTATATTAACAGTTGATATGCTTTTTATGTAGAAAACTGTAAGAAAGAATTTTTAGCTTACCAGAACCTTAGTTAAAATCTAATGCTTATGAAGTACTACATAAGAAAATCATCAGTTTTAAAATTATATTAAATTTAACAAGCATTTTAAAAAATTTTTATCTGTATATATTTCTAAAACATGTATACTTTTGTTTTCACCTTTATTAAAAATAGGTAGCAAGCTGTAGATAATCTCTTGGCACTTGGTATTTTCCACTTGATATTGAATTTGTAACATTTATCCTGTGGTAAGTGTTACAGTATTTTATTAGTTAAGAATGCTGTATAATATTCTACTGTGTGGTTATACAATAGTTCTTTAATCCACTCTCCAGTTGTTTAGCATTGGAGTTCTTTCCAGGTTTTTGCTATTGTGAACAATACTGCTATGAACATTCTTACAGGGTGTTCTTACCTTGCCCATCATACATTGGCAAGAGTTTCTCTTGGATATATTCCTAAGGGTAGATTTGCCAGGTCACCTGATATATGAATATTCAGCATTAAGAGATAATGCCAGTCCATTTTCCAAAGTGATAACTTCTATTTATATGCCCACTAGTAACACATAAAACATTCAACAGCTATTCAAGACTTTTCCTTTCTTTTTTTTAATTAAAAGCTACTATAACCGTAGTACTATCCTTAAATACAAATGAGAAATATAGCCCTGTCCTGGAGAAGAACACAATCTAAATGAGAAGAAAAATCATATCTAAAACAATTAGAAAGCAATTCCAAGATATTATATAAATGTCATGACAGCTCCTTATAGGGCGATAGTAAACGTCAGACTTTTTTGTGAATGTACCCCTGATGCTACAAGAACTGGAACTTGCAGTTAGTCCCCCTTACACCTCCTTCCCAACTCTCCTTATCAAGGCTGGGGACTTGTTACAAACTTCAAAATTCATTTGAAGTTTAATATTTCATTGTAATGTTTTGTCATTACTCCAAAATATAATCATTTTGTTACAATATAAAGTAATATTTTTATCACTGATCTTTGAGTACAATTGATAACCCAAAATTATGTGACACATTTATCTTGTGTTAATCTGCTCTTACTAGCATATTCATAAGTATATATATATATATATATATATATATATATATATATATATATCTCAGTTTAAGAAGCACAGTTATAAGTGGTGGGTATGTCTTGGATTTTCTTGCATGATCTCAATATCCATTTTTGGATTTCATATTGGAAATGTTTTCAAACCGTTTCAAAAGATTTTTTGCATACCACATGTTTCTTTTGAAAAATAAATACTTTCTTAATATTGACATGTCATATTTACTTTGAAGAGACAGATTAACTGTGTTTATTTGTCAAAAATCTGTGCTATATAGCGTTATTCTAACTACCATTTATCTTTACAGGAAAAGTCAATGAAACTATATTGCTTGAATTATGCGTGCCATCTTTTAATACATCTTTTAATTACTTTGGCAAAAATTAAGACAGGAACTTCTGTGTTATTAATCTGTATATTACATATGAGTAAAGCTGAGTTTATATTTTTCAGTTTTAGGCAAATTAAATGAATAAAACTGGAATCTCTAATATTTTCTTACTTTACCTCTATTTTGGAGCCCAGTGTTCTGGTGAATAATGAAAGTAATGCTTATTCTTCTACTTTCTTTTCTTCTCTTTCTCTCAAACAGGCTACACCACAATATTGAGAAAGGGAAGAAGAAGGGGATAGCAATTTCTATATTTTTTCCCAGATATCCCTTCTATTCATTTGATACTATTAAATTGACATTTGATACTATGTGATGTCGTTGAATTTTAACTATCTTTTGGAGTTTTCACTGAAAGTAGCAAAATAAAGTACACTATTGTGCTCACAATTCCGTGATTGTTGTGTTGAAATGCATTTTTAGTTTTTTTTTTAATTGGTTTTTAGTGACCTAGAGTGACCAAGTGTTCCAGTTTTCCAGGGACTGAGAGCGTTCCTGGCATTTGGGACAGTCAGTGCTAAACAAGGGAAAGTCCTGGGTAAACTGGGATGAGGGGGTTCCCCTTCACTGATGACCATTCAGCTGACCTTCAAATGACATGTGTACGTTGTACTTCTTTCCGCCCAGTGGCTTTTGTCTTTTTCTATATGAAAGCTTGGAGGAAACTGAGGGCTGGGCAGTGCAAAGAAGAGGAATGTTGGGTAGTTTTCAGTTTTCTAAATGATTTTGATAAGAAACGTGTCACAAACCTTTCCTGAAATAATGATTCCATATTCTGAGTAGTCATTTCTTAAAACCCTAAGGTAATTGGTATGATTCTGAATATTACTTGTTATAGGGAATTTCCTCAGGAAAAAAAAGGTTGTATAAGCATAAATAAAATTGGATTTTTTTTAAAGTGATCTGGAAAATTATGAATCTTCCCTTCAAAATGCAAACACAGTCATCTAACTAAATGTTTAAATAATGCTTAAAATTGGCATACTAATTTAGAGCAAATTTATATTGGAGTCATATTTTTATATACTGCATATTTTTGCAGCAAATTGAAGTTCTTCATATAATTAATGTTATGTTTTTATTCATTTAATTGGAGTTGAAGCATTAAATTGCCTATTTTAAAGGGGGATATAGAAATTTTACTTACAGCTTTTCTTTTATGATGTTTTTAGTCAGAGCTATGAATCGTTTCATGTTGAATCAGCAATATAACCCCCAATTATATCATTAGTCCTGTGACAAAATATTGTTTTTAGATGATGAAGTTTCTGAGAATACATTGCAAATAGAGTAGGAATGTTTTTATATTATAAAATGATATTTCAAAATGCAAAATCTATATTATTCACTTATATACACATAATCAGAGTGTGTGTGTGTGTGTGTGTGTGTGTGTGTGTGTGTGTGTGTGTGTGTGTGAATGGGAGGGGTGGGGGGAAAATGAATCCTGACCACTAAGCAACAGAAACCTGTTCTCTGTTTCTCAGTGCTCTCAAGCTTAACTGTGCACATGAGTCACCTGGGGAGCTTGTAGAAGTGCAGATTCTGATTCTGGGGTAGGTCTGGGTGGTTGCCAAGATTCTGTCTTTCCAACCAACTCTCAAGTGACACTGATGCTCCCAGCTGCTGACACCCTTTGAGCAGTGAGGTCTAGTAAGTCTGTATGAGGTAGAATGTACCCTCCCCCCAGTCACTCTTACAGCTTTACCCTGCGGTACATTCTTAATAGCATCATTCCTACCCCAATCATCTTATTTCCTTATTTATTACAGATGTGTTGTCTGTCTTTCTACATGAGGTCCATGAGGGCAGGTACATTTTCTTTCTTATTCAGTGCTGTATCTCCAGTGTCTACAACATGATAAGCCATTACTTCTAAAGATCTATTGGTTAAGTAATATATTTGCACAAAGATATAGTATATATGCCGTGTAGGTTACCGGATACACACCATGTATATATCAGGCAGGGGACTGGTGATTAAAAGCATGACTCTTATCTGCACTCCCTGGCTGTGTGACACCAGCAAGTGACGTAATGTCTCCTGCTTCTATGTCCTCAACCATAAAGTGAGTGTAGTAATAACCGCAATCACAATACTGTTGTGAAGACTAAGTAAGTTGCAACCTGTGACATACTTAGAAATGTGCCTGGCACATAATAAACATAATATAAATGTGAGCTCTTGAGCTATAACGTTTTACCACTGATAGGTATCTTTATTTACAAAACCTAGAAGCTTCCTGAAGGCAGTAGGCATGCCCTGTGTTCTGTCTGAAAGGGATCAAGACTAGATGGGTGATTTTTAAACTGTGCTTCTCAGCGAGACAGAGGATCTGTATAAACCTCCAAGGGCTAGCTCTGAGGGGAAGGCGGCTGAAAAGGTGGGCAGGACACAGCAATCCGACACAGCTGTCCATCTGCCACCATCACCACGCAAACAAAGCAACTCCACCCTCTCTTTCATTATTGACATTTCAAATAAGCTTCCCAAATACAGGGATGTGTTGCTTTAAAAAAGAAGCAAACAACTAACTTGAGAACCAAAGGATAAGGTGGTGTCCAAAGCTTTATTCAGCTCTATAATCGTATCAATCCCTAAAAAGTAAGGCATTAAAATAGCACAGCTTTTGACCCATAGCAGTTTTCGGGTAGGTGTTCAATATATATTGATATTATTATGTATTATGTTTTGATTATATCATGTTAGTATTATATTTTATTTTTATATATAAAAATTATTATTAGTATTTATATTTTATTATTATATATAATGTACTGATGACATATTAATATATATTAAATCAATTAGTGGTGGAAGCTCAGTTCAGGTTCAGGAGGGTGGAGATGGTGGCTGCTGACTTGAGATGCATTTAAAAGTGAGGAAATAGGACGGGAGCAGCCTCTGCTCTTTAGAGACAAGTATCTGAGGGAAGGCAATAGCACCTGAAGAGGTTTCAAGATCAAAGGAAGATTCTTTAATGGATGCTGGACAGATGTGGGCATTGATTTTGGTTTTTAGCCCCATGTACTTAATTCATTTCATCAAATATTTATGGTCCTGTTCAATTATGTGCTCCTGCTTTTCCTTTAGACCAGAGTGTCAGCCCTGACTGCCCATTAGAATTACCTGGGGGAGCTTCCAAACAATGCCTATTCTCTGACAGTGAAAACATACACTATGGAGGAGGGTCTCCCGCGTGGTTTTGTTGAGATGTCCTGTCAAACTCCTCAAGACAATTCCAACGTTTGAATTGTTTTAGCCTTTGTTGGAAAACTGTTTTAGACTTTTAAGCTTTGTTTCAAATCAAAATGTCTAGGATTTACATCAATAAGTTTTTAACTTGTTAATCAAAATGTATTCAATTTGCCTCTTAAATAGTTGCTGTTTACAGTTTTGTCGCTGTTTCAATGTGATGTATATTAAATCATGTGGTCAGAATATTTACTGAACAGATTACCAATTTTATAATGAAATTCCAAGAAAGATATAATCTGATATATGAGAATTTACTTTAATGAAAGTATATACTTGCCTTTGGGCCAAATAGAAGTATTGATATATATAATGTGAATTCCAGCTTATTAATCAAGTTATTCAAATATAAAACCTGGAAACCAGAGGTTGAACAGAAGAATAGTTTTCCATGGCTCCCTCATACTAAAGTCCACTTAGCCTCCTTTGGAATTCCAGAAATCAGCAGGAGAGTGACTAAGAGGTGTGGAGGAAAGGACTCCAGTATTGGACCAATCTGGCTTAAATGCTGGCTCTACCCCCTACCCTCGAGAACAAATTCCTGAACTTTTCTGAGCCCCCTGAGAAATGTCACCTATTTCTCATTGTTCTTTTGAGGTGTAGATGTGATAATAATTATAAATGACCCAGCAAAGCATCCAATATATTGCAAACATAAATATCTCTACCACTGATGGTAACAGTAAGAGCAAAAAAAATGTCCAGTGATCATTTTCTGTGTGCCAGGCTCCGGGTTATGTGCTTTTTATATACCACCTCATTTAATTAGAATTCAGCTTGGTCCCTCTTGTAAAACTTAGTCTTTTGGTAGGAGATGGAAAGAAGAATGAGATAATAAAGTGAGGAAAAGCTTTCAGACTCCTTGCCATGGCAATGTCTGGGGTCTACCTTACTGCCTGGTGTGAAACTACACAATACTTTTAACATATCACATGATTTTAAAATAAGCTCCATACCTAAATGGCCATATGTGCTTCAAACTTCTTTTAAATAGGAAGAGATCATCACAATTATGACATGTACAAAATTGTGTATATCTTACGCTTAGCTTTATAAATATATCATTAGTGAAGTTAGAAGTGTCCCTTTAACTCATTGCCTTGCAGTAGGACGTAGATCCAGGCCATTCGACTCAGGTGCATTTAACCATTGGCCAGCACTGCTTCAAGGCAAGTGCAAGATCTCTTACTTGTTTATTCATGGAGCTGTTCATTCCGTTGAACACAGCCTTCCTATCCAAAAAGCTGTTTCCTATAGACAGACGTAACTAAACCCAAGAAAATGTAATAGAGTATTATTTTCATTTAGTTGATGTTTTTCCCAAAATAACAAAAATACAAATTTTAAAGAACATTACACTCAAACATCCAGTATCATCTACATTATTACCTAGGTGTAGTTATCTCAGTTACTAACCTTTAACATTTCTGAATCACTGCTGAGTCAAATCCTGTTTATTTCCTCTGGCTTAACTAATTCAAATTCATGGCGAATCTCTTAATTTGGAAAACGAGTTTCCCAGAGTTTATCTGGCTTCTCTGTATCTGTGTGTTCAGACACCTGGCAAGCACTTTCAGCCAACATATGATCGCCTTAAAAAGTGTGATTTATAGCTAGATCCTACAGTTTACGATGAAAAATATAAAATTCCTTCCAGGTCTCTCTCGCTATCTCTCTCTTTCATTTGTCTCTTATTTCTGCACCCAGTAAAATGAGAAATATTAGTCACATAGTCACACCATCACTGTTGACTTCAGTGAAACATGATCTTTCTCCAATTTATGAGCTCCCTGACAGCTTTCCTCTAAGTCTTCATCAATGTTTCATATCTAAAAAATTCCATACCTTCCTCTAGCCAAATTTTGATCAGTATCTCAAATACAGTTTTTAGAGAAAGACCTCTAATATGTACTTCTTTTTGCCATCAAGACTGTGTTACTGTAGTTTAGCTTATGACAGATCTTAATTCCTTAAATCATATTTAACCAGTACATATTAAAACTTAAGGGGCTTCCCTGATGGCACGGTGGTTAAGAATCCGCCTGCCAATGCAGGGGACACGGGTTCAAGCCCTGGTCCAGGAAGATTCCACATGCCGCAAAGCAACAGAGTCTGTGAGCCACAACTACTGAGCCTGTGCTCTAGACCCTGCGTGCCACAACTACTGAAGCCCACATGCCTAGAGCCCATGCTCCACAACAAGAGAAGCCACTGCAATGAGAAGCCCGTGCACCACAACAAAGAGTAACCCCCGCTCACCGCAACTAGAGAAAGCCCGCGCACAGCACCAAAGACCCAACGCAGCCAAAAATAAAATATAAATTAATTAATTAATTTAAAAAAACTTAAGCAAAGATATGATATACCTTCTCCATAATTATAATATTAAATTATAATATAGGATATCTACATCATATGTTATCTACATCATAATATAGGATATCTACATCATATGTGAAAATCATTTGCAGCATTGTTGTAAAACTCCAACATTTTATAAATCAATTCTTGTGAATTCTCTTCCTGAGCTAAGTAGACAATTCCTAATAGACCATGCCAGATGCTGTGCCTTCTACTTTGGCTACTAAATTGCCAGAAGAAAGTTAGGGAATAATAAGTAAAGCTAACATGAACTGAAACTGTATCATGGGCGTTACCATTCTATTTACACATGTTAACATTTAATGGTTATGATAATCTGACCAGATGGTTCCTCTTCTTATCCCTGTTTACCATTAAGAAGCTGAGGAGCCTCAGGGAGCGCTAGCCTGGTGAAGAAGCTCAGGGTAAAGGCACGGCCGCCAAAGCAGGGGTGAGAGCAACTTGGAACGGGGAGGGAGACCCTAAAGAGGCCGCAGCCGCAGGAGGCCGGAGACCTGGCCGCTGTCGGCCTTCCCCGAGACTTCGACCGGGCCCCTCAGGCCATGTAACGGCGGAGCCCCACCCACCTCACAGACCCCGTCCTGCCTCGCATGGCTGACCCAGTCGCTCTGTTGTCAGAATGAGCTGAAGTCTGAAAATTGCTCAGCAGGACCAGGCATAGCACGGGTCTCTTCTCTTGTGGTTTCACTTGCCAATGACCACTTTCTTGATAATTCTGAGCTCTTCTCACAAGTGTCCATCCAGTGGCATCTACCCCAGCCGCGTGGCTGACGAGGTCTTGGTGCTCCGGTCTTGGTGCTCCGGTCTTGGTGCTCCACCCTTGGTGCTCCAGTCAAGCCTGAGCCACTGAGGTGGGAAAGCTGAGTTCAGGACATGGGACCACCACACCTCCTGGCCCCACGTAATATCAATCGGTGAGAGCTCTCCCAGAGATCTCTGTCTCAACACTAAGACCAGCTCCACCCAACGGCAAGCAAGCTCCAGTGCTGGAGGCCCCACGCCAAAAAACTAGCAAGACAGGAACGCAACCCCTCCCATTAGGAGAGAGGCTGCCTAAAATCATACTAAGATCACAGTCATCCCAAAACACAACAATGGACATGGCCCTGCACATCAGAAAGACAAGATCCAGCCCCACCCACCAGAGCACAGACACCAGTCACTTCTAAAAGGAAGCCTACACAAGCCACTAAACCAACCACACCCACTGGGGGCAGACACCAAAAACAACAGGAACGACGAACCTGCAGGCTGACAAAGAAGACCCCAAACACAGTAAGATAAACAAAATGAGAAGACAGAGAAATATGCAGCAGATGAAGGAGCAAGGTAAAAACGCACCAGACCAAACAAATGAAGAGGAAATAGGCAGTCTACCTGAAAAAGAATTCAGAGGAATGATAGTAAAGATGATACAAAATCTTGGAAATAGAATGGAGAAAATACAAGAAACATTTAACAAGGACCTAAAAGAATGAAAGAGCAAACAAACAATGATGAGCAGCACAATAAATGAAATTTAAAATTCTCTAGAAGGAATTAATACCAGAATAACTGAGGCAGAAGGACGGATAAGTGATCTGGAAGATAATATAGTGGAACTAATTACTGCAGAGCAGAATAAAGAAAAAAGAATGAAAAGAATGGAGGACAGTCTCAGAGACCTCTGAGACAACATTAAATGCACCAACATTCGAATTATAGGGGTCCCAGAAGAAGAGAAAAAGAAAAGGACTGAGAAAATATTTGAAGAGATTATAGTTGAAAACTTCCATAATATGGGAAAGGACATAGTTAATCAAGTCCAGGAAGCACAGAGAGTTCCTTGGATAAATCCAAGGAGAAACACGCCAAGACACATACTAATCAAACTATGAAAAATTAAATACAAAGAAAAAATATTAAAAGCAGCAAGGGAAAAACAACAAATAATATACAAGGGAATCCCCATAAGATTAAGAGCTGAACTTTCACCAGAAACTCTGCAAGCCAGAAGGGAGTGGCAGGACATATTTAAAGTGATGAAAGGGAAATACCTACAACCAAGATTACTCTACCCAGCAAGGATCTCATTCAGATTCGACAGAGAAATTAAAAGCTTTACAGACAAGCAAAAGCTAAGAGAATTCAGCACCACCAAACCAGCTTTACAACAAATGCTAAATGAACTTCTCTAGGCAGGAAACACAAAAGAAGGAAAAGACCTACAATAACAAACCCAAAACAATAAGGAAAATGGTAATAGGAACATACATATCAATAATTACCTTAAATGTAAATGGATTAAATGCTCCAAACAAAAGACATACACTGGTTGAATGGATACAAAAACAAAACCATATATATGCTGTCTACAAGAGACCCACTTCAGACCTAGGGACACATACAGACTGAAAGTGAGGGGATGGAAAAAGATATTCCATGCAAATGGAAATCAAAAGAAAGCTGGAGTAGCAATTCTCATATCAGACCAAATAGACTTTAAAATAAAGACTATTACAAGAAACAAAGAAGGACACTACATAATGATCAAGAGAACAATCCAAGAAGAAGATATAACCATTGTAAATATTTATGCACCCAACATAAGAGCACCTCAATACATAAGGCAAATACTAACAGCCATAAAAGGGGAAATCAACTGTAACACAATAATAGTAGGGGACTTTAACACCCCACTTTCACCAATGGACAGATCATCCAAAATGAAAATAAATAAGGAAACACAAGCTTTAAATGACACATTAAACAAGATGGACTTAATTGATATTTATAGGACATTCCACCCAAAAACAACAGAATACACTGTATTCTCAAATGCTCAAAGAACATTCTCCAGGATAGATCATATCTTGGGTCACAAATCAAGCTTTGGTAAATTTAAGAAAATTGAAATCCTATCAAGTATCTTTTGCGACCACAACACTATGAGACTAGATATCAATTACAGGAAAAAATCTGTAAAAAATACAAACACATGGAGGCTAAACAACACACTACTAAATAACAAAGAGATCACTGAAGAAATCAAAGAGGAAATCAAAAAATACCTAGAAACAAATGACAATGAAAACACGACAACCCAAAACCTATGGGATGCAGCAAAAGTAGTTCTAAGAGGGAAGTTTATAGCAATACAATCTTACCTCAAGAAACAAGAAACATCTCAAATAAACAACCTAACCTTACACCTAAACCAATATAGAGAAAGAAGAACAAAAAAATACCCCCAAAGTTAGTAGAAGGAAAGAAATCATAAAGATCAGATCAGAAATAAATGAAAAAGAAATGAAGGAAACAATAGCAAAGATCAATAAAACTAAAAGCTGGTTCTTTGAGAAGATAAACAAATTTGAAAAACCACTAGCCAGACTCATCAAGAAAAAAAGGCAGAAGACTCAAATCAATAGAATTAGAAATGTAAAAGGAGAAGTAACAACTGGCACTGCAGAAATACAAAGGATCATGAGAGATTACTACAAGCAACTATATGCCAAAGAAATGGACAGCCTGGAAGAAATGGACAAATTCTTAGAAAAGCACAACCTTCTGAGACTGAAACAGGAAGAAATAGAAAATATAAACAAACCAATCACAAGCACTGAAATTGATACTATGATTTAAAATCTTCCACGAAATAAAAGCCCAGGACCAGATGGCTTCACAGGTGAATTCTATCAAACATTTAGAGATGAGCTAACACCTATTCTTCTCAAACGGTTCCAAAATATAGCAGAGGGAGGAACACTCCCAAACTCATCCTACAAGGCCACCATCACACCCTGATACCAAAAGCAGACAAAGGTGTCACAAAAGAAGAAAACTACAGGCCAATATCACTGATGAATATAGGTGCAAAAATCCTCAACAAAATGCTAGCAAACAGAATCCAACAGCACATTAAAAGGATCATACACCATGATCAAGTGGCATTTATCTCAGGAATGCAAGGATTCTTCAATATATGCAAATAAATCAATGTGATACACCTTATTAACAAACTGAAGAATAAAAACCATATGATAATCTCAGTATATGCAGAAAAAGTTTTTGACAAAATTCAACACCCTTTTATGGTGTTGAAAAATTCTCCAGAAAGTAGAAGAGGGAACCTATGCTGATAGAGGGAACCTACCTCAACATAATAAAAGCCATATATGACAAATCCACAGTCAACATTGTTCTCAATGGTGAAAAACTGAAAGCATTTCCACTAATTTCAGGAACAAGAAAACGTTGCCCACTCTCATCGTTATTATTCAACATAGTTTGGGAAGTTTTAGCCACAGCAATTAGAGAAGAAAAAGAAATAAAAGGAATCCAAATTGGAAAAGAAGAAGTAAAACTGTCACTGTTTGCAGATGACATGACACTATACATAGAGAATCCCAAAGATGCTACCAGAAAACTACTAGAGCTAATCACTGAATTTGGTAAAGTAGCGGGATACAAAATTAATGCACAGAAATCTCTTGCATTCCTATACACTAATGATGAAAAATCTGAAAGAGAAATTAAGGAAACACTCCCATTTACCATTGCAATAAAAAAGAATAAAATACCTAGGAATAAACCTATCTAAGGAGACAAAAGACCTGTATGCAGAAAACTATAAGACACTGATGAAAGAAATTAAAGATGATACAAACAGATGGAGAGATATACCATGTTCTTGGATTGGAAGAATCAACATTATGAAAATGACTATACTACACAAAGCAATCTGCAGATTCAGTGCAATCTCTATCAAACTACCAATGGTATTTTTCACAGAACTACCAATGGCATTTTTCACAGAACTAGAACAAAAAATTTCACAATTTTTATGGAAACACAAAAGACCCCAACTAGCCAAAGCAATCTTGAGAAAGAAAAACAGAGCTGGAGGAATCAAGCTCCCTGACTTCAGACTATACTACAAAGCTACAGTAATCCAGACAGTATGGTACTGGCACAAAAACAGAAATATAGATCAATGGAACAGGATAGAAAGCCCAGAGATAAACCCACACACATATGATGGTCACCTTATCTTTGATAAAGGAGGCAAGAATATACAATGGAGAAAAGACATCATCTTCAATAAGTGGTGCTGGGAAAACTGGACAGCTACATGAAAAGAATGAAATTAGAACACTTCCTACCACCATACAAAAAAATAAACTCAAAATGGATTAAAGACCTAAATATAAGGCCAGACACTATAAATCTCTTAGAGGAAAACATAGGCAGAACACTCTATGACATAAGTCACAGCAAGATCCTTTTGACACACCTCCTAGAGAAATGGAAATAAAAACAAAAATAAACAAATGGGACCTAATGAAACTTAAAAGCTTTTGCACAGCAAAGGAAACCATCAACAAGACAAAAAGACAACCCTCAGAATGGGAGAAAATATTTGCAAATGAAGCAACTGACAAAGGATTAATCTCCAAAATATACAAGCAGCTCATGCACCTCAATATCAAAAAAACAAACAACCCAATCCAAAAATGGGCAGAAGACGTAAATAGACATTTCTCCAAAGAAGATATACAGATTGCCAACAAACACATGAAAGGATGCTCAACATCACTAATCATTAGAGAAATGCAAATCAAATCTACAATGAGGTATCACCTCATACCAGTCAAAATGACCATCATCAAAAAATCTGCAAACAATAAATGTTGGAGAGGGTGTGGAGAAAAGGGAACCCTCTTGTGCTGTTGGTGGGAATGTAAATTGATACAGCCACTATGGAGAACAGTATGGAAGTTCCTTAAAAAACTAAAAATAGAACTACCATATGACCCAGCAATCCCACTACTGGGCATATACCCTGAGAAAACCATAATTCAAAAAGAGACATGTACCACAGTGTTCATTGCAGCTCTATTTACAATAGCCAGGACATGGAAACAACCTAAATGTCCATCAACAGATGAATGGATAAAGAAGATATGGCACATATATACAATGGAATATTAGTCAGCCATAAAAAGAAACGAAATTGAGTTATTTGTAGTGAGGTGGATGGAGTTAGAGTCTGTCATACAGAGTGAAGTAAATCAGAAAGAGAAAAACAAATACTGTATGCTAACACATATATATGGAATAAAATAAAAATGGTTCTGATGAGCCTAAGGGCAGGACAGCAATAAAGACCCAGACGTAGAGAATGGACTTGAGGACATGGGGAGGGGGAAGGTTAAGCTGGGACGAAGTGAGAGAGTGGCATGGACTTATATATACTATGAAATGTAAAATAGGTAGCTAGTGGGAAGCAGCCGCATAGCACAGGGAGATCAGCTCAGTGCTTTGTGTCCACTTAAATGGGTGGGATAGGGAGGGTGGGAGGGAGATGCAAGAGGGAGGGGATATGGGGATATATGTATACGTATAGCTGATTCACTTTGTTATACAGCAGAAACTAACACACCATTGTAAAGCAATAATACTCCACTAAAGATGTTAAAAAAAAAAAAAAAAGAAAGAAAGAAATTGAGGAGAGGTAACTTGCCAGAGATCACACACCTAGTTAGGTGTGGAGTCAGGAGCCAGACTCAGGTCATCTGACTCCAGCTTCTTTACCCACTGGGCCACACTGCCTCAAGGCAGTGTCTTTATTCATTCACTCATTCATGTAACAAATATTCATTTAGTGCCTACCTCATAAGGCAAGGCCCCTACCCTTTTGGGGAAGTCAAATAATTTGAAAGGAGTATGGTGTCATGACAGGCACAGACAATGGGAGTAATGAAAAAATACATAACCCAGTCTGGAGGACACGAGAGAACGTCCCCAGTGAAAAGTGATATCTAAGTGGGGTCTTAAACAAGCAGGCAAAAAAGAAGCTGTGGGGTAAGGATGAGCTTCCCAAAGAAGAGAGAATTACAGGTGCAGGGGGCAGAAGGAGAGAGAGAGAAAAAAAGGTCTATAGGTAACTCTTAAGTGGGCAATGTAACCAGGACATAGAGTAGAGGTGAACGTTTATGAGAGCGGCTGGAGGGCCAGGCAGAGACTAGATCATGCTCCCCGAGTCTGAGGATGCCCTTGAAAGATACTAAGCAAATAAGAGTAGCTTTCTCTTGAGAAAAAGATTGCTCTGGCTTAAGTGTGTTAAAAGACTGGAAAGTGAGGACCAAGAAGACTAGACAGGAGACTGATCTGGTCGTTGGAACAACAGATTTTGATTGTCTGAACTGAGCTGACAATGGAGGTAGTGAGAAGTGGCAGATTATTGTCCTGTGATGTAAAGCTAGGTCGCACAAAAATAATGAAGCACAAATACTATATGTATGATGAACAATACTTATAACACACACACACGCACCACAGATATATTTTTAAATAATTTTTCAAAAGCATCCAAGAGAAAAACATCCAAGAACAAAGGGATTACATTTAAGAATGAAAAAAGAGAGGATAAATTAGGAAGAAATCATTAAGAATTCATTAAATTGTAGTTACTGCAAATAGTCATGTCCCAGAGTAAATCTCAAGGGATCAGTTTTTCCTGCCACTGATAAGTAAAGGAAATCCTAACAAAAACAAACAAGAAAGGATTGCACAATTTGGTACAATTAAAAAAATAGAGATGGTTGATTCGAGGTACGCAACAGCCAAAATCACGTAGGCACAGCTTCCAGAAATTGAAGCACAGGATAAACACGTGCCAGGAGGCTGCACCCAAATTCCAACTACTCCTGTTACATAAATTTTCTTCCACCTTCCCTTGGCTCATTCCAGCAGAAAACAGGATTCCTGAAATCAGTCATGAGTCCTAAGTTTGCCCCATCCTCTGACATCCATGTCTCTTCATGCCTCTTCCCTCCTACACTTTTGGAATTGTATTTTAAATACTTACTAAATTTTATTGATTTAGGGTGTCTCTCATTTGTGAATACCATGGCACAGCATCACTTTATGTATAAATGGTCAAAACAGGACTAGCTCTTTTTTTAATCTTTAATAATATCTTCTTTTTTTATTAATTTTTATTGGAGTATAGTTGCTTTACAATGTTGTGTTAGTTTCTTGCTGTACAGCAAAGTGAATCAGTCATGTGTAAACATATGTCCACTATGTTTTGGATTTCCTTCCTATTTAGGTCACCACAGAGCCCTGAGTAGAGTTCCCTGTGCTATACAGTAGGTTCTCATTAGTTATCCATTTTATGCATAGTATCAATAGTGTATATATGTCAATCCCAATCTCCCAATTCATCCCACACCCCCTTCCCCCCTTGGTAACCATAAACTTGCTCTCTCCATCTGTGACTCTATTTCTGCTTTGCAAATAAGTTCATCTCTACCATTTTTCTAGATTCCACATATAAACGATATTATATGATACTTGTGTTTTCGCTTTGTTTGGCCATGCTGCACGGCATGTGGGATCTTAATTCCCTGACCAGGGATCGAAAAGCAGGACTAGCTCTTAACATCTTTCCTTTGTGGTCCATCCACATTCTCACTGGACTGCCTCAGTGTTAATGAAATAAGCATGGCTACAAAAGGCAGGGCAGTGGAAGGACTAACATTTACTGAATATCTCCTATGCACTAGGCTCTGAGATGGATGCTCTTCATATGGTATCTTATTGTTTTAGTTCTCATATCCCATGAAGGAAGTGGGATTATCTCCATTTTACAGTTAAGGTTACCATTTAGAAACTTTCCCCAAAGTACTCAGATCTTTATTCCCAAAGTCAGGTCTAGAACCTCAGTCTGATTCCAAAGTCTACATTTTTTCTGCTACATCACATTCTAAAGTCCTTTAGTCTAAAGTCCTCAGGAAAAAAGAATATTTTCTTCCTTCATACTTTGGAAAGACAGCAATAGGATTAAAGAAAAATTTTAAAGAAACTGGTCCCCTGAAAAATGGCAAAATAGGAAATATTTTATAAAGGTCACTTCCTTTGAAAAATCCCAAGAACTCTGCATTTTGTTCATGTTGCAATTTAAGTAAAAAGGTATTTTTTGAACTTTAATTAAGAATTCATTAAGGTATTTTTTAAAAACTGTAACCATATGGAAAAATGTTGGTATTCTTGAACAGAAGCAGTGGTATAGAAATATGAAAATGGGTTCCATAGTCAGACAGAAATCCTGCAATCCTGACTTTGCAATTTATGAACTACATAGCTTTGGGCCAGTTATTCAACCTCCCGGACCATTAGTGTCCAGCTCTGAAAGATGTAGGTAATAGAACTTCTTTGTGTGTTTGCTGTGAAGAGTAAATAATAGAAGTAAGGAGCGTAGCATAGTCCCAGCATATTATAGGTGTTCATAAATTATAGGCATAAGTTGAATATCATTATTTTTTAACTGCGGGTGATTCAACTGTGCAGCCAAGTGTAAAGAGTGGCAGTCTGAACTATTACACATAGAATGGATGGATAACAAGGTCCTACTGTATAGCACAGGGAACTATATTCAATGTCCTGGGATAAACCATAATGGAAAGGAATATAAAAAGGAATGTATATATAGGTATAACTGAGTCACTTTGCTGTACAGCAGAAATTAACACAACACTGAAATGAACTATACTTCAATTTTTTAAAAAAAAGAAAAGAAAAAAGAATTTCAGTAAAAAGTGGAAGCTCTGCTCAGTGGTTTTAAAAAATACTGATGCCTTGGTGCACATCCAAGAAATGTTGATTCAGTTGCTCTTAGGTGAGGCCTAGGTCCTGAAATCTTGAAAACCTCCGCCGTGTGATTCTAATATCCTGCAAAGTTGAGGCTGTCTGGGATAGAACAGTAGTGGTGGTAAATCGTGGTGGCAGCAGGGGATGGAATGAAGACTCCAAGCCCTCCTAATAGCTTTGACACATCATAGGGAAGGTAGCATGTGGACACCTGTTACACAGGAGGCATTGTTTACTGGTCAGTGCTGGCCAGACATGCTGTGGCAATCTGCCAAAAAGAGGTCTGCAGCCTACCCCCATCCCATGTAGGGAGACTCCACTCTCCCTTCTTGCTAGCCCATACCAGAGGGAAGAACAAGGCAGTGGGAATTTTAAAATTTTTGTTGGGGAGAAGAGTATTTCCCAATTTCTTCCTCTAAGCCGTAAAGAAACAGGCTTATCCATACCAGGGAGAAGATAATCTTTACACCAAAATTGAAATTTTAAAATGAATAAGACTGAGTTTTACATACATTTCTGATTACCTACCACTGTGTACCATATCATTCTAAAATGTAGTGGCATAAAATAGCAACTATTTTATTATGCTTGCCTCCGTGGATCAAGACTTCAGAAAAGCATAATGGGGATGTTTCTCTGTTCCACAGTGTCTGGGACCTCAGCTGGAAAGTCTCAGTCAGTTATTTTCACTAACATAACTGATACCTAGCCAGGGATAATTTAATGGCTCAAATTTTGACCAGAGTTAAATACGGCTTCTGCCTGTTACTTGAGCTTCCTTGCAGCATGGCAGCTTCCAGCTAGTCAAACTTATTATGTGGTCTAGGACTCCAAGAAAAACTGTCAGCTGGTATTTTATAACCTCAGAAATCACATAGCAATTACATCTGTGATTCTCTGATGGTCAAAGCAGTCCCAAGATCACCCAGATTCAAGGAGAGGGAACAGAAACAACACCTGTCAATGGTAAGAGAGTCTTGGAGAATTTTCCGATATTTAAATAGGTCTGAGCTAATGCCCAGAGTGACAGGAAGTTAGAGACTCTGGCCAAGATGTTGGTAAGAGACAACATACCAAGCAGGAGGTAAGATGGTTATACAGTGCATTTGGGAAGGAAGAAGTTATTAAAATAAAAGTTTTATGTTTATGCCATATCCCTTTGAGAATCCTCGATAAACCACTTACAACAATATTCCATATGCAAGAAGAAACCAGAATCCGTACACTTATGTGGAGACAAAAACCAAGAAATCTATCATTTAAATATGACCCGTTGCCACATGCTTGCCTCTCGGCTTAAGAGTCAGTTTCCTCTGAAACATTGACTAATTAAGAATATTCTGAATTAGGTATCTTTTCAAAGTTAAAATAAAAGTTAGAATTTTCAGTTATAAACCTCTTTATAAATCTTATTTGTACATAACCCTGCCAAATATACTGCGATGCGTTAGCATAATTTACCCCTTGTCTCAAATTTTAGGAAAATAAGTGTCTCTCTCAGGATCACGAAATGAATGTACGCAAGCCTCATATTTTAACATATGACCCAAGATAGGTGCTACTTGGAAAGCAATGGATACTTCCTGAAATAGTATATCTTGTTAAAAAAATGTTTTGAAGAGTCCTTTACAAACTGAAATAGACAGGGAAAGCGGGTGATTGCATGCCTTTCCCTATAGCTGGTAGTTGCAATCTGCTGCACTCTTTTTCCTAGAGAGATACTAACTGTGACTCATACCAGCTCCTGCTTTGAACACAGCCCACAGACACTGTGAGCAGATGGGCTTTTTGGCACTAGAACCACCCTTTGCTGTCCACCACAGGTGAGTAGTAGGTACCCCCTTAAATAAGCCACAACTGCTAATTCAAGAACTAGCCAATTATGAACATGACAGGCCAACTCATGGCAGCATGCTATACATATTTAAAGAAAGCTGACAGTCTTTGGACTCTACTTAACTAAAGTAGTTTACACATATTAGAAAATGGTAGCCAATCACTGTATCAACAATCATGCCAGTTTTCATAATTGTATGTTACCTACAAAACAAATTAGGAACCCTTTCTTCAAATAGGTAAACATTGCAAATGAGATTGTAAGATTTTCAATTACGGTGGTAGCAGAAAACACTGTGCTACAACAAAGGTGGGAATTAAGAACATGAGAAAACACTCAAAGAGATGATAGGCCACACTAATTTCAGCCAAATATGTGTGAAGAACTCCAACCCATATGTAAGGAGACATGAATTCCCCTTAAACCTCAAAACCTCCATAAGGGATCAGGCAGACAATTGAAACTACACCCTGTGTAGGGTGTGTGCACACAGTGGGATGGAAGTCTAGGGTGGGAGAGAAGAGAAGGAAGAGTATTCATTTTTTATGGGACACACCATCCATAGCTTAAAAGACTTCTGAAGGATGTGGGGAAAATGGAACCCTCACACGTGCTGGTGGGAATGTAAAATGGTTTAACCATTTTGGAAAAACAGTCCTGCAGTCTCTTAAACCATAGGCCAGCAATTCCACTCTAAGGGTTTACACAAAAGAAATGAACGTATGTGTGAATGTTCACAACAGAATTACTCATAAGAGTCAAAAACTGGAAACAACCTAAATGTCCTCCAAGTGGTAAATGGATAAACAAAATTTGGTACATTCATACAACTGACTACTACTCATCAATAAAAAGAATGAACTACTGATACATGAAAAAACATGAAGGAACCTTAAAAGTATTATACTAAGTAGAAAAAGTTAGACACAAATGACTACATAGTCTATGATTCAATGTACATGAAATTTTTAGTGAGGGCAATATTTGGAGACAGAAAACAGACAAATGGTTGCCTGGGGCTAGGAGTAGGAGTGGGAAATTACTGCAAACGGGCAGCTGTGAACTTTTTATTGTTTGACAAAAGTGTTTTAAGTGTCCAGATTTTCATCAAAAATTACGAGTCATACCAAGAACCAAAAAGACCTTCAACCAAATAAAAATGACAATCAGTAGATGAAAACACCGAGATGACAGAGTCTGAAGGAGTTACTTAAAATTTTTCAGTAATACATTATATATTTGTAATAGGATGGTGGCTTGGTGACTTTAGAAATTAATAAATCACTTAACAATTCACCATTTGAGACGAACAGATAAACACATGGTAGTAAATCTGTACAGTAGGATATACTTAACAATAAAAGGGAACAAACCAGTGATATATCTGACAACGTGAATGAATCTGAAAAACATTACATTGAACAAAAAACCCTGGATGTTAAAAAAATACATACTCTGTGATTCTATTTAAATGGAACACTAGGAAAACTGATCTACAGTGATAAGAGAATATCAGTAGTTGCTTGGGAAACTGGAAGGCTAGAAGACAGTTTTGGATGTGATGGAAATGTTGTAGATCTTGACGGTGGTGATGGCCACTAATTTGTGGCTAGGCTCAGTCTGCCAGGTGTGCATCTGGGCTCTGTCATTTACCTCGGCAGGTTAGTTAACCTTTCTGGGCCTCAGGTCCTTCACCTGTAAAATGGGCATCATAATAGTAGTGTCTAGTGCATAAGGTTGTTGTAATTGTTAAGAAATGGGTTAATAAATATGAAGATGTTAGAGTGCCTGAGAGATAGAACTGTCTAGATGTGTTAGCCATTATTGTTGTTAACAAAGAACAAAGTTATATAGGCATAAGGATGTTTGTTACAGTGGGGTTTTAAAAAGTAAAAACCGGCTTGCATAGAAGTGAAAGCTATGATGCTTTCACCTGATGGAATATTTTGGAGTCATTACCTGCATTACCTGAACATTAGAGAACCTGTTAGTATAACTTGTGGTGTTAATAGTTCACATGAGAAAAATCAGGTAAACATCTCAACAAAGGCAGAAAATAAATGACATAAAATCCAACATCCAATCCTTATATAAAGCAAAATAGGTCAGTTTTTATAATCACATCAAAAGCCAGCATCAAATTTAATGATAAGACTTTAAGTTTTCCATTCAAATTACGCAAACAAAACAAAGGTGCTATCACCACTACTACAATTCATTGTTCTGGAAGCAAAATTCAATGTAATCAAATAAGAAAAGTAAATAAGGACTCTACACACTGGAAAGGAATATACATAATTGTCATTATTAGAGATTATATGATTGCATAAAAGGTTGAACTAAAGTGGCTGGTTAAAAATGTCATTTATAAAAATGAATAGTTTTCCCACATATAAGTGATACTTAGGGAAAAATAATTAAACAAGCTCTCAAAAGAGCAAAACAAATAATTAGGAATCATCTTAAGAGTGAATGTGCAGAACAAATACGAAGAAAATATTACAACTTTGCTGAGGAGACGTAAAAGGAAAGTTGAATAAATGTTCCTGTATTATTATCAATTCAATCTTCAAAGAAAATCAATCAAAAAGGAACAAGACTTTGGGAGGTATTTGACAAAACTATATTAAATTCATCCAGAAGATTAAATACACCAGAATAACCAGGGGAAAAAATTTTTGGAGAAAATAAAATGAGAAAGGACTTATTTTATCAAAGGTTAAAACATAAAATTCCAGGAGCTAAAACATTTAGTGGCAGGACTAGTATATTAGTGATCTATTGCATAACAAATGTCCCCAAAACATCAGCTTACACAACACAAGTTTTTATCTCATCGTTTTTGTGAGTCAGGAATCTAGGCATGGTTTAGCTGGGTTTTCTAACTCTGGGTGTCTCACAAGGCTACAATCAAAGTATCGTCCAAGGACATGGTCATCTCAAGACTCAACTAGGGAAGGATCTGCTTCCAAGCTCACTCATTTGGCTGTTGGAAAGATTCAGTTCCTCACAGGCTGTTGACTAGAGATCTTCCTCATTTCCTTGCCATATGCCCTCTCCATAGGGCAGCTCACAACATGGCAGGTGGCTTCACCAAAGCAAGCAAAGAAAAGGGAGAGGAAGGGAAGGAGGGGAAAAGTGTATCACTTTGAGTCCTAATAGGAAATTGATGGTGCACTCAAATTGGGTAATTTGAGTAGAGTTCAATAGGCTGTTCACAAAGGTAGAGCACAGTGTAGAAAAACAAGCAAGGCTAGTTCAGTATCCTAGGACTCAAATAGCAAGAAAAGGAGCAGATATCAGAGGAGGAAGGTAGGAGCTTGGGAGAGAGAGAGAGAAAGTTTGAGAGAAGAAGCCAGCCTCCAGCAAGCAGACCAGAAAGAGTCTGGGGAGTAAATACCCCAACCTCTTACTGCTTCCTCTTTCTAGCTTCCTGCAGCTGCTCCCATTGGCTGAACCCAGCAAAAAGCTAGAAGCACATTGATATGATCCACATGCAGATCAGTCTCCCAGGGAACAAGCAAGGTGGAGAGTGGTAGAGAGTGGAACTGGAGGGGCCCATGGAAAACATTCTTCATAGCAGAGTGTCATTTTCTAATCCACACAAAAGTGTCACAGAGTTGGCAGCTATCTTAGTACCCACATTTTATAATTGCAAGAAAACAGAAATAATTTAAATGTTCATAACTGAATTAATGTACATGATACAACAGAATGCTATTGAGCTTTCTTTAAAGAAATTATAGTTTATTTTATTTTCTTTATTTTTTAATTTTTATTGAAATATAGTTGTTTTACAATGTTGTGTTAGTTTCAGATGTATAGCAAATGATTCATATATATATATATATATATATATATATATATATATATATATATATATATATATATATATCTTTTTAGATTCTTCTCCATTATAGGTAATTACAAGCTATTGAATATAGTTCTCTGTGCTATACAGTAGGTCCTTGTTGGTTATCTATTTTATATACAGTACTGTGTATATTTTATCCCAAACTCCTAATTTATCCTTCCCCCCACTTTTCCCCTTTGGTAACCATAAATTTGTTTTCTATGTCTGTGAGTCTATTTTTGTTATATATACAATGGAATATTACTCAGCCATAAAAAAGAATGAAATAATACCATTTGCGGCAACATGGATGTACCTACTAAGTGAAGTAAGTTAGACAGAGAAAGACAAATATCATATGATATTGCTTATATGTGGAATCTAAAAAATGATATAAATGAACTTCTGAGCTTTTTTTAAAAAGACAAATGAGGAACATGTTTATGGACTGGTCTGAAAAAGAAACCAAGACATTTTAATATGTTAAATAAAGTATGAATGATTCTCTCAATGTATGTGTGCACTTCTAATAACACGTAATGTGGAAAATATTACATTATATAAGAATAAACTTTTATACACCTGGAAATTTCTAGAAGGATACCTGAAGCTCTTAAAAGTGGTTCACTCTAGGGAGTGACGGGAAGGGGGAAGGGACTCTTGGAAGGAGCAGAGAATAGGAGACTCCACATTTTCATTTTATATTACTCATAATAACAAAACAAAACTTACAAGTTTACTTTGGCAAAAACTCTTTTTAGTATTCTTTACCAGAGATGTGATAATACTGTGAAAATACAGATGATATAATATTAAGGCAGGGCAAAATTTCATACACAATATGATTATAAAAATATTTTTTTAAAAATATACAGGGGGAAAAAAAATCTTTAAAAAGGAAACACCAGACATTACCAGTGGTTGTGTGTAGGTGGGATTACTGGCATGTTTTAACTCTTTGTATTTCCTAAATGCTTTTAATGAGAATATGATACTTTTACAATGGAGAAAGGAAATATTCTAAAATCATGGTTTTAAACTTTTAAAGAAGTGGAAATCACTTTCAAATGAATTCTTATGCAGAACCCCAATCATAAGAATAATATTTAAATATTTTGTAGGTGAATTTTGAATGTTCAAAGTTAAAAATATTGGGGAACATCAAATATAATAAGATATTAAAACACCTTCAATCTCATTACATAAAGATACAGAAAAGTGGGTATTGTTATCAGTCATCACTGAATGTTTAAAAAAAAAAAAGTACAAACACATTATTAGTACTTTTTTAAACCAAGTTCTGATTTCTCAGTTTTGTTCTTCATTGGACAAAGAAACAGATTCTAGGAAAATTTTGAAAGCTGGAAATGTTAAGTTTAAACATGAGAATAAATAGAATTTTTAGTCCTAGCTTAAGCTGAATAGGTAGTTTAGTTCTAAAAATCTCTACATATAGTCTTCTTATCAGGAGAGAAAAGATGGTTATAAATTGTATTATTTCAAGAGTTTGGATGGAACCCCAGATTTCTAGAATCTGGAAAAGGAGAAAGACAAAGGAATGTTTGTCTTTTTCTTTAGTGATGCTCACCCCCACCCACATAGCTCTCCACAAAGAGTGAGAGCCATGTGAAAATTCTTCTTCTCATTTATGACTAAATGAAACATTAGAACACTTGCTGTAAGATATAATTTTTAAGGGAAGGTTAGCCAGTCTTCTTGGAAGAAGAAATGAAATCATCCAAAAAAAGCACTTTGGAAACTATTATGAAAATGGGGAAATAAGCCCTTCCTCTTGTGAATAAAGATTCAGTGTTACTGTATCTAGTAGCGAATAAGCTGAAAATAGAAACTGTTAAACAGGGAGCTTAATGTCTGTCGATACAAGAAAGATAAGTTTACATAAAATTTACTACCCAAATTAGAAGTTCATGTTACCAAAAGACAAAAATTCTACTGGAAAAAAAATAATTAAAAAAAAAATAAAAATAAATAATAATAAAAAATAAAAAAAAAATAATCATTCAGTACTATGCATTCTACTATTTACGTGAACAAGAATCATTACCTCGTAAAGGGGAAACGGCTAACTGGGTGCTGCATGAAATAGCATTGGATAACTTTTATCTTTTATTAACTCAAGAACTGTAGAGTTATAAGGGATTGAGATGTACAGCATAAACATAAGTTTTTCCATTGAGAGATTGTAAAACCCACATTCTGAACAGAGGTCAAAATAAAGTTCACTGCCTGCATTTCCTCACCTTCTTTATCATAAGGATTTTGAAGTATGAGAAAGCTTCATGTGGACATTCTTAGGAAAGATGAAAAAATGTTTTTCATTTTTCCCCTTGTACAATCAATTAAAATATGAATTTTAAATGTAAAGTGTGACTATAGCTATAATTTCTGATTTTTAAAAAATTATTTTAATAGGCTTTATTTTTTAGGGCAGTTTTAGGTTCAAGGCAAAATCAAGAAGAAGGGGCAGATATTTCCCACATACCCCCTGCCCTCACTCATGCATAGTCTTCCAGCTTCTCCATTATCAACATCCCCCCTCCCAACCAAGAATGTACATTTGTCACAATTGATGAACCTACGTCAACACACAATCATCGGAAATTCGTAGTTTACATTAGGGTTCACTCTTGGTGTTGTACATTCTATGGGTTTGAACAAATGCATAATGACATGTATTCCCCATTTTAGTATCGTACAGAGTAGTTTGTCCTAAAAATTCTCTGCGCTCCACCTATTCATTCCTCCCTCCCCTGATCCCTAGCAACCAATGAACTTTTTGTCGTCTCCACAGTTTTGCCTTTTCCAGAATGTCATACAGGTAGAATCATACAGTACGTAGCCTTTTCAGGCTGGCTTCTTTCAATCGGTAATATACATGTAAGTTTCCTCCATGTGTTTTCATGGCTTGATAGATTTTCTTTTCTTAACACTGAATAATATTCCATTATCTGGATGTACCATAGTTATTTATCCATTCACTTACCAAAGGACATCTTGGTTGCTTCCAACTCAATGGTTATGAATAAAACTGCTTTAAACATCTGCAGTTTTTTGTGTGAATGTAAGTTTTCAGTTTCTTTGGTTAAACACCAAAGAGTGCAATTCCTGGATTATATAGTAAGAGTATGTTGAGTTTTATAAGAAATCACCAAACTGTCTTCCAAAGTGACTGTACCATTTTGCATTCCTACCAGCAAAGAATGAAAGTTCCTTTTGCTCCACATCTTTGTCAGCATTTGGTGTTGTCAGTGTTCTGGATTTTGGCCCCTTTCAAAGGTATGTAGTAGTGTCTCACTATTGTTTTAATTTCATTTTCCTGATGACATGTAATGTGGAGCATCTTTTCTTATGCTTATTTACCATCTACATATATTCTTTGGTGAGGTGTCCAGTGTTAGTTCTTTATTTTTTTTTAATTGACATATAGTTGATTTACAGTGTTGTGTTAACCAGTGTTAGTTCTTGGGAAAAATACTCCTCAGAAGCATAGTCAAATCCCTTTCTGCAAAAGCACAGCCTCAAGAGCGGTCAACCTCAAATTAATATCCCTGCATAAATTTCACAAAGCTTTCAAGTGAAGAAATTCTTTCCTTTAGAAGAAAATCTGGGGTTTGCTAAGCCAGCAAATGGCTTGAAATATGAAAACCTGGATTTCAGACTCTGCTCACTCTTAGAAGCTTTGAGCAAGACACAACTTCACTTGACCTCAGTTGCTTCATTTCTAAATCAACAGGTCCCAGATGACTATCACATCCCATAACTCCCACCGACATCATCCCATAAATACCTGTTCTAAGAAATCCAGGTTCAGGTGAAGATTGTTCTGTAGCCTGGTTCTGTGTTTCCTCCTAACATCTTTTCCCGCAAGATCACTTATTTAAACATTTTAGCTTGTTCAAGATAATGCCCTATGATAAACCTATAAGATAATTATGTCTCTTATAGCCAAGCATTCTAAACAGATACCTTTTAGCTAACAGTGTAGCCTACACACTGCTTGTTCTTAATAAATATTTGCTAAAATGCATTAAAGAGTATAATCTGAACCATTTGTCTTCATAATTACTAAAAAGCATCAAATTAAAATGTGGGTTATATTTTCTTAAACCATTTCTCATGAATACAAAATTTGAATTGGGTAGAAATAATAAATTTTAGGTATATTCATGAAACATTTCTCAAAATCATTGGCAAGTCACAACATTATATCTTTGCAGCATACTACTATATTATGTTACTACTCAGCTGTAGTAGCATAATATGACCTTTAATAGGAGTAGTATTCTTATCATAAAATTTGACTAAATATCTACCAAAAAGCTCAAAGTCCTAGGTTTGAAAGAAAATATTAGTAGAGATAAATTTGTGTGCATATTTTTAACATTTGACTGACACCGTTTGGAATGAAAGAATATAGGATTTACAGGCCAGCTCTGTCCCTGTAAGCTGTAACTTGGGGCAATTGATTTTAACCAATGGCCATCACTTAATAATGGTCCTCATAGTTTGGTGTGTGGAGAGTAGAAAAAATACACGGAATCCCAATTTAACTCAGATTTTTGTGCTGATGGCACAGGAAGCTCGGTTCTTTTGTGACAGTTAGCTTGATGGCTCTGAGAAACAGCTTGGGAATGGCATCAAACCACCACAATGTGTTTTGTTGTAATGGAGGTGGTGGAGGTCATTGTGGTTTCAGTGGCTGAGTTTGCAGAGAGTGGGCAGAGAGCAAAAAGTCACCGAAATTTATCTGCCCACGCTCTGCTATAAGGTGAAAGTGTGAAGCTTCTCTGAAGTTGCAAGTGTGAGATCGTTTGCAGCTCCGACAGCCCTGGGTCAGGTCCATGCTTCCAACAGTGGATCTTTTGGATGTTTACAGAAACATATGCCTAAAACAACTTCACCCTCTTCGGCTGCCAGGATGAATGCCCCCATGGAGCAGGTCTGAGCTGTTTTTAGGGGCATGGCTCGGGCAAGCTGTTGAGAAATGTGGCCTACTGTGTACAGGATTCCTGACATAGGTAATTAGGGCTGACGGTCCAGTTTTCAGAACTCTCCCAAATTAGAGGAGGTTCATGCTAGGTCTGGTCTTGCCCAGCTCTCTCATCATTGTTTCCTGTCTCTCTGGTAAGGGTCCTGAGGAGGTGCTTGCCAAGACGAGCACATGGAGAGACACACTTACCCTAGTAGTTGGCAGATCAGAAACAGAAACTCAGTTGCCTGAGTTTTCGTCTAGCGTATTTCGCAACCCCACTTGGGGAGGGTAAATAAACCATTACTATTTATTCATTTGCCTATGAAAATAATATTTTAACTCTTCTGCTGGATGGAGTACTCATCAACACAGAACCCTTTGCCGTACGCTCTGCTGTGTGTACAGTCTGGCCACAGACTTCTTTTGGAAGCTCCTAGTTTAGCTTCTTTCGATTTACAAGACATCCACGTGGAGGTTCCTGAGGAGCGATGTGTTCAAATACTTGAAATACCCTAGGCCTCATCTTCCTAATCTTTAACACACCGCTCTTAACAAAATTGATTTATATTTTTCAACCATGAAAATATAAGAACTCAATGTGGTTGTGAGTTCTGGAAACCATCCTTCTTGAAAGTACTTACTTTTTTTGAGTCTTTAAAATATTCAAGAATAATTACAAGACATGAAATCCTAAATATCAAGTAATGGGATACTACTTTTGTCCTCCTCCACAATATTGGGATTTCTCGCTCTTTCATACAACTGCTGATTGATTGAGAGAGGAGTCCCTTGACTTTCTAATTTTTTATTAATAAAGCATGAAAGAATTGTTGCCATTAAAGATGAATCCAAACCCTTAAAGGGATGGTAAATATGGGCAGAGACATAAAAAATATGGGAAGAAATGGGACCCCCTCCACCTTCTAAAGTTCAAAAGGACCCATATGAAATGGAAACACATAGTGTTAGAACAAGAAGGGACTTAGAAAATATCTACACCCCCCCCACCCAGCTTTCCATTTCATAGAGGAGTACACTGAGGGAAGAAGTTTGGCCCTTTGTGACCAAAGTAGAATCAGAAAATAGATTTCCTGTTTCTTTCCATTAAACCAGACCTCCATTACTAAATCAAGGTAAGTCAACGGTGTTCTAGAAGAAAATCTGCATGCCACTCCACCTTTTTGTTTGTAGCATTCAATCTTGTCCTTTGTTTCACAATGTAGAATGAATAAAGGGGAGATAAAACAAGGGAAATATTGCAACTGGTGAGACATGGTTACTTCCTTATTGCAGTGGGTATAGAAATAAAATATAGGGTGTTCCACAAAGTCAGGAAACATAGGATAAAAAACTCACTGTCAAAAATGCGTCAGTTATATTGTCAAACAGCTTAGTCTGTATTTCTTCAATTTTCAGACCCCTTAAAAAGTATAATGATTATACTAATGCCCTGTACTTCCAGAATTTTTGGACAGTCAGTAGTGTTCTTTTAGAGTTTTTTTTTTCCATTTTAGCAATTAGGCCCATTGCTTTAAATCTAGAGCAAATCCACCTCACTTGGAAGCATCTTGAGCCTATTATTTGACAATATAACTAACATATTCTTTAAAAGTGTATCCTATATTTCCTGACTCTGTAAATACAATATAGAATGGGGACCAAAAGACAAACAGCAAAAATTTATTTGTCAAGAGATGCAGTAGATGAATAATGTAAGCTGGCTTATACAAGTGGCTAAGACCTTTTGAAAAATGCTGAATATGTAAAACTATGCTCTGATACTTTTGAACTACTTAAGCCTTAAAAAATACCAAGCTCATTTTTTTTTTAGAATGTGCTGTTTTGATGCTAGAGTTTAAGCTCCCCAAAGGTAAAGGGGTATATGTCAGTTTCATTCACTGTGAGTTCCCAGCAGTTGGAAATGTGTCTTGGCACGTAGAAAGCATTCAATAAATATTTTAAAATGAATGCTACCATAACATGGAAAAAAGATTACTTCGATTTGGCTAGTGAAACAAACAACAACTCATCTGAACATGGAGCAGTAGAGCAAAATCCCCAGCGACTCTTGTTCAAGTATGAGTTGCATAATGAGAATCTCTCTGACCTTGTAAGTTATCTAGAAATTAAATCAAATATGTCAGCTTAACAAAGACACCATGGTGAGTTATCTTGCAAATTCATCTTCTGCATGTCTAAGGAAATACAGCCCCTTTTGACAGACAGCCACAATTCATGGTTTCATGATATAATTGACATAATTGCAGCACTTAAAATAAGTTTTTCTTACTTTTGGATAGCTCTTACCATTCTCTAATGCACAGTGTATATTTTTAGAAGAGGATATAAACAGTGAAGAACAAACATCATAATTATACCAAGTATGTTCACATCATTCTTTTCTAAAGGAAAATTTCCTCATTGCAAGTAAGTTATTGTCAAATATATCTATATAATAGAAACCTAATTCTGAGAGGCTGCTACTTTCATTGGTAGGATGAAAGAAAGGCACTAAGGGAACCTAATGATTTATAAAGAAACTGAGAAAGTGGAAAATATTGGGAATTAAAATAAGACAGAAGAACCAAGCTTTGAGTTTCTATGGTATCAATAACTACCACCTTGCAGTTGGACGTGGAGACTCTCCTCCACCTGCCTGACATACTTTCTGGAAAAGCCTAGGTTGAGGTGTGAGGTATGTAGGCGGGGGCCCCAGAAAAAGATTATGAAGAAGAGTTGTGTTCATTTTGAAACAAAGCAGTGTGTAGATCATAGAAGAGCTACTGCTGGAGGCGTGGGCAGAAAACCCAGGCAACTTGACTGTGAAAATGCCAACCCAAGTGGCTGCATCTCAAGAAAGAGAATTTTATGCTAAATCAATCTCTTTGGGGCATGAAATAGAATCTTTTTTTCCCTAGCAATATATTTTTCCCAAGCATGAGTTGTAGAATCAAAGAACCATTGTTCTCATCTGAGTCTCACCACTGGCCAATGGTGGGGCGCTGGGCAAGTCTCCCTCTGGTCATCTGTTCTGCATCTCCAAATCGGAGAGAACAGTTCCTCTTCTCATGTCTGGAGGGGCCTTTGCACAGGGTCTGGCATACAGGAAACCATCAATCAGTGGTGGCTACTCTTTTTCATCTTTTGTATGAAGGGGTACGGAAATTGTTTTTCATTTCTTTTTGTATTTTCCCTTGGTATTTTAATCAAGTTCTTTTTGAAAATATTGAGCTCTATGGGAATTCCCTGGCAGTCCAGTGGTTAGGACTCTGTGCTTTCACTGCTGAGGGCGTGGGTTCAATCCCTGGTCGGGGAACTAGAATCTTGCAAGCTGTGCCGGGTGGACAAAAAAAAAAATATTGGGCTCTACCCAAAGTGCCAACGTGGAGTAAGAAAAGGTGATATTGTCATTGCTTGGATTTGAAAGAGAGTGGCAAATGCAGGGAGTCCTGGCACAGGAGCTGCAGTTCCAAGAGGTATCTCAGCATGAAAGGCAGGGGCACCAAGGAAAGAAGCTGGGGAATCTGGGACAGTTAGTCCTCTCCTTATTAACTGGTCCGTATTAGATATTCTTTTCTTTTCTGGCACTAGACTGTGTGCTCTGTTCATTTATGTGTTTAGTTACTCATTCCATTCAACACAAATGCCAGGCATTGTACTCAGTGTGGGGGAGGGGATAGATAATGGCTGGGAGCCCAAGTGAACTCTTTCAAATCCCAAGATCCAGGAGCGGAACAGACAAGGAAACTGACAAATGTAATGCTGGATGATGAAAGGAAAGGGTTTCAGGAAATGTTCCCATGCAATTCCATTTCTGATAAAAGACCACTAGTTTTGGTGCCAAAACACATGTAGATACGGTAAAATATTTTACTGATATTATGTATTACAATATTTATTGTCTTTCAAAGAGACCAATAAAAAGAAATAATTACAGAAGGGTTTATTTTACTTTATTAGCAAAGATAGTTTGCATATCCAGGAACCATTTTATTTTTTGAAAGAGAGGGAAATTCTCTGATTATTCTACACTGAAATCAGATTCTTCTCCCATTTCAAGTTTTATTATAAGAATTCATCATCATCATCATCATGAAGAACCTAGGGGCAGGACAGGAATAAAGACACAGACGTAGAGAATGGACTTTAGGACACGGGGAGAGGGAAGGATAAGCTGGGACGAAGTGAGAGAGTGGCATGGACTTATATATACTACCAAATGTCAAATAGCTAGCTAGTGGGAAGCAGCCACATAGCACAGGGAGATCAGCTCGGTGCTTTGTGACCACCTAGAGGGGTGGGATAGGGAGGGTGGGAGGGAGATGCAGAGGGAAGAGATATGGGGATATATGTATATGTATAGCTGATTCACTTTGTTATAAAGCAGAAAGTAACACACAATTGTGAAGCAATTATACTCCAATAAAGATGTTGTTTAAAAAAAAAAGAATTCATTATTGCCACAGGTCAGAAGCACCCATCCTCCAAGGAAGTCTAAAAGTGAAGAAAAATAGTTCTTAATTAATTAGTCAACCAATCAAGTAATTCATTAAAATCATACAAATTGATGCATTTATTCTTACATCTCACTTTTCTTCCATCTTCTACTTCTTGAACTCGTCTTGATGCCCAGGTCTCTGGGTATGTCAATTCCTGCATCTTCTGGCCTGGCTCCAAACCACAGTGATTTTGCAGCTGCAAGAGCACTGCTACAGAGTCAGCTAAAAGAAGAACAAAGTGGACTTTTATAAACACCTAAGCCACCAAATGAAATAAAAAGATGAAGTCAAACATATAGAAGCAGCTCACAGTATAGGAGACATGGTTTAAGGCAGGAATCGGGGAACCTCAAGGGAGTTAGTTAGAACAGAGTCAGACTTCATCTTATAAAAGGAATGCTGGTATAGGCCTTCCCTGATGGGAAAACCAAAGAGACCTTCTCTGTCTCTTTCATATGATAGCCCTCAAGGATAGGAAAGATAAATCTGGGGATCACAGGCTTCTGTAGAGAGCCTTGCCTTTCTCATGAACTTACATGTCTGGCATATCAGCCTGATGTGATGAATTACGCTATTCTTCCCCACATTGGCTCTCTTCCTTGTAGGGTGATTACACATCCCAGCCCATTTCCAGGTGACTCAAACTGCCTCTCTATAGGTGGAGTATACTTCTCCGTCATCTTACCAGGTTTGACCATACGACTTGGCTGAGCCAATGAAATGTAAGCAGAGGTGAGAGTGTGCCAGTTCCTAGCAAGCACTTTGAAGAATCACATTTTTTCAGCCAATTCTGTTTTTCTCTCTGCCACTAAAATAGCACGTCCCAACTAAGCACTGCTTTTTTGCTGGTTCCTGGAAAGAAGGGATACCTGGAGTGGAACTGTAGCCACTGATGAACCACTATCACCATGTAATGCAAGTTGGAAATGAAAATGCGTTAGTGTGAGCCCCTGGGATTTGGAGACTGTGTGTTACTGCAGCTAAACTGACTAATACATCTGATACCACAGAGTAGTAGTACAACTCCATTGGGATAAGCATCTCACCTCTAAGGGCATCCCATCCCTTAAGGGACTTGGATTTTATTCTAAAGATGAGCCAAAGGAGATTAAATAGGATTGGTTCAAGCCCTATATCATCTGTAGTCTGAAAGTACCAGGGATAAAAGAACAATGGTTGTTCCACGCTAGAAGAGCTGGGTTGCTGTAAGGTAAGTCATAGTTATCCTGACAAGTCATAATTAACTGTTACACATTTCTGGGAGTGGCCAGGAACTAGATCAATCTTGAAGGAATGGGGCATAGCACAGGTTTATATTTGCCCCACTACAACCCATTTCTTGGAATCCACAGCAAGTTAATTTGTCCTCCATTCCTGGAATCCAGAGAATAAACACACACGGTCAGGGCTATTAAAGGGCCACTAAAGAGAAACTACTTGTTTGGGCTCCCAGTTCTGCAACTGCCTTTATGGCCCCACCTCTTCTTTTTAATTTGTTTGTTTATGGGCTGTTTGACAGCTCTACTGCTAAGCCAGTGGCCTTGGGGTGCAATTCCAAATACTTTAAAACTCAAAGTTAGCATGTTGTTTTTTTTTCAAATCAATTAAAAGCATTTAAAAGTATCTGGAGCAGAAGCCAAGAGCAACCAAAGTCCTAACCATCTGGACAGGCCCACAGGGACTGACAGGGCCTGACAAACTCCATCCTGCCAGGACCAGCAGGGAGGGGAGAAGAACTGTGATTCAGAAAATGAGTTGGATGGCAGAACAGCAGGGCTAGGCAGAGGGGATCTGTTCCTAGAATGCCGCTGCCTAATCCAGGAAGGACAGACAGGGCTGGGAAGTTGACCACAGGCATAGCTGCTTCCCAACCCCTGGCAAGCTTAGCTTGGTGGAGGGGCCCAGGCCTCCTGAGAGCAGCAAGCAATGAGCTGACTGGTGCAATCAGAGACGCTATCTACCGTCTTTGGAGTGATTCTTCAGAAGATCAGTAGCAAAGAGGATTCATTCTTCGGCTACGCCCACTAGAGGGGATGACTCACCCTCCGGGACATAAAAGTCTGGAAAGGATAAGCAGAAAGAACTCAGGGAAGGCAAAGCTCGACGGAAGCAAAACAAGTATTTTCCACGGAAGTCCTATCACGGAGCAGCCACAGCCGGCAAGGACGTTAGATCCAGCTTCCTCCATCAGGCCAGTCCCCTTCCTTTACAGATGAAGAAGCTGAGCCCAGAGAGGTGAAATGACCCACCTAACACCACAGCCAGTGAGAGCATGGCAGAGGCAGGGCTGAGGGCCAACATTCCCATCTTCTGCTGAGAGCTCTTTCTGAGTCCCCGCACTGCCCTGTCTGCAATAAATATAAGGGCTTTGCAGGAACCCTTAATGTCCAATCCAGGTCAGCAATGAGAAGGTGTGACCGCCACGGGAAGGGCTTATGACTCTTGTTGCAATTGACAAGTGATCAGCCCAGGACAATCACCTTTCTACTCTAAATTTCCAAAAAGGATAAGGGGATAAGATATTGTTGTATGGATATTATCTACGTATTGTGGAGGGGAAAATCAAACCATGTGACCTCCAAACCACCGAAACTTCATATTGGAGAATCCTGCAAGTCATCCACGTTGTCAGGGGTACGGAGCCTCCCTAATGAGAATTCCATAAAGCGTAAGTAAGATACATCACCCTCCGCTGGGGCAGGGGATAGGGAAGGTAGGTGGGTGGAGAGGAAAGGGCCTAGAAGAGGAAGGAAGATGAGGGAAGTGCTTAACAAAAACATTTACTGACAAATAATGAAAACAAAGAACTTGGCTGGGGTGGGTGCTCTTAAATTAGGTTTTCACGTGAGAAACGAAGCAAAGGACTCATCTGAAATCTTTGCAGGGAGAAAAGAGAGCTGTTTTAAAACACTGGAGTGGGGCTTCCCTGATGGCGCAGTGGTTGAGACTCTGCCTGCCAATGCAGGGAACAGGGGTTCGAGCCCTGGTCTGGGAAGATCCCACATGCCGCGGAGCAACTGGGCCCGTGAGCCACAACTACTGAGCCTGCGCGTCTGGAGCCTGTGCTCCGCAACAAGAGAGGCCGCGACAGTGAGAGAACCGCGCACCGCGATGAAGAGTGGCCCCCACTTGCCGCAACTGGAGAAAGCCCTCGCACAGAAACAAAGACCCAACACAGCCATAAATAAATAAATTTTAAAAAACAAAAATACACTGGAGTGACAGAAAGATCTTAGAAATATACAGAAAAATGCACATTTCTGTAGATTTCCCTCACCCTTGCCAGTTGCCATACTTTCATTTCCTCCCAAATCAGATTCTAAACAACCATTCAGCAAAATATAATACATGACATCCTAAAGAGACAACTTCAGCTCTCAGAAGAGCAACTTAACTTCATTCTACAGTCATTTTCAGGCTTCAGTGGAAGATGCTCTTCCCTGTATCACTTGCTTGCCTTCAGACGGCACCGAATGATGAAGTTCACAGGAGGAAACACTTCTCTGGTACTTGCTGGATTCGCTTAGTCACTTCATCAAATGGCCTCTCATGGTGCCTGTTTCTGCTATGTGGGACAGACTGTAACCAGAGTTTCTCTTTGCATAAACCACACAATAACCATAACCTCAGAATAGCTTTCAGGGAGTACTGAGCTGTGACAAAACTCAAACAACAGTGTACATTAAAGGGTTTCAAAGAATCACTGAGGCATCTGAATCCTTCTGAAAGTGATTATATCACCAGGTTACCTAATAGGGACCAAAACCTGTTTGAAAATTAAGAGAGAATGAGAAAATAGATAGGCAATGTGATACCATGTAACTCGGGCTTTTCCTCTGCAAAGAAAGCTAAAGCAGACACAAGAGGGCACTTGAGCCCATACTCATTTTAGAAGCAAATTCTTTGTAATTCCCTCCATTCTCCTAGTCCCCTCACCTCAGGTCGCCACCCGCCACCCTGAACCTGTTCCTTAAAGGAACTAAAACCCACCTACAAAAGGGAAAATATTCAGTGGATTGATTTTAAGCTCCACACAACAATGCATCACATCTTAGAGCAATACTGATGCTAGGATTGATATTAAAACAGAAATTTAGTCTTTGTCCAGAGTAGTAACTTTATAGCCAACTCTTGATCACAAGGCATGATGGGGTCACAGAGATAGCATGGCTCACACTCAATCCAGAAGCCTTTTCTAGTTTCAAAATCACCCTCCCCAAGAAGGGTGAGCAAGGCTGGTGTGAGAGAAACCAAATTGGTCAGTTGGAGTTTCATTTCCCTCCATTCAAGAAGTCATGATGAAATGCCACAAAAGTAACTGCTTTAAAAACCACCTAGATTCCCCAGGTTATTTTAGATTACCTCATGGGAAAGAGCAAAATATATGTGTGCTTGTTCATACACACACAAAAAACTTTAACAAACGTTAAAGTACAGATTTTTATAGGCTACATTATCTGATCCTAATTAATAAAATTATAAGTAAATAATAAAAAGGTGATCGAAAATATCTTAATTACCTGGGCTTTAAGAAATAACCTCCAAACTAATCCTAGGTTCGTTTTCTTCCCACTAGTTAAGACCTCAGGTAGGGTATACAATGTGAGCTGAATTGGGTCCTCCTCAAAATCCGTATGTGGGAATCCTCTCCACTAGTGCCTCAGAATGTGACTGTTTTTGAAGAAAAAGTCTGTAAAGAGATGATTAAGGTAAAATGAGTTTGTTAGTGTAAGTCCTAATCCAATATGACTGATGTCCTTATAACAAGAGGAGATTAGGACACAAACCCACACAGAGGAAAGACCACATGAAGACGCAGGAAGAAGACAGCCTACTACAAGCCAAGAAGAAAGGCCCTAGGAAATACCCACACTGCCAACACCTTGATCTCAGACTTTTAGCCTCCAGAACTGTGAGGAAATAAATTTCTATTGTTTAAGCTAGCTAGTCTTGGGAATTCCCTGGCAGTTCAGTGGTTAGGACTCAGCGTTTTCACTGTCAAGGGCCTGGGTTCAGTTCCTGGTCGGGGAATTAAGATCCCCCAAGCTGTGAGGCATGGACAAAAAAAAAAAGCTAGCTAGTCTTTGCACTTTGTTAGGGCAGCCCTAGCAAACTAATACAGTATATTAACTCTTTCACAGTTTACATACATACCCCAATGCATACATTAGTAAGTCCAAAATTCAACATTAAGAAGTCACTTAAGGGCTTCCCTGGTGGCACAGTGGTTGAGAATCTGCCTGCTAATGCAGGGGACACGGGTTCGAGCCCTGGTCTGGGAAGATCCCACATGCCGTGGAGCGGCTGGGCCCGTGAGCCACAACTACTGAGCCTGCGCGTCTGGAGCCTGTGCCCCGCAACGGGAGGGGCCGCGATAGTGAAAGGCCCGCGCATCGCGATGAAGAGCGGTCCCCGCACCGCGATGAAGAGTGGCCCCCACTTGCCGCAACTGGAGAAAGCCCTCGCACGAACCGAAGACCCAGCACAGCCAAAAATAAATAAAAATAAAAGTAGCTATAAAAAAAAAATTAAAAAAAAAAAAAAAAAGAAGTCACTTAAAAACTAAATACAATCTCTCACATTTAATGTTTTGTTAATGTGCACAATTCACTGGAACCGTGTCTGAATAACTGAAATTATGACAAGGTCAGCCTGGAAATTTAGGCTATAAATCCTTAACACTTTATCCAACTAGGTTACTATCATCTCCATTTTAAAGATGTGAAAAATGAAGCCTTAAAAGGCTAATCAACCTGTTCATGTTGTGCAACTGGAAAAGGGAAGGGCTGGTATTTGAACCTAGGTAGCCAGAGTCAGAAGTTGTGTTTTTGGGACTTCCCTGGTGGCACAGTGGTTAAGAATCAGCCTGCCAATGCAGGGGACACGGGTTCAAGCTCTGGTCCAGGATGATCCCACATGCCGCGGAGCAACTAAGCCCGTGCGCCACAACTACTGAGCCTGCACGCCTAGAGCCCACGAGCCACAACTACTGAGCCTGCGTGCCACAACTACTGAAGCCCACGTGCCTAGGGCCTGTGTTCTGCAACAAGAGAAGCCACCACAATGAGAAGCCTGCACACGGAAACGAAGTGTAGCCCCGCTCGCCACAACTAGAAAAAGCCCACACGCAACAAAAAAGACCCAATGCAGCCAAAAGTTAATTAATTAAAAAAAAAAAAAAAAAAAAAAGGAAGTTGTGCTCTAAACCACTGTGGGACACTACCTCCCCAAGCAGGGAGAAAAGAGACTGTGATAAATTCTGAGCTTTAATGGCTGACAGAAAGGCTGTATCACTGGCAGAAACAGAGAATATCCCAAAGTTTTGTTTTGAGGAAAAAGCTAATGAGTTGAATGTTAGCTCTGCTAACTCCCACAGGGACCCCGAACAAAGAGCTGGGAGGAAAATAATGGGGCTCCCATTATTTCTCCACTCTCCCAAGTGGAGAAAAGGGAACCCTCCTACACTGTTGGTGGGAATGTAAATTGGTGTAACCACTATGGAGAACAGTATGGAGGTTCCTTAATAAACTAAAAATAGAGCTACCATATGATCCAGCAATCCCACTCTTTGGTATATATCCAGAAAAGATAAAAACTCTAATTTGAAAATGTATATGCACCCCAATGTTCATAGCAACACTATTTACAATAGCCAAGACATGGAAGCAACCTAAATGTCTATCAACAGATGAATGGATAAGGAAGATGTGGTACATATATACAATGGAATATTATTCAGCCATAAAAAAGAACAAAATAATGTCATTTGCAGCAGCATGGATGGACCTAGAGGTTATCATATTGATTGAAATAAGCCATACAGAGAAAGACAAATATTATATGATGTCATTTATATGTGGAATCTAAAAAGTAATACAAATGAATCTGTATACAAAACAGAAACAGACTCACAGACACAGAAAACAAATTTGTGGTTATCAAAGGAGAAAAAGGGGACAGGGATAAATTAGGAGTATGGGATTAACAGATACACACCACTATATATAAAATAGATAAATGACAAGGATTTACTGTATAGCACAGGGACCAATATTCAATACATTTTAATAACATAATGGAAAAGAATCAGAAAAATATATATACATATATATATAAAACTGAATCACTTTGCTGTACACTTGAAATTGTAAATCAACTATACTTCAATAAAAAAATAATAATGGGGTTCCTTCACAGAAGCCGTGGAAGTAGATAAGACCTCGAAGAAGATCATGAAGAGACAGGAGAATGACAAGGACTTCATCTGAGTAGGGCCACAGTTAAGGTGAGAATGAAAAAGAGGCATCTGGGAAGAAGCCAGAGAGGGAGAGCAGAACCAGGGATCAAGGGTAAAATAATGTTAAGAATACGGTGGTAAATACATTAAATAGCAAACCAATGATTTGTGTCGTTAGCAAATTGAAATGTGCTACATTAAACTATTATGACGGCAGGCAATAGATTGGACTCAACTTTCTAATACTGAGTTATTTGGGTTGCTATATGATAAAAAAAAAACTAGCATATTTTAAAACAGTTGTCAGTGTTCTCTTAAGTATGAAAAAATGTAAAATACATAGAAAGAGAAACATACTATTGGCCTTGCAAGTAATCACAATGATCTGAATATGAAAGAATGCTGTAAAATCACTTTTTAAGTTCAGAAAAATATTTAAGGGGTAAAATATCCAACAGAAAGATAGTTACATTTTGACAAGAGAATGGATATTAGTAATGGAAATATCTAGTGATCCCTAATTGAGAAATTAAAGCTGTAGTTTACTAAGAAAAATATAGAAACCCTGTGGCTTGGCTAAATCTATGAAAAGAAAAGATCTTTTAGTGAAGTATTATTGTTAATAGAAAACTACATATATTCCACACATTTATTGTCATTTTTCAAAAAATTATACTAAATCTTACTACTTAACATAGAAACTCTGAGTTGGAAAGGTCATTTAAGCTAAATCAGCCCAACATATATATCAGCAGGAATTCCCTCTGCTACATTCCTAACAAATGGTCATTCAATAGTCCATATCTTTGCCTCCATTAATTATAGAAAGCTCTCCTTAATATTGACTTTAAAACTGCCTCCCTATAACATCGATCAAATTCTTCCCTAGAGACAAGATAAAACAAGTCTGGACCGAAATAATTAGCCTGTTTCTCATTAATTTCCTCTTCTGCACATTCCTAATTCTTCTATTTGATCTACTAGAACATAGTTTTCAGACCCTCCCTGCTGGGCCATCATTATTTGTGTGCATTCCAGCTTAGCCACTGACCCTTAAAATGTGATGGTCAAATTTTCACACAATACTACAGCTATGTCTTGACCATTATAGTTGTTATTCAACAAACAATAACTGAGGATCTATTAAATGCAAGACACTGGGAATATAAAGGGGTATAAAACACAGCATTTAGAACTCAGATCTTCTGGGGAATATCTGCAGTATAAGACTGGGTTAAGTTTCTGGCAGCCATGTGGTATTTTGGTCTCACAGAAAATTCACAGTTGACTGATTTGTCCATGTTTTATTTTTGTTTTCTCAAAAACTGCTGTCAACAAAGATTTGTGTATCTTATCATTGTAAAAGTGACCTTTTGAAGCTGACAATAGGAACTAACATATTTCATGTCATTTTATAGCCAGTTGTCCAGCCTGTTGAGATCATTTCAAGCCTCTCATCCCAGCTTTGTAAACTGCACATTTGTAAATTTTATACATAAGGCTTTTATGTTGATGTCCAAGTCACTGATAAAAATTTTCACAGGAACAGTCCAAGAACAAAGAACAGTGGCATGTCTGGAGAAATTTACTGCCAGGTTAAACTCCCTTGATTTATAGCCTCCCACGTGATTGTCCAACTACCTGAAACGGCGTCTGTTTGTAGCATCAACGATCCTGCATGCCTCCATCTTGTTCTTAAGATTATTCAGATAGCCTTTATCCAATGCAGTACAATAATAAAGATTGCCAAGGGTTTATTTATGCTATTTATATTTACTTCTATGGGAAGAAGAAAAAGAAGAACTGTACAGATAGCTAACTGATAAGAAAGCCAAAGGAGGAACCAACCACACAAACAACAGCAGAAACAGTCCATAAAGAAACCACAGGGCTCCAATAGTGGGGCACACCACCAAATCATGTGTAAATGGTCCTGAGAATGCAGAAATCTTTATCCCTTTAGAAAATGTCCATCTTTCTGGGAAACATGCTTCTTCACTCTCCCAGGAATATTGTGAAATAATTTGGGGTGTGAAAAAGGGACACACGGTATAAATGTTATAGGATGTAGATGCAATGATTATAGACATGGAGGACACCTGCCTGGGTCATGGAAGACAGTCTTCATGGACTCTGGCAAGAGCTGATCATTTTTTGGACAGTATTGAGACTTGTCCTTTTTGGTTATCAAAGGTAGTTTTAATTTGAAGTTGTTTCTTACTTTATCTTCTTCTATGTGGATTTTGATCCAGTGATGACAACTGGAGTTCCCAGAGCTAATAAGTATATACTTTGTCTGCTATTTTTATGATGATCATAAAATCTGGGATAAAAGAAAATGGGAGTTTACTTTGACCTATTCTTAGCAAATATATGTTAGTCTTTTATTGATTACCATCTTCTGTTCCAAGAGTTCATCAGTCATCTATCTAATAAATGGTTCTAGACGTCTCAACTCTATTTTTTAAACATTTGCACATTACCAGGTTTCTCTTCCTTCTCCAATTTCCTAATGTCTCTGACAATACATCCTGAAGACCTTTATACTCTGAGAGGCAATTTATCTATACTGGAGGCATGATCACATTTAAGATCACTTGAGGCTCTCTTACTCTCTCTTTCTAAATCCCAGGGTTGGTGACAAAGTGGAAAGAAAACAACTTTGGATTCAGAAGATCAAATATCAAACTCCTGGCTCTGCACCTGTTAGTTGTGTGATTCGGGGCAAACTGCTAACCCTAACAAGCCTCATTATGTTTCTCTGTAAATTGTAGATACCTCATAATTCACAGGGTTACCATAAGAATTAAATGAAAATATGCAAGCAAACCAAATAAATTTTAAAAAATCAAATAAAATCCAGCAATATATATAAAAAGAGTTATATAATATGACTAAGTCGGTTTTATCCTGGAAATGCAAATGTGGGTCAGTCAATGCAATCCATCATATAGAGAGCCTATAGAAGAAAAACCACATGATCTTATCAACTGATCAGAAAAGGATTTGACAAAATTCAACATCCATTCTTGATTAAAAAGACAAAAACAAAAACCTCTCTGCAAACTAGGAATAGAATCAAACTTCCTAAACCTGATAAAGGGAGTCTTTGGAGGACCTTCAAGATGGCGGAGGAGTAAGACGTAGAGATCACCTTCCTCCCCACAAATATATCAAAAATACATCTGCATGTGGAACAAGTCCTACAGAACACCTACTGAACGCTGGCAGAAGACCTCAGACTTCCCAAAAGGCAAGAAACTCCCCATGTACCTGGGTGGGGCAAAAGAAAAAATAAAAAACAGAGACAAAAGAATAGGGACAGGGCCTGCACCTCTGGGAGCGAGCTATGAAGGAGGAAAAGTTTCCACACACTAGGAAGCCCCTTCACTGGTGGAGACGGGGGGGTAGGGGAGTGGGGGGTGGGCGGGGGGAAGCTTCGGAGCCACAGAGGAGAGCGCAGCAACAGGGGTGCGGAGGGCAAAGCGGAGAGATTCCCGCACAGAGGATTGGTGACGACCAGCACTCACCAGCCCGAGAGGCTTGTCTGCTCCCCCGCCGGGGCGGGCAGGGGCTGGGAGCTGAGACTCAGGCTTCGGTTGGATTGCAGGGAGAAGACTGGGGTTGGCAGCGTGAACACAGCCTGAAGGGGGGCTAGTGCGCCACAGCTAGCCGGGAGGGAGTCCGGGAAAAAGTCTAGAACCGCCTAAGAGGCAAGAGACCATTGTTTCGGGGTGCGCAAGGAGAGGGGAACCAGAGCACCGCCTGAAGGAGCTCCAGAGACAGGCGCGAGCCGCGGCTATCAGCGCGGACCCCAGAGGCAGGCGCGAGCCGCGGCTATCAGCGAGGACCCCAGAGACGGACATGAGATGCTAAGGCTGCTGCTGCTGCCACCAAGAAGCCTGTGTGCGAGCACAGGTCACTCTCCACACCGCCCCTCCCGGGAGCCTGTGCAGCCCGCCACTGCCAGGGTCCCGTGATCCAGGGACAACTTCCCTGGGAGAACACATGGCGCGCCTCCGGCTGTTGCAACATCACACCGGCCTCTGGAATGGCAGGCTCGCCCCGCATTCCGCACCCCTCCCACCCGCTGGGCCTGAGTGAGCCAGAGCTCCCTAATCAGCCGCTCCTTTAACCCCCTCCTGTCTGGACAAAGAACAGACACCAGAGGGCGACCTACATGCAGAGGCAGGGCCAAATCCAAAGCTGAACATACATATTGATAATTACCTTAAATATAAATGGATTAAATGCTCCCACCAAAAGACATAGATTGGCTGAATGGATACAAAAACAAAACCCGTATATATGCTGTCTACAAGGGACCCACTGCAGACCTAGGGACACATACAGACTGAAAGTGAGTGGATGGAAAAAGATATTCCATGCAAATGGAAATCAAAAGAAAGCTGGAGTAGCAATTCTCATATAAGACCAAATAGAGTTTAAAATAAAGACTATTACAAGAGAAAAAGAAGGACACTACATAATGATCAAGGGATCAATCAAAGAAAAATATATAACAATTGTAAATATGCACTCAACATAGGAGCACCTCAATACACAAGGCAAACGCTAACAGCCATAAAAGGGGAAATCGACAGTAACACAGTAACAGTAGGGGACTTTAACACTGCAGTTTCACCAGTGGACAGATCATCCAAAATGAAAATAAATAAGGAAACACAATCTTTCAATGACACCTTAAACTAGACGGACTTAATTGTTATTTATAGGACATTCCATCAAAAAACAACAGAATACACTTTCTTCTCAAGTGCTCATGGAATATTCTCCAGGATAGATCATATCTTGGGTCACAAATCAAGCCTTGGTAAATTTAAGAAAATTGAAATCCTATCAAGTATCTTTTGCAACCACAACGCTATGAGACTAGATATCAATTATAGGAAAAAACTGTAAAAAATACAAACACATGGAGGCTAAACAATACGTTAATAAATAACTAAGAGATAACTGAAGAAATCAAAGAGGAAATCAAAAAATGCCCGGAAACAAATGACAATGAAAACACGACCACCGAAAACCTATGAGATGCAGCAAAAGTAGTTCTAAGAGGGAAGTTTATGGCAATACTATCCTACCTCAAGAAACAAGAAAAATCTCAAATAACAACCTAACCTTACACTTAAAGCAATTAGAGAAGTAAGAACAAAAAAATAACCCAAAGTTAGTGGAAGGAAAGAAATCATAAAAATCAGATCAGAAATAAATGAAAAAGAAATGAAGGAAACAATAGCAAAGATCAATAAAACTAAAAGCTGGTTCTTTGAGAAGATAAACAAAATTGATAAACCATTAGCCAGACTCATCAAGAAAAAAAGGGAGAAGACTCAAATCAACAGAATTAGAAATGAAAAAGGAGAAGTAACAACCGACACTGCAGAAATACAAAGGATCATGTGAGATTACTAAAAGAAACTATACACCAATAAAATGGACAACCTGGAAGAAATGGACAAATTCTAAGAGAAGCACAACCTTCTGAGACTGAACCAGGAAGAAATAGAAAATATAAACAGACCAATCACCAGCACTGAAATTGAGACTGTGAATAAAAACCTTCCAACAAACAAAAGCCCAGGACCAGATGGCTTCACAGGCTAATTCTATCAAACATTTAGAGAAGAGTTAACACCTATCCTTCTCAAACTCTTCCAAAATGTAGCAGAGGGAGGAACACTCCCAAACTCATTCTATGAGGCCACCATCACCCTGACACCAAAACCAGTCAAAGATATCACAAACAAAGAAAACTAGAGGCCAATATCACTGATGAAGATAGATGCAAAAATCCTCAACAAAATACTAGCAAACAGAATCCAACAGCACATTAGAAAGATCATACATCATGATCAAGCAGGGTTTATCCCAGGAATGCAAGGATTTTTCAATATACACGAATCAGTCAATGAGATACACCATATTAACTAATTGAAGAATAAAAACCATATGATCATATCAATAGATGCCTAAATAGCTTTTGACAAAATTCAACACCCAGTTATGATAAAAACTCTCCAGAAGGTAGGCATAGAGGGAACCTACCCCAACATAATAAAGGTTATATATGACAAACCCACAGCCAACATCATTCTCAATGGTGGAAAACTGAAACCATTTCTACTAAGATCAGGAACAAGACAAGGTTGCCCACTCTCATCACTATTATTCAACATAGTTTTGGAAGTTTTAGTGACAGCAATCAGAGAAGAAAAAGAAATAAAAGGAATCCAAATTGGAAAAGAAGAAGTAAAACCGTGACTGTTTGCAGATGACATGATACTGTACTATACATAGAGAATCCTAATGATGCTACCAGAAAACTACCAGAGCTAATCAATGAATTTGGCAAAGTAGCCAGATACAAAATTAATGCACAGAAATCTCTTGCATTCCTATGCACTAATGATGAAAAATCTGAAAGAGAAATCAGGGAAACACTCCCATTTACCATTGCAACAAAAAGAATAGAATACCTAGAAATAAAACTACCTAAGGAGACAAAAGACTTATATGCAGAAAACTATAAGACACTGATGAAAGAAATTAAAGGAGATACAAACAGATGGAGAGATATACAATGTTCTTGAATTGGAAGAATTAACATTGTGAAAATGACTATACTACCCAAAGCAATCTACAGACTCAGTGCAATCTCTAACAAACTACCAATGGCATTTCTCACAGAGCTAGAAAAAAAATTGACAATTTGTATGGAAACACAAAAGACCCTGAATAGCCAACGCAATCTTGAGAAAGAAAAACGGAGTGGGAGGAATCAGGCTCCCTGACTTCAGACTATACTACAAAGCTACAATAATCAAGACAGTATGGTACTGGCACAAAAACAGACATATAGATCAATGGAACAGCATAGAAAGCCCAGAGATAAACCCACACACATATGGTCACCTTAACTTTGATAAAGGAGACAAGAATATACAGTGGAGAAAAGACAGCCTCTTCAATAAATGGTGCTGGGAAAACTGGACAGGTACATGTAAAAAAATGAAATTAGAACACTCCCTAACACCATATACAAAAATAAACTCAAAATGGATTAAAGACCTAAATGTAAGGCCAGACACTAGAAAACTCTTAGAGGAAAACATAGGCAGAACACTCTATGACATAAATCACAGCAAGATCCTTTTTGACCCACCTCCTAGAGAAATGGAAATAAAAACAAAAATAAACAAATGGGACTTAATGAAACTTAATAGATTTTGCACAGCAAAGGAAACCATAAAGAAGATGAAAGACCATCCTCAGAATGGGAGAAAATATTTGCAAATGAAGCCACTGACAAAGGATTAATCTCCAAAATTTACAAGCAGCTCATACAGCTCAATATCAAAAAAACAAACAACCCAATCCAAAAATGGGCAGAAGACCTAAACAGACATTTCTCCAAAGAAGATATACAGATTGCCAACAAACACATGAAAGGATGCTCAACATCACTAATCATTAGAGAAATGCAAATCATATCTACAATGAGGTATCAATCACCTCACACCAGTCAGAATGGCCAACATCAAAAAATCTACAAACAATAAATGCTGGAGAGGGTATGGAGAAAAGGGTACCCTCTTGCACTGTTGGTGGGAATGTAAATTGATACAGCCACTATGCAGAACAGTATGGAGGTTCCTTAAAACACTAAAGATAGAATTACCATATGACCCAGCAATCCCACTACTGAGCATATACCCTGAGAAAACCATAATTCAAAAAGAGACATGTATCACAATATTCATTGCAGCACTATTTACAATAGCCAGGACATGGAAGCAACCTAAGTCTCCATCGACAGATGAATGGATAAAGAAGATGTGGCACATATGTACAATGGAATATTACTCAGCCATTAAAAGAAATGAAATTGAGTTATTTGTAGTGAGGTGGATGGACCTAGAGACTGTTATACAGAGTGAAATAAGTCAGAAAGAGAAAAACAAATACCGTATTTTAACACATATACATGGAATCTAAAAAAAAAAAAAAAAAAAATGAATGGTTCTGAAGAACCTAGGGGCAGAACAGGAATAAATATGCAGATGTAGAGAATGGACTTGAGGACACGGGGAAGGGAAAGGGTAAGCTGGGATGAAGTGAGAGAGTGGCATTGACCTATATACACTACCAAATGTAAAATAGATAGCTCGTGGGAAGCAGCCACATAGCACAAGGAGATCAGCTCCATGCTTTGTGACCACTTAGAGGGGTGGGATAGGGACAGTGGGAGGGCTACCCAAAGGGAGGAGATATGGAGATATACTTATACGTATAGGTGATTCACTTTGTTATACAGCAGAAACTAACACAACATTGTAAAGCAATTATACTCCAATAAAGATGATTAATTAATTAATTAAATTAATTAATAAAGGGCATGTTCAATAAACCTTTAAATATCATCATACTTAATGGTAAAAGAATGAGTGCTTTTCCCCTGAGATGAGAAATATGCCAAGGATATAAACTCTTATCATTTTTATTCAACATTATACTAGAAGCCTAACATGTACAATAAGGTAATAACCAAAAAAGCCTACATATTGGGAACAAATACATAAAACTCTCCTTATTTGCAGATGATATGATTGTCCACATAGCTAATCCCAAGGTGTTTACAGAAACAACAGCAACAATTACAGCAACAGCAACAACAGTAAAACTCCTCATAATAAGTAAATTTATGATTGTCACATGATACTAGATCACCACCCAAAAATCAATTGGATTTCTATCTTCTAGCAATAAACAATCACAATCCAACATTAAAATCACAACACCAGTTACAATAGCTCCAAAATGTAAATAGGTATAAATCTAACAAAACATGTGCAGAATCTGTTTGCTAAAAACTATAAAACATTAATGAAAGTAATCAAAGAGGACCTAAATATGTTGAAAGACTTACTACGTCCATGGATTGGAAGACTCAACACTGTAAAGATATAAATTCTCCCTAACTGATAAATAGATTCAATGAAATTTAATCATTGATTAAATGATTAATCATTAATCATTTAATACATTTAAATGAAATTTTATCTAAATTCCAGCAAAATTTCTGTAAATATAGGCAAACCAATTTTTACATTTGTATGGAATAGTTAAAACAATTTTGAAAAAGAAGAATAAAGTTGGAAGAATCATGCTACTTTATTCTAGTATTTCCTAAGAATTTACAGTAATGAAGACAACGTGGTACTAGTGAAAGTTTAGACATATTGAAGGATCAATTTCCATTGAGGATGCAAAATTAAACCTACACAAATATGGCCAATTAGTTTTGACAAAGTTTCAAAGACAATTCAGTATAGAAAGGTAGTCATTTCAGTTAATGGTATTGGGATCATTGGACGTTCATATGCAGAAAAAGATACAATAGGCTATACTCCAATATAAAATTAAAAGTTAAAAAAAAATACAAATGAACTTATTTACAAAACAGAAGCAGACTTATAGATACTGAAAATAAGCTTATGGTTACCAAAGGGGAAATGTGGGAGGTGGGAGGAATAATTCAGGAGCTTGGGATAAACACATGCATACTACTATATATAAGATAGATAACCAACAAGGACCTACTGTATAGCATAGGGAACTCTACCCAATATTCTGTGATAACCTATATGAGAAAAGAATCTAAAAATGAATGAATCTATGTATATGTATAATTGAATCACTTTGCTGTACACCTGAAACTAACACATTATAAATCAACTAAACTCCAATAAAATTAAAATTTTTTTAAAAATTTAAAAAAAGGAAAGCAAAGCATCTTCTCGCTAGAGGAGTCAAGACTCATGGCCAACAAGAAGAATGAATGATATTTTTAAAAATTAAGAAATGGTATGACAACAGTGAAAAGAAACTGTATCATATAGGAGAAGAAGAAAGAAAATATAATATGTAAATATTAAAGAATCTAACCTAGAGAAAACAAAGCAAATAAGAAACAGAGGGAAATTTTTCAGAAGAGCTTTAAGTAATAGAATAAGTCAACAACAACAACATGAATTTGACAATATAAGAGCACAAAGATTAGAATATAAAGGATACTATAATATGAAAAGGGAAAATGCTTTTCTTGGAAATAAAATGAGGATAAAAACGATGTCATTAAATATAAGCAAGATAAGAACAAGAAACAAATTAAGACTGAAAGAGCAAGAAACAAAATCAACTTACTTATCTTTAGAAAAATGTTATGATCACCACAGTAATGTAAAGGAACATGGGGTACTTAAAGAAACAGAGAAACTGCTAACATAGTTTCTCTATATAGGCCCCCAACAAATATATAATTGGTGTCCTAGAAGAATAATAACAAGTGGAACAAGAAAAGAATTACAAAGATATTATTGCAAGACAGTATCCCTGAAACAGAGAATGAAATCTGCACAATGAATGAACATGAAAATTAGGTACAGCATTCTTTACATTGATATATGTCCCTTTAAGTTAATGAACTTCAAGAATGAAAAAATAATTACTGAGGCATCAGAAAAAACTAATCACCTCCAAGGGGAAAAAAAATCAAGCCTCAGACATGTCAACATTTCATGCTCAACTGTAAATGAGAATTGTCTGCAGTGTGCTGTCCAATATGAGAGCTACTAGCTTCACATGGCCTTTGAGCCCTGAAATGTGGCTAGTTCAAACTGAGATGTGCTGTAAGTGTAAAATACGTGCTTGATTTTAAAGACTTACTATGCAAAACAGAATTTAAAAATCTCATTAATAATGTTTTATATAGACTACATGTTAAAATGACATTTTGACATATTGGGTTGAATAAAATTTATTATTAAAACTAATTTTACCTGTTCTACACATTATTTTTGTTTTGTTTTGTTTTGTTGGATTTTTTTAATAGCAATTTATTTTATTCTCATTAAAAGTTCTATTTTTTTATCATCTTTATTGGAGTAATTGCTTTACAATGTTGTGTTAGTTTCTGCTGTATAACAAAGTGAATCAGCTATATGTATACATATATCCCCATATCCCCTCCCTCCCACCCTCTCTATCCCGCCCCTCTATGTTGTCACAAAGCACCGAGCTGATCTCCCTGTGCTATGCAGTTGCTTCCTACTAGCTATCTATTTTACATTTGGTAGTGTATATATGTCCATGCTACTATCTGACTTTGTCCCAGCCACCATGGAGAACAGTATGGAGGTTCCTTAAAAAACTAAAAACTAAAAATAGAAAACTATAAGTCAAAAAGAGTCATGTACCACAATGTTCATTGCAGCACAATTTACAATAGCCAGGACTGGAAGCAACCTAAGTCTCCATCGACAGATGAATGGATAAGGAAGATGTTGCACATATATACAAGGGAATATTACTCAGCCATAAAAAGAAATGAAATTGGGTTATTTGTAGTGAGGTGGATGGACCTAGAGTCTGTCATACAGAGTGAAATAAGTCAGAAAGAGAAAAACAAATACCGTATGTTAACACATATACATGGAATCTAAAAAAAAAAAAAATAGTTCTTATGAACCTAGGGGCAGGACAGGAATAAAGATGCCAACTTAGAGAATGGAAGGGTAAGCTGGGACTACACATTATTTTCAATGTGACTACTAGAAAAATTTAAATTACATATGTGGTTAGCATTATATGTCTATCAGATAACATTGACCTACACAGTTCTTTAGGAAAGAATATAATAACCACCCAAGGTGTTTTAAAGTAATTTTTAGCAGGCATACATTTTTTAATATAAAAAAAGGAAATTCAGATCTTATAAAACTTTACTGAAGAAACTCCTTGATGAAATTCAGAAAAGAATCAAAATAAAGGACTCAAAATTGAAGAAGTCATGGTAAAGAGGGCTAGTGATGAGCACTGTATCCATTTAAATGTAATAATACCAAAAAATACAGGAATTACGGTTACAAAGCAGATTATAAGTATTATAAATCTTGATAATATAAAAAGTAACAATATAACAGGGGTCAACAAACTTCCTGAAAAGGGCCAGATAGTAAATATTTTAGGCTTTGTGGGCCATATGGTCTCTGTCAAGACTATTGAATTTCACTGCTGTAGCTCAAAAGCAGGAATGGATCATACATAAACAAATGGGTTTGGCTGTTACACTAACACTTTACTTACAAAAACAGGGACATTTGTCCCCATCAAGACTACTCAGTTTCACTGCTGTAACCCAAAAGCGAGGCTAGACAATACAATAAAAAAATGAGCATAACAGTTGAGCAAGTTACAATAAAACTTTATTTACAAAAACAAGCAGCAAGCCAGATGTGGTTGTAGTTTCCTAACGTTATAACAGAGGGAAGGGAAAAGAAATGTGGTACAATAAAATCCCCATCTTCATAGTGAGTGTTTAAAAACTATCATCTAAAATTGAAATATATTGTTTTTTTAAACACATAAAATCCATTTTTTAATTTTATATAATTTCCTTTAAAGAGGACTTTTCACAGAAAATAATATCTTTGGAGATTAAGAAATCAGTCTAAAATTCATTTATTTCCTCCATTTCACCTAAGTTTGATTTTATCTATCAGTTCAATTCAAATAATGTTGAAAAAATTTCTTATTTAAGAAAATTACTCATAGATTCTTTTCTATGTCACAGGATTAATGTATTCCTTCACTGTTGCTGTTTAACTTTTTTTATAACCACATCCCCAAAAATGAGTATGATTACATTTCTTTAAAATGGTCATTGAAAAATATTTTTACCCATCAATTTCACTTGCAACTGAAAAACTTCAGAGTATAAAATAAGCAATTGTGTTACAATTACGATCTGCCATGTGGGTCTAACATTCTCCAGATTTGACCCATCAGAACCATCCCTGCTTTTTCTCTGAGCTCCATACTGTTTTTCTGTAAAGCGTTAGCTATACTTTAAAATAAGCCACTGTTTTTGTTTTTTCAGCTTAGGCTCATTGGTCATCTCAGGTCAAATATCCTGATACTCTGTGATCCCCTCTCATATCATCTGACCCTAAAAATATATCCCTCCAAAGTCAAAGAATGTGTTTTTCTCTTCAAGTCATTTTGACAGGTATCCAATTCCTAAACTAAAGAATTATAACAAATGGAATTTAGGGCGTGAAGACCACTGAGGGGAGAAAATCCTTTCATCAAGACCATTGTGTCCAGTCACCATTTCTGCTCTAGTTTTTGTCCTTTAGTTAGGAAAAAAAAAAAAGAGCCCATTCTCTGAAGGTAGAGTCCTGTTCATAGAACACAACTAAAATCAAAAGGGACTTCCCAGTTCTCTGAGAAAAACAGCAACTGGAGCTTCATAAGAAAGTGCCAGTAACTCATAAACAACTCAGATATCTTTTACAAGGGAGATTAATTTCCAAAACGATAAATCTTTTGCCTGATACTTGTTCAAACATGAACTCAAACTGCCTGAACCCTTTACCAGATACTGTCTTTCAGGATAATTTCTTTTTTTAATGCTTGAAAAATCTTACTACAATTCCATGCATGGCTAGAGCAACTTGAGCAAGGTTGCCAATCATTAATTAAATGCTAACTATTTAAATGTTAATGATTTTAATAACTTCTACCATGTATTTGAACATTAATCCAAATATAATGGTTCAGGCCTAAAAAGAAAAAAAGAAAAGCTTTTTAACCTGATTAATCCCCATAATCCCTCACAAGTAATCTCATCTCAATAACCATCCATTTTCTGAAAATCGCCCTCACTATGATAGAACCAGTTTATCGTAGAAGAAAAATGAAGTTCCCCATACTGTCCCAATTATATCTATTTTCTTCTGATCTCATCATGGTTCTTAGGCTTTGTCGTCTTGGTGGCAATGTATATTGTGAATTGTAAATTTTTATGATAGATATATTTACTCAAAGATCATTCAAATACTTAAAAACAATTGACTCTTGAAGAGAAAAATCTATTCCGGACTTCAGATAGGATAATTCTCCTGCACTCCTTAAATAGTAAGGTACATCATCAAACCCAAAGTGCCAAACACTCAGGGTCCCTACAGAAATAGTCATTGTGTTTGTTCAGCTGCACATAACCCCACCTATCTCAGCCCCATGCATGCCTGGTATATTTAGTAACCGTTCAAGTTGCTTATCTTTCTTTAGCATATTCCTTAATAATCCTAAGTAAGAAACTTCTGCCACTCTAAAAATGTTTGCCCATTTTGCTTAGAGTCAATGAGTCTTTTGGTTTGATATTCTTTCACCCATGCTCTGACTCAGAGGAGTTTATCACTTCTCCACAAAATTCCATTAAAGGAGTTTAGATATGAGATTGTATTAGCAATGTAAGAATCACCGGTGTCTGCATCCACAAGAGTAGCATTGTGGTAACCACCCAAAGGCAATATGAGAGTCAGAATGGCTGGGCCAATGAAGCCCGTTGCTTTGCTGCAGGATGTCTTGATTTTTACATCTTAGTCAGTGATGAGGAGAGGAGTGAGTAAGGGCTATGGTGAATTTGTATTAATATATCCAAAATATTGGTAGGTGCTTTCTGGATTCCAAAGAAAAAGGATGAACTACTAAATAATTTCTAATGAAGCCTCAACAAATTTTTGTTCCAGGAAGACAAGGAGAAGTTGCTGTATTTGTTCTTTTTTTTTTTTTCAATTATGAATAAAGAAGGAAATAAAAAGGAACACAGGTATTTAAACAGCAACATCTGAGATCTAGATTCAATTCTGGAAGGATGTTTAGATCCATCAGTTAAATATAGAAATGATTTACTGGATGAGTTTGTAAACTTCCCACATGTCAGGGTTTTAAGATCCTGAACAGTCATTAGAAAACAACCACTTACTCTGGACTTACAAATAATCACTTTCAAAAAAAAAATCATGGGTCCAAAAACTTTAATAAGTCTCCCTCACTAGTACTGACAATCTGTCTAATACTATGGTTACAAGCATGGCTTCTGAGCCAAACTTCTTGAGCTCAAATCCAAGCTCTGCCATTTATGAGCTTGGTCAAGTTATTTATGAGCTTGGTCAAGTTAATCTTTTGGTGACTCAGTTTCCTTGTCTGTAAAAGTATCCACTTCAAAAGACTGTTGTAAAAATTAAATGTGTTAATTTAATGTGCCTGGTGCATGGTGAGCATTACCTGTGATGGTTGCTATATTTTTATTGCACATCTCACTTTTCACTTCTCACCAGGATAAAATACTTTGTTTAAATTTAATTTGCTTAATGTCTTTATAGATGTAGCCTACTATGGTAACCTGGCATAAAGGCAAAGAGAGGTGAATTATTAAATTCTATTATTCTTCATCTATTCACTCACTTTATGTGTTCACTCATTTATTCATCTGGCGTGTATCGAACATCTATCATGAACCCTGTAGAGTGTAGGACCCTGAGGGCACAAAGGCAAATAAAATATAATCTTCAGGGAACAAGAGCAAGGCATGTATGCTACTAAGCACATCAATGTCACAGGTCTTATGATAGAAGAATGAACAGTGCACAGTGGAGGTATGAGTGAGGGAAAGAAGAATTCCACCCTGGAGAAGCGTTAGGAAAACTCCATTGAAGAAGGGTCCTTTGAGCTGAGTACTGAAAGATGAGCAAAGTTTCCCTGGGGTCTGGGTCAGTTTGAGAACAGGTTCTTCTACATGCTCAATACAGTAGCCTTAAAAAAAAAAAACATAGCCCAGCTTGAAAGAAGGAAAAGGGAACAAACCTGTAAGTTCAAGACATGAGAGGGAAATCAAATGCAAAGAAGTCAATCAAGCTGACTTAGCAGCCTCCCAAGGGGTTGTCAGCCCTCCTGAGGAATGGAGGCTGCGTTTTAATGTCCAGGCAAGAAAAAGAAAAGGATACAGCCCATGTGAGGTGGAGAGCTGAACTGAGATCTCTGCACTTAGCCAAGGCCATCTATGAAAAGGTAACTAGAAACACTCTACCCACAAGCCTAGAGAAGCAGCAAGTACGTTTGCCATCTGCCTGAAAGTCAGAGTGGGGAAAAATTTGAAAACCCCAAACCCAAGCTACACATGTATGTGAGGGTCCAATTTATATTTTCCCCATGGTATCAAAATCCCAAGCTAAGACATTAGCATAAAGCTGGTGTAGGACCCAAGAAACCACTAGAAAACTAGTCAAATTGGTACTTCCACTGCCTAAAGCACTACTCCCATGGGGGAAAAACTAACCCCTAATGAAGATGATCTCAAAATAAAATAAAAATAAAACATATCATACAGGGACTTCCCTGGTGGCGCAGTGGTTAAGAATCTGCCTACCAATGCAGGGGACACAGGTTCAAGCCCTGGTCCAGGAAGATCCCACATGCCACAGAGCAACGAAGCCTGTGCACCACAACTACTGCGTCTGCGCTCTAGAGCCCTCAAGCCACAACTACTGAGCCTGCGTGCCACAACTACCAAAGCCCGTGCACCTAGAGCCCATGCTCCACAACAAGAGAAGCCACTGCAGTGAGAAGCCTGTGTACTGCAAGGAAGAGCAGCCCTGCTCGCTACAACTAGAGAAAGCCTGCGTGCAGCAACAAAAACCCAACGCAGCCAAAAACAAATTAATTAATTAATTAATTAATTAAAAATAAAATATCACACAGAGACACACTAGGAATCAATCCATCATCACAAGACAGAGTCAGTAAACGTAACAAATGGAAAATTCACATTACAAAGACTAGATATGATAGATCTGAGCAAGACTTTAAAATAAATATGTTTTAAATAACCAAGGAGATAAAAGAAGGGATAGAAACAATGAGAGAACAGGATAATGATGCAAAAAGACGAAAAGCAGAGGTTAATGCAGCATGGTCCCTTTAGATAATTACTTGGAACTCAGCACCTCTAAAGTGGGTAGGTGGGTGGGGAGTGGAGAGATGTGGGGTGATTGTGTGTACTGGTGGGGGAGCAGATGGGGGAAAATGGAGAAGATGCATCAAGAGATAACCCCTGAGAGGTGGACAGGATCAAGTTATGCAGGGTCTTGGATGACATCCTAAAAAGTTTAACTTTACCCCTTAGCAAAGGGAAGACTTCGAAAAGTTTTAATCAAGAAAGTAATGAATAGATTTCTTTTAGAATGTTCTCAGCAGTAATTGGAGAATGCTTGAAGGGAGATAAGAATGAAAAAATGGAGACTACGCAGAGGATTTTTTTACAGTAGACCATATATCTTTAGTTCCAAACTGAATTTACAGGCCCAAGGAACATTCATATACACTAACCAGAGTTCCAAACTTGGATTGCTCTGCAAGCACCAGCAGAGCCCCAGAAGCTGCAGGACTGCTCCCAGCTTTAACGCACGTGGAGCACTTATGCTTTCAAACTTTCCAGATATTGGGGGTACAGAGAGAAATAAAACATGAGCTCTGTGTTTCTCTCCTCCAAGTTCTCACAAACTAACAAGAGAATGAGACATGAACATAAATAATCATTACACACTGTGATGTATATAAGAGAGGTACGAACAGAACACTCTGGAGGCTGGGGCAGAGGGCTGTAGACAAAGGCATTACAGAAGACGTTTGAGTTGAACCTTGAAAGAAGAATAAGAACATTCAAGGTAGAAGGAATTTTGTAACTGCAAAGGCTCATCAATATGATGTAGTTTCAGGAAGACTTCCAATGAACTTCATATAGTGGTGATATTGTGTCATATGAGTCATCATGCTGTGTACGTGAAGAATAAAGCTTTACCTTCAGGGAGCTTCTAATGTAACAATAATTCTTTTTTTTTCACTTTTTTATATTTTTAATTATAGTTAATTTACAATATCTTGTTAGTTTCAGGTATACAGCATAGTGATTCAGTTATGCATATATTTTTTTTCCAATTCTTTTCCCTTATCAAAATATTGAGTATAGTTTCCTATGTTATACAGTAGGTCCTTGTTGATTATCTATTTTATATATAGTAGTGTGCGTATGTTAATCCCAACCTCCTAATTTATCCCTCCCCCTCCCCCTCCCCCCGCTTTCCCCTTTGGTAACCATAAGTTTGTTTTCTATATCTGTGAGTCTCTCTGTTTTGTAAATAAGTTCATTTGTATCATTTTTTTTCTAGATTCCACATATAAGTGATATAATATAATATTTGTCTTTCTCTGTCTGACTAGAATGATAATCCCTAGGTCTATCCTGGTTGTTGTAAGTGGCATTATTTCATTCTTTTTATGGTTAAGTAATAATCCATTGTATATATATATATATATATATATATATATATATATATATATATATATACTACATTTTCTTCACCCATTCATCTGTTGATGGACATTTAGGTTGCTTCCATGTCTTGGCTATTGCAAATAATGTTGCTCTGAACATTGGGGTGCATATACATTTTCAAATTAGAGTTTTTGTATTTTCTGGATATATACCCAGGAGTGGGATTGCTGGATCATATGGTTATAATTCTTTATTTTGGTAAACCATAAACATTTTACAAGCATTACACACATTCTCTTATGTTATCCCCACAATAACTCTGCAAGGTTGGTCTTATTCTACCCATTTTTGAGATGAAGAAATTTATTAACTGAAAAGTAATTAAAAACAAGTGTGTGTTATCATGGTAATGGGTCCACAGTAGTTCCAGCTCACAGAGAAATTCACAACTGTTGTGGTCAGTTGTGAACCTAGACCAGAACACCATGTTTTTCTTTCACTCTTCCTGCTCTGACAAGGTGACTATAGGGTGGCAGAATATGCCACCCCAAAATATGCCACTTCTGGCATAAGGATTATTTTGAGCTGAAGGCAGTTGAGAAGAAGCGGATATAAGAAAAGTTCTCTGTAATCCTCCTATTTGCCTAAAAGCAGGACATAAATTTACAAAGGTATCCCCTCTCCCTTCTCTACCAGGAAGGAAAAAATTAATCACCAGAGATAAGTTAGGTTCTTATCAGCCTGGAGAAGGCACCAGGGGGATCCACATAACAAACTTTACTAATTAGCCTTTATCTACCATTAGTTCCCCATATATTTGCCTTCCTACAATTTACTGCCCTAGAAGCTCAAAGTCCTTCTCCTTTGTCTTGTCATGTTTCTAAAAATGCAGTTAATGTTCCTTCGCTAAGGTGCTATATAAGCCCAAATTCTGCCAACCTTTTGAGTTACTCATCTCTGAGTATTCCCATGTGTAAGTGTGAAACACATGCAAATAAATCTGTTTGCTGTTCTCTTGTTAATCTGTCTTTTGTTTGTCCAATTTACAGAGCTCCAGCCAGAAAACCCAGGAGAGTAGCGCAGAAAAAAAAAATTCCCCTCCCCTGAAAGTACTCCACCTCTGTTCAGCGGACAAATCCAGAACTTTTGGATGGTGGGTTGTCCAGAGACAACAGATTACTGAGGGCGAGTTGATCTCAAGAAGAGTGTGGTATTGACACCCTCCACGTCCTGGTCCTTCCTTCTACTCCCTGGTTCCACTCTGATGATTCTGCGGCCTCCAGACCTTCCTCTCATGTACCAATCACCCTTTTGCTATGTTCTCCTCATGGTCTGAGTCTCAGACTTATATGGTGTTTACAAGCAAGCATCTGAAACTGCTTACGTGGGTGTTTGATTAGAGTCTGGGAGTGCCCCTGGGTTGAAGTGAAGGTAAGACAGAGGGAAAGGGAAATATCAGGTTAATATTCAAAATAACCTCTTCATTTGTGTTGCAGCCTACAGAGGAAATTGGAGATCAGAAAAGGAACCGCTAATTTAAACTTAGGAAATGTGCCAAGACCAGAGCTGGGCTGGGATGGAAAAGAGGCATTTGGAAAGGAGAAAGAAGCTTGTAAGTCTGAGGACTGGATGGGACCTGAGAGATCTTGGGAGTCTGTCCTCCTGTCACCTTTGCATCTTGACCTGGTGGGAAGAGACACGTAAGCAAAGATCCAGTTTGGACCAAATGGAGCCCTGAGAGGAGGCCAACCTAACAAAAGATGTCATTAATGTCAGGAAATGGTGGGAGAACAGGAGGACTCAGAGAAATATAAATCTGTGAATAATGAGAATTTCCTTTGATAAACAGAGCCAGTGTTAAAATTTTATTAAGTACATAATTCTTGTCCATTAAAGCGTCCAATCTCTTAATGACCTGGGAGACCCTAGGGGAACAAATTGTTCTTAAGAATGTACTATTTTTTTGAACAGCTGATATTCATTGTATCCTCCTACTCACAAGCACATTAGAGTTAGTGGGACTTAAACTGCTCTCTCTTCGAGGGGAAGCTACCTCTTGGTTGTAAATTACACATCTTTGATTGAACATCAAATCTGCTAGACCACTAGCAAACTATTGAGAAAATTAATATTCCACCAGAATATACTATCATTTAAATCTGTAAACATACTTTGAGTTCTGGGGAAGAACAGCCATAAACAAACTCTTGGTGTGGAATTAAGTCAAGTCAGTAAACCACTCTTAGTTTAGTGCAGGAGCTGGCAAACTTGAGATCCCTAAGGCCAAATCTGTGTGCCACCTGTTTTTGTAAATAAAGTTACATTGGAACACAACCATGTCCAATCATTTATGTATCGTCTGTAACTACTTTCCTGTTACAATCGCAGAGTCCAGTAGTTGTGAAAGAGACTGGATGGCTTGCAAAGCATAAAATATTTACTACCTGGCCCTTTACCAAAGAGTTTACCAGCTCCTGGTGAGTCGTAGATTTGTTGATTGCAATATGTGATTAGGAATACATCCCGATCCTACCTATTTTCCTCTCCCCAATAAACATTTATTGAGCACCTATTCTGTAATAGGCAGTGAAATAAATAGACACTGCAGGGAGAGGGGTACAAGGATGAAAAAGAGAAGGTTCCAGCCAGGAAAACTCTAAAGGCTGAGAAACATGAGTTATTTCAAATTGTGTGCTAAGTACTGAGATAGAAATATGTGCTGATATTATGAAGGCAAAAAAGGAGGAGAACTTACCAGAAACTAGAGAAGGAACTCTGGAGACATCAGACCTCAGCCAAATGACAAAGGATGAGTAGAAGTTAGCCAGTGAACGGGCTAAAAGGAAACAGATGGGCACCCCTGCGAACATGGCGCTGCGAGTGGCGCGCAGCGTGCGGGCCGCGATCTGCAGCCTGCGCGCCATCTCTGAGCCCAACGCGCCCTGCCCGCCGCGGCCCTGGAGACTGCGGGCGGGCGCCGTCCGGGCGCTGCGCACCGGCCCCGCTCTGCTGTCCGGTCGTAAATTCACAGACAAACATGAATGGGTAACAACAGAAAACGGTGTTGGAACAGTGGGAATCAGCAATTTTGCACAGGAAGCTTTGGGAGATGTTGTTTACTGTAGTCTGCCTGAAGTTGGGACAAAATTGAACAAACAAGAGGAATTTGGTGCTTTGGAAAGTGTGAAAGCGGCTAGTGAACTCTATTCTCCTCTATCAGGAGAAGTAACTGAAATTAATGAAGCTCTAGCAGAAAATCCAGGACTTGTCAACAAATCTTGTTATGAAGATGGTTGGCTGATCAAGATGACACTCAGTAACCCTTCAGAACTAGATGAACTAATGAGTGAAGAAGCATATGAGAAATACATAAAATCTATTGAGGAGTGAAAATGGAACCCCTAAATAAACTAGTTTGAAACAAAAAAAAAAAAAAAAAAAGGAAACAGATGGCACAAGAGCCTATTGTGACCATCAAAAGCCAAAATTTGTCTCTTTGCATTTCTGCTGTAACAATCTTTACTGAGATAATAGATACCTCAGGCTGGAAGTGGGTGGGAGGGGTCTTGTACATTTCATAGTTTGCATAGCTGACATCATAATGACTACTTAAAGACTAATGAAGAGGAAAGAAAGAATGAAAAGCTTTAATATTAAACTTGTGTAAAAAGAAGCTCTTGTCTCCACAAAACTCTAGTTTTATTTTTAAAAGCCACTTAGAACTTATTGATAAATAATTCTACTTGCAAAAAGTATAAACAGCATATTTTTTTAATGTGCAAAAGTCTGGACAACATCCACTGTTGTAACAGAGTACGAAATAAAACTTCTTCTACCTCATTTTTGCCCAAGCCCCCAAAACCAATTCAATAGGTGGCACAAAACCTCTAGAAGAAATTCTTTGTAAACTTGTCTACATGGTATGAATTGGAGAGAACAAAGCAGGTCCTAAGCACCAAAAGTATCTCTTCCACCAGCCACCATAGTGCCTTAAATTCTGGTCATTAGAGGCACTCCTGTGGATTAACACAGTAAATTTCCAAAGGCCGTTTACTGTTCAGGTGTGTACATTTGGTACCCAAGAGGTATCACACACAAATGTCTTTTCTTTCACCAAAAACACTAGCGGGAATTTTTTTTTTTTTCTGATTAGCAAATGAAAAGGAAAACCTAAGACAAAAGACACACAAATCCTGCCAGGGTTTAGGAGGCTAGAAAGATCTGTAGCTTGAGATACTGCATTGGAAGATGTAAATGGATTATACATTATAGAAAAGGACCAGAGTACAAATAGGAAGCATAAAGACTGAGGGCTTGTTTTTCCATATGGAGTGTCTGTGAATACGTGTCTGTGTGTTTGTGCTTCTGTGTCTCTGTGTTTGGCAGGGGTAGAGGTTACAGAGGGAAGGAAGGCAGGTAAATATATCCTAAGCCTAGTGAAGGTATTTCCACTTATTAGTGTACAACATGGACTATTTGGAGGTGATTCAGGGTTAACAAGAGATGAATATTAGTATTTTTCCATTTTGAACATCATACGCTAAGGGTTAGGAAAAGTTTTTTTATGCATTTATAGTTCTTGCTCTTTATAAATCATGTACCCCATCATTTTGGGATTGCTTCCACCAAATGCCCTTTAATTCTCTCCATTTCGTGAGGGTTATCACAGTGTGTCATTTCTCAAGTCCTAAAGAGAAGTGTTAAATTATCTGTGCATGAGTCACCGAGAAGTGACTCAAAACTCATCTACCCCACATTCTTCCAGCTTCTCTACAGGAGGTGTAAGGAGATTAATAAGGATGTCTTTGCATGTTTGTCCTACCTCCCCACGGGAGAGTGGGAAGAGTGTTTTTCTCTCTTTCTCAAGCTGTCTTAGTCAGTTCTGGCTGCTATAACAAAAATACTGTAGACTGGGTGGCTTAAATAGCACATATTTATTTCTCACAGTTCTGGAGGCTTGGAAGTCCTAGATTAAGGTGCCAGGCAATTCAGTTCCTGGTGAGAGCTCTCCTCCTAGTTATGTGGTAGACAAAGAGACGGGAACCAAACTCATTTGTGTCTCTTTTTTTTCAGGCATTAATCCCATCAAAGGACCCCACCTTAATGACTTAATCACCTTCCAAGGGCCCCACCTCCTAATACCATCACAATGAGGATTAGAGCTTCAACAAGATGAATTTGGGGAAGACACATTTAGTCCATAGCACACAAAAGAACCAGTTATAGAGACAGGGGTGTCTTGCAGGAGGGATTATGACATCTCACCACCACTACTCTCTCCCCACTGAACCCCACCCCCCGACAGCTGATGCCAACTAAGTTGGAGAAACTCCTGGACCCCGCAATGGCATGGGTCCTGAGTGGAGTTTCTCAGGGAAAAATGAACTAGAGTTTCCTGGATTTGTGGGGAGGGATACAGGTGCCTGACTCTCACCTGTCAACATCTAATGAGAGGCTGGGCTAGGGCTCCCTCCTAAGCAAAGTGAAGAGAGGGCCCACACCTGCAGACTCCATCTGGAGCCAGGTGAGGAGTGTTCTATGGGTTAAATGGTCATTCTGGAAGGTAACCATCTTGAGAAGTCTTGAGTGGACCCTATGAAGGGAGACTGCTTGACAGAGCGAAGAAACCTTTGTAGAAGAGGCTGTGGGAGGAGCTCCATCAGAGGAGGTAGCTAAGCACAGCTCATAAGCAGTCATCCAGACACGGGGTTTACTTCGTAACCGGAAGGTCTTGAACTCAAAGCCAGAGAACGAGGCAGCGCGCGAGGGCCCTTTGGGCATTCTCACAAACCACTGCAGGAGAGAAAGTGTTGAGTGTGCATTTGGGCCTCTGTCCCCAGAGGGCCCAAGACACCAAACTGCAGCAGTGGCAGCAAGCTAAGCTTTGCCTATCCTCTGGCACTCCCCACCCTCCTGCATCCTACTCTGGAGGCATGAGGAACAGCCGGTAGTCAGCGAAAGTGGAGGTGGAGGGAGTAAAGAAGCAGACCACACAGCCCTGCCCCACATGCAGACCTCCAGGCCCAACAGACCTGAGCTAAGGTTGGGGGGGAAGGGGGAGGGGGGTTGAAAGAAGATTATTTTCTACTTTGCCTCCTGAAAAGTCCAGCCCATTCAAAACGGGTTCTATATCCAAAGCACAATTATCAAGCAATGGGACTGGTCCCCTTACATGGTGTATAAACCAATCCGGAAGGAAAGGCCCAAGGAAGATGATGTTTAAACACCATTAGCGTTCCATTTAAAGCAAGGAAAGAACTCGCAGGGAGCCAACCACTGCTGCTAGTTCATTTTCTGAGGTCTTTACTGGGTGGCCAGTAAGCAGTGTACACATCTGAAAACGGAGTCTCTTAATTAGTCTAATTTCAAATTTTAAATGCCAGCCAGAAAAGGATAAAATATACAAAAGGTCTTGGTAAAGTCGTTCAAAAGTAGTATAAAGAGAAGCAGAAGATGGAAGAGTTACGGTAGCAGCAGTGATTTCCCAGCACCAGGCTCATGTGATTTTCAATGTACTCAGATTTTCCTCCGTCCTTTTTCTGGACACCAGTAAAGCCTTCCCCAGAGACTACCGGTGTGAGGGTGTCTTGGACTTTATGTCAAGCACTCCTATCATTTGTATAGCATCATCTAATGGACCACTTATGTTACTATTTCCAAGAATATAACTCTAAACAATGGTTCTACAAGTATTATGAAATTTGTTCTCATCTGAGGTACAAAAGGGCTTTTTTCCTACATATCAATACATCAACTAGAGAATAGCATTAAAAACTTAAAATGTTGCTGTAAATTTTAATTTAACAAAGGAAAGAAAATATTCCTAGGGCTGCATTGTTCAACATATTACATGTAGCTATTTAAATTTGAATTAACTAAAGTTTAAAAAATTAAATAAAATTCAACTACCATATGACCTAGCAATTCCACTTCTGGGTATTTATCCAAAGGAAATGAAATAACAGTCTCAAAAAGATATCTGCACCCTTGTGTTCAATTGCAGTGTTGTTCATAATAGCCAAGACATGGATCAGTAAATAAATGGGAAAGGAAGATGTGAGATAAATAGATAGATAGATAGATGTATATACATATAGATATAATATACACAATAAAATATTATTCAGCAATAAAAAAGGAGGAAATCCTGCCATTTACCACAACACGGATGGACCTTGAGGGCATTACGCTAAGTGAAATAAGACAGAGGAAGGCAAATACTATATGACTGTAGGATCTTAAAAAAAATTTTATATGTGGAATCTTAAAAAAAAAAAAAAAACTCATACATACAGAGAACAGACTTGCAGCTACCAGAGGCAGAATGTGGGAGGGGTAGGCAAAATGGGTGAAGGTGGTCGAAAGGTACAAACTTTTAGTTTTAAGATAAATAAGTCCTGGGGATGTAAGGTATGGCATGGTGACTATAGTTAACAATACTGTATTGTGCACATCTCAAAGTTACTAAGAGAGTAGATCTTGAAGTTCCTATTGTAAAAAAAAAAAAATTGTAACTATGCAGTGATGGATGCTAACTCGATTTATTGTGGTAATCATTTATATATATATCTCACATCATTATGTTATACACCTAAAACTAACACAGCGTTACATGTCAATTATATTTCAATTTAAAGAAATAAATTTTTAAAATTTAAATAATCTTTCGGTCGCACAAGTCATGTTTCAAGTGTTCACAAGCCACATGTGGCTAGTGGCTACCACATTGGACTGTGTAGATATGGAACATTTTCATCATTACAGAAGGTTCTATTGGACAATGCTATTTTAGAGTTTCAGAGCCAATCATTTTTGACACTGAGAAAACACTCCTTTCTCCTCTGCCTGACTAGATTCTTAATATCTTAATCTTCAGTGAATTGAGATTTTATAAAGTATGAAGGTACATGATATCAGAAGCTTGTAAGAACAGAATATTATTTCTTATTTTAGAGACAGGCCAAGTTCCCTTGATAACTCTATTTTTAAACAGCCTTACTAAGGCCAAAAGACATGTAGAAATCCAAAGTTGCAAAACTTTTTCCTAGAAGCCTGAATGCCTTTCAGATTGCTTACAAACCATAAAAATTCAGCACTGGGAGATTTAAAATGTTGAATTAATAACCTCATGCATTCAGCTTTTTCTCAGACGTTTTCATGGCTTCTCTACTAAGCATACAATGCACTTCTTTGTATTACATTCTTTTCCCATATTTGTAATTTTCAATTCCCTTTTGCATGATACATATTTTAATGTATTAAGGCTACATTATTTGCTGATGTGGATAGATATTCATGCGAATATTACAGAAAAGAGAACTTTCAGGAACATTTTTGGAATTCTGTCATCTTAGAGTCTGATAAAACTAGAGACTTTTTATTTGCTTGGAACAAGAAAAATTATGAGTTTTGACTATTTTAAAGTTCATTATACAGCTCTTCTTCTCCACCAAAGAACAAGCTGAAGAAATCTTTGTCAGAGTCTAAATTTTTCTCTAATTACTTCCTCTGGAAAGACTTGGAAGGTTGGGTCATCAAAAACAACATTCGTTGTCTAGGGAAGACATGTTCAAATCTCAGAAATTTTATCTACTATTTAGCCAGAATATGTTATTTAATCTGTCTAGAGTGGGAAAATCTGTGTTTAACCTATAAAGTCTCATTATGATTTTTTTTAAACTGTCAACAGATTATAGGGAGACTGAAAAGACATAGCTTCTTTATAAGCAATATGGCCGCCAACACAGAGTAACACCTCCATGTTCTCCTGGAGCACTGAAGCCCACAGGGAAACAACCTGGATAGAGAATTCTACATACGTACTTGTGTGATGTTTACTGCGGCTACCACTGCACAGTTCTGGCGCCAGACTTCTGAAAATAAATTATTGTGATGAAGAATGTTATTTTTCACATATGCAGAATTTTTTTTTAACTCTTAGGAACCTTTTTTAAATGGAAAGGGATCATTCATACACCCCCCCGACCCGCATTTCTTACAGTTAAAGAAAGACAGAGAGACTGAGTTTGGAAAACTAACGGGCAATATTCAACAATTTGCAAAACGTTTATTAATTTCTAAAGTTTACTGCAGTCCTCTTAGTGTTATCCCAGACCCAGCATGGGTTTATATAAAATAAACTACCAATGATATTAGAATCCAGAGGAAGGAAAGAGTATCAAAGATTTGGATTGAAATGAACGGTCAAGGTTTTGAATTTCCAGGAAGGGAAGCATTGCAATGAATTCTAGATGGAGTAGGCAGGGAGAGAAGGAGGTGACAGGAATGAGCTAACTTCTGTCAGGAAGAGTAATAATGCAAAATGCTGTCATCAGTGATTTCAGACTTTAGAGTGCACCGGAATCACATCTTTCCAAAATGTAGCTTTTAATAAAATAAGTCTGGATTAGAGCCTGAGATTCTGCATTTCTAACAGACTCCCAGGTAATCCAATGCTTTGCTTCCATAGACCACATTTTGAGTAACAAAATTGTGATAGATTCAACTACCACAATCACTAAATAACTCACATTTATATTGATGCTTTGTTGTCTAAGATCGGCTTTCATATGTTTTACTTCATTTGATTCTAAATGAATGAAACAGGATTCTGTGAGTATCTGCTCTTATACATCACCTCAAATCTTCTACATTGCCTTTCCCAAACTGAATGTGATTAGCTATGCCGGCAATAAAAATGCTCCACACTCAAAGAAGCTTGAAAAATGTTGAGTTAAACACAGTTAGATAAATTCCTTTACTACAAGCCTTTCAGAGCCTTTAACACAGATGTACACTATGAATCTTCAAGAAAGAGAATTGATCACACATAATGCTTTCTTCATAGTAAAGCTATTAATACTTCCTGGAGTAGCTTCCCTATGCTGTGAATAATGAGGTTTTGAATACAAGTTCGGAGGTCTCATTGGTTCTTAAGTTCATAGATGCTACTTTGCTCAGTGCAAGTGGTGACCTATACTTACATGAAAGTCGCTGATAAGAGAGTTTTCAAAGATGACCAAAGCATCAGGTTAGAAATAATGATCACCTTTGGGCCAGTCAGGGCAATCTTTGCAATCAATCAGATGAGGTTGAGCAGAGAGCGACTTCTGTAGAAAACACTGGAAAGAGCATGATGCTGAGAATGTACAGAAGACATGTTACAGAATTAGGATGTTACCATTTCATACGGTACAACATAGCTATAACCTGTTAAGAAATGATAGTAGCAAACAGAACAGACCAGTCTTCTGTGTACCAAACAGAAATGGACCGACTCATGAAAAGTAAGACATGAAGTGCCCAACCCAGGCATATGGTTTAAACAGAAGTTTTCCAATTGTGCTGCATAGTGCCTTGTAATCATTGCCTTTGCAAGTGAAGACTAAGAGCAAATGCTTTGCAGCATGAGATTTGGGAAGTCTGATCTCACCCCTGCCCACTATGATGACTGGGTAAGAAGCTTCTAACTATATAAAATATGTGAAACCCAAAGCTTCAAGAAATACTTCTCTGATGTTTACTTGGACTGGTCATGTTGAAATAAATGGTAGATCGAGGGTTTGCCTACAACAAGTGGACACAGGGTGCTGATGGGCCACTTCCTTCAGTGAATTCTGAGTAAGCGAATAATGAACTTCTTCCTTTTAACATAAAAAATGAAAAGGGCTTCAACCAAACTGGCTTTATCTTTTATGCGTATGTAGAATTTTATGCTTTCAAACTTCAGGAGGAAGTAGCAAATATACTCTCATGACAGCTAATGAGGCTCCCTGATATCAAAGTCTCATCTCATATGGAACTAGAATGTGATGATTCTCAACATTTAACTGCATCAGAATCACCTGGAAAACTTGTTAAACACAGATTACTGCAGCCCACCCTAGAGTTTCTGATTCAGCAGGACTGTGATAGGGCCTGAGAATTTGAATTTATAACAAGATCTCAGGTGACGCTGCTCTGCTGGTCCAAGACCCACACTTTGAAGAAGACTGCTGGAATGGAAGGAGCCTTAGTGATCACCGGGGCCATCCCCTCTACCTCACAGATGCAGAGTCTGAGGAACACAGAAGAACTTAGCACCCAAGCTGGGGCCAGAAACCATTCCCTTGACCACAAGTCATGTGTGCCATCCCTGCAGTATACCCAGATCTCCGCTGCTTCAGTCATGTCCAGTTTCTCAGAATGTCATACAGCTCCCCTCTACACTCTCCTCCTCTCCATTCCTGTATCAGGAAAAACTGTGAAAGACTTTGATGTGGACAAAAAATTACTGGGTGTCCTGTTCATCTACCTTTCTAGTCTGTCTGCCTTTTAATGTCTTTCAGCTATTTTATGACTCTAAAAGTTGTAGAAAACTGATAATAAGGCAAATGATTCTTGTCTGTAAAAATGCAAGTGAACTGGGCCTTGTGAAATAAAATTGATCATTGTGTTATTAACCAGATATGCCTCTATTTGTAAAACTATTTCAGCATTCTCAGTTGCCTGTGTGTATATGTATGTGTGTGTGTGTGTGTGTGTGTGTTTCTTTTAATTCTCTCTTGATTTTGTAACACCTTACTGGGTCTCACATTAAGTAATGAGTTAAGTAAAATCACTGACATGTGCTCATTTCACGTTTGTATGATTTGTGTATCACAATTTTATTTTTTTTTTTAAATTATCTTTTAACATCCTAAAAAGGGGGAGTCTTCTTGCATGACAGATTAAGGATCTTCAAAAATCAGCTCCTTCATAGAAGCAATAAAGGCAGTGGCAAAAATTGTCCAAATCAACTTTTTCCGGAAGTCTGGAAATTAACTAAAGGATTGCAAAGTTCCAAGGAGTGTTTATCAAGAAAAATCGTTGAATTTTGGTAAGAACAGCTAGCTGCTTTGTGGCATTTTAACTTGACCTAATCCCATCTTCCTCTCCCCATCTCCATGGTAGCCTTGAAAACAAAAGACATCACAACTATGGTAGTTGTGCAAACTAGCAGTCTAGTAACCACTGGAGAGGGTAGAATGGATTTAGAACTTCCCAAAAGCCCTGTAGTTGTTAAGATTTGACCAGTGCTGCAGCTCACTGAAAATCCCCATTCTCAGGGCTTATCTTTATTTGACCTGACTCAGAACATGCTCTGTGCCAACAGCCCCATCTCTAGGGAATTTGCTGGAAAAAAAAAAATCAGTGACAATTGTTTAATATTGCAGCTGCCTGGGATGATGTTACTGGGCAGAGTTAACCAAAACACTTAAAAAGAACAACTGGGGAATGAGAGGTCCATGCAGGACTTTTAAAAGCTCATGCATATTCTTAGGAATCTAGAAGACCATCATAGGGCTATGTGTTTGCACAGGAAAGACCAAAGAAAGTTCTAAACTCTCATTGTTAGCTTGCCTTGATGCTCTGCACAAACAGAAAGTAAAGGCTAAGGTAGAGTTGTAAACTGCCTGCAGGATCATTGAAGATATACCCCAACACACATATAGCCAATCAACAAAAGCTGGGAGAGTTACTGGTTCAAAGCATTTATGAGAATCTCTTCTAATCATTAGCTGAGACTTCAATGGCCACACATGACAAAGAACACAGACTTAATAGAATTAGTCCAGGAAAGTCACAAACAAATGAATAAACAAACAGCAACAATAACAACAAAAACAAAAACAGCAACAACAACAAATCCTGGGGACAAGACAGTGTCTGATTGTCAGAGTCACAGCAATACATTATTTTAAATGTCCAGATTTCAACAACAACAAAAATGAGATACACAAAGAAATACAAATGCATAGCCCATCCAAAAAAATAAATAAATAATCAGTCAATTCTCCCTGACAAAGTCCAGATTTGGACTTACTAACCAAAGACTTTAAGATGAATTTTTTAGTTCATCTAGTGAACTAAAGGAAACCATGTCTAAAGAATTAAACGAAAGTATAATAATTCAAAAATACAATTAAGAAGACAATTCCATTTAAAAGAGTATAAAATATAAAGTATTTAGGAATAAGTTTTTTTAAGGCATAAAACTTGTACTGAAAATCTATAAAACATCATTGAAAGAAATTAATATCTAAATAAATGCAAAGATATCCCATATTCATGGATCAGAAGACTCTATCCTTAGGATGGCAATATTCCACTAATTGATCTATAAATTCTACTCAATCCCTATCAAAATCCCATCTTCTCTTTTTTGCAGAAATTGACAAGCTGATTCTAAAATTTACATGGAAATTCATGGAAACTGAAATACACAAAGCAATCTTGAAAAAGATGAAGAAAGTTGTAAGATTTAGACTTCCCAGTTTCAAAACTTACTACAACATTACAGTAATTTAGACAATGTGGTGCTCGTGTAAGGGTAGACATATAGATTAATGGAACAAAACTGAGTTCAGAAATAAACACTTACATTGATGGTCAATTGGTTTTCAGCAAGACAATTCAATTGATAAACAATAATCCTTTCAACAAATGATGCTGAAACAACTGGATGCAAAAGAATAAAATTGAACCCCTACCTAAACACCATATATAAAAATTAACATAAACTTGACCATGACATTGGGTTAGGCAGTGGTTTTTTAGATATGACACTAAAAGCACAAGCAACAAAAGAAAAAATAGATTAATTCAATTTCATAAAAAGTAAAACCTTTTTGTGGTTTTACTTTACAGTAAAGGAAGTGAAAAGACAGCCCACAGAATTACAGAAAATATTTGTAAATCATATTATATATCTGATAAAGGGCTTATATCTAGAATAAAAACAAAACAAAACTCTTACAACTCAACAATAAAAAGAACCCAAAGAAAAAAGGAGGAAGAATTTCCTCCTTGTAAATGATACTCATGAAAAGATACTCACTATTAGTCATTAGGAAAATGCAAATCAAAATCACAATTCGGTACCACTTCATACCCACTAGATGGCTGTAATCAAAAAGACCAGTAAGAACTATTGAGAAGGATGTGGAAAAGTTGAAACTGTCAGACATTGCTGGAGGGAATGTAAAATGATGCGGCCACATTGGAAAGCAGTTTGGTAGTTCCTCAAAAAGTTAAACATAAAGTTGACCCAGCAATTCCTAGGTATATACCAATTCCTACTCCTACCCAAGAGAACTGAAAACATAGGTTCCCCCCAAAATTTATAAATTAATATCCATAACAGCATTTTCATAATAGCTAAAAGTGGAAACAACTCAAATGTCCATCAACTGTTGAATAGATAAAATGTGGTATATCCATGTAATGGAATATTATTCAGCATGAAGTACTGATACATGTGACAACATGGATGAAACAATATTTTTCTAAGTGAAAAAAACAGATTCAAAAGGCCACATATTATATGATTCCTTTTATATGAAATGTCCAGAATGAGCAAATCCATGGAAACAGGAAGTAGATTAGTGGTTGCCAAGGGTTGAAAAAAGGGGAGTGACAGCTAATGAGTACAAGGTTTCTTTTGGGGGTAGTAAAAACATTTTGTAATTGAATAGTGGTGATAGTTGCACGACTCTGTGAATATACTGAAAATCACTGAATTGTACACCTTATTTTTTCCAGGTTTATTGAGATATAATTAACATATAGGATTGTTTAAATTCAGGGTGTACAGTGTCATGATTTGATACAACTATGTACTGTGAAATGATCACCACAGTAGGCTTAGTTAACACCTCCATCACCTCATATAATTTTCATTTCTTTTTGGTGATGAGAACACTTAGATATACTCTCTTAACGACTTACAAGCATATAATATGATACTGTTAACTATAATCACCGTATTGTACATTAGATTCCCCAAAACTTATTTATTTTATAACTGAAAGTTTGTACCCTTTGACCAAAATCTCCCCATTCCCCACCCTCTGCCCCTGACAACCATTCTACTCTCTGTTTCTATGAGTTTGATTTTTTATTTTTAGATTCCACATATAAGTGAGATCACACATATTTCAAGGTCCATCCATGTGGTCACAAATGGCAAGATTTCCTCCCTTCTCTGGATAAATAATACTATATATTACAGCTTCTTTATTCATTTATCTGTAGACAAACACTTGTTTCCATATCTTGGCTATTATGAATAATGCTGCAACGAGCGTGGAAGTGCATATATCTCTTCAAGATCCTGATTTCATTTCCTTTGGCTATATGCCCAGAAGTGGGATAGATGGATCATATGATAGTTCTATTTTTAATTTTTTGAGGAACCTCCATACTATTTCGCATAGTAACTGCACCAATTTACATTCCCCCTAACAGTGCAGAGGGATTCCCTTTTCTCCACATCCTTGCTAATATCTTGTGTCTTTTGATAATAGCCACTCTAACTTGTGTGAAGTGATACCTCATGGTGGTTTTGAGTTGTATTTCCCTGATGATTAGTGATGTTGAGCGTCTTTTCATGACACTCTTTGGAAAAATGTCTATTCGGTTCCTCTGCCTATTTTTTTTTTTTTTTTTTTCGGCTATTGAGTTGTATGAATTCCTTGTATATTTTTATATGAATCCCTTATCAGATATATGGTTTGCAAATATTTTCTCCTATTCTATAGGTTGCCTTTTTATTTTGTTGAACCTGTCCCTGTTAACCAAACTGGAACACTGAATGTATCTTCCCCACAGAAATAATACTACACGTACTTCAGCCACTTGGCAGTAGGATATGCTTGGTGGGCTAACCCAGGAGTCCTCCTAACAATCTTAGAGGATATGTAAGAAACAGAAACTGCATTCCCACTTCCAAACAACCAGTTTATAAATAAACGTTTAGATCAAACTCATTCTTCTGTTCTTCAGCCAAAGATTTTTTATGTCTGTCCTTCTTTCTGTTTGTAAGCAAACTGATGCTGCAGTTCTACAGGAAACTCCTGAATATATGTTCTGAAAACTTACCTCCTGTGACCCAGGACCTTGGCCAGAGAGAGGGCAAGAGGAAGATGGAGCAGGGGTTTTCCTGAGGGTGTGGCAATAGTAATGACTCATGCTGCTTCCTTATTCTAACATTTTCCATCAGTGGGGTGGAGAAAGCCCAGTCAGGCCTGGGGGAAGCCATCTTTATTTAGAGGGTGCCCTTTGTATCATGACTGCTTTTTGTTTTCCTTTTGCCACAATGCAAAGCAGGGAAATTAAAATGCAGAACAAGATAGAGTTTAAGATGACAAGAAGAGTCATCTGTTAAATAAATGCAACATACACTAAAATTAATTCCCTAGTGTATGCAAAAAAGAAAGGCAAACTCAGCATATTTGTGTTTTGTGTGTAGTCAGGTACTAAATGACTCTTGAATCATACAAAGCCAATAAAGAGAAAAGAGACCAAGAGGAAAAAAGAAGAGAGAGGAGTGCAAAGAAGAGGATAAGTGTGAACATAAATTAGCTTTCCCACGTGGGTAGTCTAGATAGTATCTCAGTTCCCCAAACGATGTTTGTTTTGTAATTTCACTGCATTACTCTTTCAGATGTTTTCTCTCTGGATGGCTAGAGGTCCACAGTTCCAGACTCTAAATCTGTCTGTTAAAGTAAAGCACTCATGTCCTTTCTAGGTCTCTCCACTCATAAAAAGAGGAATAATTGAGGTTTTTATACCTTGAGAGATTTCTCAAAGTATTGCACATAGATTAAACATAGCAATTATATAATGCTATCCATAGCTTAAAACTGAGGGGAAAGAAGCCAAGTTGTTGAAGAAACCAGAGCCAAAAAAGGATTGCTGTTTGTTTCATTGAACCATACTGGTTTTGAAATACTGTAACTCAGATCATTCAGTGAAAGAAATATGTTTGCTTAAAACTTTTTCTTCTTTATTAAAAAGAGAGACAGAGTAAGGAAGGCATGAATTGTTGTTCCATAAAACAGGTATAATTATACCCACTGTATGTGATGTTATAAAAATTAAATTTTAAAAATTATAGGTAAAAAACTACAGATAAAACAGTGTCTGGCACATGTATCGGTAAGACTTGTCTGTCATAGTTTTTACTTTTATTGTTCTTACTCGTTATTATTATAGAGGTGGATCTGAGAGTGACAGAGTGCCTGCAGTAAATGGATGACTGATCCAAATCATTCAGAATGCTTGTGTTGTATCTCATGGACCATGTACAGAAAATAGAATGATATTTCAGTTTGTATTTGAAAGTATAATTAGTTGATACCAGACCCTCAAAAGAATCCTTAATTTTCATGTTATTATCCAAAATGAATTTCAGTGCCAAATTCCTGTATGTGAATCTTTGACCCCCCAATAATTAACTGTATTCACTAGCTAATTTCTGAATCTTGAATTATTTATAAATACAAAGATGTAAGATGCACCAAAAGCACCTTTTAAAGAAAAAATATGAGAAAAAAATGTGAAAGATTTTGAACTTTACTAAGTGTCCTGTCCAACTCATACATCTGGGTTATCTAGGCCTTTGTTTGCCTCTAACTAGGCTATTTCACAACCTTTTAGATACAGAAGTTAACTTAGAGAAAATTAATTGTAGTGTAAGTAATGCCTGTCCATAAAAATGCAAATTGTGTTCCTGTGGATATTGACCAGTTTTACCAATTTTGCATCTATTTATAAATTCACATTCTTTACCTGACTATAAATGGGTGCTTCTCTTTTGCACTGGTTGCAGAAGCTATTGGTCTCTCTTTAATTCCTGAGTTAAATATTTGATACATGTACATTTTATATTGAATGAAAGTCATGATTTTATCCTCATTGAAAATTTATCCTTTAATAAGTATAAGCTTCAAACTTATATGACTCTCTGAGGAACACATCTGAAATTCAAACAAGTTACCTCCCTTGCAAACTGTCTAGCCAAGGCCAGAATTATCTTCTTGTGGTTCCTGAACAGTCATTGTTAGAAAATCAGTAAGTCAAACATGGTTGTCTAAGCTTACTAAGTAAAGAGCAGTGCTCTGGGCATTTTTGGATAGCTTCTTCTATACACACACACACACACACACACACACACACACACACACACACACCTGTAAAGTTTCTAAGGCAACATACAAATAGTTTAAACAAAATGAGTTATCTGTCTAAAGGACTTCCTGGAGAGAAGATGTGGAAGCCAGATGTAAGTTAAAAGAGGACAGCAATATTTGCCCATCTCACAAGAGTTTATTCAAGGCTACTACTCTTTGATGTTTTAAATTAAAATTTAATTAATGTCTTTTGAGATAGAAAAGCATTGAAAATATTTTGTACTCACATTTTATTATTACAGTTGTATTTTTTTAATATAAGAATAGAACTCTTCAGCCTTTCTCTAGGAAATAGGTTGCTAAAACTTCAGACTTTTCTTTTTACTTATTTTAATCTTATGTAATTACAGAATTGAATATTTTACAACTATAATACCATTCCAATTAAGTAAGTAACATTTTATATAATTGAAATAATTATGTGGGAGGAAGTTGCTCGACCCAACTATATAACTATTCCTGTAGGTTATAGAATTGTAAAGACATTTAAAACATATTTCTATGGGAAGGTGTAGTGTTTCTAACAAAAGTGGTAACAAACTATAATCATATGAGTAGCTGAAGATTATAAATAATGACCTTTTAATGATTATGACTAATTATATTAGTGGGTGTTTAATAGAAAAAGGGAGAAAGTATGAGAATTTAATTGTGTGTCATCAATGTGGAGCACTTAATAAAAGATTACAGAAACCTAGAGAGAGCTTTTTAGAATGAACTGCAATATCTGTTTTTAAAATTATTAATACTTCTTTTACTTGTGAGTATTCTTCATGCATTGCCTGTTATTAAACTTATTAGAAGGTGAAATAATTTTGTCAATCACTATTCAGGCATCACTTCCCCTGCAAAATAATCCTTGATGTCTACAAGACAGAAATGTTCTTTCCTTTCTGCTCACACAGTGTATATGCCATAAGTGCTCCGTAATTGCTATTTATACATGGGTCTATATCTATAAGTGTGGTATAATGGAAAAAATATAGAAGTTGGAGTCAAATCAGAATGAATTCCAAAATAATTGCTAGTTGAGTGATCATAGATGAGCAAATAAACATTATGAACCTCAGCAAGATGTGCATAATAATTGTTATAGTATTATTGTATATACTTATATATATATATACAATAGTGTTATAGTATTATCATCAAGATTAAGGGAAATTACATATGTTGTTACCTGGAGCATAGTGAGTGCTCAATAAGATTATATAAGTATTTCCACCTCTTTCCTACATCATAAATAAGCTATTTTTGTCTGTTTCATTATATATTTGCCATAGAGCCTATTACCATATTTACTATAAAATGCTAAATAGATATTATACTAAAAAATTGGAAAAACCTAACATTACAAGTTCCTTTAACATTGTTAGTATTGTTAGTATTTCTCACACCATCCCTTTTGTTTTGATAAGTCATCATTAGTATTCATTATTTCCTCGCCTTCACTAGAAATGGTGTTTTGACACCAGTGATTGAAAAAAATGAAAATGGTTGAGAAATTCATGATCCTTGCAAAATGCTCCTGGTGTTTCTTCTTCATTATTTATAGACTAATGCCCAACCTTGCTGAGTTGGGTAAGGATGAAACTTTCATCCAGGCTCCATCCTGCCTGTTCACAAACTTTGGCCTAGGTGAAGGGGGCAGGGGTGGTCAGAGGAGTGAGACTCTGACACGGGAGGAGTCACCCAACCCGACTCAGCCATCTAGCTGGGTGTCTCACCACCCAGCTCACACATTCTCACACTGGCCAAACCAGATTCCAGCCAGTCCTGAACCTGCCACTGTCTTTTCCCCTGAGATGTCGTCTACCTGAACTCCATCTCCTCACATTTTGGCTTGCGTCCTTTGCAGCTCAACTTACTTCCCATCTTTTCTAGAAAATCTTTCCTGAATTATCTCCCTTTCTCTAATAACCCCCTTGCACTCCCCACCCCACCACAAGAAACAAAAATAATCTCTTGTAGGCCATGTTCCTTTCTCCTAGGGTTGACAGGATACAGGAAGTCCAGCCAAATCTTAATTTTAATAAACAATTAAAAACTTTTAGTATTAGTATGTCCCAAATATTCCGTGAGATGTATATATACTATTTGTTGTTTACCTTGAATTCAATTTTAATCAGGCACCCTGTATATTTGTTTAGTAAATTGTGCGCCCCTACTCTCCTGTCTTGCGCTGTAGTATGGTATTATGTCACTTGTCTTGTATCACACCATGAGTCATACGTATTATCCAGGCTGCAGGCTCTTGAAGGCCAGGAACAGTGTCCAATTCCTTTGTGTCACCACCACTTCTACCTCACCCTTCCTGATGCTCCACACCAGTGTCTTAAATGACACTGAGAGAACAGAACTAGGGTCCTCATTCATTCTTTCATTCCTTCCTTCAGTTATCAAATATCCATTAAATACCTACCAGCTGCCAAGCACTGAAGTATATTCTGCAGATACAACTTTAAACAAGATACAACTACTGTCCTCAAGGAGCTCTCAGCTCATTCAGGAAGACAGGCATGTCAGGAAGCCATTTCAATCAGTACGATAAATTCTAAAATAGGGTAAGATGAGAACACAGGGGAAAGGCACCAAACCCAGCCTTCAGGGGTCCAAGGAGACGTCTGAGAGGAAACAGCAGTGAGACGGAGACCTAATCATTAACAAGAGTTAACCAGGGGATGGCAAAGAAGGCATTCCAGACAGAGAGAGTGGCATGAACAAAAGCTGAAAGTAAGAAGAACATGGCATCAATGTTTAATCAATTAAATCTTCCTTTTAGTTCAAGTTTTTTCTGACCCATGGATGCCACTGTCTTTTGAGGACCCAAGCCTCTTAACAGGTTTTCTCAAGGAATTCAATGACGAGAGCTCTTCTTTCTCTCTTACCTCATCACCTCTAGGCTGGTTTCTTTTCTCCTTGTAATCTAAGCATTTTGTTCAATAACGTAGAGCTAAAAGTGACCAACTGTCTTGGCTTCCTCACCTTCCTTTCATCAGTCTCACTCTCCCTGCTCCATCCAAGGTTCTTTCTTATTTTTCCCTCTGTTTACTCCTTCCAACTCTTGTTCTCCCATGGAGACTGACGCCTCTAACCATAGCTACTTTCTAATCCTCTTTAGGTGATTCCACTCACCCCTCATTCTCTCTTTCCTACATAACCCGACCACACTCCATATAGTGGTGAGACATTTGTAGGGTTCCAACACTAAAAGTGCAATCACAAGAGAAAAGAAAATCACATCCCTGGTGAGAGGGATAAAAATGAAGAAAGGAAGTTCGCAGGTGAAACCCATTGAAGTAAAGCTGCTTCTTAACAATGCATTTTGGATTAATCAGCTGTCCTTAGTCATTTCCACAACCCTAGCTTGTAGCACAAAGCAAGCACTCAGTAAACTGTTGACATAAGAATTTACCTTTTTCTAATTTTCTAATTTACTTTGTTCTAATTAAATCTTCAGTTATGGCAAGTGGTAGAATTGAACAAATATGATGAACAGTAGCTAGCTGTCTGTATAAGTGTGAAGCTAGGAATTTGAATATAGAATTTGTGATGACACGGTATTTGTGATGGTTAATTTTATGTGTCCAGTTGACTGGGTCTCAGGATGCCCTGATATTTGGTGAAATATTATTCTGGGTGCTTCTATGGGGGTGTTTGAGGATGAGAGTAAGATTTAAATTGATAGACTGAGTAAAGGAGATTGCCCTCCCTAATTGGGTGGGCCTCGCTCAATCAGTTGAAGGCCTGAATAGAGCAAAAAAGCTGACCCTCCCCCAAGTAAGAGATTCCTCCTGCCTGAAAGTTATAAAGTTGGGACATCAGCTCCTCCTAGGTCTCAAATGTGCTGGCCTTGTACAAGAACTACACCACTGGCTCTCCTGGTTCTCAGGCCTTCAGACTCAGACTAGGATGTACACTATCAACTTTCCTGAGTCCCCAGCTTACAGACTCACCCTGAAAATCTCGGAACTTACCTGTCTTCATAATTGCATGAGTATGTATATATATATATATATATATATATATATATATATATATATATATAACTATATATGCTATTGGCCCTGTTTCTCTGGAGGGCCCTAATACAGTATCACAGGAAATAAGATAATCAGAAGCTACTTTGATTATAATATCCGCCTCTAATTTGCCTTATAAATTTTTCATGATCCAGGTACATCCCTTCTCCCTGGGTAATTAGATCACTCTTCACTACATGTGGGTGATTTGATTCTTATAGGCCATTTTTCCATATTAAATGTCAAGGTCCTTTGAAGAATATTCCTAGTTTATTTGGTAGGAATCAATCCCCTACAAACAGCCCCACAATGTTTGCCACTTGTGTATCCATGACAATAAAGCTGCCTCAGGTACCGCATCATATTAGGGGTGGTCAGAAGACAGGGAAATGTCTGTGAGCTCTGATATTCAGGAATAAAAGGTAAAAAACTAGGTTAAAACCAAGTAATGCTTTCTCATCAGACACTCTCTTGTCCCATACTGTTATACAAAAGTAATGATTGCAGAAGTAATAGAAGATGCAAGGACATGGGATGAGGGGATGAGGTGAGAGTTTAGTGAGGACTTCAAGGACATCGAAGTGTTAAACGTACAGCGCTAAGCAGGGCCAACATCACAGATGTGCCATCTGCACAGATGCCCAGAAGGGCCCTGCACTGACTTTAGCGCTCTACTGTCACCATCTTGAGACTCTTAATAAGTTTTGAAACAAGAGGCCCCAAATTTTCATTTTGCACTTGGCCTTGCAAATTACAAAATTGGTCCTGATGCTAAGTAAATCTTCAAGTTTGGTAACCAGTTATAAGTTAAAAGTAAATGTTTATTCAACTTTCCAACTACTGATTATTCTAATGGTTTTATGTTACGATCCAAGAATAATAGCAAACCAAACTGAAATCCCATCATCCCATGCTCTTCCCACAGATGGAAACAACAGCAGACAAGAAAAGACCTTGAGCAACAGCCATAAGGAACTACGTAACAACCAGTCCTCGTGCAGAGCTTGAGAAGAGATGCAAGTTAATTAGCAGTATTTACAAGAGCTTGGATAACTGCTTCTAAAATCAAGGACTGAACCTCTAATAATGGGATGACATTGGCCCTCCGCCAGTGAAATGGCTTCAAAATGCCCAGTCGAGGAACTAGTAAAATAATTTGGCACCATTGTCAAAACCTTCTTTTGCCATCCTTCACTCTTGACAAGCTTCCCTTGATGTAAGAAAAAAAAAACTGCCTACAATCTGCACGTGTATTACTTGCTATACAAAAATGATCACCTGACTTCCATTTCAGGCATTAAAAGAGACCAAATATCGTATTTCCAGGTTTTAGACAACACATTCATATAAACACAAACGTGCATCAGAGCTTTCCATTTGTAAAAGCATTTGTATTTAACATACTCTGGATAGACATTAAAAGTGAAAGAATTTGAATATGATTAATATATTCCAAGAACTCTCATCTGGTGGGACAGAGGAAGGCACTGCCACCCAATTTGATAAATGGAGAACTTGGCCTGCTGATTTGGCAATACTTCTGACCAGCTACCAAAATAAAAGACTGCACCAACATCACTGCTGACTCACAACTGTCCTGAAGGTTTGAGTTTCCCTCCTGTGGCAGAATATCCTACTTGTACCCTACATGTTTCACCGCCTATACGTCTCTCCTTCTTCACTGCTAAGTTCCAGGCAATAAGATTGTATTAGTCAGAGTTTGCAGAGAAACAAAACCAATAGACATACATATATAGAGAGATTTATTATAAGAAAATGATTCAAGTGATTATGAAGACTGATAAATCACAAATCTGCCATCTGCAAGCTGAAGACCTAGGAAAGCCAATGGTGTAGTTCCCATCTGAAGGTCAGAAGGCTTGAGACTCAGAAGGAGACAATGTTTCTATTCTACTCTAAAGGCAAGAAAGAACCGATGTCCCAGCTCAATGCAGGCAGGCAGGAAGAGTTCTCATAGAAAAGTCAGCCTTTTTGCTCCATTCAGGCCTTCAACTGATTGAGTGAGGCCCACCAACATTAGGGAGGGCAATCTGCTTTATTCAGTCTTCCAATTTAAATATAAATCTCATGCAAAAGCACCCTCATAGACACACACAGAATAATGTTTGCCCAAATATCTGGGCACCCTGTGGCCCAGTCAAGTTGACACATAAAATTAACCATCTCAGGAAGGTCATTGGAAGCATCTTGTGGCAGCTCCCAGGATAATCAGTCCACTCCTAAGTTGCTCCCCTTCTTTGTCTCTTCCTCCTCCAGCTGCCACCATCTTCGACCATGACAACAAGGGACATACCTAAATAATGGCAGAAAAATTTGGGGCTCTGAAGATTTTGTGGAGCAGAAACACCATATCAGCCCAGGACTCTATATCCCCAGTCTTCTACATCAGAGAAAAAAGAAACTTGCACCTCGTTTAATCTGCTGTTATTTGGTGATGATGGTTTGTGGAAAAGGAGGGGATCTGTGAAAGCTGATGCTAATCCTAATTGATATATCTCCCTTTCTCTCCCATTTCACACTACAGGAGAGAATGATGGATTGGGCAACAAATTAGCTAAAATACCTATGACTAGAAAGAGAGAAAACCCTAAGACCTGTGTAGCCCTCAACTCTACAGTGAAGGTAACAATCAAACTTTATACAGCACAGTAAAGCTTTTGTGCAGCCTTTCACGACATTACTTTATATCTTTCCAAAAATAACCTTGTGAGGCAGGAAGCCTTATGTTTTAATCCTCATTTTTCTCTCTGAAAAACCTAGGATTGTCCTTGCTTAGATGATAATTTGGTTTTGATTCTTCATATTAAGCTAAGCAAAACCATGCAGTATCAAGTGGGCAACAATATCTTATTCAATAGAATTCTATCACTTTACAAACAGTTATGGGGAGCTTTAAAACTTCTTTATAAATGCAAATTAAGCCTTAAAGCAAGATTATAACGGTGAAATTCTGTTTTAACCTGATGGACACCAAAATGACTTTGCTAAATTTAAACTGCATTTCAATGGAAACCCATGGTCACTGTGGAACCAAAGGATATTGAGCCTGTTGTTTGTTTGCTGTGATCATTTGTAGATAAAGCAAGGAAACACTATTATTTGTGTCACAGTGCATGTTAGCACTAAATGCTAGGAGAAATCCTAAAGCTGCAAGAACTCTTTCATTTAGCCCAGAGTTTCTCAAACTTGTGTGACCATGAATCAGTTTTTTCGTTTTTTTCTTTTCTGGTTTTGTTTTTTATAAATACTTTACATTTCAAACACTGGTGTTGCAAGAGCATGTTTTCAGAAGCACTATACCACTTTCTATTTTGAGGGCACTTTCTTCTCACTCAACGTACTACAGGGTAGGACAGGGTTGGAGGGGGCAGGGGACAGAGGATTACATGGCTGCACTTGCGGAGTTTTCTCCATACCACCCTTCTTAATTAGGATTACCAGTATTAGCCAATAAAAATACAGGATTCCCAGTTAAAATTGAACTTCAGATGAACAGCAAAAAAGAATTTTTTTTTGTATAAGTATGTCCCATGTAACGTTTGGGACCTACTTATACTGAAAATCTATTCATTGTTTATCTGATTTCTGAAATTCAGTTTAACTGGGCACCTTGTATTTTGTCTGGCAACCCTACCCTTAATCCATCGCCAGGGAGGAGGAGCTTCTGGTCGACCTGGTGTATATTTCCAGGCATTTAATGGGGCTTTATGACTAGGAAGGAGCGCTGGAGTCAAATCACAAGCCTCTGCCCCCAAGTTTGTAAACAGTCTCTCCATGAAGTTCTCTTTTTTCGGCCTCTTTTTGTGCTCCTCTTCCTTACAAGGACCTGAGTTAATATCCGGTAAGACTGAGATTTAGGGCAAATGGAGATGCCTTGCCTGAGCCTTAATCCTAAATCTCAAACTCAAACCTAGGTTTGCAGAAAGTCTTGCTTTGGGGGTTTTCGCACCAACAGTAAAGAGGTTCCCTTTTTCTTATTTCTGGACCAGCTAGCTATAGGTCAATGCATGCCGCTCAGTAGGCTTAACATAAGCTATTGCTATCCCTACAACTATTATTCTTATTAGCACCCTAAATATCTGTATTGACAATATCGCAATGGTTGTATAACGGTTTGGGGATGGGGGGTCAGGGTACTCAAACGTCATCAACACTCATCTCTCTCTACTTTAGAGAAAAGGAGAACAGACCACCAAATAGAGATTTGCACACAGACCACAATGACCCCCTGGTAAGTCTTGAGTCTTCTTTCTTGCCTGGGATCTGAGAACTGACCGCTGTGTTCACTGTGTTCATTTCCAGAAATCATAAGACCTCAAAATTTGATTGGCCAGATGTTCTAAGAATACTTAGGGCTGGACACAGTAACAAGTTAAATTTTAAATTTTTTAATCTTAAAAAAAGAAAGCACCCCAACTTACCTGCAATCGATTTCTTGCTTTTTTTCCCAGCTATTTTTAAATAATCAAATCACCATAGTCTCTATAGCATTCTGGAGATTACAGGGTTTGTGAGTCATATCCTTATTTACAGGAATGATGGGGGAAAGTCAGCACTTCAGCATTTACTCCATTTTTGAGAAGTGAACAGGCAATTAAAAAGCTCAGGGTGGCGAGAGGAAAGCCGTTTAATATATAATTTTACCTTGTCCTACTATTTCTTTATCTTTCCCTTTTCAAGACTCAGACCTGAGAGAACTGCCACTGCCCAGACACGTCCAGTGACAGATACAATATGTTAGTGTAGCAGATGGCAGACGCATATTCTTCCTTGTTTGGCTGTTAAAAAACTTGATTCCTCCTTTTTTTCACACTGGCTCAGTCCTTCTGCTTAGAATTTCTTGTCTTAAACTTCTTAGTTCAAAAGAACGAAAAGTTTTTAAAAGAGAAACTCCTTGGGGAAAACTTTGTTTTCCAGCTTGTGTGACTCAGACCATCAACTCATGGCCGTTATTGTAGCCTCGATAATCTACTCTCATAAAAGCCTCCTCTTTTATCTCCCTGCCCCAGAGCTGTCTGAGAAATGTGCAAATAGGAGGACTGATTAGGAACATTTTCAAAGTTTCAGGGAGCAAATTGAAATCGATATGATTTTAACACTAGAACTTAAAACCCCCCTGAGTATATAAGACACTTTTCTTTCAGGGAGCATTTGTTTCTAACCATGGGAAATAATATATTCCCCGTTAATTAAAACATAGAAGGTTAGAACTGGAAGGGTGTTCAATGAAGCTAAAGGTTAAGGCTATCAGCTTTGTGGGTGATTTCATCTCTGCCTTGTGGACATTTCACATGTGTGACGTGATCTGCACATCCATCTTTGATTATTACCATTCTTTAAAAATAACATGGACAGGTGGAAAATATTGTCTCAAAAGTTCTAACTGCTTAAGAATATTCTCTTACGAGCTGTGAGTTTGGCAACTTTGAAACATGAAATAAACATTAAAAAACAGATCATAGAAATCTTCATTAAAAAGCAGGATTATTAGTGTCACTCAATTAAATATGTTAATGGTGACAGTGGAGGTAAGTTCTGTCTTCTATTCTAAGCCAGGCCACATGATACGATTAAGGGTTTACCTTCTCTCTAAGGAGAAAAATAGTCACTAAAATGACTTCTCAAGTAAAATGTATATAATAACCCTATACAAATAACCCTATCAACTGTATAGCTAGCTAAATCTGTATAGTATAAATAACTCCATACAGTATAGCACTCTAAGCAACTTAAAATGAAGTAACTTAACAAAGAAAACCCAAAACATGTTACCCTAGAAGATAATGTGTTAACATGTTGTCCCTGTACTTGAAAGTCTTCAGTGGCTTCCTATTGTTTTTAGGATTAAGGCCAAAATTCTTAGTGTGATCTTCAAGGTCCTGCCTTATCCTGCAACCTCATCTTGTACCACACTCTCCATACCTCTTCATGCTCAGCCACATGGGCCTCCCTCCAAGTCTTTGAACATGCCCCAGGGCCTTTGCACATGTTTCACTCTGTCTAGACACCTTCCTCCTCCTGCCTTCTTTGCCTCTTTAGCTCTTACTCATCCATCAGATCTCAGCTCAGTAGTCACCACCTTGAGGAAACCATCCCAGACTCCTCATCTCAGTTAGATTCTCTTTCGTATATGAACTCATAGACTATATTTTTTTTCTGTTTGGCACTTACCTCATTTATTTGTTTTATTTTTTATCTATTGCCACATAACAAATCAACCCAAAATTTAGTGGCTTAAAACAGCATTTATTATCTCAAAGTTCCTGAGACTCAGGAACAGGAGCAGCTTGGTGGGTGGCTTTGGTTCAGAGTCTCTCACGAGGCTGCAGCCATTTGCAGCCTCACCTGGGACTGGAGGACTTGCTTCCCAGCTCACTCGTGTGGCCTCAGGTCCTTACCACGTGGGCCTCTCCGTAGGCCTGCTGGAGCCTCTTCAGAACACGGCAGCCAGCTCACCCAGAGCAAGTGATCCAAGAGAGAACGGATGAGAAGGAAGCTCTGTGTCCTTATGACCTGGGCGTAGAAGCCACATACTGGCACTTCTGCTTTATTCTGTTTGTCACAAACAAGTGAAGTCCACCCCACACTAAAGGGGAGGAGAAATAAGCTCTACCTTTTGAGGGGATTTTTGGATATATTTAAAACTACCCCAGGTAGGTATTTAAGTAAATGTTTACCTTCCCTACAAGCCTAAGGATTCCTTGAGTACTGGACCCACATTTCTGTTGTGCACTGTTGTGTCCCTGACACCTTCCAGAATGCTTGGCAAAATACAAGCATTGAGAGAAAGAAAAGAAAGAAGAAAGAAAGAAAGAAAGAAAGAAAGAAAGAAAGAAAGAAAGAAAGAAAGAAAGAAAGAAAGAGAGAAAGGAAGGAAGGAAGGAAGGAAGGAAGGAAGGAGGGGGGGAGGAAGGAAGAAAGGAAAGAAAGAAAGAAAGAAAGAAAAAGAAAGAAAGGAAGGAAGGAGGGAGGGAAGGAAGGAAGGAAAGAAAGAAAGAAAGAAAGAAAGAAAAAGAAAGAAAGGAAGGAAGGAAGAAAGGGAGAGAGAGAGAAAGAAAGAAAGGGAGAGAGAGAGGGAGGAAGGAAGGAAGGAGGAAAGGGGAGGGAGGGAGTGAAGGAAGGAAAGAAGGAAGAAGGAAAGAAGGAAGGAAAGGCAGAGTGAGGGAAGGAAGGAAGGGAGGGAGGGAGAGAAGGTAAAAAGTCTATTTGCATTTGAATCCCAGCCCTGCGAAACACTGTACAAATTATGTAACCTTACTTTCTGGCTTTGGGGAATGGGGATAATTATAGCTACCTCTCAGGCTGTTCTGAGAATTAAATAATACAGCCTATATGACGAACCTGGATTTTTCTGGCACAGAAAGGGCTCATTAAACATTACTTTTATTCATCTTTTTGCTTCAGTGACACCTGCCATCCATCCCAAGGCACGTGAATTCTCCTTCTCATTTTGTCTCTCCCGACCCTACTAGTCTGTTCCTCCAGTTCAGCTGCTGCCACTCTCCCTTGCTGCACACTCCTTCCTATGAGCCTCCTGACAATTTCTGGTATCCATCCATCCTGTACACCGCAACCCTATTCATTGTCTTCAAGACCAGCCCTGACCATTCACTCCTCTTTTCAAAATGTTTATTTTGTCCAAACTCTCCCAGAACCAGGGCCTATTGGAACTTCTCAACTTAATTTGTCACTATCCCCCTACATATACCCTCTGGGAAGACTATCTACTGCCTCCCAAAGTGTGGAACACTGGGATTGCATCATTCATTTTTGCTGTTATTCTGCCTTGCACTTGGTAAGTAAATAGTAAACTTCTGTTGAATTGAATTTGAATTCCAGATCCCTTTTAGTTCCTTGTTTGTACTGAGTTAATGATACATCCAAGCCCAGGTACCAGAATGACATCAAGATACCAACACCAATGAGTAGAGACTGGACTTTTAGTCACCTGTAACCACATTCTTTTTATGTCTATATAAACTAAATGGCCCACAAATAGCAAATTCTTTAGCAGAGCAATTACACAGTATAATGTGGGTTACAGTTTTCTTAAATTCTAGCTCTAAAGCAAGCACTTCATCTTAATACTAATAGAACCTCTGTGCTCATTTTTAATGCTCTATAAATTTTTCATTATTGCTAATAGCAAGAACATTGTAAATATATTTGAAGATATAAAATTCTTAAATGATTCTGTGTTATACAGACGATAGGCAGCGGTAAATAAGATTGGAGGAAATTTGTCAAATGAATGAAAAGATGAAACTGACAATATAAGAAATTTTGCCTTTAGGTTTCTCTGACAATGCTACAAAAGTAGATGTTTTTATATTTTTAATGAATAAAAGTCTGCTTAAAACTCACACTCCTATGTGGAATCACTATATGGTACACCTGAAACTAATATAATACTGTAAATCAGCTATACTTCAATTAAAAAATATTAAAACACACACACACCTATAGAAATGCTTACTTTTGAGTCATAAATAGATATCTTTTGGAAACATAGTAAAATTCCAGGCTGAGACTAGAGCAGATATGAAAACTATTTACTCAGTGTCTCCTTAACATAATAACAGTGTGTTCAAATATTTTGACCTGGTAAAATTATTTTCATTCTAGTAGAGCAGAGAGATTTTGGAACTACATTTCCCTGCCCTCCCCTCCCATTTTCTATACGGTGCCATGACTGCTTGAATTCTGTAAATACGTGTAACCCTCTTCAGATGGGCAGTGATCAACAACTAATCATTGTATTTAAAGTTAGGTAACTTACCCTTCATCCTTCCATTCCATTAACCTTAGATTTATATAAATTTAGTCAACAAGTCCTCCTTTATATCAGTATATATAAGCCTTGGGGTTATTTTAAAAAGAAGGCTCTACCAGGATAATAGGGACTTTCACCTTTAGTTAAATGTTAAAGCAGCTGAAAGGTGAGTAGGCTCACATAACATTCAAGCTTTGAGAGCTATCGAAAAGCTTCATTTTACAAACGAGGAGACTGAGGGTGAGGATGCCAAGGACCTCACGGAAACACACCATAGGACAAGAAACCCATGGCCCTGCATCATGTTTCCGCTTGGCATTTGCCCACCTGCCCAGTGATTAGTCTAACCCAAGGTGCATCAACCTCTGTGCCACTGGCACATTGGGCCAAACAATTCTTCACTGTTGTGATGCTGTCCTGTGTATTGCAGGATGTCTAGCATCAACCCCAGCCTCGACTCTCCAGATGCCAGAAGCACTCCCTCATCCTAGTCGTGACCACAAAAATATCTCTAGACTTTGCCAAATGTCCCTTGAGGGTAAAGTCACCCCCAGTTGATAACAACCCCCAAGCCATCTTATTGCTTTAATCAGCTATTCTCTTTTATGTTTTCTGGGCAAATACTTTAAGACACTAATGATCATAGTCAGTATAGAGCTCTGAGTTATTTATATGAGAAACCACAGTCTTACAAGAAAAGGGACTTCACCGCTTTTCTGGCACTTCCAAATACAACTAAGAGCAAATTCTGACTAGGGTTAACCCATCCCAACTTTTAGCATAAATTGAGGTTAAGAAAGAGACAGAATACAGACTGAGAGTTTTGATCTATGTTTAATGAAAAAGAAGTTACAGGAATAGAAATGGACATAAAACAAAGAGATCAATTTGGCAAAATATGGTGATAGATAGAACAAGGGAAAAATCATTTTAATCTTAAATTTACTCAGATATTCTTATTAGTTATCATGGATCCAAAACATCTCCTTAAATCCAAAACAGAGTAATAGTTAGAATTTTACTGTTCAAATTACTGGGATGTTTTCATAGGAACTCACCAAAGTAATGTCCAAACAATACTTTTCCATTTCTCCCAGAACACACACAAGCAAAGGCAGAGATGTTTACCAGGAGGTAACGTGGCATGGAGAAAATGCAGCCTTATCAGCTTTTTATTACAACAGCAAGTTAGCACTGGCAAATGTGCTTCTGGCACAAACATGCTTTCCGCTAATATTTTCATGAGAAAGCTTTTATGATATGCAACCATTTATTCTTAGTACAATCAATCATTGAGGGATTAAACCTAACTCTGATGAACATAAATATATTTGGAGGAGTTTCTGACAGTTCAGATTAGAGCACCGTAGAAATATTAAAGATGTGAAATTTAAAAATACACAGATATGAAACTGCAGTGAGCATCTTACTACTTTGTTTCATGGCTGAATTCTGTTCATGGTTCTTAGTAGAATCAGTCAATGTTCTATTTCTATCATTTTCTACCCGGATCTACAGTATGATTGTATCTTGCTAAATAAGAAAAAAAAAACATCTTTGGAAACGAATTATGATCTCTGAAAACATCTGGTAATAGGTTTGTTTTAATTGCCTTATTTAAAATAAAATAACCCTTCTCTCAAACTATATCAGGCAAGCATTAAACTCGTTAGTATAGACGTCGGCCATGTGGGTAATAAGGAGAAGCAATAGATTTTACTCACTATCCTTTTAAAATAAAAAATCTTTTGGCCAGTGCATAGCAGCCACCAACCTCTTACGCTCACATTGAATAATTTCAAGTTAGGACGAGCCCTGTCTCTTCTGATACTGTATTCTAAGTTTCTCCAGTTGTTCTATACACTGGGACTGGGCCAGCTTCAATGTCCGATTCTCCTCCGTCAGTGCCTCAAATTCCCGAGCCAGCTGAGCGGCGTCCAGCTTCTCCTTTTCTGCCTGATCCAGCTTGGCAATGAGCTCCTTTCTGAAGATTCAGGGGGGCAGGTGAGGAAGAAGCATAAAATGTAATGCCAACAAATTAAATTATACAGCAACAGCATAATGGAAGTCGAACATGTCATTCTACTCTTCTCAATTTTACCCATCTCTGCTTGCCTCCAATGAATTACTTTTATTTTTCCCAACTTCACAAATGTTAGATGCCTTTATTTTATTCCAGCACCTCGTCTAGATATATCCAAAATATTAAACATATACCAGCGCAGATATAGAGAACAAATGTATGGATACCAAGGGGGAAGGGGGGGAATCGGATGAATAGGGAGATGGGGATTGACATATATCCACTATTGATACTATGAAGAAAATAGATAACTAAAGAGAACCTACTGTACAGCACAGGGAACTCTACTCAGTGCTCTGTGGTGACCTAAATGGGGAGGAAATCTTAAAAAGAGGGGATATAAATACACATAAAGCTGATTCACTTTGCTGTACAGTGGAAATTAACACAGCATTGTAAAGCAAATATACTCCAATTAAAAATAAATAAATAAATAGAAATAAAATAAAATAAACATATACCAGAAAAAGCTCAATAAGTCCTTTGGCAGTCAAAAGGGGTGATCTTTTAAAGAGTACAACAAATTATAAAAATTATGACTATTTTGTAGGAAGAAAACAGAAAAATTTGCTTATAATTTAAGATGCTATTGTCTTACGGGTGGGTGAATCATAGTTTGTCCCTTACCTAAGTTTTGTCCTCCAAATTCAGTTATTATCTTCTTTTTTTTCTATTTCTGAGTTTAACAAATCTTTACTAGGCAAAGTAACAAATCTTTATGAAGAAATTCCAGTTGCCTCCTACAGATATTATTTTCCATGTCTTTCCTTAGTCTTTATATATATCTTGTCGCCCTAACTAACAAAGCAGTATCTCTACGTTTGGTGCTGGCCTGACTCCTGAATTTAGGAAGCAAGCTAAGGTTATTGGAGGGAACTTGTAGTGATAACGCCTAAAACAATAAATATTTGTAAATAATTCATTGATGTAAATACACATAATAAGGAGCTAAAGATTTGCAATCTATATTTAGATTTAATAAACATGACAACCCAAGACAGGTCCACTCCCCTTATATGTGTCAGTTAATCCTAAACTAGACTTAACTGAGTTTTCCTTTGCCTCAACATATTTCTTTCTCCTCTGTATGCAAAAGTGCAGAGACCTGGAAGACCACTTGAACCAAGTGATTAAACTTGACATCATTAGTAATGAGACCAATAGATGCCCCATGCATCACAAAAGACACAACATCTTTTCTGTGGTATTCCTGCCAAAAAATATACACATCAGACAACCTCAAATTGAGGGAAATGTTACAAAAGCATTTGAAGCCTGTATGCTTTAAAATGTTAAAACTGCTTCATATTTAGAAAAACTAAAGAGAAATGGCAATGAAATGCAATGTGCAATTCTGGATTGGAAAAAAATAAGCTGTGAAGGACATTATTGGGAAAGTGACGCAATTTAAATATGGCCTGTGAATTAGATAATACTACTGCATCAATGCTAAATTTCTTAATTTTAATTATTGTACTGAGGTCAAGTGAGAGAATGTCCTTGTTCTTAGAAAATACTCACTGTAGTATTTAGGGCAATGGAGCATGATATATATATATATCTACACACATATATATAATTGTATATGTGCATGTGATATAGATAGATGGATAAACATCCCATCTCCTTAAGAGAGAAAGAGAGAGAGAGCCCCAGTAGTATGTAGTTTTGGGAGAGGGAGAATAAAGCACAACTGGGAAAATTCTTAATAATTAATGAATGCAGTAAAGGAAGTATGGGGGTTCTTTTTACCATTTTTGTAACTTTTCTGTAAATTTGAAACTATCAAACAGTTGCCCCAGGAAAAGGATAAAAAGCAAATCAGAATAGAAGTTCTAGTATTTTCTTCCTGCATTCAACAGACTGCTTTGTGTACCCAATTTGGTGACCACTGAGCAAAACCAGGCACTGGAAAGAAAGTGCCCAACAGGGACAAAGGGAAGATAATCTGGAACATTCATATGCATATACACAAGGTTCCTTTGGGCCCTTATTGATCTTTGAATCTTCCATAGTATTTGGAATATAAAGGGTCCCAGAGATAAATTAGAAGTTTGGGATTAACATATACACACTACCATATATAAAATAGATAAACAACAAGGACCTACTGTATGGCACAGGGAACTATACTCAATATCTTGTAATAACCTATAATGGAAAAGAATCTGAAAAAGAATTTATATATATATATACTTGTATAAAACTGGATCATTTTGCTGTACACCTGAAACTAACACAACCTTGTAAATTAACTATACTTCAATTTTTAAAAATGGTTTTAAAAAAGAATATAGGGAATTCCCTGGTGGTCCAGTGGTTAGGACTCCGCTCTTCCACTGCTGGGGGCAGGGGTTTGATCCCTGGTCGGGTTTGGTGCGGCCAAAGGGGAAAAAAATATATATAAAGTCTCCCAATAAATATTTATTGAATAAATATAATTGAAGAGTAAGGTACCTCAGAGACAACGTGTATTTTAAAGATGAGGAAACAGAAACTCAAAGTGCTTAATATAATTGGAAAAAGTCACACACCTAATAAGAAACAGCCATGAATCGAACCTATCCTTCTGATTAAATGCTTAAGGTTCTTTGCCTCTAAACATAGTTTAAGCAATAAATGTCAATAATTAAATATTAGTAAAGTTTCTTACGTAACTATCTTAAAGAAATCGATTAGTAAAACTTATGTAAGTAAAAAGAGACATGCCTCTAAATCCCTCATCCATCAGATCATCTATTCCTGTTCTTTTCTTCCTTTCAAATTAACTGTGTCACACAAATAATGGCTACTGTCCAGGTTCCATATCTGACCTCATTTAAAACTCCTGAGGATATCTGTTATTAGTTTTGACTAGTAGGGAAAATAAATCACAAAATCACAGATTTTACAACTAAAAGGAATGGTCATGATTGTCTAATCCAATTTTCTTGCATTGGAGAGTCAATAATAATTTCTTCCTTACTGGACTCAAGATGACTCAATTGATAGGTTTCTAAATTAATTTCATGTATTTGATAAGCAGTTACACATCTATTTAATGAATACTGTCAAAACGTCTGTTGCCTCCTGTCCAAGACCTATTTATATAGACAAATTGATGCTCATTCATTAGCAATTCATAATTAAACCCTGGCACATCAACCTACAAAGATAATATTACAAATAGATGATCTGAGGAGCAAGTCAATATGTATAATTGGCTAGAATGTGGTCCTGCCTTTGATTTCTTGTTTATTATTTCCCTTCAGCGTAATGTGATAAAGGTGTAGAAGATCATCATTACAGGAATCTTATTTATACCATAGTTTTCCAGATGATGTACCTCAACAGTGAAAAGGTCATAACCTTGGGTCCACCATAGATCATCTGCTGGCCCCATCCTAAGCCACATGCCTGGAAAAGTTTTTATTTGCTAAAACAAATGGGGGAAGGGGAAATCCAAGTGAGTCGGTAAAGGGAACTTTAAAACTTTCTGCAAACTAATTTCAAAATTAAGGAGATTCTTTATGCTGTAGGAGGTTGGGAAATGGATTCATCATTAGTACAAGTATTTCTCTGTTTCTGGAAAGACCAGAACTCTTGGAACTTTCTAAGTTGACTAAAGACTTTGATTTGGAAAAGACAAAATCCTTGGCAGTTTAGCCCCCAGGAGCTAAAGCGTTTTGAATAATACTGTAATAAAGGGACTTCCCTGGTGGCACAGTGGTTAAAAATCCGCCTGCCAATGCAAGGGACATGGGTTCGAGCCCTGGTCCAGGAAGATCCCACATGCCGCAGAGCAACCAAGCCTGTGCGCCATAACTGCTGAGCCTGTGCTCTAGAGCCCGCGAGCCACAACTACTGAGCCCATGCTCTAGAGCCCGCGAGCCACAACTACTGAGTCCATGCTCTAGAGCCATGAGCCACTACTACTGAAGCCCACGCACCTACAGCCCGTGCTCCTCAACAAGAGAAGCCACCTCAATGCGAAGCCTGCGCACCACAATGAAGAGTAGCCCCCGCTCGCCACAACTAGAGAACACCTGCGTGCAGCAACAAAGACCCAATCCAGCCAAAAATAAATAAAATTAAATTAATTAATTTAAAAAAATAATAGTGTAATAAAATACTATCTTCATCATAGGGAGAATTTTAGCTTAAATTGTGATTTAGACTGTACTGTTAGTGGTTCTTGAAAGATGTGTGTTCTAGCACCAACATTTATACACAGGAGAGGAGTAGAGCTTCAAGATGGCAAAAAGGATGTGAAAGTCCACCTTCATCTTATGCAGGTGGAGGAACAATAAATGATATTGAAATGGAATTTCGAAAACAGTCTAGACTTTTGTATTGAAGCCCTACAAATGAATGATGCAGGAAAAATAAATCTACCATATCTTCTGGGAGCCAAAGGGCAACACCTTACCTTTTCAGGAAGAAGTAAGATTTGCTCTAGAGTTTCTCAGCCTTGGCACAGTTAATCTTTTGGGCCAACTCTTTGTTGTTGGTGGCTGTCCCAGACATTGGCATTACAGAAGGTTTAGCAGTATCCTTGGCCTCTACTCCCTAGATGTCAGTAGCACCTCCCCTCACCCCACATCATCACAACCAAAAATGTCTCTAGACATCGCCAATGTCCTGGGGGTAGGAGGCTGAGGAATCAGCCTAGTTAAAAACCCCAACTCTATAGGAAATGGAGATTTCCACTATCAATAACCCGAAAAAGAGTTAAATTCTGGGTTAGGAGTAAGGGGAAAGGCAAAATGTTTCCTCATTCTGTTTTTTGTTTGTTTCCTTATTTTAATTAATTAAGTAGTAATTTTATTAAAGTATAGTTGCTGTACAATATCATATAAGTTACAGGTGTACAATACAGTGATTCACAAATTTTAAAGGTTATACTCCTTTTATAGTTATTATAAAATATTGGCTATATTCCCTGTGTTGTACAATATATCCTTGTAGCTTATTTTATACCTAATAGTTTGTAGTTTTATGTGCCTACCTCTACACTGCCCCTCCCCTTTCCCACTCCTCACTAGTAACCACTAGTTTATTCTCTGCTAGTCTGCTTCTTTTTTGTTATATTCTCTAGTTTGTTGTATTTTTTAAATTTCACATATAAGTGATATCATCAGTATTTGTCTTTCTTTTAGACATAGACTTTTAAATAACTATGATTAATATATTCAGGAAATAGAAGAACAGATGATATATTTCAATAGAAGACTGGAGTCTACAAAAAAAATCAACAGAATACATTAATGGAAAAATTAGATGAATTCCAAGTAAAATCTAGAGTTTGTTAATAGTAATATATCAATGTCAGTTTCAACAAATGTACCATGGTAATGTAACATGCTAACGACTGGGGAATCTGGCTGAGGGAAAAACATTTCCTCATTCTGCTCCCCGAAGATTGGAGTTTCTTTCCTTAGCAAGGGAGACAAAGTTAAAGGCACTCTCACTGAAGAGAGGTAAATATTCTGTCCCTTTTAATGTGGTTCCAGGCAGAGAGGATTAGGTGGAGAGATACCTGAGAATGAGATTCCAGTTAAAAGACTGGACTGCCTGTAATTATGTATAAAAGGCCCAAATCATTATGATTGGGGCATAAATGGAAAGTGTAATCTCAGAGTCTAATGAAATCTGGTATATTGGGATTTCACATAAAACTAAATCCTGAAACAAAAGAATCCCCTTGTCCACACAGGGAGGGGGAAGGGTAAGCTGGGACGAAGTGAGAGAGTGGCATGGACATATATACACTACCAAACGTAAAATAGATAGCTAGTGGGAAGCAGCCGCATAGCACAGGGAGATCAGCTCGGAGCTTTGTGACCACCTAGAGGGGTGGGATAGGGAGGGTGGGAGGGAGATGCAAGAGGGAAGAGATATGGGGATATATGCATATGTATAGCTGATTCACTTTGTTATAAAGCAGAAACTAACACACCATTGTAAAGCAATTATACTCCAATAAAGATGTTAAAAAAAAAAAAAGAATACCCTTGTCCACACCTCTGCCTCTGAGCGAAGAGTCAAGACAGTTCTTTGGTCCTTCTACTCATTCACTTGACAAGTATTTGTTGAAATCCTATTGCAAACCAAGCCCTGTTCTCAATTCTCCATAGCCTAGTTAGTCTCGGGGAGTGTATCTCCACTGTTGGAAAATGAACTCAAAACCTATAAATTATACAAAAGGCATCTTATCCATATTAGACATCTTAGGAAAGAGGATAGAACTTTCCCACACGTTACTACATACCCTGCAAACATTTGTGGAGAAATACCTCCATTTACTGTTTCTTTAAGACCGTGGAAACCTGCTTTCTGAGGTCTGTGTAAAGATTTAAGAAAAATGTGCCTGGAATAAAAAAGCGAAGTTTGGTTTTCAATGTTTTCTAACTGTGGTATCGTTTTGCAAAGAAAATTGTACCCTGAAGTGAAGCAAATAAAACACATAAAATTGAACTTCCCCTGTTTGGCCCTTGTACAGTACCCCGCCCCCCATCACCCTCACCATCCCCAATCTCTGAGAAGTTCCCTAGAACACAGTTTAAAAGCCTCTGCCTTCAGGAATGCCCATAAAGAAATAAGTGTTTCTGATTAATCATAAAAACCTCTTGTTGTTGGAAATTTCAGGATAAAGTAAATACCATGACTAAAAACAAATCAGAATAGGGCTATTTCTAGACTATGCCTTTACAAATTACTTACGCTCCCTTTTCCCCCATCCTGATATGTTCCCCTCAATGAGATGTTGCTCCCTCAATCATCATTTTATGTATCTTAAAAAAGCCATGAAAATACAGGTCTTATACTGATTGTGGTACTCCCATATGAAAACACCTTTCTAATGTTTTGCAACTAAAATTATATATAACATTTTTAAACTCAATAATAAAAAGACAAATAATTTAAAAATGGGCAAAGGATCTGAATGGACATTTCTCCAAGAAGTCATAGAAATGCCAAAAAGCACATGAAAAGGTGTTCAACATTTTTAGCTATCAGGGAAGTGTAAATGAAAACCACAAAGAAACATCATTGTACACCCACTAGCATAGCTGTAATCAAAAAGGCATAATAGGTGTTGGCAAAATGTGGAGAAATTGGAAACTTCATACATTTCTGACGGGAATATAAAACGGTGCAGCCACTTTAGGAGCAGTCTGGCAGTTCCTCAGAAGGTTACACACTGGGTTATCATATGACTCAGTGATTCTACTCTTAGGTACACACCCAAGTGAATTGAAAAGATACATCCACACAAACACTTGTACATAAATGTTTGTAGCAGCATTATTCATAACAGCCAAAAGTACAGACAACCCAAATGTCCATCAACTAACAAATGGATAAATAAAATGTGGTATAACCATATAACGGAACATTATTTGACAATAAAAAGGAATGAAGTACAGTCATACCTCATTTTATTGTGCTTTGCTTTATTGTGCTGTGCAGATATTGTGTTTTTTTACAAATTGAAGGTTTTTGGCAACCCTGCATCGAGCAAGTCTATTGGCACCATTTTTCCAACAGCATTTGCTCATCTCATGTCTCTGTGTCACATTTTGGTAATTCTTGCAATATTTCAAACTTCTTCATTATTATTATATTTGTAATGGTGATCTGTGATCAGTGATCTTTGATGTTATTATTGGAAAAAGACCACGATTCGCTGAAGGCTCAAATGATGATTAGCAATAAAGTGTTTTTTTTTTTTTTAAACCTTTCACTTCTTTTTTTTTTTGATTAATTAATTAATTTATTTATTTATTTATTTTTGGCTGTGTTGGGTCTTCGTTTCTGTGCGAGGGCTTTCTCTAGTTGCGGAGAGCGGGGGTCACTCTTCATCGCGGTGCGTGGGCCTCTCACTATCGCGGCCTCTCTTGTTGCGGAGCACAGGCTCCAGACGCGCAGGCTCAGTAGTTGTGGCTCACGGGCCCAGTTGCTCCGCGGCATGTGGGATCTTCCCAGACCAGGGCTCGAACCCGTGTCCCCTGCATTGGCAGGCAGATTCTCAACCACTGCGCCACCAGGGAAGCCCAATAAAGTGTTTTTTAATTAAAGTATGCATGTTTTTTTTTAGACATAATGCTATTGCACACTTAATAGATTACAGTATCTTGTAAACATAACTTTTGTATTCACTGGGAAACCAAAAAATTTGTTTGACTCTCTGTTGTAATACTCGCTTTATTGTAGTGGTCTGGAACCGAACCTGCAGTACCTCTGAGGTCTGCCTGCACTGATGCGTGCCCCAGCAAGGATGAACCTGGAAAATATTATGCTAAGTGAAAGAAGCCAGTCACAAAAGACCACATACTGCATGATTCCATTTATCTCAAATATCCAGAATAGGCAAATACATAGAGACAGAAAGTAGACTAGTGGTTGCCAGTGGCTGGCGGGAGGGAATGGGGAGTGACCACTCAGGGGTACAAGGTTTGTTTCTGGGGCGATGAAAATGTTCTAAAATCGTGATGGTGGTTTCACAGCTCTGTGAGTCTACTGAAAACCACTGAATTATTTTTTAAGCCACTGAATTATTTAAGTTATATAACATTTTTCAACCTGACTTTTCTAAGATTTTATCTTTTTCTGACAGTCTAAGTCAATCTTTTAAACACCAGAGCACCTCGCACAATCTTTCATATATAGAGCAGAAAAGTAGTCTCTCCTCTGAACAAGATAAAACACAAAGCAAGTTTTACTAATTGTAAATCTATTTGTAGAACTAATTATAGTTTAACCATATATTTTTAAAACTGCCAAACAATTCAGTGATAAATATCAAATGCCATAAAATATCTGTACCTCACTTCCATGAGTTTCCATTACATACACAAAACCTATATGTGTTCTATAAAAATGCTTATAATATTTATTGAAAAAAGTATGTATACATTTTATGTTACTATATAAGCAATTATATAAAAATACCTATTCACATCCAAAAGGCCTAGAAAAAATAGGCAAAAATGATAGTAGGAGTTCTGTAAAGATGTCAGAATTCTTGGTAAATTTTTAAAGCTTTCAATAAAATTGTCATTTTTTTCAATTGAGAAGAGAAAATTTTCCAATGAAAGTAAGAACAAGCTTTTTGTATACCACTGGTCAATAAGCCAGAAGCTATTCTTTAAATTAAATTCATCCCATGCTGAATTTGTAATCCCAGAAAATGTTTGACTCTCTTTATCCACCCAACAGACATGATTTAAAACAATAGTTATAATCAACTCTTCTCCTCTCCCCTCTGCGAAGTCTCCCAAACTAGGTCCAGGGAGACCCCCTCTGGAGATGAGAGAGAAGTTCAGCTTAACCTGTGCCCACATGGCTCCAATATTCAAAATCTCTCTTTTAAAATACCTGATTTAGTGACTCTCTGTGTGTCCAGCGTATGCTAGCCAATCACTGGAAGCAAAATAATCAGCCACACTTTATTAAATGATGGGGAAGAAATTCTCATCCAAATCATCAAAAAAATGGAAAGTGAATTTACTTGGGTCAAATCCATTTGGCCCAATTTATCTTGCTTGAACACAAAGACTGTTCAGGAAAATACCTGTTGTAAAATGAATTTCTGCTTCAGTAAAGTGTTAATGAAAACACGGATCACCCATAACCCTTGGAGGACAAAGTTCATTTATTTATAGATATAAAATATAACCCTACTTTGAATTTTAACAATTTATCTTAGCAATTCTTTATTGCTGATATTGGCTCCATATTTTAAATACAGACCATACAAATTACAAATTTAAAAAATGCATACATGGAGGATATAACAGTTTCCTATCATCAGCTACTGTAAATCACCCCTATTCGTATTTTACCCTACGTGCAGCACCCTATTCAGTGATTAGGATCCAAAGAGATGTTAAAGGGTATCCAGGTCTGCAGGGAACTATACATAGTCTGAAAGGACAGAAACTTCAGTGGATAATTATTGATAACACTAGCCCACAAAAAGTGCCCAAAGAATCATTCCAGTGAATTTTCCTTCACCCAGGAAAAGCACTGATCACTGTGGGATGGTTGGACTAGGGATACAGGTTAAGCTCTTTTCAAGGATAGCATTTGGACAGGTGAAGAGGAAGGAGGGAGACTCTATACTGATAGCCTGGTGTGAGCAAGGGCACCGAGGTGGGAAAAGTGAATAGGTCAACGTAGCTGAAGATGAAGGATGAGCTGGAACATTCTGCAGAGGTACTAAGGCCCAAGGTAGATCTTTCAATCCAGGCCAAGCGCTGGGTGCCCTTCTCTAGCAATAGGAAACCATAGGCAAGGAAAGCAGTTATAATATTACATTGATTAAGATTTGAAATAACAAGTGCTGATCCCAAATGGCAGAAGTGGGAACGAAGAAAAGGAACTTGAGAGACTTTATAAAAAAGAAAGGAAAAAAAAAATCAAAGAATTTGGTCTTTGCCTCACATCTAGTCAATTATTAGGAAGAAAAGAAAAAAAAAAAAGACAACATCATGGTTTCAAGAAAACTCCAAAGTTCAAAGAGGTTTAGGGAGGAAGTAAGATTAGTTTTGCAGAAACAGCAGGAATATGTTTTAATAAAAGAGCAGATGAATCACTCTCATATTGTTATCCTATTGTATTTTTTAATGCAATATACAAAAATATAAACTTACAAAATATATAATTTAGTGGGTAAGTCTTGCATTGCCCCCACCCAAAAAAGCTACACATGGGGTTAATTTAAATAACACTGTACTTCCAGTCTAAAGTGTTTACAAATAAATACATAATTACCTGGGGCTTTTTTTCCTATCACAACACCACAGTTCTCACACAGACACACACACAGACACACACACACACACACACACGTACACCCACTGGAAGATACCTTTATAGGCTACTATTATACGAGTCCTCCTTTAACTTAATCACTGGTCACATTATTAGTAAGCTTCCTCTGTTCCTTTATGAAACTGTTTTTAGGGCTCATATTGTGTGTAAATGGACAATCTAAGCATTCTGACCTATTTATGAAAACTCTTAGACCAAAAAGAAAGTCTCAGACATACGAAGGAAACGTTGTATTTCTGATCTCCTCGTAAGCATCATTCAATGCCGTATAACCAAAAGTCCAGGTAAGACTTCATGTTTGAAGCAAGGAAGTAAGAAAATAACATGCTAACTGTGGTCTTACAGTGAATGTAGAAGTCTGACCCTAAAACCCATGCTGCTCCCTACCATATTATACTGTGCAACCACCATTCTGGGGAGTCTCCAAAGGGTCCCACGAATTTCATAAATCTCTCAAAACAAAATATATTTCATTTATATTCATTTAAAAATTAAGTTTTATATAAATATAAATACAAAGTATAAATATTGATATAAATATGGAGTGATACCATGTATCACTCCAGTAAGAAGAAGGGAAGAAGCAGAAACTTACAGACTCAGTATGTTTGGATTATGTGTCACTCATTCAACAAAAGTTTATTCAGTATCTACGTGCCATGCACTGTGCTAGGCTTCAGAAATATGATGGTGAGAGACACCTGACTATCCTCCCTTTTATGACACTTACCACTTAGCAGGAGATACAAATATTCATCAAAAGATCTCCCTAATAAATGTGTAAGTACAAACTGACCAGTGCTATGATGCTTTGAAAGTATGAAAGAATGGGGATCACTGGGTGGACATCAGCAGAACTTAGTGCAATCAAAAGGAGGAGAATTCTGAAGCATAAAGTTATGAGTAAGTAAAGTGATAGTGCTTTAATTAATAGAACTGCCTAATTCCCTGTAGCAGAACTGTAATGGTAATAGAAGCTATCAAGGTAAAAACTTACTGGACTATTGGGCTATAAAATGTAGTTAGGCAACTAATCCATTTCCATTATTCCAAAGAGCCATCACAGTGGCTTCTTTACTTGATGTGGGTACTCCACCATTCAAGCATTAATTAAAATTCACCCCAAGACAAAGTACTCTGGGGTCTTTGGGCACATTCACATGGAACATAATGTGGCTCGAGGTGGTATTTTGGCATCTTTAATTTCCTGAACTAAAGAATGCTTATTAAAAAATTAAATTTGAGTCGGAAGCACTCCTGTGGCTCCTCTCACTACTCTGTAAAGCATTTCATCTAGCGCAGTTGCATTTGGATCACTTCTAGAATCAAACATGACATGCATGTAACCTCTGAACCACAGAATGTCAGTTCTCCTCCCGGTATGTCTCCCTCCCTCTTGCTCCCATGCTCAGGCTTTTCCTCCCCTGTCGTTCCCAGTCCACGACCCCTGGTCCATGACCAGCAGTCAGTATTCAGGGCTGAGGGTGCGCAGGGGGACAGTACTTACTTTCTTTCCTCAAGCAGGGCGATTTCCTTTTTGACCTCACGGTATTCTTCTGCTATCTGGCAGTGCTGTGTGAACACCTGCATGGATTCCATGGAGTCGTGACAAGGCGGCAGAGGCTTCACGAACAACAAGAAGAAGAAATCAGTCCATTTCCTTGTGGCAGAATAAATTACCAACCATCCTGCTCTACTGATATTCTTTAGAAGGAGGGCTTTTGCATGAGAATAGCACTGTCCATCCACGTTGGACAGAGTTCAGCTGATTCTACTTGACTGCAAATAGAGAAGTGGTCTGATCCTCCCCACATGCATCTTCCAGTGTTATTCCGGGGCATTCTCAGGCCCAAGCCAGAGCCATGAGACCCATTACAGGTCAGTTACCTGGCATGCGCTGGAGGAAAAATAAGTCCCCTAATAATTCTGTACTTCTCCCCAGAAATCTTAAACTCTGCTTTAGAGAATTAGTGATGGGGAAATAGTTCAGTTGTCTGTTTCAATCCCCCCTTGTTTTCTGTTCCTGTAGCTCTATCACATCTTCTAGAGTGGAGGAGCCCTACAAGAAAGGAATCCAATGAACTTATTTATAAACAAAAATAGTCACAGATATAGAAAACAAACTTATGGTTACGAGGGGAGAATGGGGGGGTGGGTAAATTGGGAGATTGGGATTGAGATATACACACTACTATATATAAAATAGATAACTAATAAGGACCTACTGTATAGCACAGGGAGCTCTACTCAATACTCTGTAATGACCTATATGAGAAAAGAATCCAAAAAAGCGTGGATATATTTGTATATGTATAACTGATTCACTTTGCTGGACACCTGAAACTAACACAACATTGTAAATCAACTATACTCCACTAAAAATTATTTTTAAAAAAAAAGAAAAAAGAAAGGAATCCAAACTGAAAAAATGATGCTGGCCTGGAAATAATGCTTCCAAGAATTAGCAAAGCATATGAAAGACCAAACTCCAAATAGAACGATGCTTATAAAGTGTGTGGCCAAAGAGAACAAGGCTTCCTGTCTTTGCTTCTCTCCCATCCATGAGGGAAACAAAGGCCAGCATGCAAGCCTTTCTAACCGAAACATGTTGAAAATCTTCTTTCCAGAAATTATTTTTAAAGAACTAGCTTTCCCTGAGTTTGTAATCCTTAGTTCTAATTAGTGGCACATTATTAAAAGCATTACTTGGAGAAATACTAGCTAATAGTCTTTTAAAGAGCTCTTTAATCACCTTTTTCAATTATTTATAGAAAAATGTTATATAATATCTGAGAAATATGACTTAATTGTTAAATAGTTCTTCTGTCTAATCCTCTCTTCACAATAGTCTTCATTTGTAAACTATGTGTCTGACTAGGTCATAGTCTCACTAATTTTATATTAGTAAATGAGAACTAATGAATTTCTTACTACTTGCTCCTCTCACAATATATTCTTCAAGGACACAGATTTCTTTGGGTGTCATATTTAGTGACCTCACCCAGGATGCAAAAGAAATTCTAGAAAGTTCTACAAAATTCTATAAAACCTGATTGATAAATAAGATGACCCTTCTTATTTATCATGAAGCCTCTGAGTAGAGATCTTCTAAAGGAAATAAAATTTGAAATAGACTTGGATGAAATTAACCTTTATGTGGAACATCTGTTGTGTTCTAATCCATGGAAATTCATCTAATAATTATATTATGTAGCATCTTTCCCTACTGCCCCATGAACACATTCACAGCATAAACTCAGCCTGTTGGAGCCATTATCTCTTTCTATAGTGAAATAAATTAAAAAGTAGTGCCCAGGAGTATTACAGTACAACTCACCCCAGGATATAAAGCCATTGCCAAAGGCATTCAGAACTCCTGGCTCCTCCAATCCTAGAAATCACCACCCCCTCATCAATTTTCACCTGTTACACTGGCAAATGACCAGGTATAACAGTAAGGGGAATGAAAGCAATTTACTCTGGGCACCCTCACCAAACTGCTATTAAATCATCTGTGCCCTGTTAAAGGATTTGCATACTGGTAAGCCCCAAGACTCAATGCATCCTATTTCCTGTCCTTATGAACACTCATAAACTACACTCAGCTCAGCCCATAACTTGCCACATGGAGGTACCTGAACCACGAATTCAGCATAGTTACCTATGTGACAGCCAGAAGATTTTAGGAGTCTGTGTTTGCATGCCTAAGAGGATACAGATGAGAGCAGCCATGGAAAGGGAGAAATGCCCTTTGCTGCTATAATTTAAAAGAAAAACTGAAAATTACAGATAATAATTTTCTTAAGAAGAGAGAGTCCTCTTTTCCCCCTTGGCTTGCCAACCCACAATGCTTTTTACTAAGGGGGAAATGTTTTCATGACTTCTTTTTTTATTGGCACTATTTAATTGTGGGAAATTTGAAGATATTTTGATGTACAGGTAACATGATCATGCTAAGGGGACATTAGGATATGGAGTATTTCAGGATATATTCAGTATCCTCATATGTTCTCAGCAGGAAGATCATGCTATACGTCACAATATTTTCAAGATTGCCCACAATTAAGAAGTAGTGCCAATTTTTTAAAAAGCCAAAAATACTTAGTGTTCAGTGTTTCAGGGAGTAAAAGGATGCCAGGTGTCACTTCAGTTTCCGGCTCCTAAAAGCTCTGTCTATACCCAGCCTGACATGTAACTCAGCAGCACTACATGTTCTTCCAATTTGTATGAAAGCATTAAAGAAAAAAAATTAATTATTTTTTAAGCAAGAAAGGAAGTTATATTGCACAACACACCACAACACTGTAAAATTATCTCATTATTTGCCAGGGGCTGGGGGTGGAGGGGAGGTAAGTAAATGAGGAATTATTATTTAATGGGTATAGAGTTTCAGTTTTGCAAGATGAAAAAGTTCTGGAGATTGGTTGCACAACAATACGAATAAAAAAAAAAACAATACGAATATACTTACCACTACTGAATTGTACACTTAAAATTAAGAAGATAACATTTGTGTTATGTGTTTTTACCACGAAAAAAAAAAAGTTTAATGCAAAAAAACGTATCATTAGATCCTTCTGCTGCCCCCAGCCCGTCTTCTAAGCATTGCTACCAGGATTCCCTATCTGAGACTCACTTCATTCACACCCTACCTTTCTCTCCTTCCCAAATTGCTCCCCAGGGAACTTAAAATTTCTCACCCCTTTATAATTCAAAGCCATGTACTACTAAGCCCAAACGTTGCTGGACAAATCAAAGTGCCCTCTGGTCAGCAGGACCCACTGTTCCTAGAAAGCCATTTGACATCATTGGATGTTTACTCCAGTTCAGGAAACTCATCAAAGAATTTTTTAAACACATATTGTTCTCATCCCAACAGGAATTTACCTGATATAAAAAATAGAACTACAGAGTAATGAAATGTATTGTCCTGCATGACATAGCACACTCTCATTGTTTCATGATATAATGTGGGTTTGTGTGTATGTGTGTTGTATCATAAGGTCCTCACTGAGAGTGACTCTCTCTTACCTTCTTATAAGCCCTGAAAACAGGAGAAAATATATGACAACAGGGTTCACTGAATAAAGTGTTTACCCGAGGAAATAGATTCCTAAAATTCAAGCACAAGAATCAGGTTTCCAATTTAAAATTGGAGCTACTAGTAGGCTTACATCATGTGACATTTAAAACACTGGCACCCATGAATTAATCAACTGTACATGGATTTAAGATACTATTTTATTACAAGATATTGAATATATTTCCCTGTGCTATACAGTAAATCCTTGTTTACCTATAAAACTTTTTATTTCAGTTCTCATTGCTTGATTTTGACTATTTCAGCCAAGAGATTTTCATACTTATAATCCTGTGCTGGGAATGGGCAAGCAATAAATAAACTCCATGTTGACAGTGAATTTCTTTTCTCTTCAGGAAGAGAAAGTTTCCTTGTTATTTTCTCCACAATTACCCTACATCCTCCCATGGTTTGGACACATTTATCACATGCTCTTGCTTAAAGAATGAAATATTGAATTTCAAAGAAAAGGAAGCCAAAGATATTTCATGTGAAAATGAAAAGGTAAAAGTATTCTTCAGGCACTAGGGGACAAACTCTGTAGGGTCACAGAAACAACTTTTCCGGTCCACTCAATGCCATGGTATCTGGTCTACTCACAACCCAGCCAGTTCTAAGAAGGTTAAATTAAGACCTTTCCTTAACAGTGTCTCAAGGCAACTTTGAAACACATTTTCCCAAGACACAGATTGGGGTTTGGATGAGGTCAGAGCCCAGGAGGAGGCACTTCCTCCACACCCCCTTTCCCCTATCCCCCCTCATCCTGCTACTGCCTGAGGATGGAGCTTGCAAGGGCTTTAAATTACATGGCAGTGTGAGAGAGCCGCTACTATCTCTGGTATCCACCCCAGTCATCTGGACCAATTTAACAAGATGAAGTAAGAGAGAAACCACAGGCTCCTGTTCCAAGAATGCCGGCTTGAGCCACACCATCCCATCCATCGGTTTATAGCAAAGCTCCTCCCGAAATGGACTCTGTCCTCTGGAAGGAGCCCCGTGGGAAAAGACCCAGCCAAGCATCTCTCCGCAAGAGGCAAAGCCAGCTTAAGCGTTTCCGTTCTCTACTTGGCTTCTTCAAATACTACTGGCCCCATCCACTTCAAAAATGTAAGAATTTAATTTTCCTCTCCCAGCTTCCCACACAGAAGATATATTTAGGAAGCTAAATATTCTACAGTTGCTGAGCAGACTGTATTTGTATGTATTCCTTGATTCTCAGTGTTATCTTTATTTTGGGGGTAGAATGGGGGTGTCTGGCTTAAATTTATGTTGCATTTTAATGTCCCCAAATTAACAAGCATAATTTGTTAAAACTAAATGGAAAAACACAGACAGGACTAATTGCAATATTTGAAAACTCTGTTATCAAGAACTGTAAATATTTTTTAAATATTTTAAGAATTGACATTTCTATAGTATCTACATTATGGTCAAAGTCAGCACTAGTAATAATTATACTACACATCTTACACATTATATAAGATTGGAATGAAGGCTATTTAAGTCATTTCTATCGATGTAGGCAATATTAAAGGGAACAAGAACCCGAGTGTCCCAAACGCTTCTAACAATGCGTATCCTAATGAACTGGGCTTCTAAAAAAAAAAAAAAAAAAATTAAAGGGATCAAATTAAGCTCCAAGTTATCTATATATGTTTACTGTGTGGTCCCAGCAGCCAAAAAAACGACTGTAAGATACTTTTCAACGTGTGCGTGAGAGAGGAAAATGGCAGACATTTTTTCAGTGTTTTCTCTGGATGTTCAAGACTAGTGCAGTAGAATCCTAGAATGCTAAGACTCCTCCATTTTCTACCATTTTTGTTTCCCAGATAGCAAGTGATACACTGATGCAAGACCTAAAAGAAGTTTCTGGAGTGACTGCTCGGACAACAAGATACTATAGTACACAACCAAAGCTACGAAATTGTTTATTTGTGGAGGTGACATCAGTTTCTGGACTTACCAAACTCTGTCTGAGAAAAAAGCAAGTTCAATGTGTACCACAGAGACACCTGTTACTGCCTTCTCAGATTAGATGGGAGGACTTTAGGTGGGATTGAAGCTATTGCTCAATTTGGTTTGAAAAAATAGTCATATTGTTTTCCAAGTACCTTAGCTTAAAGAAGAGGGCATCAGCATCTCTGTTCCTAACTCAAAAATCCAAAGAGATGCTTCTCTCATTTCATTTTACACATATAAAGATACTAGTGCTTAAATATTTCACTCAATAAACAATTTCACTAGGGAAGGAAATTAACATTAATTGAGCAATTATTTTGCCAAGCACCGTGCTCGATCTATTCATTATCACATTTAGTTCACACAACGATGTGAGATATTATGTCCAATCTGCAAGTCAGAAAAGTGAGGTTTACAGAAAGTAAATAACATGCCCCAAATCACAAAACTAGTAGGTGTGGAGCTGAGGTCCAAATTCATGCCAGCCTAATGCCAGTGCCTATGCCCCAGTCACTGTCACTCCCATTACCAAGTTTATTACAATCTAGTCATCAGCATGTCCTCCACCTGATTACAAATAAAACATATTCTTCTTTCCGGGGCAACAAAGCTTAGCTTTGGATCATCTATAGGTCAAACCACAATCTCCAAAACATAACAATGTGGTTAAATTTTAAGACAAGTTTGGTTCTGACCCAGACCTTGGGACTATTAAAGGATTGTGCCATCCTTCAGAAAAGGGAGGGAGGTCAATCATTACCTCCTCTTCAAATAGAAGGAAACTGAGGCCTAAAGAAGAGTAGTGATTTTTCATTCATTCTTACAAATGGACATAGAATTGTACCTCCTTTCTTTTGACTGTATGGTCTAAACTAGCTCTACCCAAACATTGCCCCTAATGGACATGAAGAATTTAGAAACCAAATTCCAGGAAAGGAATCTGCACAAAATAGAACCAACCTACCACCTGCCCCTGGGCTGAGGCCTATAAAGAGATGTTCATTTTAACACCTACCTTACCCCAAGGTCTCTTGCCCAACATTTTGCATTAATAGAGACATTGAGAAAAATGTTTGTCACTGCTATTCTTGCCCAAGACTTTTTTTGGCTTCTGTGAAAATAGATGCCCCACGAATTACATGCTTAAACATGTCCACATTCTTGGCAAAGCAACCGAAAAATCTTGGGGGTCAAATTGGTGATAGCGTATCTACCAAACAGATACTTTATAGCTGCATTTTATAAACTATGAAAGAACGTGTAATGGATATCAGAAAGCCAGAATAGATTTTACTAGGTTGTTCTATAACCACATTATGGCAACTGCGCAAGCCAGAAACCAAAAACTCTCCACCTATCAACATAATTTAAGCAGGCCATAGGTTCCACCAAAGCTGTAAAGAGATGAAGGCTACCTAGATTCAGAATCAGAGATCTAGTCTGAATTAGCAAATTTATGTAGACCAAAATTTGACCTCATATTTCTCATTCCTAAAGTGGAGACATAATAGTTAGCTTACACAATTGTTGCAGGGATCAAATGAGGTCATTTGTGTGGAAACCCCCCTTGCCTAGCGGTACTCAATATGCATGGGTAAGATTTAAATCTGAGGGTATTCAGAGAGTAAGGCTGGCAATAATCAGCTGGCATCAATTATTTTTCACTGGGCACATTTATAAGGCTCTAGCAGAGATAAGTAAGAGTCAGTTCATCTTCAAGCAAATAGTGACAACCACAAGGCACTTCATATGCCTTTGTAACCTAACTTTTATTTTTCTGTAGAGGATTATGATGGTTGGTTAAATGCCAAGAGCCATTATTATGTGATAAAAGCACACCGGACTGACTGTAAAGAGAGCCTGCTCCGTGGAATGGATTGTTCCTTTCATACATAAAGCATTTTCATTGCTTTCAATAGAGACTTCCTGCTGCAGAATGTCTTAAATTTATATGCTTATGCTAAGCATGGAAACAAGAGTCTGCTTTTAGATGTAGCTTTCTGTGATATCTTTCCCCTCCCAATCCCTTCCATCTTATATTTTAGTTACTCACACCCTGGAGTGTAGAGTAAACGTAACTGACAACAGCCCTAGACAGAGGCAACCCTAACCAAATGGCTTGACCACTGTTAAATGTTTATAACAAACTCAATCATATCGTTCAGCCAAAAACCAAGCCCTTACTTAAATGCTTTTAGTTGTAGTGCTGGGAATGTCCTCTCTGTTCATGAAGAGGCAAAGCAATACCATATTTTAGGGTGGGGGAGTTGGGGGTATCATAACCCCTGAGTCTGAAATCAGCTTCTCAACTGACTAATTCATTAAGGATCAATGAAGATGAAATAGTCGCATTAGATTAAAATAATTAAGTAGACTTAATTTCTAATATATGTCAAATGGAATTAAAGCTATGAAATTTAAAGGGATCTTGCGATGCTTTAACAGAAAAATTATCTGGATAATTGCCAGGGGTGCTATGAATCCTGGGAAGAATGATCCACGAACCAGGGAAGACCATTAATGTTCCCAAAGGAAGAAAACTGTCAGCACAAGAAAGTAGAATTAATGATCCATAATAGTGGTGGGGGAATGTGAATCTAAACATGCTTTCCCTCTTCTATTTTCAAAACGCATTAACTCCTTATTTTCAGCTGACTCCTAAGATAATAAAATAGCTTTGCGGTGACAGTAAAATAAAGGAGAAAAACTGTGACTAGGAAGAAAATATAGTTATTATTTTGCAATCCCAACTACACCATGAGCAGCACACACAGTCCATCAGTGAGGACAGAACCCAAGCAAGGAAGGTTGTACGTCGCGTAAGCACGCCAGGCGGAAAAGCAGAGGAACAGCTGAGTCGCCCTCCATGGTGAGAAGAAGAGAGATTGGGGGATATGTTTAGACAGCAGGAACCAGAGAGCTGGGTTGAAGACCCTGCATGGGGGACGGGAGAGGAAGGAGATACGATGGCTGATAGCAGCAGAGGAAATTTTAGAGGAGAACAGAGCTGTCTTTTGGCAGCTGCAAGGTCATTAGTATAACCTCCTGAACAGTCTTCCATAATCTCTACATTACTGATATTGCTCTGCTGGCAGGCTTTCTGTCTGAGGGCTGTGACGATGCCCAGGACTGCGCAGAGATGAGATAAGAGCTCCTCCAAGAGGTCTGGTCACACCTGAGTTGTGCTGGACAGATTTTCAGGGGACCACCCAAGCAGTGGCGCACCAGCTCTTCAGACCCAACCTAGTCGCTTCCAGGTTTTAATTCAGTGCACTGGGCACAGAGACAAGAACTGGAGCCAAAAAAAAAAGGACTCTATCTTGGGTTGCGTAAGGGCTCATTCTTGGTTCTTCCCACCTCTGTCAAGGGCTGTTCTGGTCCAGGGGTCCCAAACTCAAATGACTTCAGGACACCAAGCGCACCCACAAATGGGAAATGCTACCAAGTGTAAGACAAGAGGAAACATCAGTTGGGAACTGGAGGTGGCAGACCCCTCCTAAAGGCTTTCAGAACCAGTATTTAGAGAAAAAAGTGGTGACTAAGCAAATAGCTGTGCACAGGATTCAAGACCCCTATTAGACTGTTCTAAATGTGACAGCAAAGTGAAGTACTCAGGCGAATATTTGACCCAAGGCCAATATCCAGGTATTTTAGGCAGAGCCTCTTCCTAAAGCCATCTTTCTGGAATCACCATATATCACCTAAAGAAAATTAAAGTGTCATAAATTAGCTTCTTTCAAATAATTCTGGTGTATTAAAATGAGATATCTTTGATAGGTCATCCATAGACTACACACACAAAATATTTTTCTCATAGGTCAAACCAGACAGTATTCAGAAGGCTTAACTTAAAATAATTACATTCTATTACAAATTGTCAGAGAACTGGGGAGAGGGTGAGCGTGGAGTAGAGAAAGGAAGATTATTCTGAAGTCTCGCCACACATGACATGTCCCTTGTAGTTTATCACTAAATCACTAATCCAAAACGGGCCAAAACTGCAACAGCCCAGAAACATCCACAGCCAAGGAGAGCAGGGACCAGCCCTGTCCCTAGGCTCCAAAACTCCTTAAAAGTAGGAGCTTACACCCTAAGTTCTTTTTTTTTAATTAATTAATTAATTAATTTAATTTTGGCTGCATTGGGTCTTCGTTGCTGCACGAGGGCTTTTCTCTCTAGTTGTGGCGAGCGGGGGCTACTCTTCGTTGCAGTGTGCAGGCTTCTCATTGTGGTGGCGTCTCTTGTTGCGGAGCATGGGCTCTAGGTGCGCAGGCTTCAGTAGTTGTGGCACATGGGCTCAGTAGTTGTGGCACACGGGCTTGGTTGCTCTGCAGCATGTGGGATCTTCCCAGACCAGGGCTCAAACCCGTGTCCCCTGCGTTGGCAGGCGGATTCTTAACCACTGTGCCACCAGGGAAGTCCCCTAAGTTCTTGCTATTCTCGTGCGATAGCCACATAAACAGACAGGGGCATTACCTGAGGGCTTCATGACCTTGAAACCCTAGAAATGCAAACCTTGATGACGTGAAATGTCCCCCACTCTGTCTCCAGGTCAGTCTTTCTCAATTAGGCAAAATACAGTGACTTTTCCACTCACTGTATTTTGTGAAACTAAGGAGGAAAGAGGAAAAACTGCAGAAAAATCCTTACCTGTAGCTGCTGGTCTAATTCTGGAACGACCAGAGGAATGGCATCTTCAGGAGGTGTATCATCTAAAACATGAAAATAAAATGATTCTTCACTATTAGAGCCCTTTCTCTCAGGACAGTTTTCTTGCTGTTACCATCTTTGGACTTGCACCGTCAGTATACATCAGTTAGGGACAGAAAGAATGCAGAAGGCAATTTTGCTCATTTTTTGGTACAAACAGAAGCACAGAAGGCATAGTTGGTTTGACCAAAATTTTGCAAACAAGTATCAGAATCCTCAAATGTTCAGTCTAGTAGTTCTCCAATTAAGAAGTACTGCTTATCTTTCAAGACTCCTACGTTAGCCAAAACCAAAAAATATGATATGCAGGAAAGTGCTTTATTTAACAAGGTAATAATGAGGTGACCAGAACAACCTCACTGGGACAGAAGAACGTGTTAGTGGAAAAAAGTGTTAGTTCTGCTCTGAAAGACTCCAAGGGTGGCAAGCTTTGATGGGTTTTCCCTCGGCTCTTACCACAAACCACCACTGACAGGCAGTTGACCAGAGCTTCCTCTGGGTTACAGTGGGTGACAGGCAGTAACCCGATCAGGGCGTTTCTTCCCAACGTACCAGGCAGCAATCCCAACCCAAGGCCCATATACTGTCCTGATGCGGGAGAGCCCGCAACTCTGTCCTCAGCTGCCTTCATCTGGCTGACTGGCAATAGGCAGGTGTTGCTGGATCAAAAGAGGTGGTTCACAGAAGCATCAGAGGAAACCTGAGAGAAGTTTATCCAAATCTCTTCAAGAACATACTTCTGCTCTCCTTGCCATAGCCATAAGGCTGACCTCCTTAGACTAAAAAGATGACGAGAATTGTACCATTCAATTATTTGGCAAGGAGGAGAGTTTTTCTACTGCAGAATTTCTAATGGAATTCATGCCAATTGAATTCATATTGTAAGAAAAGGTAAGAACCTAGCTTAAGAAATAAGGTGAGTGGAGACAACTCTATTCCCTTTCTACCCCTTCATATTCAGAAGTAACCACTATCCTGATTTTAGAGGTTATCATGCATATGTATGTATTTATATTTTTATTATGTATGTATACACCCACAAACAATATAGGTAATATAGTATTACTATGCATGGATGATTTTAAACTATAAATTGAATCACATTGTAGATATCCTTCTAAACTTTGTTCTTTTTTTTTTGATGAACATTATGTGTTTGAGATTGAACTAAATAAACTTAGTTTTAGTTTGTTCATTTAACTGATATACAGTATTCACTCATTCATTTATTATTTGAATGTATTTGTCCTTTTCCTATTGGTGAATATTGAGTTCCAATTTTTTGTAATAATAAATAATGCTGCAATGAAAAAAAAAGGAAGAAAAGCTGTGCATACAGTCAGAATAAAGTGCTTCTCAAGAATAATATGATCTTGAAGTAGAGCATTTTGACCCTCACTAGGAAGTTTAAAGAGTTATGGGATCTAGAGCAGTGAGTAGCTATTGGTGTTTATTCCATTATTTTCTACAGATAAAGATAGAAGTATAGCGGTTCAAGTTGGGGTTTAGCTAAGTAATTTTAGCACTAATGAAGACTGTCCTTAGAAGTTTAAAAAAAAAAAAAAAAGAACATACTGCTGACCTAGCTCTGGTACTAGAGGACAGCCCTCTTGTCAGCAGAACCTCTGTATCTGGCTCTGTGGGTCCACTGGCCATAGATTTCCAATCCTCTCCTTGTTGACAACATCTACCACAGGTATGACTACGAGAATACGATGAAATACAGGCTACACGAATAATTTCAATACCAAATCTATTTTAAATTATAAGAAAGAAAGATCATGCTTTTTATGTTCTCACTACCATAAACAAATTTATGTATAAAAACTGTTGAAGTTCTCTTTGAACCAGAAGAAGTAATACGGGCCATACACAACGCAGAAGCAAGCATCTTCTCCCTACTCACTGACAGTACTATCCGGAACAAAACGCAGCACACGAGGAGCTCCTGGCTTCTAAGAGATTACGTTTCTTCGAAGGCACCGAAGATAATTACCAGAAATATCATTCAAACAAGGACAGTATTCACCTCTTCCAAACACCTTAAGGGCCTCTGCTATATTTTAGTCGAGTAGTGTAATAATACTCCCACTTGAGTGGCTTCAGACAATGGCAATGGGGCACCAGCTGTGAATCCATTTGTTCCTGTACCTGCCAGACAATGGATGCCCCCAGGTTCACCGACGCTATGTAGCTGCAGAGAGCAAGTAGAAACAGGGAAATCTTCCCAAGACTCTCGCTGCAGGCTTCAGTGCCATCTCACAAGGAAACAAGGAGAGTCAATCCCTTGGCCCTTGGAATGCTTTCTTCTACTCGGAGGTGACAACTTCTGCCAAATACTGTGGCTTTTTCAATCCACCCCATCATTTGCAAAGAATTGGACAAAAAAACAGAAATTTTTTTTTAAAAAGACAGAAATAATCATTTGTTTCTACTGACCCTTTGGAGATAGCCTTTATATAAAACCTATAGTTTGTATATAAAATGGACTTTGGTCTAAGGTGTATTTCAATTTACTTCAATAAAATATCAATAACCCAAACATCATGATTATTTCCACTCATTGAGTTCAAGGGTGGAACAACTTGGTACGGGTAAATGGGAACATATTATACTTTGGCACCCCAACCTTAATAGTCACAGATGAGCAGCCACTTGTTAGAAGGAGAAACCACTTCTACAAAGTACAGAAAAGATAGTACATTCTAGAATTCTAAGATAGCCAGGAATGGAACTCAAGGCTTCCTGGGACTTAATCCACCTTCTTCTCTGTGAAGTCACGCTCCTTCCTGCTTAATTATTAAAAAAAAAAAAAAAAAAAAAGGAAAACAGATATTCATTTGCATTACTATAGTAAATAGCAAATATCTGGTATGACCCAGAATTAATAAAGCCCATTATAAAAATCTGTCATTATTGATAGTCACACCATGTAAAGGCATATATATGGGACCAAGCTGATAATTTTGCAGATAAGTAAAGGCTTAAGGTTAGATTCCTCGAGTTGGAAAAAAAAAAAAAAGTCTAATTGATTGACATAGAAATAAACATATAATAAATATTTTAGAAAGACAAAATAAAAGTAAGAGTTTTGTTAAAGTTGATTTAATCCAAGCAGGAAATGGCATTGGAAACAAGAAAACCAAAGACAGATGTAAGGAGATGACTGAGTTTGAAAGCCAGTCCTGTATTTCACTGCTTGATGCCATCTGGTTTAGCTGGCATCCCTGCCAGCCAGAAATTTCAGTGCTTGCAAAGCTGCTTACAAAGCTGCTCCAAGTTGATGTGTGGTGTGTTTACTTTTAAACAGTGGCTGCCTTCTTTGACTGGTTTTAAAAATAGGCAAATATTCTAAAAGCAGAATGATGAATCACAGGATTGGGCCAAAAAGAAAGAAGGAAAATGACTCAGGCAGACTAGTAGCACAGCTGTTGCACAAACATTTGGCCAAATCGTTGTAAAACATTTTGACAGTGATATCAGATCGGAGTTCCTAAGAGCAGTTAAGTTTGTTTTGACAATTCCAGAAGCACAAAGTAAATTGTACAGTAGCTATGCAAGACACCCCCTTGAAAATTTTGGCTTTTTTGAAAAAAGGAGAGTAGTTGCTAGATATGTTCATAATGTGATAAAAATCAGAATGCAAGTACTTTTTTGTTGAAATTTATTTATCAATCAAATATTTATTAAATGCCTATTACATTCAAGGCAGAGACTGAGGTTCTATGCCAAACTGGCAAATCACTTTACCACAGTTTTTAATGCATTAAGAAAATAATTCATAGGCTTCCTTTCCAAAATGGCACTGTGGGCTTGATGGACCAAGAAAAATGTATCCTCAGGAATTTGTTAAAGGACGAAAGATAAAGGAAAGAATGAAAGAGGAATTTTTTTTTTTTTTAATAAGCAGATGTTCACTGCTTGTTTTGCAAACACAATGTGACTAAGTCAATGGTACTTAATATAGAACTTTCTGATTGGTATCCCAACCATTATGACATACCATAGTACATTTTATGATGGGCTTGTCTCAGTGTCTATTTAGCAGCTGTTGGGTTGCTTTGGTGGTTATTCTGTTTCAGATTTCCTTAAATTGTCTGCCCTGTGCTTCTCCATGAATCAGATAAGGGAGGCCCATTGGGTCTGTAATCCAAATCCTCACTGTTATTTAGTAATTATTCAGCCAGAGCTCTCAGGTAATGCTACAGCTGGAAGGAACTGGTGGTCATCTGGTCCCAGACTCTCAGAGCAGAGCTGAGGACAAGGGCCCCACGAAAGGAAGAGTCTCGTAAGACTAAGGGGTGTCTCCCCGCCCAGGGCTCTTTTCATGCTGCCCTGTGCTTCTTCACCTTCGGCTCATGGGTTCCCAAGCACTTGTATTTCATGAGACAGTAAAATTTTCCCCAAAACATTGGGAATCATGCCCTTAGACTGTCCAAATTTTTATTCAGCTAGTGAAGATTCCAAAACAACGACCATGTATCTTTAACATCTCTTTATGACAGAGAACATTTTAACACCAAAATTATAAGACAAATATAATCTTAGAATGCAAGTGTATCCATCATAATGGATAAATTTAGCTTTATAGACAAACACACACACACAACCTCACTGTGCTGTCCTTATTTCTTTTGTTTTACATCAGAGAGGAAAACTTCATCAGAACCAGACCAGGTCTGAGAACCAACATTTGAGAACAACTGCTCTAGACAACATCTTGACTGGACTTTGGAGTCAACTCTCTCCCCCTCCCACTGTGCCCTCCATCCTAAATATTGTACAACTGGGTCTACGCTGGGAAACTCCAAATCCTTGGTAGAATGAGTGTCGGTTTCCACACAGAGAAGAAGACCTCAGGAGAGGGAGAAGTCACGCTCAGAGAACATCCCCAAACCTCACTCCACTCCCCAACCAGGAACTTGGAGAGGCAGCTGGCCCAGAATCCGTTCAACCCGTCTACACTTCCGGCAGTCGAAGCCGGCTTCGTGGGAATGCACCTGCGCAGTCGCAGGAGCTCTTCTCCGAGGCGGGCCCGCGCTTGGTTTAATGATCCGGGTACACTGTCTTGAAATTCTTAATAATTTTTGAAGAGCCCCAGAATGTTTGCACTGTGGCACATTATGGTCCTGCCTCCAGGACAACCCCTGAGTGCTGGTCTCCTGGAGACTGTCCTTCAGGGCACCAGTGGCAAGCTGACACTTAAGCGGCAAGTGAGTTGGGGCAGTGGCTGGACTGCAGAGGCTCAGAGGAAAAACCTTTCCTGGTGACTGTTTGCCTGTGAAGGCTCCTAACCCCTAAGGACACAGCAGGTTGGTGCCATTTGGTAGGATGGATAAACCTGCCTTTGAATCTCTGGGTTGACCAGTTTTTAACTGGTGAATGTGGACAATCAACATAACCTCTTTGAGACTCAGTTTTCTCCTCTGCAAAATGGACGTCATATTCCCCGGCTCAGAAACTTATTAGTAAAGGAATGCATATGTCAACCATTTCACCTAAAGCCTGGCACCTAGGAAATAATCAGTAGTAATAATGAATGCTTAATATAATCGAGTTTAAATTCCTTTTCACCAGAAACTCAATCAAAGTGGTAATGGGGAGGCAAGGCACGTGTGTGTGTGTGTGTGTGTGTGTGTGCCCGCATGCGCATATGTGAGTATGTGTTTAATGATGGGGGTTAAGGGTATCTTCATCATCCGAATAATCCAAAGAGAACAGGTAGGGTCAAGATCACTGACTCTAATTACTGAGTTCTCCCCAGGCCAAGTTAAGGGAGATTTCCCTGGTGTGGCCATAACCTCAGCTCTCTTCATTTAAGTCTGAATTTTAAAAGCGTTTCTCTTTTGCTTCCTTATCAAAGCACTTTCTATCTAAAATATTATTTAAAAAAATTTTTTTAACTTACACATGAAAGGTCTTTGAGTACTTTCCCTTTAAATCTAAATCAAGATTCACGTTTTATTTTTAGAAATAAAATAAGTGACATAAGTTTGCAAATCACATTACCAATATATCAAAAAACTATTTTAAACTTTCTGGATACCTTGGTTCTTGTTAGAGCATAATATCATTTTGAAACACATCAAAAGCTTTTTTAAACTTTGCTTTCTGCTTGTTAAACATTAGAGATGCGAATCTAATACACATTGAATTTTCAGGGACCATAAAATTAAAACTATAGATATGGATATGGATAAAGGTAGAGCTTTCGTATGATGCCTAGCAGATTGTCAATTGTTTATAATTAATAAAAATCACCATGTTACCTTAACCAGCACCTAAAACAGTCAGGCAAACAAGATCATACATCAAATAGACTGAATGATTTTCTCTGCATGGAGAGACCTGATTCAGTTTAAAGACAGATTTTATGTTTCTTTGAAACACTCATCTAGTCACTATTATTGTAGCTATCATTTTGTGAATCTTATTGATTTATCCTTTTGTAAGAATATTTTGACTTATTTAGCTTAAAAGCATACTCCCTCACCCAGAAACATCTGCTTCAAGATGAACTCGTTGGAAGTATAATTATTTGTCAGACACCACTAAATAAAATTTACCTCTCCCTTTCTTCTTTCCTACTCTATGAAAACATATCAGAACTAACTTTCCTCCATCATTTCCCAGGACCATTGGGGAGGCTATCTGCTGACAGGAACAATCATTCTTTTCTCTTATTACTTGGATCCTACCTCCAAATGGGCAATAAAGTAAAAACAGCCCCAAGGGCCTGGCTTTGAATCCCTTCCCATTATTTATTAACTGCTTGATTAGAGGCAAGTTATTTAACCTCCCTTAGGCAATGTTTCCACATCTGTAAAATGGGTATAATAACATCTTCCTGCAGAGTTGTCACCTATACTAAATTGATGAGATAGTACAAGTAAAAGCACCTAAGGACTCCATAAGGATTCATTTCCTTTTTGACCTTTCTTTACAGCCTTAAGCAACAGATTCCAACCAATAAATCCAGTTGTATCTCAAAGAATCTTCACCCCATATCAGAATAACAAACTCAAAGGGGTTATAGATACTGTATTATTGATTTTATAGTAAGCTCTACTGTGGTTCTCAACTCTGTGCTCTGTAAAGGATGTAAATATAGCAGACCCCCCCCCCACTCCCACCCCACTCTTGAGTGGTTTTCAACTTATTGTTATCAGTACATGCTGAGGCAGCCCTAAAGGTAGGGTCAGAGTTGGGACAGAATGCGACCTGGGAGAGTTCAAAGAGGCTCACCCAGCCCATGTCCCCAAATGCCATCCTTACCAAGTTGGCTGGTAGAATTCCAGTGGGAACTTTATCCCTAGACCTCCTACTGATACACAAAAATACACCCTGAGAGAGATAAAAAGGTAAACCTCGACACTTATTGCTTAGTGTGAATGAGGTTTTCCAGAGTCTTTCCCAAAAGCAAGGATTGAGACTGTGAAGAGAAGAGAGTACGGAAACGTTGGGGCCCTGAAGAGGGAGAGAGAAGTAACACCAAAAGGTACCAGAGGGAGAAAAAAGTTGAAGGAAGGGGACAATGACAAGAGACATTTCACCTGCATCACAATTTTGCTGAGAGCCAGCTTTGCACATGTATGCAGAAAGACATTCACACGATACCCAGTTAAACTAGATTCAAGGATAGCTACTTCAGCTACTCCACATAATTCCCACTGCCACACAAAACACCAGATGTATGAGGACAAAATAGTATTACTTAAGCAGAGTGGGTCTTTAGTTTTTTTAAACTAAAGGTCTTATGATTAATTCATGCCCAGATATGAAAAATTCTAATAGCTTGAAAAAAAATTTTTTAAACAAATTGTTGAAAGCTACCAGCTAGGGCTGATACCAGTATCCTTGATTCTAAATAACAACCAAAAAAATTTTTTTAAAAAGCCAAGGTCTAGATTTACACAAGAATGTGCCAGATATTGGCTCTGCTGAAGATAAAGAAAATTCTCAAGTAATTAACATCAAATCCTCACGTCTGTCTAACTCTAAATTCTCTCTAATTGGAGAAGGGCCAGTGAGTCTCTAATAACCCAAGAAGTGGGATTCCTATTTCTCTTCTGCACATTTTCTATTGAGAAAACTAACTTCATGACGGTCCCAATTTAGAAAGTCACCTCTTCAGAATTCCCAGTTTGGAGGTAATACCAGTCATATCATAGTTTATTAAAGACAAGCATTGCTGGGAATTTCCTGGAGGTCCAGTGGTTAGGGACTCCATGCTTTCACTGCCGAGAACCCGGGTTTGATCCCTCGTTGGGGAACTAAGATCCCAAGATACCGCAAGCCTCTCGGTGCAGCCAAAAAAATAAATAAATAAAATAAAATATATTCTTAAAAAAAAAAAAAAAAAAGACAAGCGTTGCTGCCTCTGGGAGTTATGGCTAGCTAAGTGTTACTTAAGGACGGGGTCTAATGGTAGGCTAGAAATGTTGATTGTATTTTAAAAGGCTTTTTTTCCCCCTAACAACTTGCTTCCTTTATTTAAGCCCCTAGAGGTCCCTAGTCTTTTTGAAAACTTCTGGCTCATTCTGCTGTCAATGATCAATGATCAATTCCCCATCTCCCAGGTCAGTCTGTCACCAAGTCCTTTCAACCCTTCCTTCCAAATGTACTCTGAATTCAATCATCCCATTCCATTCTCTAATCCAGGCTTTCATCACTTTGTCTGTGTACCATGATAAAAAGCCCCTTGCATTCTCTCATCTCCCCACATTCTAGACTATCCCAATTGAACACTCACCATTTTCATCATATTACTCCCTTGCTCAAGAACTCTTGAAACTCTATTGCTTCTGATCAAATCCAAACTCTTTCACTGAACTTTTAAGATTGACTTGGGAACTCTAGTCTACTGCTATCTAAAATAGACATTCTACCTAAGACTCCAGCACAATGCCCAGCTCAGAGTGGGGCCCAATAAATGGCAGGAACTCTTCCACAGTTCAGACCTCTGTTCCAGCTGAAGAGAGTTTTAGTATTTCCTGAACAAATTGTGCTCTTCCTGACTTAGGTTTTGCTCACGTTTTCTGTTTGAAGGGAAAAGGAAGAAGAATTGTTAGAAGATGTGTAGCTTCCTTTTCTTATACCTGGCATCCAGAAATGGCACCTTTCCTACACTACCTTTCTATACACTACCTGCCCTCAAGCCCAGGATGACTATCACATCTTCCAAGAAGCTGTTCCCATCTGCTCTGGGTGACAGATTTTTCCCCATAAGAGAGATCATATTGTACTTCTGCCTTATAAAACCCATAGGAGAGATCATATTGTACTTCTCTTTGCACATATCACCAGCCTTTGGCAGAATGCTAGAAATATAGAAACTAAGTAAAGCTCAGCTAACTGATAAGAGCAGAAGCAGAGGTACCCACAATCCACCAACTGGATAATTACTCCCTAAATAATTGCAGCTCAGTTATACTATACACCCTGCCTTGACAAGAAGTAGAAGTGTGAGATGTAGGTGAAACACAAAGCTGCTTCATGGTTTATACTTTCCTTCATTTTCCAGAAGCAATCATCATAAACACAGGGGCTAGCTGAGTCCTTAATTTATGTCAAGTGCTATGCTACATGTTTTATTTATATAGTGTCATTTAATTCTCACAACAACTCTGTGAGTTATTACCATACACATCTTATGAGAAACTGAAGTTCAGCAAAGTTGAGTAACTTACCCAAGATCATACAAACAGTGATGGAAATAGATCTAGAAACCACAGCTCACTGATTCCAAAGCCATATTCCCTTAACCTCTACACTAAATTGTCTCAGATAAATATGCAAAAAAAAAAAAAAGAAAGAAAAGAAACGGTCCCAACATGACCAGAGGAATAAACACCATATTAGGCTCGTAAGAAATGAACAAGTCAACATTCACAGGCAAAGACATCTCCTTTTCTCATGGACTCTGCTTACTCCTCAAGAATAAATTCAATAATAAGGAATTACTCCCTAAAAGTTTACCTTAGTTTTCCCATTTATGGTAAAAGTCTAGGATTTTTCCTTTGTTTTCCCCCTAAGTGTGTGGTCTATGGGCCACATGCAGTGGAATTCAAAAGGCATGCACAGTGTGTATGAGGGCAAGTGTTGCTTGGTGTGACACTCCACACACTCCTTATTCGAGAATTCAGAGGGAGTGGCCCCAGATATCTGCAAGGCATCTTTCTGTGCACTTGTAAGCTCAGGTGCATGGGAAAATACAGATTGCTGGGCTTCAGTCTGAGCCTACTGCAGGAGGAGTGGGGCCATGGAACATATGTTTTTGATGAGTGCTCTCGGGTGATTATTTTAAGAAAGACAGAGAAACACAGAACCCCAGCTCCTGTCTTGGATTCTCTAGTTAGGTGCCCTTTCGAGAGATATGGGGACACATTGATCATTTTACAAAATTTAATTTTAGAAGGTTCTTCATAAGCCTTCAGGAGCATCTTTCTGTAGAACTAGAAGTCAGGAATTACTTGAAATAAATGACAACCCTTATTTGAAGCTACTGTATCAAAAACTGTGAATTTCAGAAGTGGGTATTCTTGGGACATTTGAAAGAGACTGGAACAAACCAATCTAAAATGACTGATGAAAAACATGCAGGAATTCCCAGTCAGGGGCCAAGAGGGTTCAAAGGATGGTGGCAAATTAATTACAAGTTGTACATCTTGTACTTCAAGGGAGAGTCTATTCATGTAGCCCAGAGAGCAAGATCCACCTCTCCATGGTTCTTTTCTGTACATAAATTAAATTTTGTTAAAATGAATATGAGGGACCAATATGTTTATTTGTGTTGCCCAAAATTATGATATAATAATATTGTTTGAAATAACCAAGCTTTATATACTAAATTTTCTCTGTAACATTGTTGATTGCGACAGGACTTGTCCTGCTCATGTGGGACATGAGCACAAGGAAGAAAATTGTACATCTTCTTTCTCCCTTGGGATTTTGGGTTTACATGCGTCTGTCTTGAGAGCTAGCCACTCAAGCACTGATTATTCCTCAAAATCTTGCATTTATGAAATGCGTAAAAACAGAAGGAGCTTTTCTTTTTTGTTTTGTTTTTAATTATAGACTCTTTTTTAGTGCAGTTTTAGGTTTACAGATAAATTGAGCAGAAAGTACAGAGAGTTCTTACATACTCTCTTTCCCTACAAACATAGCTTCCTTTTCTTCCTAGAGATGCATGATGGGATAATGAAGAGTTCAGACAGTCCAGTCTAGGAACCTGAGTTTAAATCATAACTCTGTTACTCACTAACAGTGTGGTCTCTGGACCTTGATCTCTGTCTCTGCAAATTGGAAATACTAATGCCTACATTGCATGGTTATTTTAAAGATCAGAAATAATATAAGTGAAGATCTAATGCAAAGACAAATGCAATTAATGGTAGTTGTCATTTCTTAGTTGAGACGGATTGGTTTGCCTTTTGGGAGGTTTCCCCTTCATCATTGTCTTGCAGGGCAACCTTGATTGGGAATATAATATAACAGTGGCCATGGGAAGAGTGTTGGAAGAAAAGATGATGAAGAGTCAAGGCTTCACCTCTTCCTACTCTAGAACGAATTCTCCACTGGGGGCTGCATAGTCCAGGAACCCCAGGGCAGAGGTGTCACCACCATAATCACTTGGTATAGTAAAGTCTAAATGGGTTGTGTAGTGTCAGGCTTCACAGAGCCCAGATCCTTACTTTGCATTATTTTGGGGCGGAAACTGTCCCTTTTCAATCATTACTTTTTAAAGCATTCCTTCCTACAGTACAGGAGCATTGTAGGAGGGAAGGACGGAAGGAAGGAAGGGAGGGAAGAAAGGGAAGGAAGGAGGGAGTGAGGGAGGGAGGGAAGGAAGGAAGGAGGGAGTCAATCCTCAGAAGATGCAAGGTTTAAATGATAATGTTGTTTAAGCATATGACTATGTGATTTTAACAGATGACATTAGACTGAAAGCAAAAGATGACACCAGTGGAAGAGATCCAAGCCTTCCCTTCCTCACTGCTGTGACCTCACACCACCTGAGGTCCCCTGTCAAAGACGGTGGAACTGAGTATGTGTGTTAAGAGGTCATTGAAGGAAGCCATGACAAAGGGCTCTAAGTATGGCAGCCTCACCTCAGACCATACTATTTCAAGAAGGTCCGCCTCACCTGTCCCATTCATCACTCCCGCTGAAGTCTGTTTATTTAGCCGGAAGTGTGGGAGCACCAGTGAGAAACCAGCATTTGGAACTTAGGCTTCAGGAAATGCTGCTGGAACCGGGACAGTGATATTTTTATATTACCTAGCCAACTGCCAGCTCTTAATAAACATTTCCTCATGCAGTTTTGACAATGACATAATTTGTTCTCATTAGAAATTGTTATAGCTCCATGAATTTTATAATAAAAGAAAACTAAAATGGAAAAAGTAAAAAAATAAGAAGAGGGACTTCCCTGGTGGTCCAATGGGTAAGACTCCGTGCTCCCAATGCAGGGGGCCCGGGTTTGATCCCTGGTGGGGGACCTAGATCCCGCATGCATGCTGCAACTAAGAAGTCCGCATGCTGCAACTAAAAATCCTCATGCCGCAAGGAAGGTCCCGCATGCCGCAACTAAGACCCGGCACAGCCTAAATAAATAAATACTTTTTAAAAAAAGAAGAAGAAGAAATGTGCTCAAACAACCAAAGGTTTGGAGATGGAAGCATCACCAGAGGCATTTCTGGAAGCCACTCTTCAACGATGCATGATGAAGAATCACGCTCCCCATCATTGGGTCATGCCAGGCATGCATTTTTTTTTTTTTTTGGCCGCACAACCTGCAGGATCTTAGTTCCCCGACCAGGGATCGAACCCGCGCCCCCTGCTGTGGAAGCTCGGAGTCCTGACCACTGGACCGCCAGGGAAGTCCCCAGGCATGCATTTTTAAATGTCCTTTGTGGAACTAGAAAAAATGATGGTAAGAAGGCAGCAGGCAGGGGAGGCAATCCTTTCCCTCAAAGCAGAGCATACCTGAGGCATTATCGAGGCTGAAGGCAATGCGTACTGGCTTATCCGCAGGTACCCTGGCTGTGCTGATCATGTGGGCACCTGAGCCTTGGCCTTCCTCCTGGTCTTCCAGCTGTAAGGACAAGAGAGAGCCATTGTCACTTTACCCAACATTATCCCTCGAATACTCAGGGGCCTTTGGAACTTAGAGGGGAAAGTTAGTAAGCACTGCTTTCTTATTTTAAAGATATTCCTAGCTCCTAGCTTTCTTTCCCTACACCTGCCCCATTTATAATTCTTTTTCTGGCTTATAAAAAAATGTGCTTTGGAAATATATCTAGAACGAAATATAAAAGATGGGGCAAAATCTCCACCCACCTCACTTTTTTAGTATCCCTTACACTGACCAGTCCAACCCTGGCCCTTTGAGGTCTTATATAGTATTTTATTTTTAATTGAGGGGGATAAAGAAGTCTTAATAAGGCATCAGACATCTTTTCACACTCAAAAGCCTAAATTGGATCTGAATTATTGATCTGGGAGTGGTAACAAATAACTATCATGGAATTATTTCAAGAATACCAAAGACTATTTTAAAATATCCCCCAGTTATATTATGAATAGTATGTGCTTTAAATATCTGATTAACTACCTGTTAATCTACCAAACATTTCTAAGGTTGTGTGATATGAGCAAAAGACACATCCTAAAAACATCCTATTGATGATCTACATCACCTACTAAATTACCATTTAATAAACTAAGATAGAATGAATGGAAAAGCATGCTACAGATAATATGGGTTGGGGTGGGTGAAAATACATGAATATTTCTTTGTATAATAATTTAACCAAGATATTTGATAATTTTTGTTCAATGGGACTAGGAAAAGATATTATTATAAACACAAGATATCTTTGTCATTTAAATCCATATATTTAACTTTTCTATTTTTAGTCATGCTTCCCCCTAAGCCCTCTACTTTCCTTCTCATGGAGACAGTAAACCAAAAACTCTGAATGACATTTTAAAGAAAATGTCTCTAAAAATGGCAAAATATAAATCATCTCTTTAACCATCCTTAGCGAGATTCTGGGAACTGCTTTAGCAGGACATTTTCTCACAGCAAGGTTTCTGATTCTTTCCCATAACTTTTCTCTATCTAAAAATAGTGTCTAGAACACTGAATTTTGTTTTTACAATTATTTATAGAGCCAAAGCGAATGCATACATATATATATATATATATTTAGACATACATACATATGGAATCATCTTATCACCAGTATATGAAAAAAGAACATGCTTATATTAAACACCTAGTATAGCTTTGGAGAAAAACCAGCAACTGTTCATCACCCAGTTAGAATCATATTTGGCCCATTCATTTAACACTACAAGTAGCAATGAACCATAAAGCACTCCAAGTCATGTCATTCTAAGTTAGAAAAAAAAGTATTAATGTGAAACATTCGACTCAAGAAAAGGGTAATATAAAATCACTGTTACTTGACTCAAAATTTGCTTTATCTTAGCTCTGACATACATTTCTGTGTAGTCTCGTCTGCTTAGAATCAACCATCTCGTTAGCCACCTGTTCCTAGGGAATAGAACAGACTGTCTCAAATTTAACAAAACAGACAATAAAAAAAAACCCTTAAAGTTGTAGCCAAAAGAAAAAAATCTTATTGTTACGCCCTGTACCATCACCAAACCATTTTATCGTAACATCTGAGGATGAAAAGCTTCACTCCTCTTTTGGCTAAATCTCCCAATGCTCTCCTGCACCAGGAAATAAACCACAAGAGGCGGAAATTTGCCTCCGGGGATTTTGTAAATAGATCTCTGGCAGGGTTTCCAGCCACGGGAAATGGAATTGATCAACACAGCTAATTAGAGTCCCTCCCCTCCACACAACAGAGAACATCTGTCTGCCTCCCAAAGGATGGCGGCGGCAAAGTTGGGTGGATTTTGAGTTCCACACGGTGTCAGCCACAAGAGCCCCTGAACCAACTTGCCTTTTCATCACACCGCCGGGGGAAATGGGCCACTGATTCCTCCTCTCGGCGGTAGCAGAGCTTTGGTTAAGTTGCTGGTGCTCTGAGCGTTTAGTTGGGTTTTCACACCTGTCGCCTTACCTCACTTAGTTGAGTGTCTGCACTTGTGTAATCCAGGGCCAGCCACTGCCTTGGCCGGTCGTTGCCTTTGTGGAGCACAGACCTAGTGGCAGAGCCGGCTGCACCTGCCGCATAGCAGCCGCTGACAATCTGAGGAGCAGTGACAGCTGGGAGGGCGGCTCGCTGCTACCTGCTGTCCCCCAGACCCCGGCGTCCCACGGGGCCTCCCTGTTCCGCTTCCCTCCACGACCCCTCTCTCCTTTCCTTGTCTCTCCAACAGCCAGGATGTTGTCATGCTTCTAGAAAAAGCAAGAGCAAAAGAAATCCCTCCTCCTGTCAGAGGCATTGATAAACAGCAAGTTGTGGAGAGTCCAAATGTTTTAATTCATTAGTCCTGGCAAACCTAAAATACAAACAGACTTGCTTCACAAGACAGGAATGTCTTCAGCGTGACCCAATCGGTGTCTGTGTCTATTCCAGCAAACTGGCAAAGATAGCATGACTCCAGTCAGCAAAAATGTCGGCCGCTCCAGTCAGCTCCCCGGGACCCAGCCAACTTGGACAGGCCACAAGCCGACTCTCGGATGATGGCAGCGATGATTCGGCTTAAGAACGTGAGGTCTGAGGTTGAGCTGCTGTTGGGCTTGGTGACTTGATCCCATCTACGATGCAACCGACCACAAACCGAGTCAATGGTAAACAGGAAGGGAAAGCTCAAACTGTTCAAACTTTTTAATAGCTATCAACCTGAAGATGGGTAGTACTTTAAAAAGAGTTGGATGGTGATGTTGAGGTTAAATAATTAAAGATAAACAAGTATCCAGAGAATGCACAGACTGGGAGAAAATCTTTGCAAAATACATACCAGGTAAAGGATGGGTATCCAAGATATAAAAAGAACTCAAAACTCAACAGGGTTTCCCTGGTGGCGCAGTGGTTGAGAATCTGCCTGCCAATGCAGAGGACACGGGTTCGAGCCCTGGTCTGGGAAGATCCCACATGCCGCGGAGCAACTGGGCCCGTGAGCCACAACTACTGAGCCTGCGCTTCTGGAGCCTGTGCTCCGCAACAAGAGAGGCCACGACGGTGAGAGGCCCGCGCACCGCGATGAAGAGTGGCCCCCACTTGCCGCAACTAGAGAAAGCCCTCGCACGAAACGAAGACCCAACAAGCCAAAAATAAATAAATAAATAATCCTTCCCCCCCAAAAAAAACAATTATGTTACGTTTATAGATTAAAAAGACAAACAAACAAAAAACTCAACAGTAGGAAAACAACCCAATTTAAAAATGGGCAAAAGATATGAACAGACACGTCACAAAAGAAGATATAGAGATGGGAAATAATCATATGAAAAGATGCTGAGCACCATACGTCATTAGGAAATTGCAAATTAAAACAACATTGAGATTCCACTCCACCCCTCTGAGAATGGCCAAAATCCAAAACACTAACAACACCAAATCCTGGTGAGAGTGAAAAATGGTGTGGCCACTTTGGAAGACAGTTTGGCAGCTTCCTACAAAACTAAACATGTACTTACCATTAGGATCCAGCCATCATACTCCTTGGTATTTACCCAAAGGAACTAAAAACTTATGCCCACACAAAGACTTACACACAAGTGTTTATAGCAGCTTTATTCATGATTGCCAAAACTTGGAGGCCAACAAGAGGTCCTTTCATAGGTGAACGGATAAACAAACTGTGGTACATCCAGACAATGAAATATTATTCGATAATAAAAAGAAATGAGCTATCAAGCCACAAAATACATGGAGGAAACTTACATGTATATTATGAAGTGAAAGAAGCCCATCTGAAAGGCTACATATTGTATGATTCCAACTATACAACATTCTGGAAAAGGCACAATTATGGAGACAGGAAAAAGATCAGTAGTTGCCAGGGGTTTAAAGAGAGGGAGAGAGGGGTGGAGAGGGCGAGAGAGATGAATAGGGAGCACAGGATTTTTAGGGCAGTGAAACTATTCTGTGTGACACTATAATGGTGAATATATGTCATATGTTTGTCAAAACCCATAAAATGTACAACACCAAGAGTTATAAACTACAGACTTTAGTTAATAAGACTGTGTCTATATTGACTCATAAATTGTAACAAATGTACCACGCTAATGCAAGATGTTAATAATTGGGGAAATCGGGGAGGAGAAGTGGGGGGGAGGGGATAGAAGGGAACTCTGTGCTTTTCATTCATTTTTTTTTTTTTTCTGTAAACCTTAAACTGCTCAAAAAATGTTAAATAAGTAAAAGGATTTAGCAGGTTTCCTTGGTCTAATGAATAAAAGGCTAATTTGTCATGCTATCCACAGTAATAAGGGGCATAGATTCAGATGATTAAAAACATTCACATATAAACCTATTTGCATTTCTGACTGCAAATCTTTCCAGGAATTATTATTACTGTTTGACGTTATTTTATGGATAATAATATCATCTTACGTATTGCATTAAAATTGATCAAAAAGACTCTTTTTTTAAATAAATTTATTTATTTTTATTTATTTATTTTTGGCTGCTTTGGGTCTTCGTTGCTGAGCACAGGCTTTCTGTAGGTGCGGCGAGCGGGGGCTACTCTTCGTTGGGGTGCGCGGGCTTCTCATTGTGGTGGCTTCTTTTGTTGTGGAGCACAGGCTGTAGGTGCGCGGGCTTCAGTATCTGTGGCTTGTGGGCTCAGTTGCTCCGCGGCATGTGGAACCTTCCCGGACCAGAGCTCAAACCTGTGTCTGCTGCATTGGCAGGAGAATTCTTAACCACTGCGCCACCAGGGAAGCCCCAGAAAGAGTCTTATTCAAAAGAGTTTGTCTTCATCTTCCCAATAATCCTATGAAATAAACATGGCCAATACTGTCATCCCTATTTAACAGATGAGCAAACTGAGACTCAAACAATTTAAGTAAACAGTTCAAGGATAAATGATCATTATGGAATAATGACCCAGATAAGATCCAGGTTTTCCAAATTTTAGTTCGTGCTATTTCCACTATACCAGGATGCACTGTGTATGAAATATCAAATTGAGTTGTTTCATTATCGATGTCTGACACTCAACTTTTGGAGTGAAGGAGACAAAGGTATAACTTTCTTCATCATCTATTAGCATCCAGGTTCATCCGACACCAGCCATCTTTACCATGACACCTAAATTCAACCTCAAGGAAACCGAAGTTGTGGATCTTGTGTGTGTTGATGGGGAAGTGGATACCAATTCTGCACTGGCTCCCAAATCAGCCCACGGGTGTGTCTTCAGAAAAGCTGGTGGTGACAAGGACATTGCCAAGGAAATCAGTAAGTGGAAGCATCTGGATTCCAGTGAAACTGACCCTTCAGAATGGAAAGGCCCAGAATGAGGTAGCACCTTCCTCTTCTGCCCTGATCATCAAAGCCCTTGGCGAACCAACCAGAGATAGAACACGGCAGTTATACATTAAATACAATGGAAATATCACCTCTTATGATATTGTCAAAAGCACCTGACAGATGCAGCATAGATCTTTATCCAGAGAATTCTCCAGCACCTTTACAGCAATCCTGGGGACCACCCATTGTGTGGGCTGCAATGTCAGTGGCTGCATCCTCATGACATCAACAGTGGTGTGGTGATGCCAGTTGGTAAAGAGATACAAAGGAAAAGATGTCATTAAAGGATAATATGACAACAACAACAAGAAAGGAACAAAAAGAATACATCTAAATAGTCTAAATGTGCTCTGTCCAAGCCTGATCACGTAAATTCAAGGCTTTAATAATAATATTCACCAGTTCTTCTGTTCCCATGGGAGCAGTGATGTATTTCTTGGCTCTTTATCTAAACACTTCCAAGAGGGTAACAAATCTGAAACTCAAGTGAAATCCCTTCCCACAACTGTAACCCAAAATAACTACATGGTATTTTAAGAATTCAGTAGAATTATACTAATTCAATCCAGAAAGGATAGTGTGTGTACATCAAAATATTAACAGATTAACAGTATGTCTCTGGATAGAAGCAATATGTAAAATTTTTATTTTCTCCTTTTCAACAGTAAATGGATTTTTACTGTTACATGGAAAGTTATTTTTAATGGAATTCAAGGAGCTTTTCAAATGATGAACACTTGACTTGTTTCTGAATTATGGTCTATAATGCACACAGCAGCTCATGGTACAGACTGTCATCACAATTAATGTGATCTCAATTTCTTGATACAATTCAATAAGCATCTTGGGAAGACTTGGTATGTGCCAGTCTAGCATTTCCCAAATTTGCCTCATTGTGGGTTCATGCCTTTTAAAAATACCTATTCCCGGGCTCTGCCATGGGGGTGACTCAGTAGGGCTGGGGTAGGTCCAGGGTTTTATAAATTTAAGCAAGAAGTGCTAATATTTGTGTACAGCATTTAGAGAATGGTTTGAAAGACATTTTCATCAATACTTTAAAGTTAGCTCTCCACTGCTGTGTGACATATGTAGCCTATAATCTCCAAAAGAAATGTTTCACGATGGTGAAGTAATTAGTCTTCCCTTATAACCGTCAGTCAGCAGTTTTTTTCTGTAAAGGATCAGATACTAAATATTTTACACTGAATGGGTTCTTACAATCTCTGTCAGAACTACTCATCTCTGCCATTGTAGCACAAAAACAGCCACAGACGAGATGTATTTGAATGGAGGGGCTCCAACTTTATTTACAAAAACAGGAAACAAATGGACATGTCTGTGTTCCAATAAAACTTTATTTACAAAAACAGACAGCAGCCTGGATTTGGTCCACAGCCATAGTCTACCAGCTCCTATCTCACCTCACCACAGTCTGAAGCTCCAGTGGACATAGCTCTCCCAGAGGGGCAGGGCAGAGTCTCCTTGGAGAAAATTAACTTTTCATTTCTTGCCACTCTCAGTTGCCTCTCTTCTATTCATCCCTCCCAACTCCATCCCCACAGAAAAACTCTTGTATGTCAGAATTTTCTTCATAACAGCCCCAAAGTTCTTCCTTTCTTTCTTTTAACATCTTTATTGGAGTATAATTGCTTTACAATGGTGTGTTAGTTTCTGCTTTATAACAAAGTGAATCAGCTATACATATACATACATCCCCATATCTCCTCCCTCTTGCATCTCCCTCCCACCCTCCCTATCCCACCCCTCTAGGTGGTCACAAAGCACCGAGCTGATCTCCCTGTGCTATGCGGCTGCTTCCCACTAGCTATCTATTTTACATTTGGTAGTGTATATATGCCCACGCCACTCTCTCACTTCATCCCAGCTTCCCATTCCCCCACTGTGTCCTCAAGTCCATTCTCTACGTCTGTGTCTTTATTCTCGCCCTGCCACTAGGTTCATCAGTACCGTTTTTTTAGATTCCATATATGTGCGTTGGCATCCGGTACTTGTTTTTCTCTTTCTGACTTACTTCACTCTGTATGACAGTCTCTAGGTCCATCCACCTCATTACAAATAACTCAAATTCGTTTCTTTTTATGGCTGAGTAATATTCCATTGTATATATGTGCCACATCTTCTTTATCCATTCATCTGTCGATGGACACTTAGGTTGCTTCCAGGTCCTGGCTATTGTAAATAGAGCTGCAATGAACATTATGGTACATGTCTCTTTTTGATTTATGGTTTTCCCAAAGTTCTTCCTTAACCCTGCTGTTCTATAAAGCACTGATACATCTGTTTGAAACAAACACAGGGGAATAAATACTTCAATAAGCAAGTAAGTACAAGGATTTAGCATGTTTCCTTGGTCTAATGAGGGGAAGGCAAACTTTTATGAGATGCACCACAATAAAGCTGTATAGATTCAGGCGATGAGATTCTTCCCTTGGTTCACGGGACTGAGAGTGGAAGGGCGGGAAAGCGTTGTGAGGACCTGTTGTGTGCTGTGAGATGGTCTCATGCTACTGTTCTTTTGGGTGGTCTCTTCCTCTCCTCCTGACCCCAGTCAGGCCTCAGCTAAGATTTCCCACGGTCCCAAAGAAGTCTCTTTGCAATCCTTACTTCCAGTGATGTTGCCATTCCTTCCCAAACCTCCTTGTCAGGGTAATACAGTGAAAGATCACAAAGCGAGGATTGAAGCTCCAAAGCAAAAACAAGGTAGCCCTCCTCCGAGGACTTCTGATCATACACTGCCACAGCCTTTCATTTTAAAGGTGACCGGGAGCCACTTTCGTAGTCCAAGTTCACTTCAGCCTTAAGATAGCAGAGTGACCAACTTTCTATCAGTTTTGCCCTAAAGCTCAAGAGAGGTGTGAGTAGGATTAGAAGCTTTAAACCACTCGAAGAGTTCTATTTCCTGGGCTTGGTGTTTTTCTTGTTGAAAGAGACAGAACACTGTGAGGTACTGGCTCTGTCTCTTGCTGGTATGGGACTTTCATAAAGTTACTCAACTAATGTGTCTCAATTTCCACAAGTATGGGGAATAATTTTAGTATCTCTTACAGGTGGTTTTGATGATTAAAAGACAGTATAGGGCTTCCCTGGTGGCGCAGTGGTTGAGAATCTGCCTGCCAATGCAGGGGACACGGGTTCGAGCCCTGGTCTGGGAAGATCCCACATGCCGCGGAGCAACTAGGCCCGTGAGCCACAACTACTGAGCCTGCGCGTCTGGAGCCTGTGCTCCACAACAAGAGAGGCCGCCATAGTGAGAGGCCCGCGCACCGCGATGAAGAGTGGCCCCTGCTTGCCGCAACTAGGGAAAGCCCTCACACAGAAATGAGGACCCAACACAGCCAAAAATAAATAAATATTAAATAAATAAATTTTTTAAATTAAATTAAATTAAATTAAATTTTTAAAAAAGGCAGTATAAGTAAAGTACTTACAACAATGCCAGAAAGACAATAAGCACTATGTAAGTAGAAATTATGAATTCATGGGGGCAAAAAACATAGGGAAAACCACACCCAACAGTATTAGAAGAGTTAGAAGATCTAGGTTTGAATTATGATTCTGCCTTCAAAGCTGTGTGAGTTTAGAACAGACACTTTACATCTCTGGGACCTGTTTTTTCATCTATACCAGTGGTCTGCAAACTTTTGCTGTAAAGGGCCAGAGGGTAAATATTTTAGACTTAGGAAGCTGTACAATCTCTGTGGCATTTCCAGTGGACCCTCCGTATCTCTGGGTTCCACATACGTGGATTCAGATGCAGAACAAGGAGATACAGAACCCGTGGATACAGATGCTGTGCCACACTATTCTGTATAAGGGACTAAAGCATCCATGGATTTGGGTATGGGGGGGGGGGCGGTCCTAGAACAAATCCACTGCTGAGGGATAAGACTATACTCATCTCTGCCATTTCTATTGTGGAAAGCAGCAATAGACAATATATAAATGGATGGATGGATGCCAATAAAACTTCATTTACAAAAATAGTAAATAAATGGGCACATCTGTATTCCAGTAAAATTGTATTTATAGACACTGAAATTAGAATTTCACACAATTTCCAAATGTCACCAAATATTATTCTTATTAATATTTGTCAATGGTTTAAAAATTAAAAAAGCATTCTTAGCTCATGGACAACACCAAAACAGGTAGTGGGCCAGATCTGAACCAAGGTCCATAGTTTTAAGACCCTTAACCTATAGAATTCACCAACAAGCAAGCAAAGGAAAAGTTAAGGTTTCCCAAATTGGAATAATATAGTGTGTGTGCGTGTAGCCATTGTTTTGCCTTTCAACCTTATGTAGAATTTGAAATGGTTTTATATTATAAGCCTATCATATATAGTTGATTAGATTTGACCTACATGTTCCTATTTCTAAAATAACTTAGACCTCAGGCTCTTGGAGAGAGAATGAAATTTCCTTTAATATTCTTGACTATGAGAAATCATATTTATCTTATATATCAACATTTGCATCTTTCCCAAGAATACAATCTGGAAGGATTACTAAACCCAAGTTTTAAAACTTGTCACTATAGTACAGATAGATTTATTTTATTGTTTTCATGTTATCCTAAGGAAAACATAAATTTATTATCTGTAAAATTCCCATCGTGCACCCCAACAGGTGAGACCACTCCTGTCTTTAACACAACCAAAAACACTGTCATACCAAACAACAACCAGCACAGCAATAACTCCCCAACATCATCAAACACCAAGACAACATTCAAACCTCCAGTTTTCTTACAAATGTCTTAAATTATTTTGGGGGGTTACCGTTTTTGTTTGTTTTTAGGATTTTTTTTTTTTTTTTTGCTTTTAATTAATTTTTATTGGAGTATAGTTGCTTTACAATGTTGTCTTAGTTTCTACTGTACAGCAAAATGAATCAGCTATATGTATACATGTATCCCCTCTTTTTTGGATTTCCTTCCCATTTAGGTCAATCAAGGCCCAAACAAGTTTCAAATATATAATTGATTGCTACTCCTCTTATATTTTTAAAAATCTATAGGCACCACCTCCAACTAAGTTTTTGGCAATTTATTTGTTTTAAAAACCGTAGAGTTTCCCACAATTGCACCCCCATCATGTCATTTAACATTCTTCCCTGTCCTCTAGATAACCTGTAAATTGACAATGAGATCCAGAAACTTGATCAGGTTCAAGCTTGATTTTTTTTTTTTTTTTGCAGGACTACTTCATAGGCAGTGAATAATATTCTTAAAAGAAAACAGGGGACTTCCCTGGTGGCACAGTCGTTGAGAATCTGCTTACCAATGCAGGGAACACGGGTTCGATCCCTGGTCCGGGAAGATCCCACAGGCCGCGGAGCAACTAAGCCCGTGTGCCACAACTACTGAGCCTGCGCTCTAGAACCAGTGAGCCGCAATTACTGAAGCCCGCATGCCTAGACCCATGCTCCGCAACAAGAGAAGCCACCGCAATGAGAAAACCACGCACCACAACGAAGAGTAGCCCCTGCTTGCTGCAGCTAGAGAAAGCCCGCACGCAGCAATGAAGACCTTAGATGATTTTGATAATAATGTTATTTAAGTAAGAACAGCATAAAACTATGTGTAAGCTTCTTACAAAACTTTAATAAAACCAAATTTATAAGGCTCTTATAAAACCAAGTTTACAAATTGAATACAAATAAGCACCAAAGCTAAAATAGAATTTGACCACATTAATTTAACATGACAGAATGCTTTCCTGAAAATAAGCAAGTACACATGGCTTGAACATAGGACTCCTTCTGGAGTGCTGATACATTAGGGTTCCTCCTCTCCACACTGCCACGGGCATGATGACTGGTTCCTTGTGGGACTTTTCTTCTGTGACCTGCTTTGAAACCCATGTTTGAGTGGTACCCATGACATTCTTGGCCTTCATACAACAAGCACACATTTAAGGAAAGCACTGAACACCTGGGGTCTGTAAACGTTGGCCTCCTTTATTTTTCTAACCACAACTGCTTCATTTGTACCATATTAACACATGAACACAAGCCTGTTAAAATCAAAAGGCCTAAAGCGATGTATCCCAAATGCCTTTCTGACATTTCTCAAATGAGCTTCAATTTTAAGGTCACAATTTTACTAAAATTATTAAGGAAACTCATTGAATTATTTCTAAAAATCCCAAATACTGAGCTGCATGATCCATTAAATATGGTGGCTTTCTGCCCTTTTAGTGTATGTCTTTACTTCGAAAGCCTTCTGTGCAAGAGAGGACCAAATGCCAGGCAAACCTCCCATGTGAATGAGAGGTAAGAAAAAAGTTTTAGATCTGATTTAGGATTCTTTTAGTTGCAAGAGTCAAAAGCCAATTCAACACTGGCTTGAATAACAAAGAGTATTTACAGGCTCACATCACTAGGAAATCCAGAAGGCTTCTTGTTTCAGAAATGGATTTCTTCAAAGGCACAAAGACATCAGGAATCTGTCTTTCTCCACCTCCTGGGTCAGCCGTCTCCTATGTTAACTTTGTTCTCAGATGGAGTGTCCCCATGAGGTAGCTACCAGCTGCCTAAACTTACATCCTCCCAGCTCAAAAGCCCAATAGAAAGAGAATATCCTTTTCCTCAGAACACTTGGTTAGAATAGTCACTGGTCAAGCTTGAGTGCCATGTCCATTGCTGTGGAAAAGGAGTAGAGCACTTGGACAGTGTCATGAGTAGAGAGAGAATAATTCTCCAAATTGATAAATTAATGTTGGGTGTACGAAAAAGAGAGAGAGAGAGAGAGAGAGGGAGGGAGGGAGGGAGGAGGGAAGAAAAGAGGAAAAGAAGGAGGGAGGGAAGAAAAGAAAAGGCCACTTAAAAATCCTATGCCCCAGGGCATGGAACCAACCTAAATGTCCATCAACAGATGAATGGATAAACAAGATGTGGCACATATATACAAGGGAATATTACTCAGCCATAAAAAGAAACAAAATTGAGTTATTTGTAGTGAGGTGAATGGACCTAGAGTCTGTCATACAGAGTAAAGTAAGTCAGAAAGAGAAAAACAAATACCGTATGCTAACGCATATATATGGAATCTAAAAAAAAAAAAAAAATGGTACTGATGAACCTAGTTGCAGGGCAGGAATAAAGAGGTAGACATAGAAAATGGACTTGAGGACGTGGGCTGGGAGGGTGAAGCTGGGGCAAAGTGAGAGTAGCATCGACATATATACACTACCGAATGTAAAATAGTCGGCTGGTGGGAAGCAGCAGCATAGCACAGGGAGATCAGCTCGGTGCTTTGTGACGACCTAGAGGGGTGGGATAGGGAGGATGGGAGGGAGGCTCAAGAGAGAGGGGATATGGGGACATGTGTATGCATATGGCTGATTTGCTCTGTTGTGCAACAGAAACTAACACAGTATTGTGAAGCAATTATACTCCGATAAAGATCTATTAAAAAAAAATCCTATGCTAATATCCTCATAAGTAGGATGTGTCAGTGTCCCATGAAAATATTCTAGCTCCAAGATGATGATAAAAAATGACCTTGATGGGGCCAGACACTCAGCTAAGCTCTTTTCATACATATGACACCATTTAATTCTGAAAACACCCCTTTAAAATAGCTACTGTCATTCCTGTTTTATAGAAGAACGAACTGAGATTCAGAAAGGTTTAGTAATTTCTCCAGAGTTCCAGAGCTAATAAAGCATTGGAGCCAATTTGTTTGCCAAAATAAATCTCTTCATCTACAAACCAAAATCTGTTTAAAGCATACAGCTAAAATTGCCTTTGTAAGAGATACCTTTTCCTATTGCCAGACTGGGAGTCTCAAAAAGCGATTTCTAAAGTCTCAGGAAATACAAAGAGATTTGTTTATTTTTGTAGTTTAATACCGGTAGGTACAAATCTGATCACCTCATCCAATGAATAAGACCTTGAGTTATTCCTTGTGCAAGGAATTAATATGAAGTCCATATAATTAGCAATCAGAAAAACACGGAATATTAGAATAGAATAGGATCTTAATCCAACTCCTTCTTGAGGAAACAGGCCCAGCAAAACTGTTACGCCTGTGAACTGGAGAACAAAAAGGAAAGAGATCAGTGCTAAAAGTTTATGCCTGTTGCAGCGGCATCATTCTCCGTTTTTTAGCTTAATTTATACAGAAGTACAGTAATACTATCCAAATAATACCTTTGAAAGCAGAATGAGACTCTGAGAAGGCAGGGATTTATAACATTTAGATTTTGAAAGGAAGGTAGAAGTGAGGTAGGAAAAATTCCTAATCTCACCAATCCTTCTCACACAGGACTTCCTCTCCACCGTCTCTGCGTGCAGAATTGGCAACCAAATGGGGTGAATTCTTCCTCAGAGATCTTCACAACATCCAGGTGATGACTTCATCACTAAACTCGTACCTTGACTCTCTTCTAGATCATTCTCCCCACAGCCACCATTGTTTACCTTTCTTCAAAAAGAGAGGACTGGGTCACTATCATACCCTGTGGAAAGCATCTATTGAGCAGAGGCAGCTTTCAGGGACCCTCACTCACACAGACCCCTTCCAAAGCCCTGGGTGGGACCCTTACAATGGGTTCACATGGTCATATGTCTTTGTAAACTTTGCAAAAGTAAGATATTTTCATTGCATGGGTTAAGACTTTTGTCTCTTACCATTCCAGCTTCTCCTCTGTCACACTTCCACACTTGCACTGGGTGAAAATGGAGAAGGTGTGAGAATTTGGCTAAATGGAAGTTGAGATGGGGATACATTTACTGTCCATATATTTATGTGGTTCTCTATGTCAGTATAGAGGGTGTTGCTGCTCAAGCCAGTGTAGAAATCCCTACCACAATTACCCCACTGCCCACTGTGCCAACTCATACAACATGACAGCACAGAGGTTCAGGGCCATCAGTCAGCTCATCAGTATTAATGTGTCCTAGAGGGCATTGGTGATTTCGTTATAGTTTGAACCCTTTCCCCCGCTTTGAGTAACCTCTGTTGTCTCCTCACACCCCCCTTATAGGTTTGTTGTGGGGAGACAACAGAGGTTACCCAAAGGGCACAGTCACTTTGGGGTATGACACGATTCCTGAATAGTGTCACAAAGACCAATAGCATGGCGAGTTGCAACAATCAACTAAATGAGACGCTGCTGGTAGGGAAACATTTTATCGTTGAGGCAGTGGTATTTAATTCATCAAATCACCAACTCAAACTTTTCCATTTGATTATCAGTTTAGATATACTCCATGTTTTCAGAGGTAGGGTCAAAAGCAAAACAACACAGAAGTGCAGTGGGTGGAGAGTGGGGTGTGGTTTAGCAATTCATCTATTTGTGGGAAAATTCACAAAACACAAAGACAGAAGGAAGAGGAGTCTAGTTCCATAAATGGCATCAAACTGGTTTACTAATCTTTTCATCTTGGTTCTGTCTCTAACTCATTTAGCCCCATCGAGTTTGTCACTTCATGTCTCTGGACAACAGTTTCTCATCTGGAAGGGAAAGATTTAAAACGGATGCTCTGAAATTCTTTACAATTCTAAACTCTTTCATTTTAGGAGGTGGAACAGCCTCTAATTGAAAAAGGAATTATCCTCAGAATTCTTTCCCTAGTTTTGATTTAGTAAAGAGTCAAATGGTTTGTAATAAACCAAAAATACATTTACAGCAATCGTCCAGAAAAGAACAGAATGAAGATAATCCTTCTTCTTTTTCCTGTTGAAGCCGGTTACCAACACCACCCCCAATTTTACTGCTAAACTCCCTTAGTCATCAGATATTTCATACCCGACCAAAATCCATTCAGTCCCTGATTATATTGTGAACCCCGAGGACGTCCAGAAAAGTGACACGGAAGAGATCATGTTTTGTTCATCAAAACATTTTTCAAATTAAGCCATCACATCCTAAAATAGTGGATTAGAATCACCCAGCAGGACTTCTTCCTGAAAGCATGCAAATGCACACTCCTAGTTTAGAAGTGGAGTGTCAATTACTTGTGCAGATACAAAAATGACTAATAGCTAAGGCCTAATAAGACACCTGTCAATTTCCCTTTTTTTAGCTTAGCTACTTTCAATTCATAGGAGTTGCTCAACACAAACAACATTTTGCTGACAGTTCTGTATGTGCTTGAGCAGTGATAGCATTCAAATTAAAATGGAGTTTCAGTTATTTCCATCCCCTTCTTAAAAATACATTTTAAGAATTACAGTATTAACCACAAATGAATGGCTGGCCAGCCTCTCAAATGAGTTGCAGAAATAGCATTGTTAAGTCCAGCAGAGAAGGGGCAGTTTCCCATCATTGCTCCAGCTAAAGGAGAATGAAGATTTCCTATAAGAGTCTACAAATAGAAACTGACATTTTCTTGGAACAGACATATCCCAGTGAAGGACAGGAGATCACCTCCTTTTGAGATTTAAGAATACATTAAATATAAGATATCTATCAATAGTTAGGACAGAGTTCACAAATGCTTTTGTGATAAAATGAGAGCTTGCATTATTTTTTTTTTTAATTTATTTTTGGCTGTGTTGGGTCTTCGTTTCTGTGCGAGGGCTCTCTGTAGTTGCGGCCAGTGGGGGCCATTCTTCATCGCGGTGCACGGGCCTTTCACTATCACGGCCTCTCTTGTTTGGGAGCACAGGCTCCAGACGCGCAGGCTCAGTAGTTGTGGCTCACCGGCCTAGTTGCTCCGCGGCATGTGGGATCTTCCCAGACCAGGGCTCGAACCCGTGTCCCCTGCATTGGCAGGCAGATTCTCAACCACTGCGCCACCAGGGAAGCCCAGAGCTTGCATTATTAACCAACAAATAGCCTTCCTTAAGGTGAGCATGACCAAGATAAGAATCAAAGTGATACTTCACAGACTGCCAAATTAATCCAAACAATTCAAATTAGACAAGTCTGTACTACAGGGCTGTTTATGGTCTGAGTTCCACAAAAATGGCAGAAAAACACTCCTGAACATGAAAAAAAGTGTATTACGTTAAAAAGCCCTCTGGACTAACTGTAGCTAATTCACACTTTGAATGGTAAAATTATTTATATATTCAAAATCTTAAAGAACTCTCTTCAGAGTCCAATTAGCATGCCTTTAGAATTCTATTTCCAAATTTAGATTCTCAAATTCACAATGAAGAAGAATGACATTCCCTTTTTACCAAGAAAAAGTAAATGAAGATTAATAAGAATGTCGACAGAATAGTATTTTTCACTCTGTTTAAGTTTTTAAACTAAGATTTTAAGAAAATTTTATCTGTCATTGATCTGAGATGTTTTTAATAATTTTCTTTAAGGGCACATTAAGAACAAAAAGTAGAGTAATTTTAACTAGGCCTTTCCATTTGTGTCTACATGGGCAGTAAGAAAGAAGAATTAGGGCTCATGTTAGTATATTACTAATGTTAGAACTAGAAGATTTCTTTTATTTTTTTAAATTTTTTTAACATCTTTATTGGAGTATAATTGCTTCACAATGGTGTGTTAGTTTCTGCTGTATGACAAAGTGAATCAGCTAAACATAAACATATATCCCCATATCCCCTCCCTCTTGTGTCTCCCTCCCACCCTCCCTATCCCACCCCTCTAGGTGGTCACAAAGTGCTGAGCTGATCTCCCTGTGCTATGCGGCTGCTTCCCACAAGCTATCCATTATACATTTGGTAGTGTATATTTGTCCATGCCACTCTCTCACTTCGTCCCAGCTTACCCTTCCCCCTCCCTGTGTCCTCAAGTCCATTCTCTACGTCTGCGTCTTTATTCCTGTCCTACCCCTAGGATCTTCAGAACCATTTTTTTTTTTTAGATCCCATATATATGTGTTAGCATACAGCATTTGTTTTTCTCTTTCTGACTTACTTCACTCTGTATGACAGACTCTAGGTCCATCCACCTCACTACAAATAACTCTATTTCGTTTCTTTTTATGGCTAAGTAATATTCCATTGTATATATGTGCCACATCTTCTTTATCTATTCATCTCTCAGTGGACACTTAGGTTGCTTCCATGTCCTGGCTATTATAAATAGAGCTGCAATGAACATTGTGGTACATGATTCTTTTTGAATTATGGTTTTCTCAGGATATATGCCCAGGAGTGGGATTGCTGGGTCGTATGGTAGTTCTATTTTTAGTTTTCTAAGGAATTTCCATACTGTTCTCCATAGTGCCTGTATCAATTTACATTCCCACCAACAGTGCAAGAGTGTTCCCTTTTCTCCACACCCTCTCCAGAATTTATTGTTTGTAGATTTTTTGATGATGGCCCTTCTGACTGGTGTGAGGTGATACCACATTGTAGATTTGATTTGCATTTCTCTAATGATTAGTGATGTTGAGCATTCTTTCATGTGTTTGTTGGCAATCTGTGTATCTTCTTTGGAGAAATGTCTGTTTAGATCTTCTGCCCATTTTTGGATTGGATTGTTTGTTTTTTTAATATTGAGCGGCTTGAGCTGCCTGTATATTTTCAAGATTAATCCTTTGTCCGTTGCTTCATTTGCAAATATTTTCTCCCGTTCTGAGGGTTGTCTTTTCATCTTGTTTATGGTTTCCTTTACCGTGCAAAAGCTTTTAACTTTCATTAGGTACCATTTGTTTACTTTTGTGTTTATTTCCATTTCTCTAGGAGGTGGGTCAAAAAGGATCTTGCTGTGATTTATGTCATAGAGTTTTCTGCCTATGTTTTCCTCTAAGAGTTTTATACTGTCTAGCCTTACATTTAGGTCTTTTATCCATTTTGAGTTTATTTCTGTGTATGGTGTTAGGGAGTGTTCTAATTTCGTTCTTTAACATGTAGCTGTCCAGTTTTCTCAGCATCACTTATTGAAGAGGCTGTCCTTTCTCCATTGTATATTCTTGCTTCCTTTATTAAAGATAAGGTGACCATGTGTGTGTGGGTTAATCTCTGGGCTTTCTATCCTGTTCCATTGATCTATATATATATTTTTTGTCCAAGTACCATACTGTCTTGATTACTGTAGCTTTGTAGTATAGTCTGAAGTCTGGGATCCTGATTCCTCCAGCTCCATTTTTCTTTCTCAAGATTGCTTTGGCTATTTGGGGTCTTTTGTGTTTCCATACAAATTGTGAAATTTTTTGTTCTAGTTCTGTGAAAAATGCCATGGGTAGTTTGACAGGGATTGTATTGAATCTGTAGATTGCTTTGGGTAGTATAGTCATTTTCACAATGTTGAGTCTTCCAATCCAAGACCATGGTATATCTGTCCATCTGTTTGTATCACCTTTAATTTCTTTCATCAGTGTCTTATAGTTTTCTGCATACAGGTCTTTTATCTCCTTAGGTAGGTTTATTCCTAGGTATTTTATTCTTTTTGTTGTAATGGTAAATGGGAGTGTTTCCTGAATTTCTCTTTCAGATTTTTCGTTGTTAGTGCATAGGAATGCAAGAGATTTCTGTGCGTTAATTTTATATCCTGCTACTTTACCAAATTCATTGATTAGCTCTAGTAGTTTTCTGGTAACATCTTTGGGATTCTCTATGTAGAGTATCATGTCATCTGCAAATGGTGACAATTTTACTTCTTCTTTTCCGATTTGGATTCCTTTTATTTCTTTTTCTTTTCTGATTGTTGTGGCTAAAACTTCCAAAACTATGTTGAATAATAGTGATGAGAGTGGGCAACCTTGTCTTGTTCCTGATCTTAGTGGAAATGGTTTCAGTGTTTCACCATTGACAACAATGTTGGCTGTGGGTGTGTCATATATGGCCTGTATTATTTTGAGGTAAGTTCCCTCTATGCCTACTTTCTGAAGGGTTTTTATCATAAATGGGTGTGGAATTTTGTCAAAAGCTTTTTCTGCATCAATTGAGATGATCATATGGTTTTTCTCCTTCAATTTGTTAGTATGGTGTATCACGTTGATTGATTTGCATATATTGAAGAATGCTTGCATTCCTGGGATAAACCCCACTTGATCGTGGTGTATGATCCTTTTAATGTGCTGTTGGATTCTGTTTGCTAGTATTTTGTTGAGGATTTTTGCATCTATGTTCATTAGTGATATTGGTCTGTAGTTTTCTTTTTTTGTGACATCTTTGTCTGGTTTTGGTATCAGGGTGATGGTGGCCTCGTAGAATTAGGTGGGTAGTGTTCCTCCCTCTGCTATTTTTTGGAAGAGTTTGAGAAGGATAGGTGTTAGCTCTTCTCTACATGTTTGATAGAATTCACCTGTGAAGCCGTCTGGTCCTGGGCTTTTGTTTGTTGGAGGATTTTTTTTTTTTTTTTTTTTTTGTATTTTTGGCTGTGTTGGGTCTTCGCCTCTGTGCGAGGGCTTTCTCCAGCCGTGGCAAGCGGGGGCCACTCTACATCGCGGTGCGCGGGCCTCTCACCATCACGGCCTCTCCCGTTGCAGAGCACAGGCTCCAGACACGCAGGCCCAGCAGCTGTGGCCCACGGGCCCAGCCGCTCCGCGGCATGCGGGATCCTCCCAGACCAGGGCTTGAACCCATGTCCCCCGCATTGGCAGGCAGACTCTCAACCACTGCGCCACCAGGGAAGCCCCTGTTGGAAGATTTTTAATCACAGTTTCAATTTCAGTGCTGGTGATTGGTCTGTTTATATTTTCTATTTCTTCCTGGTTCAGTCTCAGAAGGTTGTGCTTTTCTAAGAATTTGTCGTTTCTTCCGGGTTGTCCATTTTATTGGCATATAGTTACTTGTAGTGATCTCTCATGATCCTTTTTTTTTCTGCAGTGTCATTTGTTACTTCTCCATTTTCATTTCTAATTCTATTGATTTGAGTCTTCTCCCTTCTTTTCTTGATGAGTCTGACTACTGGTTTATCAATTTTGTTTATCTTCTCAAAGAACCAGCTTTTAGTTTTATTGATCTTTGGTATCGTTTCCTTCATTTCTTTTTCATTTATTTCTGATCTGATCTTTATGATTTCTTTCCTTCTGCTAACTTTGGGGGGTTTTTTGTTCTTCTTTCTCTAATTGCTTTAGGTGTAAGATTAGGTTGTTTATTTTAGATATTTCTTGTTTCTTGAGGTAGGATTGTATTGCTCTAAACTTCTCTCTTAGAACTGCTTTTGCTGCATCCCATAGGTTTTGGGTCATTGTGTTTTCATTGTCATTTGTTTCCAGGTATTTTTTTGATTTCCTCTTTGATTTCTTCACTGATCTCTTGGTTATTTAGTAGTGTACTGTTTGGCGTCCATGTGTTTGTATTTTTTAAAGATTTTTTCCTGTAACTGATGTCTAGTCTTATAGCATTGTGGCCAGAAAAGATACTTGATATGATTTCAATTTTCTTAAATTTACTGAGGCTTGATTTGTGATTCAAGATATGATCTATCCTGGAGAATGTTCCATGAGCACTTGAGAAGAATGTGTATTCTGTTGTTTTTGGATAGAATGTCCTATAAATATCAATTAAGTCCATCTTGTTTAATGTATCATTTAAAGCTTGTGTTTCGTTATTTATTTTCATTTTGGATGATCTGTCCATTGGTGAAAGTGGGGTTTTAAAGTCCCCTCTTATGACTGTGTTACTGTTGATTTCCCCTTTTATGGCTGTTAGCCTTTGCCTTAAGTATTGAGGTGCCCCTATGTTGGGTGCATAAATATTTACAATGGTTATATCTTCTTCTTGGATTGATCCCTTGATCATTATGTAGTGCCCTTCTTTGCCTCTTGTAATAGTCTTTATTTTAAAGTCTATTTTGTCTGATGTGAGAATTGCTACTCCAGCTTTTTTTGATTTCCATTTGCATGGAATATCATTTTCCATCTCTTCACTTTCAGTCTGTATGTGTCCCTAGGTCTGAAGTGGGTCTCTTGTAGACAGCATGTATATGGGTCCTGTTTTTGTATCCATTCAGCCAGTCTATGTCTTTTGGTTGGAGCATTTAATCCATTTACATTTAACGTAATTATAAATATGTGTGTTCCTATTACCATTTTCTTAATTGTTTTGGGTTTGTTTGTGTCGGTTTTTTTCCTTCTCTTGTGTTTCCTGCCTAGAGAAGTTCCTTTAGGATTTGCTGTAAAGCTGGTTTGGTGGTGCTGAATTCTCTTAACTTCTGCTTGTCTGTAAAGGTTTTAATTTCTCCATCATATCTGAATGAGATCCTCGCTGGGTAGACCAATCTTGGTTGTAGGGTTTTTCTCTTTCATCACTTTAAATATGTCCTGCCCCTCCTTTCTGGCTTGCAGAGTTTCTGCTGAAAGATAAGCTGTTAACCTTATGGGGATTCCCTTGCATGTTATTTGTTGCTTTTCCCTTGCTGCTTTTAATATTTGTTCTTTGTATTTAATTTTTGATAGCTTGATTTATATGTGTCTTGGAGTGATTTTCCTTGGATTTATCCTGTATGGGACTCTCTGTGCTTCCTGGACTTAATTGACTATTTTCTTTCCCATATTAGGGAAGTTTTCAACTATAATCTCTTCAAATATTTTCTCAGTCCCTTTCTTTTTCTCTTCTTCTTCTGGGACCCTTATAATTCGAATGTTGGTGCGTTTAATGTTGTCCCAGAGGTCTCTGAGACTGTCCTCAATTCTTTTCATTCTTTTTCCTTTATTCTGCTCTGTGGTAATTAGTTCCACTATTTTATCTTCCAGATCACTCATCTGTTCTTCTGCCTCAGTTATTCTGCTATTGATTCCTTCTAGAGAATTTTTAATTTCATTTATTGTCTTGTTCATCATTTTTTGTTTGCTCTTTCATTCTTTCTAGGTCCTTGTTAAATGTTTCTTGTATTTTCTCCATTCTATTTCCAAGATTTTGTATCATCTTTATTATCATTCCTCTGAATTCTTTTTCAGGTAGACTGACTATTTCCTCTTCATTTGTTTGGTCTGGTGAGTTTTTACCTTGCTCCTTCATCTGCTGTGTATTTCTCTGTCTTCTCATTTTGCTTAACCTACTGTGTTTGGGGTCTCCTTTTCACAGGCTGCAAGTTCATAGTTCCCATTGTTTTTGGTGTCTTCCCCCAGTGGGTAAGGTTGGTTCAGTGGGTTGTGTAGGCTTCCTAGTGGCGAGGACTGGTGCCTGTGTTCTGGCGGATGAGGCTGGATCTTGTCTTTCTGTTGGGCAGATCTGCATTTGGTGGTGTGTTTTGGGGTGTCTGTGAACTTATTATGATTTTAGGCATCCTGTCTGCTAATGGGTGGGGTTGTGTTCCTGTCTTACTAGTTGTTTGGCATAGGGTGTCCAGCACTGTAGCTTGCTGGTCATTGATTGGAGCTGTGTCTTAGCCTTGAGATGGAGAACTCTGAGACAGCTTTTGCCATTTGATATTACGTGGGGCTGAGAGGTCTCTGGTGGACCAATGTCCTAAACTTGGCTCTCCCACCTCAGAGGCTCAGGCCTGACACCCAGCTGGAGCACCATGACTCTGTCAGCCACCCAGCTGGTCTTCTAAAGTGAGGCCACCTGCAGCAGCCTGACCAATGGAATATTCAAATTGAAAATGTTGCCTTAGCACTGGGTGCTAGAGGAGATCTCCATCGTTCCATACCAGAAATAAAAAAGGAAGGACAGCTCCCTTATATGTTCTAAAGATTTCAGACAAAGGCAAAAATCAATTCAATGGGAGGAAGGACAGTCTTTTCAACAAATAGCGGAGAAATAATTGGCTATTCATATGGAGAATCTTGATCTTTACCTCCAAGCTTGGGTTTTTATGAATCTGAAGTGGTTCCTCCACTGTCTCTTTCCCTTTCTGCCAACTGAAGCAGAAAACTCTGAGGCTTTAGAACAGAGCAGTACTCCTCAACATTGTCGAGGTCATCAAAAATGAGGAAAGTATGAGAAATTGTCACAGCCAAGAGGAGCCTATTGAGACATGAAAACTAAATGTAATGCTGTATCCTTGGCTTCCCGCAGCCTCCCAGGCCCATGTCCCCGGCAAGAATTGGTTCCCGAGCCTGAGGTTTCCAGGTACCCGGAAGAGGGAGGGGGCGAGGCGGCAACAACTGGGCGGGTAAGGGCGAAACGCGCGCCCAGGAGCGCCAAGACTTTAAGAGGCGGTGCAATTGGAAGATTTCTTTTAGATCGCCTAAATTATCCCCGGTTTAACCTATGAGAAAACGCATCCATAATTTATATTTTTATTTTTAAAATAATTTATACTCACAACTTTTGTTCATATTTTAATGACAAGGTCCCAATGTCATTTCCTTGACTCTTCTAAATTCTTATGGCTTAATAAGGTAAGAATCTCATGGCTTGTCCAATGACAGAGTTAGAATAGCTTGAGGTCTATTCTAGAGTTCTACAGCACTGTCAATAAAGGACAAATGCCAAATAAATTTTTAAAAATTCATGAGCTACATATTGTCACTTTCTACCACTGTGCATGGAACATTAAAAGCATTCAAAAATACTGATTGAATGACTGAACTTCACTGAAGATAGCATGGAGTATATGTAAATAAACTAGGCAGGGAGCCATAGAACAGACCCTGCTAAGCCTCACTTTACCACCAACTCACTGTTTCCCTGAGCTGGTAACAAGCTCTTCAGTTCCCAGATCAACCCACTGCCATTTTTTAGATTTAACTAATATTTACATAGATTGCATATGTGCCAGACACTACTCTAAGGGCTTTAAATACAATAATTCATTTAATCCTCACAACAGTCCTAAGAGCAGGGCCAGCTCCCTGGGCAGCAACACCAGGCCTCATGCTCCAAAGGACCCCACACTTGGTTTAATGCTCTGTTCCCGCCATCTTGAAATTGGATCAATGAGCACAGCATTTTCATAACACTGGAATTTGAACAAGGGGCTCTGCCAGTTATGTAACCAGTCCTGTCTAGAGGATTAACGCTATTCTCACTCCCATTCTATAGATGCAGAAACTGAGGCAAAGAGAGGTTAAGTAACTTGCCCAAGGTCAAAAAGCTAGTCATTACTGGAGCCAGGATTCACACCCTACATGTCTCTAAACTCACGGGGGAGACATTGGAAGCCATTATGCTCAGTTCCCTGCTAGTTCTACAATTCCAACTAAGGTGATTTACTAAAAGGAATGTTGATTTCACTCTCTCCTCCTTCAATCAATGCTTTTTATAGATGCAGAATTGCAGTGGATAAAGAAAAAGAGATGCTGCATTTCACAAAAAAGCCTAATTTGAAAAAAGAACTGCTTAGCTAAATGAAAGGTGAGAGGGTTTTAAATGGCCATGGCAGGGGCTTAGCTATTTAAATGACCAGCTAAACAGGATACTTTTTGGCTGTTTCAAGCTCTGATCCCTAAATTAGAGCTCTTAGGAGTGGGATCCAGAGCCCTACATGGGGAAGACCAAGTTAGCTGAGAATGGCGATGCCACAGCAGGGGCGGGTCAGATCAAAGGAAACACTCTGCGCTTCCTTTTATAGAGGTGAAAACAGCCTAACTGCCCTGTGGTCCAATGGACAAACATAAATAAAAGGCTTGCGTCAGCTAAGGATCAACTACTAAAGAAAAGAGTCAAGACTGCCTGAGGGCTCCGAGTCAAAGGTCAAGTAACCCATTGAGAGAAGCATTTGCATCCTTTGGCTTTCAGAGTTTCCTGCCTGACCCTTTCCATCTTCATCTTCTATCTAAGGAAACTGTGGGTGTTTTGCCTTGACTAAAATCTATGAGCTCAAGGGGATGGACTGCGGACATTCCTCACGGGTCCAGGGCCTGATCCACATCATGTAAGCTCTGAAAGTTATTATCAGCACCAGCAGCAGCAGCAGCATTTGCTAATGTTTAGTTTTCTATCTGCATTCTGCTTCTGTTTTTTTAAAATCAGAATAAAAATCTTTTGTTTTATTAATTGTAAAACTAACTTCCAAATATAGTCCACTAAAAAAAAGCCACCCAAGTTTTTAAGTAAAAAATAATTTAGTGTAAAAAAAAAAAAGCCACCCAGATTTGGGCAAGAATGATATCTCCAAGGAGAACCATGGAAGCTGCTATCCTAAACCAAGTATACTCCTCATTGCCAAGTGCCCTTGCCCAGTGTAGACTAGACCGTGTGAGCAACACTGAACAGACCCAGAAATTGATGGTGTAGTCTTACACGAAACGAATGGTTTTAAAGAATCTTAGTGTTCTCTGATAAACCATATTAAATAAATAAATCCAATCATGTTATCTTCTGATTGGATTCAGTAAAGGCAATGGGATCCCATAGTTCTTAGACTCTTTTATGATTTTCTGCTTAGTTGATATGAGCCTCTATGACTTTTTTTTTTTTTAATAAATTTATTTATTTATTTATTTATTTTTGGCTGCGTTGGGTCTTCATTGCTGTGCACAGGCTTTCTCTAGCTGCGGCGAGTGGGAGCTACTCTTCGTTGCTGTGTGTGGGCTTCTTGCTGCGGCAGCTTCTCTTGCTGCAGAGCTTGGGCTCTAGGTGTGCGGGCTTCAGTAGTTGTGGCACACGGGCTCAGTAGTTGTGGCTCGTGGGCTCTAGAGCACAGAGCCTCTATGACTTTTAATATTTAGTCAATTAACCAATAGCAGTGTCCTTTAGGAGGTCTCCCAGCCTGTCTCCCTGCTTAGAACTACCAGGGACCAGGTAAGGATTCCGTAAGTGTCTTCCCCATCCTCAAATCCATTCTGCATTTGTCTTTTGTGAGACAACCTGTCCCTCCAATCTGGCCCAGAATTCCTTTTAGTGGCATCATTGCTCTGTGTGCAACCAAAAGTCAGAAACACTGACCCTCAAAGAGCAGAGCTGAAGACACACCTATGAAGGCTGTGACTGGTAGCAGACAAGCATGGGAGAATGGTTGTCTGATCCTGACCCCTGAGCCCAGGAACCAACTGCAACCACACAGCTCACTATCTACATTAACATCACTCTACTATTCCAGGAAACTTGGAAGATGAAGTTGCAAATAACTTGAGCATTTCAGGAACCTCCTCAAAAAATTCATTTATCCAAGCACTAGACCATTCACTGGTCCTCGTCAGAGCAAATATCCCCTTCTCAGAACAACAGCTCCCTTAACCAGGTTTATCAGATGAATGTCTATGCTTCCTGACTGGTTTCACAACTCTCTTTATGTCTCCCAATTCTCCGTTACTATATTACAAACTTTGCCCAAGCCCAGTCAAGCCCTGCCGCGTTGAAAGACCCGCCTTACCCCAGACCCCCTAAATATCCCACCTTTACCATCTTACCCCTAGGAAGCTTCTTAGACTCTGCTTTGCTTTATCCACATTTTTGGAGGCTCCTTTCAGGGAGTCAGTAATCAATATTCCCTTCCCTTCCACTACCAACTCCAACCCATTTTTCTCCCCTGCTCACAGGATGCTGAGTAATAAGCAACTGGAAACAAGGAAAGCCTTGGGCTCTGTGGGGGGTTGCAGAGGAGAGAAGTGGTGCAGGGCTTTCTTCCTGTGGGTTGGAAGAGGACTTGGCAATCAGAGCTAGAGAACCCAGCTTGGCCTGCAGGGATCTATGGACCCCAGGGAGACCATCTCCCTGGCCCTCGAGAGGTGAGCTAAGCACTCACAGATCACAAAGCTGGGAAAGCATGAGACAGAAGGAGAAGGGATTGTCCTTCTGCATGTCTCAGCAGTGGGCCATTGGTCTGCCTGCATTTATTCTGCTTTCCTAGGAGGCTTGGTTGCTGCCATTTGGAGACCTCCACAAGCAGAACTATGCCACAGGGGGTAATGAAGAAAAACTGACACACATAAGAGGCTTAGCGGTCAGAGAGAGAGAGAGAGCAATCAATTGGATTGTTCCGATTTAGCACAGGCCAAGAGAAACAGAGGTGGAGGAGAATGCCTAGGGGAAAAAAATGAAAAAAGTCCCAAATCAGGTTCAAAAACAATCTGAAGCTAAAAATGATCATTTACAGCTGACATTTCATGAGATGAGTTGCAGGAAAAGAAGGCCATGTTGAGATTCAAAACAGTGGTGTAAAATATCTAATGGAATAAATATCTTAAAGCACAAAGCAAAAACATAAATAGGTGGAAATCATGAAAGAAAAATAAAGAATTTGGAGAGAAAACGGCTACAATCCAAGAATTCTATAACCAAATATCCTGCCAGTAATAACAGAGGTTCCAAGGCAGAGAGGGAGATAAAAAGAGGAAAAACAAATGAGTAATAAACTATGAATATATACATACATACATACATAATATAGATAGGTCAATATAAGCACTAAAACATTATATATATGTATGTGTGTGTGTATATATATATATATATATATATACACACACACACACGTAGTTACATACATATATATCTTGATAATATATATGTAAATGAACAATGATTTAATATCTAAGAATGAGTTAAAAGTATTAATAAGTTAACATTGGGCTTCCCTGGTGGCACAGTGGTTAAGAATCCACCTGCCAATGCAGGGGACATGGGTTCGAGCCCAGGTCTGGGAAGATCTCACATGCCACGGAGCAACTGAGCCTGCGTGCTGCAACTACTGAAGCCTGTGCGCCTAGAGCCCGTGCTCCGCAACAAGAGAAGCCACCACAGTGAGAAGCCCGCGCACCTCAACAAAGAGTAGTCCCCGCTTGCTGAAACCAGAGAAAAGCCCGTGCACAGCAACGAAGACCCAGCGCAGCCAAAAATAAATAAATAAATAAATAAATAAAATTTATTAAAAAAAATAAGTTAACATTTACTTACCTATGAAAGAGGTGCTGTTTTAAGTTCTTGTCATGCAGTAACTAAACATTTGCAAAATCCCTTATGACGACAGCACTAGTATTACCCCCACTTCACCAAGGGAGAAACTGAGGCACAGAATGATTAAGTTTACTTAACTTGTGACTTTTACCATAGTCACAAAACAAGGAAGGGGCAGAACCAGGATTCCCATGTTTTTAAACACAACAACCCTGCATCATTCTCAAAAAGGGACACTTGAAGAAGAAATATACGGCAAGGAGAAATTCTAAGAGGAGTGTAAAATCAAAAGTTCTCAACTATTTCACCCCAAAGTAGTGGAGTTGAGAATTAAAGCTGGGAGGTAGGGAGGATTTAGAGTAAAACTTCCAAAGGTCTCATTTGCTGGGAGGGAAAGTGGAAGGAAGAGTAAAATATTCTGGAGGAGTCAGCTAATCAAGATGGGAGGGATGTATGGTAAAGTATAAGGAGCATCTTGATAAGAGAGATAAGTGATATCTTGTTTCCAACAATGGTAAAGAAGTACATATATAATTATGAGGACCACATACAGAAGATACAATGAAAAAGTATAGTCATTATCAAAGGAAAAGGAATGAATTGCAATATGATCGGATCTAACAAAGAAACAAAAAAGAAAAAAATAGAAACCTAAAATAAATAAAAAATGTAAAATCAGGTGTGGAATAAATAGAATGCCTCGATCATTAAACTACAAAGCAGAGATTGTCAAATTTGGTTAAAAAAGAAACCCTAGCTGTATACTAATTACAAGAAAGACACACAAAGCAAAGTGATTAAGAAAGGTTTGCCTCTATAAGGATAGAGGATTACATCTAATTTCAATTCTTACAAAACTACAGCAAAAGGTTCTGTAATGAATGAGCACAGAACCTTAAGGAGATGGAGAATTGGAGAGGCGGCAACACAAAGTTTGGGTTTGGAAGTATCCAGATGTGAGAAAAAGATGGCTTGGCTCACCGGAAGTGGTAAGCCATCAGCAGAGAAGGTCAGGAACCAACTTGAGGACTTCGCTGGTGGCACAGTGGTTAAGAATCCGGTTGCCAATGCATGGGACATGGGTTCGAGCCCTGGTCCAGGAAGATCCCACATGCCACGGAACAACTAAGCGTGTGCGCCACAACTACTGAAGCCCACGTGCCTAGAGCCGGTGCTCTGCAACAAGCACAAGAGAAGCCACCGCAGTGAGAAGCCCGTGCACCGCAACAAAGAGTAGCCCCCGCTCGCCGCAACCAGAGAAAGCCCGCGCGCAGCAACGAAGACCCAACGCAGCCAAAAATAAATAAATAAATAAATAAATAAATATATTAAAAATAGAAAAAAAAGAAGAACCAACTTGATACAGTGCAGAATCCTCCAAAGGCTCAGGAATTGGTGGCAGCAGGTACCTCTGGAAGTGGGGACAAAGCAAGAAACTAAAATAAGAGGATGTGTTGAAATCTGCTTGAGACACAGGCAGGCCCTGAAGTCCCTTTTCTACTCCACACTCCTGTCCCCCACCTAGTGGAAGAGTGGGGCTTTGTTCTCTGGAGAAGGGGGAAGAGAGGCTGTGTGGGTGCACGAACTGGCAACGGAGGGATTAAGTCAAAGTACACAGGGTTCCTGCCCTTCTCCACTTCCACAATGCTGATGAGCCCTTGCTCTCCAGACAGGCAGGAGACTGGAAGAGTCTTCTCAGGGGACCCTGACGGGCCCAAGAAGACAGATCTAAAGATTGTGATATCAGGAGGAGAAGGAGTTCCCAACAAATTCCACAGCCAGATCACCTGCAGTCTGCCAGCCTGAAAGGGCACTCGGAGTTTCCCTCCAGGATTTCAGCTCCTCCCTTTTAAACAAGGGCAGGGCTTCCCTGGTGGCGCAGTGGTTGAGAATCTGCCTGCCAATGCAGGGGACACGGGTTCGAGCCCTGGTCTGGGAGGATCCCACATGCCGCGGAGCAACTGGGCCCGTGAGCCACAACTACTGAGCCTGCGCGTCTGGAGCCTGTGCTCCGCAACAAGAGAGGCCGCGACAGTGAGAGAACCGCGCACCGCGATGAAGAGTGGCCCCTGCTCGCCGCAACTGGAGAAAGCCCTCGCACAGAAACGAAGACCCAACACAGCCAAAAATAAATAAATAAATAAATTTATAAACAAGGGCAGACCACGGAGGATTACCAGATACCTGAGGAACATCTCTAATGTGGAAGATAAAGACCAAAGTTGGATATGTATAACTGATACACTTTGCTGTACAGCAGAAACTAATGCAACATTGTAAATCAGCTATACTCTTAAAAAAAAAAACACACAAAGGAGGCATCTTGGAAGAAACAGAGATTGATGAGTGATGACAGAGGAAAAAATACTTTAAAATATACATATATATATACACACACATTTAGGTTATATTTATATAGAGAGAATATTCTATACATATATATATATATTCAGATTTAAAAGAAGATAATCCATCCATGAAACAAAATGGATAGCATAAAAAAAGAAACATTCAGAGAAGGAAAAGAAGTTCTTTGAAATTAAGAACATGAAAGTAGAAATGAAAAAACTAAGTAGAAAGGGTGGAACAGAAAGTTTAAGGCCTACCAGCAAATAGAGCAAAAAGACAGAGATGAAAAATGAAAAGCAGAGGTGGGGGACATAAGAAAATCTGAGAACTAGTGCCACCAACTTTGAATAAAGGAGTTTCAGAAGGTGAAAAAGTAGAAAATGTACCTCAAAATTAATGACTTTAGTTAAAATTTGTAATTAATATGGGTGATTGAAATATATAATTGCAGAGAAATATAAATATATGTTCACATAATGGATGTGGTTTTTTATGAAGGAAAAACTAGATTAATTTTGTATTTAAGGTGAAATGTCTCATCCCAGCATTTAATGGAAGACAGCAAAAGAAAAAAAAAAAAAACTTGAATGGATACAAGTTGTAGAAGGTTTGAAGTAAAGTAAAAATATGCTCAAATTTACTGAGTCAAGGAAATGCAAATTAAATGCACAATATCACTCTATACATCACTGGACTAATAACCTTTGAAAACAGATAACATCTCTTTTTAACAGGGTTACAAGGAAAACACACAGTTATGCATTGATAGATTAATGTCTTCTTGGAGAGCAGTCTGACAACATCAATTAAAATTTAATTCTACATACCCTTTGGCCCAGAAACCTCACTCCTGGGAGTTTGCATTATAAAATCAGAAAGCTGCAGTACAAAGGATTTATGTGAAAGATAGCTTATTGGAGCACAGTACATGATGGCAAAAATAGAAACAAAGTGAATGCCCATCAGTAACGGAACGGTGGATTCATTCATATTATTTTTATATGAGGGAATGGTCTATAGCCATTCGAAAGAATGGATCCAAGCCATGGAAACTGGCTTGGAGGGATCAGTCCCTGGAGCTGTTGAGTGAAAAGCAGCAAATGCAGAAAAGCATGTATAGTATGATTTCTTTGTATAAAATATATGCATAGAGATATGTGGGCTTCTGCATGCATATATTTGAGTAGGACCGTGTGAGGTTGGAGGAAAATGTGAAAGGACACTTTTGTTAACATGGATTGGGAGAAGTGGGTAATGTGGGGATACTAGGGAGGGGGAGAGGGGAAACCAAGCAAAACAGAAAAGAAATTCACTTAAAAGCAGAAGCAACATTTGATCACATTTATACATTTATGCACAGGTGTATACATTTTTTTAATTTATAGGAAAAAAAATTGCTTTATTTTCAAAAAAGGGAGAGACTGATTCGATAAGATGAATTCATTGTCACTTTGTGAAGCACAGAGCATCTCATGATTTGACATCCTGACTTGGTAAGTTTCGATTGTGAGGGTAAAGGTTGAGGATTTGGTTTAAGTGTCATGTCTCAGATGACTTATTTTAATATTGGGATCTAGAGGATTCCCTGGGCATTGTGCAGAAGAGGAATTATGAATAACAGAAGAGGTGTAGAAAAGACAAGGAGAAAACTAAAGCTGAAGGAGTTTACCATTTTGCATAGGACCAGCTTGAGGCACAACTGTTTATAAAGTTGGCTTTTGAACAACAGGAGCTGTTGAGGGTCCACTGTGCAGGTCCACTTATACGCAGATTTTTCTCAATAGTAAATACTACATTAGTATACATGATCCGTGGTTTGTTGAATTCGCAGATGCAGAACCTCAGATACAGAGAAATCTCAGATACAGAGGGCCAACAGCGAACTTTCAACTGTGCAGAGGATTGACCGCCCTAACCCCAGCATTGTTCAAGGGCCAACTGTATAAATTGCAGTTTATCCTCAAATTCAGGGTACTATCACTTATAAACACACATCATTACTATACCAATTCTGTGTGTAAAGGAAAAGTGCGTTATTTAAGTTAGATATGCAATTTGTAAATCAACAAATGCATTTCAGTAAAGTGAGAGTCTTATGGAATCACCAATCAAAATCCATTCCTAAATTTATGTCTACACCCATTGACCAAGAGAGAACAATTGTTAAGATGGGGTTTTGCCCAAAGTCTCACACATATGAAAGACTTTACACCTCCTGGCCAAGCATTTTTTTTAATTTGTAAGAGTTCTCTAATTTCAAGGGAAAATAGACTTAGCCTACCTTTCTATTACTAATCAAAATTAAATTAATTACTAGAGGAAATAGTAATAATGACATTAATTAAATGGATGTAAAATAAGCATTACTCAAATATGCATTGTCATTGTGTGTAATGGGATTTCTTCTTTCTTGGCACTCACAGCACTTAATACTCATCCAGACCCCTTCCTAGGTCCACAGAGCTTTTTCCAGGAAAGGTCTAGAGCAAAAGGGGTTAGAAAAGAGGAGGGAATAAGCATCCTCTCCTAGGCCCAGTGGTGGTTGTAATTTGGAGATGGGATGACAGATGAAGCTTCTCGGATGGGGTCCATGGAGGGTAAGAATGTCAGCCTCGAAGGAAGATACAAAATAGCAGCACAGGAATATAATTCTTCAATGAAGAAAGGGAAGTTCTTGGACTCTTGTGCTACTCTTCTGGAATCAGAAAATGGTTTGGGCCAGCCTACATTGAATTCAGATTCAACTTGAACTTTGGGACTTACCTAAGTATTTTTTCATGTTTCATTTGGACTAATTTTCACACAATTTGAGTCAATTAAACACTGCAATATTATTTCAGACTATTTTGTTTGACCTCCAAAACATTCTATGCTTTGTTTACTGAGGCAGTAAGATGAATTAATACAACCACTATCACAGGTGTTCTACTTTACAGTTTACAAAATGTCTTCTCATTCTTTCTCTTGTTGGCACTCTCAATGGGCCTGTGAGATGGCACTAATAAAGCTGGGATAATTATTGTTATGTTAATTTGACAAATGGGAATACTGGGACTCAGAGGGGAGAGTGGCTTGCCCAAGCATACCCAGGTGCTGGAAGGTTGACTGCCATTCAAATTCAGGTCTTCTAAGATTACATGCAGTATTGGTATAAGTACAGGGAATGTGTATTTTTATATGCTACTGATGTGGGTGCCAATTGCTACAATGTTTCTGGAGGACAATTTGGCAATAGGTATCAACATCCTTAAAATAGGTGTCTAGGGAATTCCCTGGTGGTCCAGTGGTTAGGACTCTGAGCTTTCACTGCGGGGGCCTGGGTTCCAGCCCTGGTCAGGGAACTAAGATCCTGCAAGTCATGCAGTACGGCCAAAAAAAAAAAAAAAAAAAAATAGGTGTCTTAGCTAGAGCTGCCATAACAAAATACCATAGACTATGTTAAAAAAAAAAAAAAAATACCATAGACTGAGGGGCTTAAACAACAGAAATTCAGGGTTGTTGGGCGAAACACACTATATTTCTGAACTTCATATCCAAAAGGAGAGATAATAGCAGTACATACTGCTTAGAGTTGTTATGAATATTATGAAGCTCTAGTACAGTACCTGGCAAGTCATAGTTTCCTTATCAGATATTTTCATTAGCCATTAACAGAACACTCAACAAAAATGGTTTAATCAATGGACATTTATTCTCTCAAATAACAAGAAGTCCAGAAACAGGATTAGTTAGTTTAGCATCTCAGTAAAGTCAGGGCTTTTTATTAGCTTTGCTGCTGTTTTTAATAACTTTATTTCCTCATGGTCTCAAGATGGCTGCTGCAGCTCTATAGCCCACATCCCCACATGACAACTTCCAAAGTTAAGTGCTGAGGGAGGAAAATCCTCCCCAGAAGCCCTCAGCAGATTTCCCCAGAACTGAATCACACACCTACCCTAAATCCTAGTGCAAAATCCTGCTCAAAGCTGGATCATCAGACTAGAGGGGAACTAGTGGCAGGGGTGATTTGATTACAAGTCTTACGATTCTGGACTCTCCACCAGAGGTCATGCTTCAGGGCTGCCTCATGTAGCTGTGCAGACTGTGATCAGTACAAGGGCCCTAGACCAAAAGAAGTGGGTAGGGACCAAAACCCAGCTCAGCTCTGCTCTCTAAGCCATGACCCCATTGCTGAGCTCCTTCTACCTGAAGAAAGGAGCATCTTCTTCTTCAGAAGGGCCACCTTTTGGTACTCACAAAGGAGGCTTAGGCTTGCTAAGCCCTGGACCACCCATAGGAAAGTGCTTCTTTCTAATACTAGTGGAGATTCCATATGGGCTACGTGGAGCCCTGTCTGGCTTGATCCTAGAGACTGGGGACCGGATTGAGCCTACCGATGGGAAGACAGGGAGATTCAAGGGACCCCAGTTGTGGGAAGAAAAGGCCAGGAGCCAGGCCAGGACTGTCTAGAGCCTACTTTCACAGAGCTACCTTGAGCAATATTTTAAGGAAAACAATTTCTTTCTGTGCTACCGTAAAACGGAATCTCCCTCCATGTAGCCTTCCTCCAACAAAGCTAGAGTGCAGGGCCATAGGCTGTCCAGCCAAGGGGTAACTCTGGACAGGACACACCCTCAGTCCTAGGCAGCATGGGTAGGTGACTTAAAGCACTCTTGAATGTCACCACCCCTGTTCCTCCACTGGCCCATCTACACTGAACTTCCAGAATAAGATCTATGAAAAGAATGCCCCTGTCAGTGAACTTCTTATAGCTCTTTCCTGAGTGTACCATGTGTTTTTGTGCCCCTGTCCCTCTACATGTGATGTTTATCCCCATGGCCTGGAATCTTCTCCCCCTACCCCACTTCTCCAGGTAAACAATTACTTGCTCCTCCCTTAAGGATGCAACTTGAATGTCCTTTAGATCATTAATCAGATCTCACTGGGATTATGAGTTTACAGGTATGACTCAACAACTAAGCAGGCCCTCCTCCGGGCCAAAGACCTCATCCTTATCATTTCAGCTTTCAGCTCAGAGCACAGGAAGGTCCATGGATTGAGCCAGGATCAGAACGAAGGGCAGCACCTGACCTGTTGAAGGTTAATAAATTAGCATGGCGCAAGGGGGAGGGGTGGAAGAGAAGGGACAGACCGCCTACAGGAGGATTGAGAAGCATCAGAGAGAAAGGCCTCTCTTAAACCTAAAATCCCCCAGGGCAAGCTCTACTTCCAGTGTTGGGGTCCTAGAGACAAAGCAGAAGATCAGGATTGGCCCAGAGGCTAATCAGCAATGGGATCCTACTGGACCTGGATATCTAAGTGGAAATCAAATGGTTACAGGTTAGCTTCTTCCCTTCCCCTCAGAAAACATTTTTCTCAGTGTGAGAAATCATACCTGGGGCTCTCTAGGGCCCTGTGCGTGGTACTTCAATGGGACCCAGTGTTTGACTAAGGAGAGCTGGTTATTCACAAAAGCTATTGAATAACTATTGAATGTATCTGATCGGGGCAAATCTAGGCCCGTGTGCCCCCAGAGGATGGCCAGTGAGTCTCCAAGGCATGAAATGACTGCAGGAAGGATACAGTTTAGAAGACAATACAGGCAGAAAGAGAATCTCCACCCCTGTGAATGAGGATTAGCCGGAGTTCATAGCAGTCGTACTTTGGGGGTGAAGCTTCCTGGAGGGCTGTAATTAGAGACGGCCACACACACATTCCGTCATGTAGGCAGGTCAAGAAATACACAGCCCTTTCCTGTGTGTGATTCCAAATACTGCCGGCCCGGGACAGTGTCAAGTTTCTACACAGGACTTTTCTAATCCAGACAAGCTTTCCCTTTGAGCAAAGGAGTTTCTCAAATTAGCGTATGCGGCTAAGTCTGGTCAGCGCAGAGTGGAAAACAGCAAAGCTCGCCTCCATGTGGAGGATTTGCTTATGGGTCAGTCTGCGGTGCCGTTGGAAATGCAATGACTGCTGTGAGCTTCCCAACTCACACTTCTTATGATGGGGTGGGGAAAAGTGAACGCATTTAAAGGGGTGCAAAGGGGTTTTTTTACTGGGACAGCAAGAGTTTAAATGTAAACCATAGCTCTGGTTGAGAGGAGACCTGGAGAATGTTTCTGAAAGTAGAACAGAAGGAAACTTGAGGGGAAAAAAAGTGTTTTTTTTTTTTAATTGAGATGTAATTGACATATAACATGATATTAGTTTCAGGTAGACAACATGATTCGATATTAGTATATGTTTTGGAATGGTTACCACAGTAAGTCTAATTAACATCCATCAGCACACACAGTTACAATTTTGTGTGTATGAGGAGAACTTTTAAAATCCACTCGCTTACCAACTTTCAAATATACAACACAGTATTATTAACTACAGTCACTATGCTGTACATTACATCCCCAGGACTTATTTCTTTTTTTTTTTAATTTATTTATTTTATTTATTATTTTTGGCTGCATTGGGTCTTCGTTGCTGTGCGTGGGCTTTCTCTAGTTGCGGTGAGCAGGGACTACTCTTCCTTGTGGTGCGTGGGCTTCTCATTGCGGTGGCTTCTCTTGTTGTGGAGCATGGGCTCAGTAGTTGTGGCGCACAGGCTTAGTTGCTCCACGGCATGTGGGATCTTCCCGGACCAGAGCTCAAACCCATGTCCCCTGCATCGGCAGGCGGATTCTTAACCACTGTGCCACCAGGGAAGCCCCCCAGGACTTATTTCTTTTGTAACTGGAAGTTTGTACCTTTGACCACCTTCACCCATTTCACCCACCCATCTCCTTCTGCCTCTGGCAACCACCAATCTGTTCCCTGTATCTATGAACTCAATTGTTTTTTTGTATTTTGTTTTTTGTTTTAGATTCCACATATAAGTGAGATCATACAGTATTTGTCTTTCTCTGTCTGATTTATTTCATTTAGCATAATGCCCTTAAGGTCCATCCAGGTTGTCACAAATGACAAGATTTCTTTTTTTTCTATGGCTGAATAATGTTCCATAATATATATCATATTTTCTTTATCCATTCACCCATCAGTGAACACTTAGGTTGTTTCCATGTCTTGACTATTGTAAATAATGCTGCAATGAACTTGGGGGTACAGATATCTTTTTGAATTAGTGTTTTCATGTCCTTCTAATAAATACCCAGGTGGAATTACCTGTTGTTTATACAGGATCATTTGACTTGATGTTGACACTCACCCTCTGAGTAGCATGGCCTTGGGGGATACAAGGTCTGAGACTGCTTTGCAGGAAAATGTGTATCAAGAAGGAAGAAAAATGTAAACAGCATCATGGCAAGAGTTTGTGCTGATGGGAACTCTCCACATAAATTAGAGCCGCTGCATGGCCAGAGGGTTGGAAACCTGGGGAGGATGAGAACCTATGTAATACAGAGGAATTTGGCAAAGGGACCTAAGAGAGACATACAGAAATATCCTCTTTACCTTGATTTTATCATATGACCCCTGGAACTCAGGGTCTCTTACTGGGAAAACAAGCAAGAGATGTCTTTTGTAAGAGAAAGAGCCACAGAGCTGTTTTGAGTTAAAATTCAGCCCAAGACATGAGTCCAAGACCACTGAGGCTTGGGAATCTCCATTGTTTGAGAAGCTGATGCAGACAGCTTCCTATACATCCCAGTGTTGCCACTCAGAGGGTAAAATGGGGGTGAGGTCTATTTCTTAGGAGAAAACGAAGAGCCTCCTACTCTGACCAACTGCTATGTTGCAGTCTCTTCATAGCAACAACAAAGATCCCCCAGCAACAACAGAGATAATAACAGTAATAAGACTTACTTTTGCTGCAGTATGCATACTCTGAACACAGTGATGTGACAGATGGAACACGTAGTCCAATGCAGAGAAAGAGGTGGCATAGTGTCAAAGAGGGACGCCATGACTGACAGTGTGATAATTGTGGTTGTACTTACATATATTGAGATGTTTTACTTTATTATGCTTCATTATCATTTTTACTGGCTTTCTGTGTGTATGCTGTTTTTAATCTCTTAACTTCTTTTTGTATGCTTTCAAAAATTCTAGTATACCTCAAACCCAGAAAAGTGGAGAGCCACTGCTTTAAACCCTAGGATGATGTCAGGGAGAGAACCCTTTCAGTATAAGTCATGTCAAAACTCTGCCTGTAAAAAAAAAAAAAAAAAAACCAACTCTGCCTGTCACTTTGGCATATTTGGAAGTTAAAGGAATGGAGACCTTCAACTCTAATCTGATCAAGAGACTGGTGTTCTCAACTAAAGATGCAAAGTCCAGATAAATAAAGAGATACAGTAGATAAAGATACAAAGAGTCCCTCTCTTCCTCAAAAGAAAGAAGCTCAGTAACAAATCTCCTTTAGGGTTTAACAACGTTTGGCAAGTCAGTCTCATTGGAAGCTTGTGGACTTTGCTGTCTGATCATTCACTCATTTCTTCAACAGCTCTGCCACTTACCAGCTAGGTAAACACACACAAGGTATTTGCCTTCTCTGAACCTTAATTTCCACCTTCGCAAGAAGAAAGAAATATCTCCCTCATGTATGATTGCAAAGATTAAAGAAGATAGTTTACTTAAAAGAACAGCGCACGGTGGTGCAAATAATGGGAATTCAATAAATGTTCAATTTCCTTCTTTTGCATTCTTTTTTTAAAAAAAAATTACATTTGATCTATTTTTTAAAAATCACTCCGCTGGTCTATGGAGACGACATATAAATGGAATGAATGGAAACAAGGTGAGTTCAGGAGGCAACTGCAGTTGTGCAAATGGGAGGTAATAATGATTTGGACTCAGAGGACAGCAGCAGAAGAGGAGAGAAGGGACTTCCCTGGTGGTCCAGTGGTTAATAATCTGCCTTCCAGTGCAGGGGACGTGGGTTCAATCCCTGGTCAGGGAACTACGATCCCACATGCCGCGGGGCAACTAAGTCCGCACGCTGCAACTACTGAGCGCATGTGCTCTGGAGCCCACATGCCACAACGAAGACCCAGTGCAGCCAAAAAAAAATTTTTTGGAAAAAAAGGAGAGAAGAGGTTAGATCTGGGAGTGTGTTTTAAGGTGGAGTTGACAGAACTTACTTTGGGGCACAAAGAGAGAGAAAAATCCCTTTTAAAATTTGTATTTGGCTTATTTCATCCCAAAGAAAGGGAACTTGACCCATTGATGGTGCCTAGATTAGTGTTGTCCAGTAGAACTTTCCATGAAGATAGGAATGTTCTTTACAGGTGTTGCCCAATATGTTAGACAGTAGCCACATATGCCTATTAAGCACTTGAAGTGTGTCTAATGTGACTAAGGAACTGAATTTTTTATATTATTTAATAGTACTTAATTTAAATTTATATAGTTACCATATTGGACAGCGCAATTCTAGGTAATAGACCCACTAGATTATGTTTTCCTGCATAATCCCTTCAAGTTACACAGACACAATTTACAGAACCTACAATTTGCTTTCGCATACATTTTTATGATCTTATCTAATCTTAACTACTTGACGAGTTTCTGTTGACTAAGCTAAAACCTGAAAAAAATTAGCAAGACTCTTCTACTTATGGGACTTCCCTGGTGGTGCAGTGGTTAAGAATCCGCCTGCAAATGCAGGGTACATGGGTTCGATCCCTGGTCTGGGAGGATCCCATGTGCCGTAGAGCAACTAAGCCAGTGCGCCACAGCTACTGAGCCCGTGCACCACAACTACTGAAGCACACGGGCCTAGAGCCCGTGCTCCACAACAAGAGAAGTCACCGCAATGAGAAGCCCGCGCACCGCAATGAAGAGTAGCCCCCGCTTGCTGCAACTAGAGAAAGCCCACACGCAGCAACGAAGACTCACCACAGCCAAAAATAAATAAATAAAATAAATAAATTTTGTAAAAAAGACAATTCTGCTTCTATTAATCCCAATATTATAACATTAATGGGTAATCCATTTTGACCAACTGTACACATCATATAAATTATATCCTTGCATGTTTTAATTAAGTTGGAATATTGCTCTCCTGCCTAATTCATGTGAACTCAATTGCTGTGGTAACTACATATCATGTGCTTGACCATATGCCTATAGGAGAAATGATTAATTTCAAAAGGATTCAGAAGGAAGGCTATGACCTAAACTAACTGGTAATAAATCTGACTGTTTTCTAGCCTAAGAACTGGAGTTGTCATCAAACCACAGTTACATAGCAAACATCTCAAGGTCAACGTAATGGGAATTGCAGTGGTGTTATTAAAATTGAAAACAAATTTTAATTTTGTTCTATCTCATATTTTTTGTGAGATAGTAATATTTTCAATTTATTTAAAAATCTTTTCTTTTTCTTTTCTTCCTTTCTCTTCTTTTCCCATTCTCCTTAGGTGAGCTCCAAATATCTTCTGGCTACCATACAGTTCACATACAGCTCAACAATGTATTCAAAACTAAACTTTTCATCTAAGCTACCTTTAGGGAAAAGTTCAAGGTCTTATTGTGGTATGTATACTCCCTCCATATTCCTACTAGATATTTCTAGTGAATATCTTTTGGTTCTGTCGGCTCAGCCTCCCCTTGTCCTTTTTTTCTGGATAAAAGCCACTCTTTTCTCCCTAAGGTAATTTCCCTTCCCCACTACCTGTGATTTTGGTGGACAGCCAATCACAGTAAGCCTTCCATCCCCAGCCACAGTCATTGGCTAGAATGGTATATGTTGCAAATAGAGTTCTTATCTGGGATTTTATACATATTCTGGAAGAAAGAAGACCTCGCTTTCCTTTTTGGTAGCTAAACTGGGTTGCTGTAAACCTTGAGCTGCCTCTAATCATGCCCTGCCATTCCCCATCCATATGAAGGACATGCCTCCGAAACGGAGGAGAGGAAGACCAACACACAGAGGAAAGTAGAGGAGAGTAAGAGAGCAAAGAAACAGACCTGATGATCTCATTTCACTGCCCTTGAGGCCAGCTCCACTCATGGACCTCAACCAGCCAACAATTTCCCTTTTTTACTTCAACTCCCTAAGCTGGGCTTCTACTGCCTGTAACCAAATGAGTCCTGAATATAGTACCTGTCTAGATTCATAAGAATTCACACTCTCCTCCACTCTCCAGGCTCCAGCCATACTCAAACATTGTTTGAGTTTCCGTGCTAAAAATTATAAGCTCCTCAAATGCACCTGGGTTGAGCACCTCTGTTCTAAAATCACCTCATTTTTTAATATTAGAAACAGCTGATACCACTGAGTGGTATCACTGTAGTTGTTTTGTATGTCGCTGTGTATTTACTGTAATTCTCTTAATGAAATCATTACTTCCTTGAAACTTTAATCTTGCCACTCAAAGTGTGGTCCCTGGACCAGCAGAATTGACATCATCTTGGAGCTTTGCAGAAATGCAGAATCTCAAGCCCCACCTCAGACCTACTGAATTAGAAACTGCACTTTAATAAGATCCCCAGGTAATGTCAATGTACAGCCAAGGTTGAGAATTGCTCCTCTGGAGTAGGCAGTGACACCACATATTTTTATTATAACATTTGTATTGACAGCACACGGGTTGAGGGGAGACTATAGGTAAAGGAAAATACTTAATACTTACTGTTGAACAATCAGGTCTCAAGGGGGTCAATTAGGACAATGAGTCAAACTGAGAGTAACAATCAAGGCTTTATTCACTTACTATGACAGTGCAAGTAAGAGGCAAAAGAGAAAGGCTTCAGCTCCCCTCTGTTCCATTTTCCACCACGAAACAACACAGGTGAGGCTCATATGACATGCAGGACAGTCAGAGAAATCAACTCACAAGCAAAAGGAGCCCTAAACCAAAGGCTCCTCCCTCTTTATGGACTCCATAAGCTGGAGAAACGGGGAAGGGGAAAGACTAGAAATGGAAAGGTGAGTCGAAGGGAGAAGTGTCTTAGCCAAGACCCTCAGTAAAGAGGCATTAGAATGGAGGCACCTGGGCTAGGAAGGCAGCTATGTCTATGATCATGGAGAGGTGGGGGAACCTGAGTCCTTGCATGCAACTCCCTCCAGAAAACTGTAATGCACCAAGTCTGGAGTGGGGAAGGCAGCTTCCCTCCATGAGGCCTGCCAAACAAAGCTTTGTAATTGCTTCTAATCACACAGAGATCACACAAGGGATTTGGACCTGAAGCCAGACTCTTCCACTAGCTGGTACAAATTTTGTACCATTTAACAAGTAAAAACACTAGCTTACTTGGTAGGCTAAGCAAAGCAGCCTCTGAAATCAACCAGCGCATATTGATAGAATCATCTCCAGCAGTGGTTCTCAGAGTGTGGTTCCTGGACCAGCGACATCATCATCACCTGGGAACATCTTAGAAATGCAAATTCTTGGACCCCACACTGGACCTTCTGAATCAGAAAATGTAGGGATAGAGTCCAGCAATTTGTGTTGTAACAAGCTTCCCAGGTGACACTGATAGATGCTAAAGTTTGAGAAGCAATGCCCTAAAGGAGGGTTTCTCAAACAGATAATTCTTTGTTGTGGGAGCTAACCTGTGCATTGTAGGATGTTTAGATGAGTCTCAGGCCTCTACCTCCTAAATTTCTACACCATCTCCCTAAAGTGACACTCTAAAATATCTCCAGACATTACTAGGTATCCCCTGGGATACAAAATTGCCCCCAGTTGAGAACCACTGCCCTAGAGTGATAACTATGACCTAGACTGGTCCAAGTCTACATCATGACATATAAACAATCATGTCCATAACATATATGTATTCATGTGTTCACAGATATGTGAAAATGTGACATAAACTAAGGTTTGAATAGTTTACACTTTACAAAGCACTTTCATATGTGTCATTTGTTCTTCACATTAATCCTGTGAGGAAGGTAATTATCATCAGTCTCATATTACTGGTAAGGAAACTGAAACTCACAGACGTTACTCGATGTGCCCAAGGTCATTGCCTGCTAAGTGGCAGAGCTGGAACTTAAACCCAGATCATCCTTTTTCATAAAGACAAAGAGAATTATCTTATTAAACACGTTATGGATGGGATATTTCCAGCCTTGAAAAATATAGTCTCTCTTGGAACAAATTCAATATTAGCTGAGAAGTAATAGTTGTAGGAATACTTAAATATACTGTTTAATATGAAAAATGTGTTGTATATCCAAGATTAGAGGAAGCCTATTTATAGATGTTGGCATGAGCTATTACTTGGAAACAAAAGCTTTATGACAGTTATCATGAGCCTTAGGCAACATGTTGGGGAGATCTGTACTCAAATCAGAGAAGAAAAAAAAAACAGCACAATTAACAAATTCAGGAATAGTCTTTCTCCTCTAGACCACAGCCTCTGATGAGAAAGTGAAAGAGAATCAGAATCATTGACTGAACGAGAGAGAAAGAGGATGCCCAGAACACCAGAGAGCCATCGACCTGCCGTGACCCAGGTCCCAGCAGGATGAAGTGCTGACGACCAGCATCAGGCTCCCAGGGAGCAGGGTGCGAAAAGCCTGCAATGCCCACAACTTCCAGAGAGTGGACACAATACTCCTGCAGAGGTGAGCTGGGGATTTCCACTGCACAGTAATAGACTTTGGCTTCTGAGGGAGCATCCAATCGTCAGCAGCCAGCTCGCTGACCTTTGGACGGTCCTCCAACATGGCCAAACTTGTCACAGAGCATAAAACTGAAATGCTAAATAAAGACCAAGGCCAAATCAAAGTCACGATGAAACAAATGACCCCAAACAAACCTTTTGATGTCAGTTCTGTTTTGCCCTGAGAAGAATTTGAAACCTCTTGCCTCATTTTTAGAGAGGACTGTTAATGGTCCTATAAACTGGAGTCCAAATATGGAAACATTTCTAATCAGAGGAAAGAGTGCTGGGCTTGGAATCAGAAGGCCTGAGTTCTAGACCTGAATATTCAAAGGAGAAACTACTCAGCCTCCTTCAGCCTCAGGTTTGGTTTTGTGTGTGTATGTGTGTTTCCTATAAAACAGAAAGGTGTGATTACAGGAACTCTAGGATTACTTCCATTTGCAGAATTCTACTCTTTACCGACATCCTAAACTTGCAGTTAATATACTCACAACTTGGGAAAATACCATGCATAAAGTTAAAGAAGCTTGGATTTGGAGCCCTGCAGACCCAGCATGAAAGCCTTCCTCTGCTGTGTTCTAGCTGGGTCACATTGGACAACTCCCTAGCCCTTCCCATCCTCAGTTTCCTCATCTTTAAAATAGAAGTGATAATAATAGTAACTAACCCAAAGGGCTATTGTGACAATTAAATGGAATCATCTGGGTAAATAATTAGCACACAGTCCTTGGCATATAGGAAATACACAGTAGATTGTAATTATTATCATATATTTGAAAACAAACTCAGAAAAATAAAATTGAAGGTTTTGAGTCAAATCTACACCTCCTATTGTGCTAGAGAGAATTAGAGCCACTTAAAAATCAACAGGCTAAGAAATATTATTTACATTCTATTAAAAGATCTCAAAACTGGTAGATGACAGTCTCTCAAAGCAATGCAGGTCATTTGCCATGTTTCCTACATGATCCAAATTAGTAGATAATTAGACCTAAAGGGTCCCTGCACACATAGCATCATTTTGTAATACACTGATTTCTGCCAGTTTAGGTAGAGATGGGGAAATGATGAAAGAAAGGGGGAAGGTGTAGAGCTGGACTGTCCAATACTGTAGCCATTGGTCACGTGTAATTATTGAGCAGTTGAAAGTGACAGGCCAAGTTGAGTTGTGCCGTAAGTTGTGCCATAAAATACACACCGGATTTCAAAGACTCAGTACCAAAAAATATATATATAAAATTTCTTATTAATATTTTTATTTTGGCTATACATTAAAATGATGAAAACTAGGTACACTAGAGTAAATAAAATATATTTAAAATTAATTTCACCTGTTTCATTTTACTTTTCTAATGTGACTACGAAAAACTTAAATTACACGTGCAGATTGCATTATATCTCTATTGGACAACGTTGGTATAGAAAGAAAGGAAGAATACAAACACACACACACACAGATTGAGGAAAAAAGGAATCTCCAAGAATGTAGCAAACTGAAAAAAACATCGGTTCATGAAGGAGGACACAGGCTTGATAATCCTAGCTCCACTAAAGAAAGGAAGGCATCAAGATTAGATTTTACTATTAGCAGAAAAAGCTGAAAGAGACTGCATCCCCTATGCCTTTTACATATTCCATTTTGTAACATTTGGAAGAGGAAAGAAAAGAGAGGCTACAGGTCCTTCAGCCCTTTTCACTGGATAACAGTTTTTGATCTTATAAAACAGCTTGTTCCCTTTTTGGGAAGTGGTTGGAAAGACTTAAATTAAGGAAAGGGCACCCTCTGCTGGCTACTTAGTAACATTTTAAGAGAAAAATAGGCACGGAGGAGTCTGTAAAAATAATACAGAATAAACAAACGAATGAATGAGTTACATTTCACATTATTGAACTTACATCTTTCACTATGGATTCAGTGATGATGGAAATTAGGGCAAGGAAACAGGTTTAATAATGTAAAAACTATTATTAGGCCATGTCCAACTCTTTTTTTTTTCCTTCCCTCCTACTATCTTTTTCTTCCTTCCTTCCTTCCTTGGGTCTTTCCCTCCCTCCTCCCTTCCATCATTTTTTTTCCTTTCACCCTTTGAATAGCTCAGACCCTTTTTGTAAGTCCCTTTTTGTAAATCCTATGTAAAGACAGAAAGTACGAGGTTTCACCTTAGAGATCTATGCTGCTTATTTCAATACGATTTCTTTATGAGGTTAATACTTCGTTCCTGTGTCTAAGACCAACCTGGCAGACAAGGTCAAGAAATTATAAGACCACTTAGGACTTCCCTGGTGGTCCAGTGGTTAAGACTCCACGCTCCCAATGCAGGGGACCCGGGTTCAATCCCTGGTCAGGGAACTAGATCCTGAGTGCCACAACTAAGACCCGGCGCAACCAAATATATAATTAAAAAAAAAAAAAGAAATTATAAGACCACAAACATTCACCAGCTACTAACTTAATGGTGTCAAGTACAGAATAACAAGCAGCCATCAACTTAGGAAAGGGTTATCTTCCCAGAGGCAGTTTATATGCTGGTTGTTTAGAATTAGACATCTTTCTCTCATTTGTTCCTGGGCCAGTTTGCAAATATACAAATACACGTTAACCTAGAATGTATCTGAGACAGACTACTAACAACACCATTATTTCTACTCTCTCAAAATAATATACAACAGTATTTTTATGGCAAAAAACCCATAAAAGTTCCAACTTGGGATCTGAGGAGCCCATCCGACTTTCCCCAAGCAGTATGAGCAGCCGTCCACAGCTTCTTCATTTAGGGAGGAGAGGTATCTCTGGGAGACCCACGCCCCATACTCCAATATCTTGTTAGTTCCCTCTGCACCAGCACCAGTATCTTGTTGGTTCTCTCTGTTGCAAAGAAAGGTAGCTAACTCACTGGGACAGTCACACCCCAAGATTCCAAACTAAAGAACAAGGAAACAAAGGAAAGTTCACGTCATCATGAGGTCAGAGAAAGCAGGACCACAAAAGGTGGACTGTCCCTACCTTCCTCAATACACACACACACACACACACACACACACACACACACACACATGCTTTCCCCTGTGTCAGCAAAACTCATTTCCTAAGTTGATCAATTGTAGGCTAAGATTGCCTGTAATAACTGGGCTTCAGCAGCCTCAAGAAATATAGCGTTAGTGTTATGGAATACATTTCCTATTAGCATTTATATTATTTGCAGCATAATTTATTTTAAAACTAATTTAATTCCTTTTAACCTATCAAATAAAACTAGCATGCTTAAATTAAACTTTGCAGGGTGTGAAATAACTTAAGGAGAGCTTATGACAGGGCACTTACAGGAACCCAGAAATTACATTTATTCCTTACACATAATTCAAAACAAATTATTTGCAATGATGCAAATGTAATGCAAGCCTGCAAACTTGTGTGCTTTTTGTCAAAAATGGATTACGTATTTTAAAATAAACACTTGCAGGAGAACATAACAAAAAGTGACAGTATTTGTTACTTGCTGTTTATGCTTATGCTTAAACTCCTTAATCATATTTAGAACAGACTAAATTGTGTGTCTATTTAAGCTTCACTTTTCATAGTTAAACTGCTGAAGAAGATAAAAGCATCTATATTGATCAAAAGTATTAGAACAAAATTGAAATATTTTTCCAGCTCTGCTCTCTCCTGAGTGCATAGTCTTGAAATTCAGCACTTTTGAGAAATATGGGCACTATTTAATGCATAGTGGTTCAATAAAGTGGTTCAATAAGTTAACTAATTAACTTAGTTAGTAGATTACAACACAACCAGAATCCCTCTCCTGGGCATCGAAGTTTAGTTTTCAGCTATTACCTCTACATGAGTCCAGGTTTGATGTAAAGAGATCTCTTAATCAGTGTCTTAAAGCATGGTGGTTAAGAAAATGAGCTTCGGGATTAAGCCTGAATAAATACTGCATAAGCCTTTAGAAGCTGGGTGGCCTAAAATAGACAACCTCTCTGTGCTTCAGCTTCCTGATCCAAACATTGGGGTTCATTGATTTATTGATTGAATACCTTCTGTGTGCCGAGCACTGTTCTAAGAGCTGGAAACATAAAAACAAAGAACATGTTTGGTCCAAATTCTCAGAAAGATTACATGCCTGAGAATGTAATTCTTACATTACATTGGTGGAAATAGTTTTAATTAAGCAACATGAAAATTTTCAGGGACCGTTAGGTGTTATGATGAAAATAAAACAGAGTGATGTGAAGGAGGTATAGAGGAGATGCTTTAGATTGGAGTTGTCAAGGAAACCCTTTCTGGGAGGTGAGATTTAATCTGGGACCTGAATGACAAGTGGAGTCATCCATGCCTAGGTCTAGGAGAAGAGACGCCCAGGCGGAGGGAACAGCTGGTAGAAAAGCCCTAAGGAGGGAAGGAGTTCGCATGTTCCAAGAACAAAACAGAGGCCTATGTGGCTGTGGCAGAGTGAGTGAAAAAGAAGCAGGACAAGCAGTAGATGGGGACCAATCATGCTGGGCCTTAGAAGCCCTGGTGTAAAGCGTGGTTTTATTTTAAGTCCAATGTGAAGTCATTATAGGCTTTGCATCAGGCTGGCTGTGAAGATTAAATGAAATAACAAACATGAAGGGCTCAGTACAAGGAACGCATGGCACAGCGTAAACACTCAACAAGAGGTGACCTCATCATCATCACCCTTAAACCCTGACATATAATATTGGGAGGTCCAAAATATTCATTCTTATACAATTCAGAGTCAAGATATAGCAAAATTAATGTAGCAAGAACAGGGCTCAAGCAGGGGATAGGACTCAATTGCCAATCACCATAAAGCCAAATTCTCATCACTGTGGGGCATGTTTTACTGTACTATCTTTCTTGTCATCATTATCATCAATCAAACTGAAGTCAAATCTTAGGCCAGCACTCTCCACCACTCTTGATTTTTGCCATCTGCCTATGGAAAAAGGAATTTGAAGGAACAATCCCAAACACCGTGGTCACTATGAAATGACACAAACATTTCTTAATTTCTCCTAGCACCTCATCGGGTAAGTGGACTTTCTATTTCCCAGGCTTGGTGAGAATTCTTCCACCCACTTCCCAAAGCAGGTGGGCAGCAAACGCTAGGCTGGGGACTTCCAGAAATCCATTTCAAGTTGGAACTCACATGGGTGCATCAAGGATTTTTTTTCCTGGCCACACTTGATCATCTGTGCCTTCTGTTTCTGTGAGAACACCATATAAAGCAATCCTTACTCCGTGGATCATTCTGTTTACTAAATCATGGTTTATTTTTTCCTCAGGATATCACATGCTATTCTAGAGTCAGTTTTCAAAAGGTCTTAAATGGCTTGGCTCAAAATTGGTTTTGTATTAAGGGAAAGAACCAGTCCCAGAGTTTCAATCAGCACATCAACAAATAGGCGAATGACCTGCCCCAGACTGCCCAGAGGTTGCCAACAGCAGTAGTTGACTCAGAGACTTCCAAGGTTCATTTCCCTCTGCTACTTTTCTACATTTTCCTTACCCTATTTCTGATGAAATACAGTTGTCAGTCTTATAGGAAGAGGTTGGAGGAGGGCATGGGGTAAAATCTGTCACCACATCCCACATAACTACTGAATACAAGTATCTGAAATGTTCGGTTACCTTGCACGGAAGCAATTTAACTACGTGAGTTGTCTTTCACAGAGAGTGATAAAGAGTTATGATTCTGCATCAAAACCATCACAACATTGCTTCAAACAACACACTAACCATGTCATTAGCATTCAATTAATGTTAAATATAATGGCCTTTCAGTCATAAATAATATCGGAGGAATGAGGTTGTTTTTATAAATGAATTTTCCAGACAAATGAAGCTCCCCCATCAAGAACCAAAAGATGTTCAAATTTTGCCATCATTTTTGATAGAACTTAAATGTATTTCACATATTCAATGACCACTTAAACAAGGTGCAACATCATTATTTATTTTGTTTACTTATAGCCAATGATCACTTTAAATGCAAAACACTGATACACAGTGGCTTCTCTTAACAGCACCAATTATGTTGCTCTAGTTCTTCAAGTCTCCTTTAAGTATTTCAGGCCCTTGTCTGTCTGGCTATTATCTGTCGGTCTGACTGTTCTTAGGTTGTGCTTTCTCACACCTGTTCCCATTTGCTCTATCTGAGAAACCAGATGATAAAGCTTATGGGAATGAGCTGCATTATTTTGCAATTCTCAGTCCAAAGGCCCCAGGTAAGGGCCTAAGAGTCATTCCATATTTCAAATAAGGAGAAAGTGCATGGGCTTGGAGACAGGTATTTTCCTTGCTAATTTTTTTTCCTTTTTCCTTTGTAATTTTTTGCAAAGTTTGAGAGTCATCTTGAGATAAGTGATTGCGTATTTTCACATTTTCTAAATTTTGCCTTGTATTTTCTAATACATATTGCCTTGTATCTCTTCTTTCTAAATAAATTTTCTCATTCATCTCAGGAAGTTAATTTCTAACTGTTGTTCGACTGTTCTCCTAAGTTGTCAAAAGCCCTGTTATGATGATGTAGGGGTATAAAAAGATCTCTTGGAAGGAATCTTTGGTAGCCATTCCCCTCCTTCTTCATCAGGATTCCTGATGTGGCTTAACTTTCACCTCAGCGGTGCAGTTTGGAACAGAGTCAGAAAAGTGAATATCTGTTAAGGAACAAAAAACAGCTCAGTCAGATAGCAATGAGAAAACATAATTGCTCTAGCCAACCATTACATAAATAGACATGAAGATCCTTCTTAATTTTATTCCCCTGAGACTAATGACTGACCCTATTGAAAATCCTAGTAGAAATCATTGTAACAAAAATAGCCAAAACATTAAGAATAGGACACGTGAGAATGACAATGGCTGATAAACATCTGAACCATCAAGCATCCTTGTTAATCCAACCACAAAAATAAGTACTAGCTCATGGGCTAAATAACTAAAAGAAATCGGGGACCATCTTACATGAATCAATTAATGTGTGTACCTTAAGGAAAACATTTCTACAACAATCCTTGATTCCCCTTACTGTTTTTAATGGAATCAATGTATAGTAATGTAAGAAGGTCTCAGACTTGTTTTATACTTTAGTTTTGTGTTACTTGCCGTGTGGTTGTGTTTCTAGCAAAAATGTAAACTCCTCTGTTTAAATTAGTAAGAAAAGAAAGAAAGAATGAAAGAGGGAGAGAAAGAAAGGGAGAGAGAGAGAAAGGAAGGAAGGAAGGAAGGAAAAGAGAGGGAGGGAGGGAAGGAGGATGGAAGGGAGGGAGGGAGGGGAAAGGTCACTCTACAGTAAAGCTTCTAACCCCTTTAATTATCCCCAAACCGTCTGTAAATCCATAAATTAGCACTTTAAAATATATTTATACCCCATCTCATTCCATAAAGGATTTGATGTGACTTATAAAACAAATAAAATTGATAAAAAAATTTTTTTTAAGTTGAGACGGTCTGGGCAAAATAAGAAAGAAGAAGCAAGAAAATAAAACCAACTAGTGAGTAGTACACAGATATGTCACACCATAGTCATATAGGTGGTAGAGCTGGGCTACATATTGCCTCAAAGTTTCTAGTAATTTAAAAGAGAAACAAAGAAGTTGTAGGATTCATAGAGATCACAAAATAAAAACAATGGTTGGATGGTAAGTTTTCCCCACAGGTCATATAAAAAGGATACTGTGTAACGAAATGTTTGACATCCACAAAAACAGGCCTAGAGTAAAGATAAGAGTCCCTTACCTTTGGCCATTCCTTTACTATTCCTTGTTATAAGACAATGGTAAGATATGAAAATGCATTTTGTCAAACTCAGTTCTCCAAAGAACTAGAATGTTGATGCTCTGGCTTGATCCAAGGGCAAAATTTATTATCTAAATGAGAGTGCATGGAAGTTAGGGAATTTCCCTCAAATGTTAATTTTTGCAATTAGGCTTTTGATAAAAACTTGATAAAAGATGGTTAAAAGTTATATTCTCAAACTAGAATACAGGGTGCAGATATTCTGTGCAGTAAAGTCGAGAAAGTTGAGGAACTAACTGAGGCAAACACCTAAATATCTTTAGAAAGTACCAATTTCTGCCTTCCCAAAAGTTCTTCATTTATTTCAAATTACAAATAAAAGGAAAAGTAAGACACCAAAGCTCTACAACGCAAAGAATGACCACACTGATTTTTAGCCTGAATCTTTTCAATATAGATATTACCAACCATTCACTGTGGCTCAAGGATTAAAAAAAAAAAATCTCAGTAGCACACCAAAAGAAAATTTTAATTTAAGTAATGTTGCTTTCTAGTGAATCCTACAAGGTAAATTGGTTCTGATATTTTCCTAAGATAACTTTCTGAGTGGAATTGTTGAATACAAAGAAAATCAATATTGGAAAACTCTTACAAAAAGGATAGTTGGGGTTGAATAGCTATGGTAGTTTGACTGCACTATTGTCCTCAATTTTCATGCTCCTTGTGCCTACACTCTTTGATACTGCCCTCCTACACTGACTCTGGGCTTGGCCTTGTGACCTACTTTGGCCAACAGGATAGTAGCAAATTTGACAAGGTACTTGCACATTTCTGCTGGCTTTCTTGGAACCCTCATTTCCATCAGCACCAGTCCAGGTAGGCTGCTGAAGGATGAGGATTGTCCCAGTTGAGGCCTCCTAACCTACCAATTCTCAGCCCACCCGCCAGCTGACTGCAGATACATAAGCAATCCCCACCTAATACAACAATATCTGGTCCAGATCAGCCAAAGTGTCCAACCAGTCCTAGGTTTGTGAGGAATAATTAGTGGCTGTTGCTTTAAGCCACTAAGTTGTGGAGTGGTTTGTTTTTGTTAACTGATACAGCAGTTGCTAACAGCTACAGTGCTTGAATTTAAGCTAATCCTTTAGGTAATGGAAAAGAGAATCAAGAGCTGGTAAAGTCATTTCTAGAGCTTGATAATATTAGCAGATAATATGTATTACTTTTACTCTCAGTGGGAGTAGGGAGGGATTCAATTGGCTTATCTAAAAGTAATACTGAATCTTAAGAAACAAGTACAAGGAAAGGGGGTAGTCAAAAATCTCTATTTTACTCATCTTGAAATAATTACTTTTCAGGAGACTGTTCTTCCAAACCCAGATCTTTGCACTGGTGTTAAAGATGTAAATTCTACATAAGAATCAGGACTAAGCTCAATATTATACAGTTTAGGCTACAGCTGGTTCCTAACCACAGAGTCAAATACTGAGTAAAGAGCAATAAAAGTTATAAACAATCTTATCTTGTTCTTGAAAATTTCTGCATAAAACATACAGAAGGGAAAAAGTAGTTTACTGTGGAATAGCCTTGTCAAAATCTTGCTCCTTGCTTAAAATATTGGCTTGAGAAATCCGGTTTGCAATTTGTCATGGGAAACTGGCTAAAATGTAAAAAAAAAAAAAGTGATCTGATAAAGCCATAATTCAAAAATAATAAATAATCTATTTTTTTGAAAAGGGGGGAAGGTGGGGAGTGATATGCTATACTTTGATCCATTAGAACAAAGTTAGAAAGGCTAGTTACCAGCAGACCATAAACAATTTTAATAACAGGAAAATCTTCACTGGGTAGCATATTTAATTTAACCTTTTTAATCAGTAAGACTATGAAAAGAAATGTTTTCTGCGTGTACTAGAGAGAAGCAATTTATTTCAAATTATAAACATAAGAAAAGGGGTGGTCTCTCATATCACTTGATATTGAGCCTTCTTCAGTCTTCCTCGATATTGGGCCTTCCTCAATCTTCCTCATCAGGTTCATCTCAAAATCTTTTCTGACTCTCAGTTCTGGGCCAGCCAAAAAGAATTGATTTTTAAAAAACTTTTTTTTAAAAACAAAATCAAGAGTAAAAATTAGATTTGGCAAGATCCTGAATGACTTCTGAATTTCATCTCACATGTTAGCTCACAAGCCTGGCCGTGACTGTTTTTAGCTTCCTAACAATCATAAACACAGGAATTGTCTCAATCAGCATCCCATGTAGGAAACAGAAACCACTCTAGGTTTTAGAAGCAGAAAGGGTTTTCATACAAGGAATCAGATGCTTCAAAAATCTACCATGGATGGATGGAGAAACAAGTTCTCAGGTGGGCCTCCAGGAATAAACCACAAATGTCACAGAACTGACCCACCTTGGGAGCCATACTTTCTGTATGATCGGAAAGGTGGGAATCAGGAATCACCACTGGACAGCCTGTGATCAAGAACACACCACCACAGCTGTGATGCAGAGAGCAGGCAGACAGGATAAGAAGCCTTCGCTATCGCCACAGCTGTCCCTCCACACAGAGTAACTACTGGAATAGTAAGGCCAAAACAGCATCCTCTCATAATTCTGCTTGCTGGAAGAACTATCAAAGCAGCTTGAAAATAGACTTTCTCTCCCTACCACCTTCCAACCCTCACATGAAGGTATCTAACTGGTGGAGACTTATTTCTATCCTGAACCATAACAGCAAGGGAACCTGGGAAATAGTTTCAGCTCTCTGGCCTCTGCAATACAGGACTGCACAAGTGTGCCAATCTAGCACATCCAACAGAGGAACTAAGGCAGTAACTTCTAATTTTACTAAAAGAGGGACTGATAAACATAGTTTTAGTTTATCGACAATCCATTCATAACAGCTGAAGGGAAACTTCTCTCTGAAGTCCTCTAAGAGATTTCATCAATCTTCAGAGATCTAAGGCATCACTAATAGAATTTAAATGCACTATCTCACTCCATTTCACCTTTCTCATCCCCATAACCTAACCAGCTCAATCATGGCCAGGCACCAATAGTCACTGGGACAACTAAGCCAACATTTAAAGTGAGTGGGAAATGATCACTTTCATCCTGTCCAAGATCTCCATTCTCAGAATGGTAATAACCAGGGAGTAATTAACTAACTATACATTTCATTTCTTTTTACTTTGCCTTGATCCAGAAAGCTTTAAGAGAGCTACTGACTACAGCATAGCCTTGGACAGATTGACTAGACTACTGATGAAACTCTGAATGTCGGCCACGTTTACAGCTCATTTTCACACAAAACAACCACAAAGCATTCCTTACACCAAAGTCACAGATGATCCTGGCCCCCTGGTCACCATTAAGTGCACCAGGAATTCCTGCTTCAGCCAAGGCCGCCATAGAGATTTGTAGTATCCTTGATGAGAATCTGACAGGACCTGGGGTCTTTTTGTTAGATAGCAATAAATTGAATGAACCAGATCTTTTTTCTTGGGATGTTTAAGTATGAAACACACAGAGGCCCACCTGAAGGGGGTCAGGAAACTAAGGGACACAGAGAAAAGGATGCCAGCCAAAGCTAAGATGTAGAAAGAAGAAAAAGCAGTTGAAAGAGGTAAAGAGAATCAGGTGCCACCTTGGTGGAAGCCATAGAAAGAGATAAACTAAGATATGAAAATGGTAACTTAGAGACACCCAACCTATGGCCATATACATGAAAAGTCATCTGGCTCTAGGATTGTGCAATTTTGTACTTTTTTGTGATCCTTAATAAACCAAACCCTCTAAAGTGATCTCAGCATTTCTTTTCCTTGCAACCTCGAGGAACTCATATACCACTATTCCCAGAGTAGAGGGAAGTGACCTCTCCAGGTTTATCCCATTCGAATGAGCAGTCTCTGTATGCAAATGAAGTTGGTGAGGAATTTACCATTCAACAAATCCCCATAGAAGTGACTCATGGGAAGGTAAATCTGTCATTTGGTGCTTAAGGTTTAAGGAAAGTCTTCATCTGTTCTTTAACAGACCACGTGTTTAAATGGTTCTTCCTGCTATGGGATTCACAGAATAAATTCCCCAAATGACAGAAATGTGGTCCAACACCTAAGCAGACAGTGGGTTATCTGATAAGGGCAATACATTCATCAAGGCAGATCTCATCGATTTATCAGATAAATTAATCAGGACAAAAACGCTACTATGAGCATGGAGAATACTAGGGATGAACTGTGTCTCCTTGGCCTTTTGCAAACTCCTGGGCAAGCCCTCTTGATTGCTTTGTGTTGTTCACTGATTTTATAGCAAGTACATCCGGAAGGGATGAATAGAGACCTCATCTCCCAGTCCTTTGGTCTTCTGTTCGGACACCCATTTAGTCACCCGTTAAGTCTCCACTTCATGCAATGCCCAGTGATAGATGCTGGCAACACAGCACCTACCTACCAGCTGCGAAAGATTGCAACTAATCTTGTCATTATAACTATGGTAAGTGCTCTGAAGGAGAAGCACAGAAGCTGTGAGAATGACTAACAGGGAATGTCTTGGGAGTCATCAAAGGCTTTCTAACCTAAGTGTTTGTTTACTGAAGTAGAACTAACTCAGCCAAAAGGGACCAGAAGAGCTTTCTAGGTAGAGAACAGCAGAGGCTAAGACCCTAAAGCAGAAGAGGTAAAGCAGACAGGATGAACTATTCAGGCTATTGCAGCCAGAACACAGAGAGGAAGGCCAAGAGGGCAAAGATACATGTGCTGAAAGCAGGGACCAGAACCTAGTCCTTGAAGCCACATTGAGGATTTGTGTTTATTTTCTATTCTGGGTGAGGAATATTTGACCTACTATTTGGAGCCAGTGGAAATTTTGCCCTTGATGTTTTGATTCTGTAATTATGAATACACCATCTAACCCAAATAATACAAAATAAATGAATTTTTACCTGAAAGGCAGTCTTCTTAGCAATTAAATCAATTTAATTCTTGATAAATTACCATACAGATTTCCATTTCCTTTTTAATTTACTAAAATTAAGATCCATTTTTTATTATAAATTTTCCATGGAAACTTGATTCATCAATAGTTTTATCCTCAAGTTATCTTCCATGGTCCTTATCAAGACTTGATACCTTAATCATTTTTATTAAAATTTCATCAAGTGTCATCTTTAATCCCTTTCAGTTTTTTTTTGTTGTTGTTGTTGGTTATGTTTATAAGCAATGCTCTCTTTGAGTTAGATGAATGAGTTTTTATTTATTTCTTAGCTAATCCATGAGAAAATCTTGTGTTGTCCCTGGACCACACTTTGAGAATCACTGATCTCTTGTAATGTTTCCCAACAGGTGGTGCACATACCATTTGCTTTGAGGTGGCAAGAGTATTTTTTAATAATTATGTATTTTAAGTGCTCATTAGAAAAAGTTATAATACACTTGATACGTGATTATTCCTTAAGACACATTAAATCTGTCCCAAGTTAAGGAAAATAAGTCATTTGCAAGTGTCCAATCAAAGAACAAAAGACAAGTCAAACGTTCTGCTCAAGTTTTCCATATTTTCTACAAGGAAAGTGGATTACTTTCACCGTGTGAAATTATTCTTTAAAGTATTCTATTACCATTCAGTTCTTTTGAAATCAGTCATGTGCTGATGTGGGATGACACAGAGGTCAGGTTTCAAAGGATTCTGGGAGAGTAAAAGGGAGTTATACTTCCAAGAAAAAGCAGGAAAGAGGAATGTAGTTGGTTAACAACGTGCATTTTGCAGTCAGTCTGATCTGCGTAGGAATCCTAGCTTTAACATTACTAGCGTTGTGATCTTGTACAAATTACCGTTTGTAAATTGCAAATTCCCCTTCTACCAAATGGAAATAATAAGAATTAACTCGTAAGATTGACCATTAGTTAAGATACTGCACATAAAGCAAATAACAGAGCCTGGCACATAGGAGTACTCAGTATACAGTTATCCTTACAGATTTTAATTATCACCTTCAAGTCCCCAGAGCTGCTACAGCACCCAAGTCAGAGCACACGCTCAACGACAGATTTGGGGGATGAAGGCAGGTGCCCTGCCTTAGAAAAAAAAAAAAGAGGCGGGGGCGACGCACACCTGCCCTGATGTTATGCGAGGGTCTGGAAGATTACAAGGAAGCTAATCTTGGAAGGTGCGGCTTCCAGGTCAGAACCGGCAAAATTCAAACGTCCCGAGCACCGAGTCTACTCAAAGGGAAAAATCGGCAGCGTGCCACAACGCCCTGGCTGGCTGCGCGTGCGTCGGCCGGAAGACAGATGGCGCGCTCCGCGACCCGCCCGATCGATCGACCAGATCGAGGATCGTCAAGTCAGTTCTGACTGCGCGAAGTGCTCCTTCTCGCGAGGCTTCAGACCAGGAGGCTGGGGGAAGGGGCGGACCCAGCTGGAGAGAGAGGAGGAGCGTGAAGCCGCCGCACGCTACGTTCCCAGGAGGCTGTGCGCGCCCCTCGCTTCCTCCGGAATATTCTGAGCGGGCGCGTGAACTGATCCCTGCGTAGTGACCATGGCTCTCCACGTCCCCAAGGCCCCGGGCTTTGCCCAGATGCTCAAAGAGGGAGCGAAGGTAAGCAAAGGAGGAAGGAGGAGTGAGGGAGAGTCGGCGTAGGGCAGTGGCGGCCGCAGCGAAGGAGAAGGGCGTACTAACGGGCCGGGCGTGCTCCCCTGACACAGCGGTCGGAGGGAGAGAAGATTCCAGAAAGGGAGGTGATCTCGGGAGGGCTCTGCCGCGGAGGCCCGCGGGCATTTTGGTTCTTTACGGACCCCGGGGAGGGTCGAGCGGGCAGAGACGGCGAGTGGGGGAAGAGGCCGCAGACACCGCGTTCTGTACTTGGTTGTCGGACAGATAGATGTAAGGCCGCTCCTGCATTTTTCCTCCATCCGTAAAACGGGGGTGATGAGTCTCTCCTTTAGAAGGCGACATAGATGAAACAACGTAGGTGAAGTTGCTTTGGGAACTGCGAAGCCGATTGCCACGGTTCAGGGAGTGGGCGGTGCGGTTAAGAGAGGGACGAGGGCCTGTCTTGGCAACTTTTATCTAAATGAGAAACAGCGGGCTCCCCACTTAGTTCGCAGAAGCAGTGCGTTATAGTAGGATAAACAATGGTTACAATGCGAATGGATTCTGGTCCCAACTTAGGTTAGCTAGCTTGATGTAAAACTTATCCCTCTGGGTCTTGCTTTCCCCATTTTTAAATTGAGCAGATTGGACGAAAAGGGTTGTAACGAGCACAGTTGTAACCCACAAGATAAGTGACACCCTGGCCTAATTAAAACTGCTTTGTTTTATGGCGAGATCTTGGACGTAATTTCAGAAGCTTAGTTTTTTAAAAATATCTTAAAGCACTACTGATAAATGTGTCTCTTGTATTCAAATGGTAGTGTTCCTTTATTTGTCCCCCATATTTTTTGTGCTTAGTTAAAGGGCTATAGATAGTGTGGTTCCATTTATGGTAACAGGTTTAGGGAACTAGGTTCTTGTTGGCATGATGCACTTTTGGGATGTTGTGAATATAGTAAATATCAAGGTTTAATGAAAATATTGGTGAAAGAGCTTCGCTGAAAATGACATTGACTGCTCACTTTTTTAAAAGGCTGAAGAACATCCATGGTTTTTATTTTTCTGAGACAGAAATAATAAATGGCCAAATAAACAAAAAGGATAATTTCAAATAATGATAAAGGAAATAAGAAAGTCTGCCTCCAAAAAAAAAAAAATTAAAAAGGAAGGGTTGGGGTAGATAGAACAATTAAGATGTTCAGGAAAGAACTCTCAGCTCGGTGCTTAGTGGCCAAGATTAAAGGCAGAAGTGTTCCAGGCTGAGGGACCAGTGAGTACAAAGACCCTGAGGATGGAATGAGTGTGACCTGCTAAAAGAAAACAAGAAAGGTGATAGGGCTGAAGCTTACCAAGGGAAGGAACGGTAAGAGATGAATTGAGAAGAGTTGTAGGCAAGGGTTAGAATGTGTAGGGCCTTTTAGCCCTGACAGGGGCTTTACATTTTATCCTAAGTGATGGGAAGTCATTAAAGGGTTTGACAGGATCTGATTTATGATCAGATATGACTGTCCCTCAGAGAATGGGGATGGGGGAAAAACAAGAGTGTAAAGCAGGAGATCTTTAGAACCGTATTGTCTGTCTGCCGCGATGGAAGTGTTCTATATCAGGACTGTCCAGTATGGTATCCACTAGTCACAAGTAGCTACTGGGCACTTGAATTGTGCCTAGTGCAATTGAGGAACTGAATTTTTAATTAGTTACTTAAAATTTAAATAGCTACTTGTGGCAAGTGGCTACTCTCTTGGGCAGAGCAGCTCTAGAAAAATGTTCACATGAACAGTAGGCTCTTGAAATTTATCTGAGACCACAGGTAAATGCCAAGTCTAAAAGAAGTCCAGTGTAAAACTTGAGAATTTTAGTACTGTGACCAATTCAGCAGTTTTCAATGTGTACACGTTGGAATTATATTGCAGTTCAAATGAGCATTCAAAATCTGTATGTTTTAGTTCCTAAAAATTTGTGAGGCAGATATGTTAATTCCCAGTGAACATAGAACTGCTGGTTTTACAATGCTCAGGTTTTAACACAATAAATATGACCACATTTCAACTTTTAGAAAGTACTGATTAACTCTGAAACGGTATTTTTATCTGCAAGATCTCATTTGCTTTCTGTAATCAATCTTAGCACTCTTCCTTGCACTTTTCACTATATTTTTTAAAAAGTATAGGCTTTATGTTTTGATGTGTAAGAAGGTACCCGTGGGCCCTAAAAATGTCACGTTTTATTCATTCGACTAGTGGACAAATCTGTGGATCATTTGTGAATACCAAGCACCATACTTTACATATATAAATCTTGCTTGATAGTTTCTTCAACAATCCTCTGAAAACAGGTACTATTATATTACTCCATTTTACAGATGAAGAAATTATTGAGATTCACTGTCCTGCCTAATCAGAAGTTTTCTTTGACAGCATTTTTCAGGGTTAGAAGAGGCTGTGTACAGGAACATACAGGCTTGCAAGGAGCTTGCCCAGACAACTCGTACAGCATATGGACCAAATGGTAATTTCTAAATTCATGTTTTAAAAGATACAATACTGTAATAGAATTTTGTGTACTAGCTCTTTCAAACTTTTTCTGAAGATATTATATGTAAATTGAGAGTTTTAGCCATAATATAGTATGGCATTGAAAATTATTTCATAGCTCAGTGACACCAGTACAGTGTTTCTAATCTTTAATCAGCACTTCAGATCTTTTTAGAAAAGTTGGAATCCAAATGTTATGTTTTGTCCTGTTAAGAGGATAGAAAAGTTATGATGCTTTCACCATTGAGGCAGTACCTAGTGTTCACGGTTGCAGATGTGGAACAGATCTTTTACATAGAGTGACATTATAATTTAAGGGAGAAAAATTCTTTCTTGTCTCCTACCATCGACTGAATTAATTGATACAGATTTATGGAATAAGCAAAAAAGTAAGTGTACTTTTAAGTAGATTATTTTAGTCTTTGTACATGTTAATATGTTGTGTTGATTGAACAAAAATATGACAAAATTGGCATCCTCGCTAATAAACATCATAGGAGATTAAAAAGGAAAGAGTACAGGTGTGCAGTTAGGCAAAGCCATAGGGCTATGAGATAACCTTAAAGAATAGATACTATGTTTTGAGTTCTTACAAAGTTATTTTTAGGAATGGATATAAATTTATATTTCTTGACTAGATTTTCCCGGTATTTGGAGAAGGGTTTGAGTAATAATGGATTTCTTTTTCTAACTGTTACTTTTGAGGAATGAACAAAATGATTATCAACCACCTGGAGAAGTTGTTTGTGACAAATGATGCAGCAACTGTTTTAAGAGAGCTAGAAGTAAGTTATTTCTTTAAAAAAGCCAAGAAATACCACACAGTGTCATAACATTAAAAAAAAAAAAAAAAGCCAAGAAATGTTTTGGTGACATCAAAAAATCAGTATGTTTTAACATAAAAGAACCTTTATTTCAAATTGGATAATAAGGGATTTTTTTTATTCCCAACTTGAAAATTCATTATACAGGTTTTCCTAACTATAAAGAGTCCTCTTTATGTTTTAACATCTTAGCAACTCAAATTTTAAATCTCCTAAATTATTAATTTATGGAATGATTGGTTGTGATAAAAAAATATATTTGCTCATAATCATATCAAATTGAATATGTCTTCTTGTTCTATAGAGTGTGACACTTAAGTGAATTATTCCATAATGTAGAAACAGCTGATACTTGAAAATAGTAGTGGTTTTTTTTTAATTGTGTTTGTGAAGATAAAACATCAGTTTGTGGAATTTTGCTTTGTTCACCTGCAGTTTTGATGTTATAGAATCTGTAGAATAGATACTGCCAGCCAAGGTATGAGGACAGTCTGGCACCTGAACACATACAGAACCATTCCTCAGCCAGCTGCTAATTGAAGCATATGTTCAATCTCGGAATTTTCCTGAACTTAGCTCTTAAAGCACCAGAGCTTAATGCTTTTAGACAGAACTCCATAGATAAGTTAACATTTCTCCAATTTCTTAAATAACAGTATAGTCTTGAAGTAATAATACTGAACAAAACAAATTTAATTCCACAAGATATTTGTGGAGGGGCTTGTCATTGTGAATGTGAATGTTGTACTCTGATGTTCTCAGGAGTTGTTCAAGTGTGATGGGGATACTGTCTTCCTAACAAACTATAGTGTCAGCTTTTTAGTTTTCTCAGTGCTATCAGTTGTTAACTCTGATTATTTCTTAAAAAGCATCTAAATCCTAAGGAGCGATCACTTAAAATTTTGATACGCTTTTTTAAAGAAATATTTTATATTCCCCTTCTTTTAAACTATAATTGATAACCCCTTACAAAAAGAATGTACATAAAAATTGAGACTTGTGACGAAGTTAAATGACATCTATTTTAGCACTTCTGAAGGCTTTTTTAAAAGTGCCTTAGGTTTAGTGGTTGGAATTACTTTGTTTTTTAATTTAGTGAATATATAATAGTTATGAACCTTATGTATGCAGGTGTACATACTGGGTGACTGACCATTAAAAGAAAGTGCCCTGTGAAGTTATTTCCATTTATGGTGATGCATTCGTGCTCATAGGCCTAGGCGGACTTGGATTGTCTTCTTGTGACCACAGTATAAGTAGTGTGTAGCAATGTGATCAAATGAGTTACCTGGCCCATAGGGAGATTGGAGTCTATTAATTTAAGAAGAAATGGAAATGAACAATTTTATTTTGCTTTAAGGATCAAATGTTTTAGCTTGATATTCAAATTCAAACCCCGTCTGCCAGGTACAGCATCCTGCTGCAAAAATGATTGTAATGGCCTCTCACATGCAAGAGCAAGAGGTTGGAGATGGCACAAACTTTGTTCTGGTTTTTGCTGGAGCTCTTCTAGAATTAGCTGAAGAGCTTCTGAGACTCGGCCTGTCAGTTTCAGAGGTGAGTGTTCATTTTATAATCTACTCCTGTTTCATATTTGCTTATGTATATATACCTACTAAATAAAGTCATTAGAAATAGCTGATTTTGAGCAGTTTTCTCTGTGCCAGGCATTGTAGTACATATACTTCACATGCAGTATCTCATTCTATCCTTACAAGAACCCTATGAGTGGGGCCTATTAGAAGTAATCCTGTTTTGTTTCAGATAAAGAAAGTGAGCCTTAAGTTAGAAAAACCTTGCGCAAGTAGCTAGTAATGGCAGTTAGGATTCAAATTTGGGCTCTCACCAAAGCCTGTACCCTTAAATAGTAGGCTCCGCTGTGAATGTTATTCTGGAAGTGTGCTTTGTCTTTTTCTATTGAAAATAAAGATTTGTATTCATTGGGTTACCAAAATAAAGCTACCTTAAGTCATGTCAAAATTACGTCTTTTGAAGAAACAGTTTTGCTCTTTACGTTTAAGGTCATAGAAGGTTATGAAATAGCCTGCAAAAAAGCCCATGAGATTCTTCCTGACTTGGTATGTTGTTCTGCAAAAAATCTTCGGGATGTTGATGAAGTGTCATCTCTACTTCATACCTCCATAATGAGTAAACAATATGGTAATGAAGCATTTCTGGCCAAACTTATTGCTCAGGCATGTGGTGAGTAAATATCAGTAAATGAAAAGATCCAAAATTAAAATGTCTTAATGTGATTACGATATTTTCTCTGTTGTCCCAATATATCTTTTGATATGTCTCGTTTTCTTAACAGTATCTATTTTTCCTGACTCTGGCCACTTCAATGTTGATAACATCAGAGTTTGTAAGATTCTGGTAAGTTTAGAAAATGCATTAATGTTATCTAGATAGATCAGATTTTTTTTTGCAAAAAAAAAAAAATTTCTGTTAATCTAAATTTTACCTTGTGGGTTTTAGGCACTTAGGACTTCCTGCTTTTGTTGTAACATTTGGATATTGCTAGATTGTAATACTACCACTTGTTAAATTTAAAAGGATATCAACATATTATCTTCTTAAGTCATCATTTTTCCATGACAGCTGGAAGATTGAGAATACTGCATAAACAAAATATTAATTATTTGCAATTTTGATATATGCTGACTTATAAAAAGGAGCTTAGAAGGCAATTTTGAATGAGGTTCAAGTTTTTCTGTTGCTCTATAATAATAAAATTCATACTTTTAATATTTAAAGAGTATTTGATAAAAATATTGTGCTTGATACAGTAAAACGTATAACTGGTGATTTTACACATGTGATTGTTAATGTAGCTGAGTTTAGCTTACATAAGTACATGTGTTAGCTATAAGTGTGTATGTGTTAACATACATGCTGGGTGTTTTCTGACTTTATCCATGCACTGCCTTCCCCTTCGCCATTACATGGTAAGCTTGTGAGATCAGAAACTTGGCTTTGATCCCTATTCTGCCTGGTACATTGGTACGGAGTGAGTGAATGGCTTAGAGCAGTTGTTCTTTGATTCTTCCCAGTACACTGAAGGACCCCCGTCCATAACAGTGGCTCATTGCCACAGTGATTCCTGCATTGAGCAGACTGGTATGCTTTATGTCCACCACCGTACTCATCCCCAGAAGTCACTGCCTTTGTATATTACATTATTTAGAAATGAATATTTTTGGTGCATGCAGAATCAACAAATTAGCCCTGATGTTATTTTCATGCAATCACTGGTGATTTTGGTATCCAACTCCTTAGGGCTCTGGTATCCATTCCTCTTCAGTATTGCATGGCATGGTTTTTAAGAAGGAAACTGAAGGTGATGTAACATCTGTCAAAGATGCAAAAATAGCAGTGTACTCTTGTCCTTTTGATGGAATGATAACAGAAACTAAGGTATGTAGATTTCAGAACCTTAAAGGTAAAAATTTGCGGTTTTCCTTTCAGACAGTTTTAATGATTCTAAAATTTTGAAGTAGAGTTTCCTCTTAATCCAGTGAATACTGCATAATTATTGAAAATTGCCAGGTCATGTTTATTTTTTAATCAGACATATTTGAACATCTAATTCAAATACTAAATACAAACCTTGAAACATTAAGATGGTGACAGTATTGTTTGTATTCTAATAAACAGCTCTTGACTTCTAGTAGAACTTACACATTTCAGCAGGTTAAATGTTCAGTGAAGAAAATGAGTATTTGTGTGCTGTTCATTAAAATTTTTTTAATAAATTTATTTTTATTTTTGGTTGCATTGGGTCTTTGTTGCTGTGCGCAAGCTTTCCCTAGTTGTGGCGAGCGGGGGCTACTCTTCGTTGTGGTGTGCAGGCTTCTCATTGCGGTGGCTTCCCTTGTTGCGGAGCGTGGGCTTCAGTAGTTGTGGCTCGCGGGCTCTAGAGCACAGGCTCAGTAGTTGTGGCATACGGGTTTAGTTGCTCCGCGGCATGTGGGATCTTCCCGGACCAGGGCTCGAACCCGTGTCCCCTGCGTTGGCAGGCGGATTCTTAACCACTGTGCCACCAGGGAAGTCCCTGAAGTTTGTTTTTAAAAATACATGTTAAGAAGTTTGAAGTATATGTTTACAGGTCACTGTTGATTGCATCCCTAGAATTCTTGAAATCTGAGTTGTGGACGGGTTTTGAAGTTTCGCAGGTATGGGGTGGGGTGGGGCTGGTCACTTAGTCCACGTTTTAGAAAAAGTTTGAGAACCACAACGTTGTTTTGGTTGACATTCATCAGAAGACAGATGTCAGGGTACCTGCCTAACGTATGTAAAAGTACAGTGTATTTCTCCAATTTTTCCATCAAAGTGCCTGTCAAAGAGCAAATGCGTCAGTGTTGGGGGTGGGGGCGTTGGTCTAGGAACAAGCTGAATTTCTGTTAATTTCATACAAATTTTGTATTCTGCTTCATAACGTGCATGTTTATCTTCATATTTTTCTCCCAAATCTTTAAATTATTTCTTCAATAAAATGTTATTCTGTGACTTTGAACCCAACGTGGCGAAATGGTTTTAAAGAAAATCCTCACTTAATTTGCTAGGGAACGGTATTGATAAAGACTGCTGAAGAATTGATGAATTTTAGTAAGGGAGAAGAAAATCTCATGGATACGCAAATCAGAGCTATTGCTGGTACTGGTGCAAACGTCGTAGTAACAGGTGGCAAAGTGGCAGACATGGCTCTTCATTATGCAAACAAATACGATATCATGTTGGTGAGGTAAGAGGGGACTGCATTCTGTTAACCTGGATTGTAAATGGCTTTGGGTGGTGAAACACTGAGCAAATAAATTCAACACACCATGAAGACTGTTAAAAGGGGGAAAGTATGAGGTGTTAGATCACATGGCAAGAGGACTTAACTTGATCTAGGGGAACAGGAAACACCTCTGGGAAAACTTACCTTTAGGCTGAGAGCTGAAGGATCAGTTAACAGATGTAATTGAAGAGGGAGAGGGAAGAGCGTTCCCGGCAAGAGGAAGAGCTTAAGAGACCAGACACAAACCTGGTACACACTGTCAGCTGGAGTGTGGGGTCCGGAGCATAGCTTTAAATTCATGAACACGTTTGTGGGTTACACTAGACAGTTCACCTACCCGTTCCCACCTCTCCAAGCACCTAAGATAACGTGCAGAGTAAATCACTCTTCTCCTCCTCACAGAACACGCTGTTGCCCAAAGTAACAGCAAAAGTTTTCTGTATACCAGGGCTTCCTTAGTGTTTCAGAACTGTGAACTATGAACCCTTGACATCCTAAGGAGACTGGAACTCTCCCAGTTCTAGAATAATGCCCTAAACACCTGTGACTGGATTGCACAGTGCAGTCCAGACCCATTCTGAGCTTGAACCTTCAGGGTCAAAAGAAGGTGACCTGAGGCCCAATGTACAGTTTCCTGTTTAATCTCTTGTGTTTTACTATGGTATCTCATGGAATTAAAACTTCTGTTAAGGTCTTTGTTTTGTTTTTTAAAGGCTGAACTCAAAATGGGATCTCAGAAGATTATGTAAAACAGTTGGTGCTACAGCTCTTCCTAGATTGGTATGTATTTTGGACAATATTAAAAGAGTTGAACCTATTTGAATTATTTTTATTACAAGAGTCATTTTCTCGCAGACACCTCCTGTCCTTGAAGAAATGGGACATTGTGACAGTGTTTACCTCTCAGAGGTTGGAGATACGCAGGTGGTTGTTTTTAAACATGGTAAGTAGTAGTGGTAAACTATATGTGTATGAAGTGTGGGGAATTCATTTTCTTTTACTAATCCCCAAATATATTTAATTTATTGACAGAAAAGGAAGATGGTGCCATTTCTACCATAGTGCTTCGAGGCTCTACAGACAATCTGATGGATGATATAGAGAGGGCAGTAGATGATGGTGTTAATACTTTCAAAGTTCTCACAAGGGTCAGTATCAGTATTCATCTTAATTTATTATTTGTAAGTCCTCAAAAACACAGTTGGCAGACATTTTGAGAACTTGAAAATGGAAAATGAATGGCTTGTGTAAAGCAAAGCACCTTTTCCCTTAAGACTCCACTTAAGTATTTGTTGCTGATGAATTTTCTAAAATGAAATATGAAAAGGAGTAAATAGCAAATCAAGGCTTTATTTTTTTATAACTTTTAAAGAGATGGTTTATGGTGGTTTTCAATTATAATATACCTTCAGTTGCTTCAGGTCTCTTCTTAGTGCTATATCTGGAAATACAGATAACTGCATAGTGATGTTCCCATTCTTAACTTTGGTCCTTCTTTTTCGTATACCAGACACTGGTGCAGTAAGGTAATTTGTTCAAATCACGCCATTTTTATGACATTCATAATTGGAATTTGAATTTTATAAAATTTGTAATTGATTCTGATTAAAACCTCTAGTCTGGTGGAGTACTGGAATCTGAAAAGATTTAGAAAACTGGAAATTGCCTCTTGGTGACTTCTGTTTTGTTTTTTTTTTTTAAACTATGTATTATAGGATAAACGTCTTGTGCCCGGAGGTGGAGCAACAGAAATTGAGTTAGCCAAACAGATCACATCGTATGGAGAGGTATATGGCTTTCTGTGTACAAACTGACTTGCTTGTCATTGTTTGAATAAAATTGAGTAATAAGCACATTTTTGTTGTAGACATGTCCTGGACTTGAACAGTATGCCATTAAGAAGTTTGCTGAGGCATTTGAAGCTATTCCCCGGGCACTGGCGGAAAACTCTGGAGTTAAGGCCAATGAAGTAATCTCTAAACTTTATGCAGTACATCAAGAAGGAAATAAAAATGTTGGATTAGATATTGAGGTATTTGAAAAAAACACTATGAACTTGTTTTATTTTGTGAATGCACAACCTAAAAATAGACGTATTAAGTTTAAAAGGAAAATCAGAAAATGTTCTGATTTGTGAGCAAATGATTTTCATAACAGTTCGCTTTTTCATAGTTTGTCTGATAGAGAATTTAGTATTCTTTGTTTTATTAAAATTTGTTTTGTAGTGTAGATGGGGTAGTACTTTTTCCTAGCTACTTATTCTAGTTTTATTTAAGTAGCCATGTTTCTATTGAGTAAAATACTTTCACATAAACATTTAAAGTGAAAGAATAAAAATAGTTTTATGTTGACAGGCTGAAGTTCCTGCTGTAAAGGACATGTTGGAAGCTGGTGTTCTAGATACTTACCTGGGAAAATACTGGGCTATCAAACTGGCTACTAATGCTGCTGTCACTGTACTTAGAGTGGATCAGGTGAGTGAGAAGTGAAATTTTGATCTTTAAAAATACTTATTTTTATATAGTTCAAAGTATATTTTCATGGAACTAGAACATAGCACAGTTCTCATTCTATTCAAAATACCCGCCCCCCCCAAAAAAAATTGTTTTAATTTTCTTCTATTACAGTTTTAAATTGTTTTGAATGTATTTCAGCTAATTTAAAATGAAGATTTTGCCAGTGAAAGAATCCTTTGCCATTTGGGAACTGGAATGGGTAAAATAAATCTGATATAGATTCATAGTTTTCAAGACTTTTTAGACTAAGAACCCCTTTGTACACATAATCTAGAGAGGAAGTTTAATATGGAACATGGAAGGGCCATAAAGCGTGGAGGCAGATATTGCAGACTACAGTATTTCCTCCCTTATTTGCAGTTTTACTTTCTGTGGTTTCAGTTTACCCACAAGTCACCTGCAATCCCAGAATATAAGTAAGAAAATCCTAGAAATAAGTAATTCATAAATTTTAAATTGTGTGCCATTACAAGTATACTGCATGATGAAATCTCATGCTGTCCTGCTCCAGGACATGAATCATCTCTTTGTCCAGCATATCCACGCTGTGTGCACTGTCTGTTAGCCATTTCAATTATCAGGTCAACATATTTTACTTGTCCCAAAGTGCAAGAGTAGTGATGCTACCAATCAGGTATTCTCTTATTGTGCCTAATTTATATATTTTATCATAGGTATGTATGTATGGGAAAAAGCACAGATATAGGGTTCATTACTATGCTCAGTTTCAGGCATCCACTGGGACTCTTGGAAGGCATCTAAGGGGGAACTACTGTACCACCTTCAAGGAAGTGTGGAGATGATAGGACCTGGCATTTAAATTTTTTTTCTTCTGTGACAGATTATGTCTTGGGGTACTAAGATCTTAAGGTATAAAAAATCAGTATTTCTGCCAATATTTTTGAGGAATTATGGCAGAGAAGAAAAGTGGTGAAGACTATTTTGGATTCACAGATAAACCAGAATTCATAGTTTTTCAAAAAGGTGTTTTCTAAACTTAATGAAATGTATTTTCCTACAAAATTCTAGGAGTGATTATTAACCAATGAATAATTTTTAAATAGTAGAAAATTTTAATTGCTAGGGGCACAGTATAAATCCATTAAATGAAAATCATGCCAAATTAATCGTGGGAGAAGCAAGTTTTAGGTAGAAATGGAAAGGAAATTAGACTTATTCTCAGATCAGTTGGTTGTAATTATAGCAAAACAAATTTCACTTCAGTAAAGGAAGAACTTTTTCTTAGGTAAGATGACGAAAAATGGAACCTGGAGATCCAGTTGCAACACATTGAAAATAATCAGAGACTGGATATCTATGTACTGGATTTATTAATAGTGTATTTTTATATCAGTGCCTCAAATAGTTTTCAGTGGAAGAATATGTTTTTGGAGTTTTTAAACAAAGATAATGTTTAAATGCCTCAAGGAAATGTTTGTTCTATAAGTTAACATGTGGCTAAGAATAAAAAGGAGGACCAAAAGTAGAAGGGGACAGGAGGAGCTAAGTAGACTGAAGCATGAGGTAAGCAGAAATTCTAATAGTAGAAGTTCCTAAGGAACTTCTTGAATGTCAGTGTCCAAGCAAGACAGTAATGTTAATAACACAAGTGCCTTGCTCACACAGGTACTTCTGAATTTCGGTTTTAAACTGGGAAGGCTGTGTTTTGTTTTACCCTAGGGGAGGATGTTCATTGTTATGTGCCCTTAGCACTCTGTACATGAAATATGTATCTGAAGAACCCATCCAGCTGTCTAACGAACACTCTTCAATATAGTTTTACCTATTTTGCATAGTATGTATTCTGGAAAAGGACTTGTAAATCAAGTTTTAAGCATTGGAAAATGTAGTAGGGCTGGATTAATGTTTGTTCAAGTGTTTATTTCACTAGTTCTCAAATTGTCTGCTAGTCAATAGCATCAACATCACTGAAGAACTTACTAAAAATACAAATTCCCAGACCCACTGAGTCAAACTCTGGAAAGAGGCCCATTCGTCTGTTTTAAATTATTTATTTATTTATTTATTTGTTTATGGCTGTGTTGGGTCCTCGTTTCTGTGCGAGGGCCCTCTCCAGCCGCGGCAAGCAGGGGCCACTCTTCATCGCGGTGCGCGGGCCCTCCACCATCGCGGCCTCTCCTGTTGCGGAGCACAGGCTCCAGACGCGCAGGCTCAGCAACTGCGGCTCACGGGCCCAGCCGCTCCGCGGCACGTGGGATCCTCCCAGACCAGGGCCCGAACCCGTGTCCCCTGCACTGGCAGGCAGACTCCCAACCACTGCGCCACCAGGGAAGCCCCAGTCTGTTTTAAATAAGCCCTTCAGGTGATAATGATGCCCACTAAAGTTTGAGAACTGTTTTTAGGTACTTTTTTCTTAAACTATACTTGGGTTCTAAAATTATACTTATTGCCTCTAATTCAATCTGAATTTATCCTCAGTTGGTAATATGTTTCTCCAGGAATTTCAGGGTAGGTTTCTTTATGAAAGCAACTTCTGAAAAGGGGTGGGAAATCTATTGAAGGTGGTAGTGAAGATATTTTACGGTTTGTGTTGCATGAGACTCAAGCCAAACCCCTTGATGTTATACAGAGAGATCTCTTAATTATAAATTTGGGAAGCAATGAATACTGTATCCAATTTTGAGATTTAGAATGTATATCAGAGTTTTAGAATTCTACTGTGGGGAAAGCCAACTGACTTTAACTTCTCCCAAATTTATTTGAGCCCAAAGCTACCACACACCCCCCTTTTTTTTTTTTTTTTTTTTGCCCAAACATAAATCCTTTAAAAATGCTATATGATTATACTTGGAAAATGCTGGATTAGTGCATTCTAGATAAATGAGGCTTCTGGCATGTAAGTTTCCAGGCAACTAGGTGCTTGGATTTTTTTATGAACACACATTTCCTGTATTTGAATGGCTCTCATTTATAGATACTAGAAAATGTCATTGTTGAACTTAATATATATATTTTACGTATTGACCACTTTAGATTATAATGGCAAAACTGGCAGGTGGACCTAAAGCTTCTAAACCACAAGGAAATTGGGATAAAGATGGTTGGCAAGACGAATCTCATATATAAATAGCAAAATCAGGTGCCAAACTGACTGATTTATGCCAGTGATGCATGCAGATATTTTTCACATTCCGAGCACTGGGTTGTTGAAGTGCATGTCTTAGCGTGCCCCTCGCTAACGTGTGTGAATTTTGTTGCTGTTAATGTCCACAGAAGCGGAAAACTCACCTGCTGGACGATAACAAACATTATGCTAGTGTTTCATATGCAGTGTAATAACAGATTGCTTATTGGTGATGATTGCTCAGTAATGAAGCAGGGTAATAGAGAAATATTCTTTCTCTTCACTCTGAAGCTTGAGTTTGTGAGTATACTCTTGTGGATTTTGTTTTGCAGATCATCATGGCAAAACCAGCCGGTGGGCCCAAGCCTCCAAGTGGGAAGAAAGACTGGGATGATGACCAAAATGACTGAATGGCTAGATTTTTACTGTAGGTGAAGGCTGTGTTTGTAGTAGTACTCTAGGAATTGCCCGATGTTTTCATATTCTCCTAAATTAAGAAGTGTTTTGTGTATCTTGTATTCTCGGCTGGATGATACAATAAACATGTTGTTACTATCAAAGCCTCTTTGAGGACCACTGTTCTTGGATCTGGATGACCTGTTTTGTCTCAACCTTGTTAATGAAATGAGCTGTGGCACTTAAGGCAAGTCACCTAAGTTATTAGGGGCCTGTTTGCAATATAAATCTGGCCTGCTGCCTGTTTTTATACAGTAAGTTTTATTGGAACACAGCCATGATCAGGTATTTATATATTGCCTATGGCTGCTTTCTACAAGGGAATGGCAGAGTTGGGTAGCTATGACAGAGACCAAGTGGCCTTCAAGGCCTAAGACATTTAGGCCTTGACATTTACTTAGGCCTAAGACATTTACTACCTATAGGAAGTCTGTCAGTCCCTGGACAAATGTATTTTTTCACAGCTCTGAAAATCCCTAAGCCTGAGGTGGCTTGTTTCAGTAACATTAAATGATGTGTTAAATGGCTGACTTAAAACACATATATTCTGGTAGCAAAGAACAAAGATACTTGTGATGCAGCTGAAAACATGCCTCCTGACATATAAATGAAGCAAGTCAGTTTTTATACAGTGGAGTTTTGAAAAAAGCAAAGACCATAGTAAAAAGTTAATTTAACTTACTTTACAGAACATGTACTACTATATGTTTTGGTTATATAAGGTCTTTGAATAGCACTTTGAAATTTTATACTGTTTTTGGTATTTCAAAGGAATTTGGATGCAGTATGGCTGACTGGGTCTTAGGTAAACTCATCAAGGAAATTCTAATAGAGAACCTTACAGGAAGTTTAGACAGGTTTGGTATTCTTAAGGCTCTTAGGGTTGTTTGCAACTTGGAAACAGTGGCTGGCTTGGGTAAAGAAAAGGAATTTATTAGGATAGTTCACAGACTTTCTGGCCAGAGGCTGGCATTAAGGGGATTCCAATGAATGTCTTCCTTGGGTCGATTAACAATTGCACAGAACAAGTGCAGAGTTCAGCCTACACCCCAGCTTATGCACACTGCGTGGCATCAGAACAATTATATATGTTACTACCAAGGTCAAATACCTATGCTTATAAAATTAACACTTTTTTGCTTTAACTAACACACTTGAAGTTTTAGTCTGAAACTTTTTTTTTTAAATGTTTTCTAGTAGTGTATGTCAGTACAACTTAAAATCTTCTAAGTAATAAAACAAGTTTTAGGGGTAATTCATTTTATTGACGTGTTGCAAACCACCACCCAGACGTATTAATAAGCACAGAGGACTTAAGTAATTCAGAATCCTTTCCAGAAACTGGAAGCAGGAATAAAAACCACTGTGACAATACAAAACCACTGTAAATTTTTAGGTATTTTCCCTTCAGTATTTCAATAAACATGATTTCTTCTGGCATGTATTTAATTTTAAGTGAACATGACTTACAGTTAGTCTTTACTTTTTTATTATTACAGCCATTATAAAAGCCATAAACATGTTTCCAGAGAAAGCACTTCTTGAAATTGTTACAGTATTCTCTCATAAAATAGGAGGTAAGCCTGTGAATTTAGTACTTTAGTTGTAGGCACAGCTTGCACATGTGTGTCGCTGATGTGAAACCACTGTCCTTTGGTTGATTCCATTTCAGAATCTGTCAGGAGGAAATGTAAAATTAAATATGTAAATGGAAAGATTCAAGTTCATCCTTTTTTGGTTTTGCCATAAATATCTGCTGAATACCAGAATTCTGTAAGACCTTTCTTACCCTGTAGAATATCACCGTGGAGAACAAGATTAGAAAGATGACTGTTTGCAGATCTTGCCTTGGCATAGGCAGTGTAATGCCCCGACCTCATGGTACCACTGTGTTCAACGACTCCATATAAGGAATATAGTACCCTTGTATTTTCTTCAGCAACATTCTTTAAAAATGAACAGAAAATCAAAAGTTAGTTCTAGTCCCATTTATACAGATGCCATCGGCAAGACAATTTTAAACTATGCAGAGGGTCTCTAACCTTCGAGAATGCAGAAGTCCTGAGTCTGAAATGGACTATTATTTTCTCCCCACCTTTTCTCAGCCTACTGAGTGGTATCACGCTTATGTTTTTACTAGAAAGTTGCCATTGCTCTTGCCCCGCTGGAAGAACCATAAACCAGGGTCCACCTGCTAGAATCACAGTTTCCTGGCCCAGATACTTAGATAACTGAACTTGGCAAAGTTTCTTTAGGGATCTGGGATCAGATCATTCCAGAATACCTCAACAACGCATCCTATTTCCAGCCCAAAATGGAAGCCTTTAACAGCAAGAGGAGAGCATTTAGGTCACACCCAAGACCACCCCTTAACGTTTTCAAATACCCCCTGCAGATCTGGTGAGAAGGACATGCAACCTCTCAGGAGCTCACTTTCCCCATCGAACATGGAGGCTGCTTATTTTAAGATCACATGTGCCGTAGGGCTAGTCAGCAACAGGGACAGGTGTTCCAGCTGGGGGCCACTTGCAGACAACTACTCCACTTACGTTCTCTTGTAAAAAGTCTTCCTGAACAAGCATCACTGCCCTTCAACAGTACTGTCACTAGACTCTCTAATCTTTGCCTCCCTATGTGCTAAAGAACTCTATTACGTCATCCCAAATCCTGTCAGCTTCCTCAGGGATTTCAGTGTCCAATGAACCTCACGGGATTTTCCCTGACATTCCATTTTAACCAACCACAGCCAGGACTACGTTCTGGAATCGGTCATCACTCAGAACCCTTTAACTTCAAAAATCTTACTAATTTTCTAGTCTCAGTCTACAATTCCATTCTTCCAACTGTCACCTCACCTATACTAGTCAACCTAACAGGATCCTCCAACCCTCGTTTTCTCCTGGCCTATGAGGCCTCTTTTGGCCTCATTCCCAAAAAAAGTCTCTTCACTTGTCAAAATGTAATGGAACAGCAACAGCAACATTACCTGAGAGCTTATTAGAAAGGCAGAGTCTCAGACCCCACCTCACACCTACTGATTCCCGTGTGATTCACATGCACGATAAAGTGAAGCCCCACATACCATTCTTACAGACAACCTCTCAACGCCCACCACCAGCCCCAGCCACCACATCCAGCTCATCACATAACCCAGCTCCGAATTCCACAGCGTACCTTCCCCGACCCCATACACAGCTGCTATTGCTAGGAAACAAAATTCTGTAACCATGCAGCCTGGAAAATTCATGATTTTCTACCTCACCAGGTCCTCAATGTGACCGTGTAATTTTATAATGTGTCCTCAGTTAGCTGCCTCTTCCATGGATGTCCTTCACAGCAACTAGACCAAACTGTCACCACTCTCTTGTAGCCTCTCCTTATAGTTGACCTCACCTCCCACTTCAGGAAAATTGAGACATGACCTACCCAGCTGCATGTTGCCCACTCTCAGGAACATGAAGTCTCCTTCCCTTTGGTTCAGAGATTCTCCACTTAGTGTCCTTATCCCAGCCTTCCTGGCCTCCTCCAGGATCTTTCCTCAGTTATCTCTCTTTTCTGTGTCTTTTACTTCTAGATTTTCCTCTTTGCCTACAAACCTAATTAAGTCTCCTAGTATTAAAAAAAAAATCTTCATCGATGCACATTTCCTTTTCAGCAAAAGCTCTAATGTATCTATATGCTCTATCTCCAATATTCTCATTAATTTCTCAACCTACTGAAGTTACCAACACTTCTTAAAAAACTTACCATGACCTCTATACTGTCTAACACTTTCTAGGTTTTTTCTCTGATATTCTGACACTGAGGCCACTTAATCCTTTCCTTGAAACCTGAACACAGGACAATGGCATTTTAGGCAAAAGATGGATTCCTGATGACCCTGTATTCAAAACGAATCCAACCAAAGCTATTTCTATTTACAGGCATATCTCATTTTATTGTACTTTGCTTTATTGTGCTTCACAGAGACTGCATTTTTTTATAAATTGAAGGTTTGCGGCAATCCTGCACTGAGCAAGTCTATCGGTGCCAATTTTTTTAATAGCATTTGCTCACCTGGTGTCTCAGTGTCACCGTTAGGTAATTCTCAAAATATCTAAAACCCTCCACCAGCAAAAAGATTACAACTCAGTGAAGGCTGAGATGATGGTTAGCATTTTTTAGCAATAAGGTATTTTTAACTAAGATATGCACATTGTTTTTTTAGACACAATGCTATTACACAGTTAACAGGTTGCAATATAGTGTAAGCATAGCTTTTATATGCACTGTGAAACCAAGAAATTCGTGTGACTTGCTTTATTGCAATATTTGCTTTATTGTGGTCTGGAACGGAACCCAAAATATCTGAAGTATGCATATACCAGCAAAAGTGGCCCTAGCCTATGGTAGTAACATAAAAATAATGACAATTCACTCTACCCACCACGTCTGAAATACCTTTCTTGGAGAATTTTAAATTGGGAGAGAGGAAGGGGGAATTTCCATCATTTCAAGTTTTGCACATAAAGACTTAATATGTTTACACTGAAGTATTTAAAATCTGAATAAAGAACAACAGTTTAGCTTCTTTTCTTCTCCAAATTCTTCAACATGGAGATTCGCTGATATCCTCGGTGGTGTCTTCTCCACCTACGCCTCTTACACTCCGATGCTCGCCAGAGTTCTGTCATTAAGTATCTCTCCTTTCTCTCTCCTTGTTTACACAAGAGATCCTATCCTCTCATAGTTTTAACCACCACCTATGTATTGATTTCCGAATCCTTATCTCCAGCCCTAACCCCTCTATTCTGGCCCTCAGACATGTACATCCAAATGTTTTCTAAACATAGCCACATGAATATCTCAAAACGATCTGAAACTCAGTGTTTCCAAAACTGAAATTATTATTCCTTTCTCCACCTCCCAACCTGCTCTTCTTCCTGTATTTCTTACCTCAATTTATGGCACTCCCAACTGCCCAGACACTCAAATCAGGCCCTGGGAATCATACTCAACTCCTTCTGTGGCACCGTCAGCATCCATTTAAAGGCCTCTCTGCCTCATCTTCCAGAGGCAAGAGATCAAAAGTCTTGTTAGGGGCTTCCCTGGTGGCACAGTGGTTGAGAATCTGCCTGCTAATGCAGGGGACACGGGTTCGAGCCCTGGTCTGGGAAGATCCCACATGCCGCGGAGCAACTAGGCCCGTGAGCCACAACTACTGAGCCTGCGCGTCTGGAGCCTGTGCTCCGCAACAAGAGAGGCCCGCGCACCGCGATGAAGAGTGGCCCCCACTTGCCACAACTAGAGAAAGCCCTCGCACAGAAATGAAGACCCAACACAGCCAAAAATAAATAAATAAACAAATGTGGGGTTTAAAAAAAAATAATAATAATAAATACTTAAAGTGGATACATTTAGGAATGGAAGCAATGTTTAAAAAAAAAAAAAAAAGTCTTGTTAATTTTACCTCCTGAAATATTCCTTCAATCTCCCCATCTCCAGCCCTAGTTTAAGCTGTCATCATCTACTGACTGAATTAACTCAACAGCCTCCTAACTTCTCTGCCTCTAGTCTTGTCCTCCTAAAATCCAGCCTCCATTGCTTCAGCAAGTAACCTATGTAATATACAGACCTGGCTGTGTCACCCTGTTGCTTTAAGTTCTTCAGTGGCTCCCCACCGCATACCTAATAAAGCCCAAGTTTCTCATCACAATCATCTTCCAAAGCCGCATTCCTCTCTCACTTCTCTGGCTTCATCTCCTAACGTTCCCAAGACCTTGTACTGTGAGCTCTAGACCTGCTTATACAGACAGTCCCCGGCACCCACCATGCCACTTTACACTGCTCTGCCTTTGCTCCTGCTCTTGCCTCTGCCTGGAAAACTTGTTTCCTCTTGATTCATCATACTAAGTCTTACTCCTTGAAGTCGCAGTTGAGGCATGTTCTACCTCCAGAGCCTTCCCTGAACCACCAACATGCTGGGTTAAGTGCATATCACCCCTGCTCTGTGTATACCAATCTTAGCACTCAACCATATTAAACTGAGATTATCCATTAATATATCTGCTCATCTTTAGTTATATGCCCTCAGCTCCCAAGACGTCTGCCACAATAATGGGGGTTCAAAAAAATGTTGAACTGCAATAACAACCTAATGTTCAACATGATTCATCACAGATCTTGACATTATAAAGGTACAAAGATCAAAGACCCAGTCTACTCAGTAGTTCCTATCAACTTCATAGATATGTGAGTTGCTGTTGGAGTATTTGGTAATAAGCTATGATTTCCCTTTAAAGGATTTTCCCAAAAAGGCAAGTTCCACCTACCTTACATTTAAGGGTACAAAAAGGAGCCAAATCTAAGATTTCTGGAAATTTTATGTGTCTGTTAACTTTGCGTAGGTTAAAACCAGCCTATAAAAGAAGGATAATAGATTAAGTTCTCTTCCTGGAAAAGCTGTACATGTTAAGTAAACTGTAGTCCCACCCCAATGCCCAGAAGAACACTAACATCTAGCCTTGTTCAATCTGCTTAGAAGACTATCTCCCTGACTACTAATTGATTTCCAGTTGATTTGTTTTTGCTAAGAGCAACACACACACACACACACACACACACACACACACAGTCCAACACACTGAGATAGCTGCTCCTATAAGAAAACTCTCAATGTTTCTGCTTTAGGCATCTGGAAAAGCCAGATTAGACAAGAGGTTTCGAGTGCTTAAAACTCAGCAATAGCAGGGACTTCCCTGGTGGTCCAGTGGTTAAGAATCTGCCTTCTAATGCAGGGTACGCAGGTTCCATTCCTGGTCAGGGAACTAAGATCCCATAAGCCATGGGGCAACTAAGTCCGCACGCCACAACTACTGAGCCTGTGTGCCACAACTACAGGGCCCATGTGCCATAACTAAGACCCGACGCAGCCAAAAATAAAACAAATTAAGTAAAAAATAAACATAAAAAAAAAAAAAAACTCAGCAACAGCAGAATACTGTTCTGTGAAGCACACACTTTCAGCCTCACCTTCTAACCAAGCTTGGTGAACTGTTCAGAGAGACCCGCCCAATTAGTCAAACTCATACCAATCACAGAACAGAAAACACTATGAAGGTACTTTGGGACTCGAACTGAATTTACAACTTGTACTGCTCATAGGAAAAAGTCTTCCAGAAAAGATGGAGTCACCAAAATGATGAAAAGCCAAGGTACCAATCAATGCCTTTTTATCAAGGGTCAGTAAAAATAAGATACCACACAGATCACTAAATTTCCCAAGTGTGAGAAATAACTAGTAAACTGGTCTTTTTTCTTTAAACCTGAAAATACGATTAGAGTAAAATGCTAATATATCTAAAAAGAGCAACATTGAGTTCTAGTAAAACTGAGGCGTGATTGTGCCTAAATTTCTCTTCCACCTTGACATGCATCTTCATCAAACCCCTTTTGTGTGGTAACATAAACATATGTATTATTTTACTTTCCTACTTCTTTGAAGTTAGAATTAAGAAATAACAGAAAGCCAAAAAAAACACAGTAATATGTTGGGACAATAACAAATAAAGCAGGTGTCACATATTTAGAACAAATTTTAGGTAACAAACAAGGGGTACCTGCTGAAATCTCTTTAAGTGAAGAGTGAGAACAGGAGGAGCAAGGGAAATGAGCATCTGCTTCTTGGCATTGGTGTAAACATGCTGCTTTTCACCTACAGCAGGAAAGTAACTTTAGCAGTGTGAGGACCATTTCAGACCTCCATATAGCATTCACATCTGCTATAAAACCATTTCCAACATCTAAAGCAAGGATCAGTAAGCTTTCGGGAAAGAACCAAATAATAAATATTTTGGGCTTTTTGGACCAAGAGGCAAAATCAAGGATATTTTGTAGGTAATAATACACAAGAGAAAATTTCCACAAATTTTATAGAATTCAAACTATAATAAAATAATTGAGTATGATTGCAGTCTACTGAAAAGAAGAATGCAATCATTTTTGGAGAGGTAACAATTAGGGTTCAAAGTTCATGTTTTCTACTATAAAATCATTTTCAAATGTTCATCTGTAAAAAATATTTTTAGCTCAGAGATCACACAAAAACAAGAAGCAGGCCAAATTTAGCCTGCAAACCATAGTTCACTTACACCGGCTCTCAAGCAGACAGAAATGCTATAAAATCAACACAATTTACTTTTTGTATCAACAAGTAAATAAATAAAAAGCTAGACTTTTTAAATGTTTCAACAGTTCTAGTAAGAATCCTTAGGAATCTATGATGCCTCCCTATCCCACTTACCCAAGATCAAATAAAACACAAGGTGGGGGCAGGGGTAGGAGGGGAATTATCAATATCTTTCTGTTCTGTATTTGAAGAAGATGGTAAGAAAGCACTGTCCTCCCAGTACCTTGCACTGGGCACGTCACTTCAGCCCGCTGAAGAATTAAAGTGTGGTTTTCTGGGTGCAAGGGAGATGAGGGTCATCACAAGTGACAGGAAACTGAGGATACAAAGAAAGAGCCCCTATCTGTTAAGCAGCCTGCTGTGATAACATCTCAGTGGGATGATTTCCCTACAGGGAGTGGTATCAGAGCGCAAACTGCCCCACTTTAACTGCTGCTGGGATGCCACAGAGTACTAGCCACATCAACAAAGTTCTGCTTATCCGTCCTTCTATTAAAATATTTACACAGGATTTTGGGAGAAGGGAACTTATTGACACCATGCAAACCCTGATACAATTAAAACAGTAGTACTCTACTGATACAGTGCAAAATGTACCCCTAAACATTAATTTTACTTTCTGTGAAAGAATCTGAATACCTTTTATATTTGCTTTTGGTCCACTATACTGTCTCCGTGTGCACACTTCACAAAGCAGTTTATTAGCATCTCGAAGTTTCTCATTTCGGGTGAACTGATACAAACAATGTTGGATTGAACATTCATCAGTACTGAAAGCTTCCCTGTTTGCAAGAGTACAGAAAGCAGTTTCTGGATCTTCATTTACAACCTCATATACCTTCGTCCCGGGAGTATGAGCGTCATTCAGAATCTCTAAATTTATTTCGTCAGGTTGAAGAGCAGCATTCAAGTTAAGGTTCTTAAATCCACTGGAAATGTCCACTTCTCCACTGCTCCCTTCCTTCATGTAGGCACCATTTAAGTTCCTAGTACATTCAGCAGGAGAGGCCAAAACGTTCAGATCATTATCCATGTTGACATTTTTCATATCTACTTCCTCTGTGGATTTTTGATTGTCAGTTATACTTTCTATCATTTTTTCATGGCCATTCAAATCTTTCTGATTAACACAATATTCTTTATGTATAACTTCCTCTTGTGAAATATGGTTGGATTTAATATCCACTTCTCGCTGAAGTGACATTTCAACTTCACATTCATTATCTTCAGGATGGTCAATGGCACAGACATCATTTAAATGAAGAACTTTTCCTTGAATTTTTTGTTGCCTTCGTTGGTTCTGTGTAAAAAGTACAAAACATTAAAAAGAAACAACAACGAGAGAGAGGAAGAGAAAAAGCGTACACGTATCACATCAGGTTTTCCTGTTTATCAATCAAAAATAAATAAGTTAATAAGGAAGAGTTCACTCCCAGAATTCCGACCCTAAAAGTTCCTTTACTATCAGGGATCAAATAAATTATAGAGGAAAGTTCTCTGAGGCTTCCCTGGTGGCGCGGCGGTTAAGAATCCACCTGCCAATGCAGGGGACACAGGTTCGAGCCTTGGTCCGGGAAGATCCCACATGCCGCGGAGCAACTAAGCCCATGCGCCACAACTACGGAGCCTGTGCTCTAGAGCCTGCGAGCCACAATTACTGAGCCCACATGCCACAACTACTGAAGCCTACACGCCTAGAGCCTGCGCTCTGCAACAAGAGAAGTCACCACAATGAAAAGCCCGTGCACCACAACAAAGATTAGCCTAGCCCCCGCTCGCTGCAACTAGAGAAAGCCCACGTACAGCAAGGAAGACCCAACGTAGCCAAAAATAAATAAATTAAATAAATAAATTTAAAAGAAAAGTTCTTTGATTGAAAGCAGGGATAAAACATCACCAATCATCAAAAAATTGTCACACAGGGCCAAATAAAAATGTGCAAGACATGGTCTCTGATCCAGACAGAGCAGTAAGGCTGTTGAACCCAAGTAGCCATGTATTAAAGCAGGGGGCAAGTGTCTACACACACACCAGGAAGGGATATATCCATGTGAGTTATAATTACCAGATCAAGGTTTCACTTAAAAGATAAAAATAAACTGAAAACTCAAGGATGTATAAAAACAAACCAAAAATTCAAGGATGGGCAGAGGGATGGAGGAAAACATTCCAGGAAACAAATGGCCCAAAACTAGAGAAGCAAGCAAGCCACATATACAGACGACAATAAAATACTCTACCCACTTAAATCACCTTCTTTGCCATTTGCTGCCCATGTCCAAGTGCGGGGCGGGGGGGTTGCATTTTATGCAGATTTCTGTTACTGTAATTCCTAAAGACTCAAGGGGTTAGCATTTTGAGTTGTCACTAAAAGGATAGTCCCTGTGAGGCTAATTCGTAATACCAGAAAGCTGAAGGGCAGCACACAGGGCTCTGGACACAAAAATTTTCTGATATGCTTCAGTTAAAAATAGTACACATGAAAGAAAAATGGGGAAAGGATATAAGCAAATACTTCAAAGGAAAGGAAATACAAACAGCCCTTAAACATAAAAACATACTTAACTTCACTTACATTAAAATAAATGGAAAATAAAACTGCACTGAGATACTATTTTCCATCTATCAGACTGGCAGAAATCTAAAAGTTTGATAATACTCTGCTGTCAAGGATAAGGAGAAAAAGCACGTCTCATGTGTTGCTGGTGGGAATATAAATTGGTACAACTTTTGTGGAGGGCAATTAGCTTATCAAACCACAAATACAATCCCTCTTCTCAAAACGTGCCCTATCGATGACATATGTATAGGGTGATTCACAGCAGCACTGGCCATCATAGCAAAAGACTATAGGTGTTCGTACACCTAAATCAAAAGAGAAATGGTTAGATGAACTATAGTGCATCTATTATACTATATTTAGTAGTATGTTTACTACTAAAATAGAATACCATACAGCTGTTAAAAAAGGAATCTTTGTGTCCTGAAATGTAAAGATCTCCAACAATCTAAGTAGAAACAGACAAAAAGCAAGGTCCAGAACACTGTGCATAATTTTTAAAAGGAGTGAAAAACAAGACTACATATTTGTATTGTACTTGATCATATTTTCCAAAAAAACCTAGAGGATACATAAGAAACTAATGAAAGTAGTATCTAGGTCATACAAGGAGGGAGACTTTTATCGTACACATTTATATATTTAAAATTTTTTGAATGTCAATGTATTAGCAACTCAAAAAATTACTGAAAATGAACTAAAGTTTTTTTAAAGTTGTCACAAGTAATGCAGAATTTTTTTTAAAAAGCACATTTTCTTCACATATACTCAGAAACTTCACTGCAGAGAATACTAAATGAGCTAATTCTGTAATTGCCCAATGAAAGTGCTGTATATAAAATAACAGACATGTCTACCAATGTCACTCAGACTTTAAACTCAATAGTTCAAAAAATTAAAATGAGAAAAGTATGGTTTTCCTCCTAATTACCCACCTTGGCTTGCTTTTTGGCTTGCTTCTTTGCTTTTTTCTGTAAGTGCTTACTTGTTCCTGAAGGAATATCATTTCTCTCCTTTATATAACTGTCATTATCTTTTTCTTCCTCACTTTCTTTATCTTCATCATCCATGGTCTTTTTCAGATTTTTATCATTTATACTTTTCTTACCACTCTTAAAATATGGAGAGAATATGGGCCAAAAATAAAACTTTACTATTGTTGGTGAAGAGACTTCATGTTACCTAAATAGTTTTCTACTCCTATTTTACACAAGATTTATTTTTCACAATGTTTGGAAACATGTCTAGGACAAAATTCATTCATCTCAAACACCAGAAAGCAATCTTCACATACTGAGAAAACAAGCAAACAAACAAATAGAACAGTAAAAAAGGGAACTTAACATATGAGTGTAATAGAAAGGAATTTAATGAGTTGTATTAGACACATGCTGTATCAAGCTGTAATTACGTCTATTTCTAAATGCACTTTCTGTTGTTAAGTGATTTACATGTCCCACTACAGGTATTCCTTTTTATTCTTTTCTTTCTTTGCATGCAAATGACAGTTTTAAAGAAAGAAAAAACAGAGTAAGTTTAGTAAGACTTTAATCACTAAGTAACAGTGATTTAAAGGGACCCCCAATTCATATTAAGTTGAATAATGATTTATCCAATACTCATAATATGTTCTCTTTTTCCTATGGCTACTTGATAGGAACTAAATTAATATGGCTTAAAACTGAGATACTCTCTTAACATTTATAAACTTAAGTCTGTAAGGGATTTGTGGTTAATCTTAAATAATGAAAATAAATAGTAATTTATATGAAGTAAATACTTCCCGATATGTAAACTAATCAAGTTAATTATCTATAAATAATTCTAGACACACTCTTTAAAAATATATATATATTTATCCCATTCTCTTTTCAAATCTTTAAAATTCTTCTGTCTCATACACACTAAGAAATATTTCTCCATGCTTGGCCTAGTAATGTACAGCTTGGAAAAGGTAGCAAGCCCTCACCCATAAATCTAGCACAGGAAAGAAAAAAATCTACTTAAATAAAATAAACGCACTAGTCTTACCTGATCATCTAAAACCGGTAGAGACAAATCAAGGAACGATTCATGAACCAAGGAGACCTTAACCAACCAAAAAAGAAAACGTAAAAAGGAGGAAAAGATTCACTTTAAACATTATATAGTAAAATCATGGGGGTGGGGGTGCTAAATTTTAAAATAAAGGCTTAGGAAAATGAAATGAAAAATGACACAGTGTTGAGGACTCTGGGTTAGGGGAAATCAATTAAAATATTAAATAACTTCTTCCTGATATAAGGAGTGCTCATAGTTCCAGCAAAAAACTATGCATACTTGGACAGTTCAAAAAGAGTATCTTATGAAACTAACTAGACATTTCTGTTTTTGAAAGAAGCAATTGATAAACTGTACACTATTAATATTAACGCATAAATCCAGTCTGCACTACATCTACTTACAGTTCTGCACTCATCACACATGATTGTACTAGTTAGTTCACCACCAAATACTCGGTCCACAAAACTTGGTACTGATTTTTTCTTTTCATAATCTATAAGGGGAAAAAGTCTATCAATTATCCTTATATAATTAATGAAATAAATCGAAACTACTTACTTACCTATCTAACCCTAAAATTTAATTTTAATTTCCTATCCTATTGACTTGTTTTTCTCTATTCATAATTACCACAATTTTATTTTTATGCTACAGTCAGCAGCGTATACTCCACTTCTAAGCATAACACATTTGAACATAACCACATCTTGTGAAAAAGAAAAAAAAAGTTCTTATCCAAGATCTAGTCAGTGGAAAATAAATTTTGCGACTCAGTGAGACTTTCTGTATATCAGTATCTTACCTAGTAAAACAAGCAGATCGAGCTATAGACAGAATGCTATTTTAGCTCGCTTCTAGCTCTAACATTCTAACACTGGCAGCAAGTTTGGGAGTCACTTGCTTTGTGAACTCCACTTAAAACAAAAACAAAAAGCCCTCAGGAGAGTATTTCAGACAAAATCCTCCTTTTATTTTTCTATGTTCCCAGAAATAACCTTGCTAAGTTTAGCATAAGGTGACATAATTTTACTACCTACTAGTCCAACTTTCTAATTACATGAAATGTGTAGGCCTTATTCAAATGACAGGTGTCATTTATACAGAAACACATTTTATGACAGACAGTGCGAACAGGCTTGATTTTGTCTCTCTGTTGCTGGCCAGGCCAGCACCAAGGGCACCAAGGAGGTAAACAGTTGCTATGTGTTGATTCTGAACTGTGCTTTACAATACAGTAGTTGCTAGTCACTGGGGCCACTTAAATTTAAATTAGTTAAAATTAAATGAAAATAAAATTTAGCTCCTTAGTTGCACCAGTCACATTTCAAGGGTTCAGTAGCCACATGTGGCTACTGTATCGGACAGCAGACGGAAGCGCTCCGTCATCACAGAAAGTTCTACTGGACAGACCTTCTCTAAATCTTTAAATGTCACATAATAAGAATAAAGTTGTCTCCATGATTAATAAACCAGCTGACAACTCTCAAAGACAATCACTGCTAATTAAAGTCTAAGCTTTTGAGGGAATTCCCTGGTGGTCCAGTGGTTAGGACGAGGCGCTTTCACTGCCGGGGCCCGGGTTCAGTCCCTAGTCGGAGAACTAGCCCTTCCGACTAAGATCCCACAAGCCGTGTGGCGTGGCCAAATAAATAAATAAATAAAGTCTAACTTTTTGAAAAATAAAATTTTACCTTTGGAGTATTGAATAATTGTTTTAAATCAACGAAGATAAAAAGAAATTATAATAACTGTGGATAATAATATAAATAATATAAATTATTAATAACTGTGGATTTGAAATACATGTGCTAGCAATCTTGTCCTAAAGTACAGAGGAATTCAACTATAGTGCTTTAGTTCAAAAATTCAGACATTACCTTTAACTTTATTTTTTAGTTCTTCATCCAGTTTTTCAGTAGAATTACCAAATGCTTTAAGAATTCCTTTACTCACTCTCTAAAAGTAATAAAATAGATATATATATACCATTAAATTTTATAGTTATTTTCCTTAAAAAGTATGTAATCAAGTCAAGAAAATGATCAAGAATTAATTAGCTCCCCAAACTTACTGAATAAAAATTAATATTTCTAAAATCACATTTTCAAAATTAATTCCAGGAGCTAAAAAGAATTATACTTAAAAAAACAATCACTAACCCCTGAGCAAAGGCACCATCTTATCATTTCAAGATTTTAACCTACTCAAACCAAAGCTTTTCAGAACATGCCCACCTCCTTTGAAAAGACCACTGAAATACCATGTCCTAGAAGCAGAGTGGATAATGAGAGCTACAGGGAAAAACTCCAGTGCTCAAAGCCCAGCTTCATCACTACTGGATGACCTTGAACCAGGCACTGAACTTCTCTATACCCTAGTTTCATAATCTATGAAGTGAGAAAATGACGCACGGCATGGTTGTGAGGACTGAGTAAGGTAATGCTTACAAAATACTGAGAACAGTGCTTGACAAAAAATAAGAACAACATAAATATTAGTTGTTATCACTGTGTTATTACTAATTATATCCACATTCCCCCAAATTACTTTACATCCTGGTAATTAACAAAAAATTTAAAATACAACAAATGTTCCCTGACTCTTACAAAATAAAAATACTTCCTAGATTCAAAAAGCAGTGTTAAATCACACTCAGAATTAAGAGTTAAGGGTGCGCTGCAACTGGGAGTCGTTTGGGGGAGACACATTTTCCAGTACCTTATAGCTCTCCTGGTATAGGCTAGTACAATAGAACCCTTAAAGAACAATAACGCTGTAAACATCAAGCAAAGTAGAGCATTATGAAAAGGAGACTCATTTCTAATTCCCTTCATTCATTCTAATAATTAAAGTATATTAGAAAAGGCTGGTGAAGAAAAAAAATTTTTTAATATAATGGCCTCGACTGCTCTAATAACTCTTAAGACATCAAATGACAAAGAAGTTAATGAAGATCAGATTATAAAATACACTCGTCAAAATATGCTAACTTGATGTTCTTCTGCTCTCATTCCATCCAATAAATAGCGAAGCAGCTCCTGGCTGTCTTGCTGCTGATAGCCTTTAAATCGCACTGCTCTACAGAAAAGAGAAAAAGAAAAAGAAAGAAAAAAGAAAACCAATGGTGAGTCTACTAAAATGAAACTATTTTTTATAAAATCTCAGGATCATATCCCAAATCTTGGCGTGTTCTAGTTTCTCAAAAATTTGTTTAGCCCAACAACACCCTTAGTAGATTTAATTTTCATACAAAGTACATATTTTTTAATCCAAATGAAATAAACCATGCTTTCATATATCTACCGAATTAACTCTAAAGCTAATAATTTTTTCATATTATTTCCCAGCATCCTACTGATGCACTGAAAGCACAATCAAAACAGATACTCACTTTTTACAGACCTGAGAAAAGAGTTCTCTAGGTGTCACGATTCCCTTTTTGGTCTCTTGCATCTCATTAAGAAACTGGCTCATGGCTAAAGTAAGAGGGCCTGGAGGCTCAAGGTTTATTTCTAAGGGTTCCTGAATATGGGAATAAAAATTACTTTCTTCAGTCAAATTTTGGAATCATTTATTTTATCAAAATGTAACTAGTCAACCTATATTCCTAGGTTCCTGACAGAGCTGTCCCAATTAAATTCTCAAAATGTACATCAAAAGATGGAGAAGGCTTCTGGTCACAGACGTTGATAAAGAATTCAGTTCTACTGTTTTAGATTATCAGGAACTTACTACCTAGGAACGGAAAGAGCCAAAGCAAAATGTAAATAATAAAAATGGATAAGGTAAAATTCATTTGGCTCTATAGCATTTAAGTCACCTGAAAAGATGTTAAAAATAAGAATGCATGCCTAGGGCTTCACAAACATCAACAGCATTCCCAAGAAGAAAGCCAAACACTCAGCACAGCAGTACGTGGCATACACAGAGCAAATAAATGCAAAGGCCCCTTATAAATTTCCATTAGCCTGAAAATCCTTAACTTGGTAGCTTAAATCAAAATAAACAAAAGAGGTGAAAATGAGCATCAATTCTTAAAAATAATTTAAAATGCTGCTATTCAGAGAGGAAAAGTACTGAATAAAAGAAAATTTTAAAGTACGTACTGTTAATGCCAAATCAGGTGGTTCAATTTTTACAATTGTTCCAGACATTTTTACTTCTTTTAGTAGTTCTCTAAGCACGGGTGTTTGTGACAAATTCTGGAATGTAGGATGGAAAAGAAAGGGAAAATTATTTAAAGGCAAACCAATTCATTCAAATGTTTTTTAAGTGCCTATTCTACCAAAACAGAAAATCACTATCAACACTGCAACTTTTACTGGGACTGTCAAACAAAAAGTAGTATCATGCTCTTCCCCCCACTCTAATTGGTTCATAAATACTTCAGTTCTGAGCTGATTCATCACCTCAGAAGGTCATTCTCCCAACCACCCAATATGAAGTAGCTACCCTACCACCACCACTACTTACCACTACGTGTAACTAGGTGTTTGTTTCTGTACTTGGTTCTCCTGTTTCCCCCACCCAAGTGAAAGTTCTTTGAGGGCAAGGGCCATGTTTGTTTTGAGCCCTATTGCACCCCAGTGCTTAGCACAGTGTTTTACTGTCATGCAAAGTAAACATTCCCTTGAGTTCTTTTTTGAAAACACAGAAATAAACTACTTACAAGGGAAAAGCTCAAGACTACAAGTAGCAAATATGCAAAAACACCCTACGAGGAAAACACTAGATTTCCTTAAAGGGGGAAAAATTAATATTGGCACCTGCATAACTGCATTGAAGAAACATGTATTTCCCAAATTACTGAGTCCTTTCACAGTTATTTGGGAAGTAGAATTCATGGAAGGATTTTCTTTAGCCACGTTTTCCTTTTTTTCTCTCTCTTGCTCATTTTTACTCTCCTTTTCTAGTTTTTTATTTTCAAGTTCAATATTACCACTATCTTTTGCTGCTTTAAAAAAAAAAAAAAGAAGAAGAAAAGACTTATTAGCAAAACGTATAACAGCCATACCAAATGCAAAGTTATACTGGGGACCAGAATTTGTGAATTTTACCTAAAAACGTGATTTGCCACCTGTTTGATTTTAAATGTTTTCTTACAAATATAAGTAAATTACCATCAAGAGAGAAAAACCAATAAACAAAAAATATTCAGAACCGATGTAAGCATTACTTTGACAAATGAAACCAAACAGTATATGCTTCAATATAAATCCCTTTTTAATGCACAAATGTTTTCTACAAATGAGCATATCTTACCCTGTGAAATCAGAGTATAAAGCAATCAAATAAAGAATGTGGACATGAAATAAATTTTTAAATGAAGTCTGAGGGTCAAAAACCAATCCTGAAGTTAGGAACAAACAATTCTGGCTTGGCAAAAGATACCACTGTGACTGTAAAAATCTAAACAAGCTTTTAAAGTAAATGATGAAAGCCAACCCAGTTAATTTAATTATGTATGAAAAAAACCTGAGAAGTATCTGGCCTTTTGAAGGAGTTACAGGCACTTTACTTTCACATCATCCAAACAAATGTAACAAAATAAATTCATTATAAGGCAGGTCTCCCTTAAGCCCCTGTGCCAGGGTATGGGAATAGGGTGTTACTGCCCATTACTTAGTCCAGACTCTGCATCACATTTGACTATATTATTTCTCAGATTCCCTTCTAATTCTAACTCCTTATAATTATCTATATTCTCACTGTTTTACATTCTTAACCAAAAATAGTTTGAAATCAATCATAATGTTATTCAGCTATATGTAATGCTACGGTATGTTAAACTAAATATCAGCAGATTATATAAATCAACATTACAGTATATATTAAGAAACAAATGATTTTACCTGATTTTGGAGCTGTAATACCGGCTTGTTTTCTAACATAATCAACCACCTGACCCAATCGGTTTGAATTACAATACTGGACCTCATCATCACATAGGTAACACCTGTGTCCCAAAAGATCCCAGAGAAGAAAAGTAACAAACTGACAACCACAAAAGGGCACTAATTTTAATTCATGGAACCCAAAGTGTGTAACCCTCAAATTATTCTACTAAAGAAACTGAAAATGAAAATTCTATGTGTTGAAGGAGACTATACATATTAACTCTGGTTTACTGTTAAATAAGGTTAGCCTGAATTATAGCTACATATAAATACTGTGAAAATACTCCAAACATTTTACTGAAATGGCTATTTATAACATTAAAGTGAAAGTTTTTTCTAATATTTCAAATTACAGACCTACATCATCAAAATTAACAAATTTTACAACTGACAAATGTTCAGTGAACACTGCTGTGTAAATGGTTTTTAAAGATGTAAAATTTTATTTTAATGAGGTTAAAAGAAATGCCAGCCTGACATTTTCATGCAAATTCATTGCCAAAATTTACTATATCCTCAGTTTATCTGGAATTTGTTCTTAGTGTCCCAATTTTTTTTTTTTGATGCTTTTTTCTAAGTATTTCTTTTTTTTTTTTTAACCTCTTTATTGGAGTATAATTGCTTTACAATGGTGTGTTAGTTTCTGCTTTATAACAAAGTGAATCAGTTATACATACATGTATGTTCCCATATCTCTTCCCTCTTGCATCTCCCTCCCTCCCGCCCTCCCTATCCCACCCCTCTAGGGGGTCACAAAGCACAGAGCTGATCTCCCTGTGCTATGCGGTTGCTTCCCACTAGCTATCTATTATTTTACGTTTGGGAGTGTATATATGTCCATGCCACTCTCTCTGAGTGTCCCAATTTTTAAACTAAAAACAATCTACCATTCACTTTGTAATATCACAAGAAAGAAAAACAAGTGTGAAAATTCCTGTGTCTTCTCCATGCTGTACTTTTTGTGTTTGTACAATACTAAGCAAAAGCTTCTCATAACATCACATTCTCTAGCCTTCTGAAAGTGACGGTATTTAAACAAATACTACAAAAATTTTAACTTTCTTGCTCTTTAAACATTTCAAACACCTCCGTTCTCCAACATTTCAAATGATTTCCAGCAAATGGGCACAGGAGTTGAAACTCACCATACACTCCAGTTGTCCAAACTAAGAACCAGACAATGAGGTTCAGATCTCGGCGTCATATAGTGCTTCAAGGCATGCTGCTCCTGAGAATTTCTGCCGCAGCCCTAGAGAATCACAATCATAAACCTCAAAGCCACAAAAATTCACCAGGAGAGAATTCATAATCTACAATGAACAAGCAAGTGGGTCAAGAAATTCTGCCATTCTTATAATTTTGAAAATAAAGCTTTAGACTCTAGAGAGTCCAGATTTTGTTAAAACTTAAATATGAATAGGCAGCTGAGGACATTTCAGGAAGAAGGTGTGTATAAACCCAAGCATTAGGACTCTTGCACTCCAACTTGTCCTTTCCAGTCCCAACTAAACCATGCTAATGTAGTCATTCACTAGTTCTAGTTCAGACTCCTTAACATCTTCCTAAGTATTTTCCTAACTTCAACCTTTCTTCACATACATATTTTTTCAGTTTAATATTCCTAAAACAAAGCTCTGTTCATATACTCAATTCAAAAGGGATGAACTGCTCTTAAACTCCTACTCACCAAACCTGATACCCTCCGATTCCAATCCACCCTTTCAGGATTATCTCCCATAATCTCCTATTTGAATATCATCTACCAGCTAAAACCACAGCCCTTCCACAATACAATTTTGTTCACATTATTCCATTTGCCTTGAAATTCTTTACCGTTACTGCCACTGATCAAATCCCACCCAGTCTTCAGGATCTTGCTCAAAGGCCACTTCCTCTCAGAAGCCTGTGCTTATCCTTCAAGATGAGAAAACACTATATTCTTCCTCTAAACAAACTCCTACAAAACATGGTATAAATTCCTGGTGGCATTCCTTATTTTCTACCTGATATTAAAGTTGTTAATGTTGATATCCTTCCTCCCCTGGAGTGTAAATCCTGAAGGCATGAAAAACAGAATTAACCTATTACCAAAAACCTAGCAAAGTGAAGGTCAATAAGCATTAATTGAACAAGTAAATGGGAGATTTCACCTACATCTGCATAGGCATATTCATAAAAGAACATGACCATATTGTGTGTCTCCAGGTGATTAAATCACAGCTAAGAAATACATCTTCACTGTGTATCTATCTGAACCAGGCTTCCAACTCTTTGGATAGCACTACAATAAGTGGTCCTGTTTCTATTGTAGCTAATAAAAATATACTTCAGAGGGGAAATATTTATCAATGGCTTCTAATCCTTTAACTATGATATCAAACCTACTGATTTAATTTATCCCGCTCAACATTTAAATCTAAAATAAACTAATTAACATTTGATATTAATTTTGAAAATTATAACACCATTTGAGATTATTTGAAACTTAAACATGACATGAGTTATCGTAAGACAACAGTTGAGAATCCCTTGCTAACACTGCAAAAGATAACTCTACTAGGATAAAAGTTAACAGTTAATACTGACATTGTCTTACCCTTAGGAATTAAAAACATAGCAAAATAGATAAAATTTATAGCAGGAAATGTATTGTGGAAAATTTGAAGTAGTAAAATATATTCATCCTCATCACAGGTATCTAACAGGTTAAATGAAAACTTTTCAAATATAAATAAACAATAAATATGTTCTTTACTAGCATATAAAATTTTTTTAACTGTCTGACCACAATAAGGTATCACCTATCAGAATGTTTAAAATAAAAAACTGTGACAATACTAAATGCTGGCAAGGATGTGGAGAAAGTGGATCACACATGCTACTGGTAGGGATATAAAATGGTACAACCGTTCTGGAAAAGTTTGGGAGTTTCTTAAAAACTAAACATTTAAGGGGATTTCCCTGGTGGTCCAGTGGTTGGGACTCTGCACTTCCACTGCGGGGGGCACAGGTTCAGTCCCTGGTCCGGGAACTAGGATCACATGCCATGTGGGGCAGCCAAAAAAAACCAAAAAACTAAACATTTAATTATCATATTACCCAGCAATTGCACTCTTGGACATTGTCCCCAGAGAAATGCAATCTTAAGTTCACGCAAAAACGGGTACACAAATGTTCACAGCAGCTTTATTCATAATCACCAAAAAAGTGAGATAAGCCCCGATATCCTTCAACAGGTGAACAGTTAAAGTGTGGTACGCCCATACCATGTAATACCACTCAGCAATAAAAAAGAACTACTGATACACACGACTTGGGTAAACCCTCAGGTGATTAGGCTAAATGAAAAAAGCCAATCCCAAAATGTTGTATATTACATGATTCCATTTATATAACATTTTTAAAATGACAAAATTTTAGAAAGAGAGAACAGACTAGTGGCTGCGAGGGGCTGGGGGGAGGGATGGCAGTAGAGAAGTATGACTTTAAAAAGGCAACACAAGAGGTCCATGTAATGTTGGAACTATTCAATACCTTGACTGTGGTGGTGGATACACAAAACTACATAGGTGACAAACTGTACAGAACTTAATACACACATACTCACATGCACAACACACGTATACCCACACACAAATGAAGTAAAACTGGGGAGATCTGATTAAGACTGATGGATTGTATCAATGTTAGTATCTTGGTTGTGATATTATACTATAGTTTTATAAAATGTTACCACTGCCCTGTAGTCCAGTTTCCTAACATATAAACTTACCACCACTAAGGTTGACTAAGAGGTTCTCCTGACCTCTAGTACCAAGGTAATACCTGTGAGCTGTTCTGCAACCCACATACCACCCAACCCCAAGGTATTCATTCCCCCAGCAGCCAGAAATGTGGCCTGGTGACAGCTCACAGCTCAGTCTGTCCATCCCCAAGAATTATCCTCAGTGGAAGGAAGCTGCCTTGCCCAAGGTTAGTCCCCTTCCCCAGAGTCAGCCCATATCCAATGGCTGGTCTTTGCACAAGTACAAAGGCCTGGCCTCTTGCCTCAACTCAGGACCTCTCTGAAGGCCAGAGTTCACTGTGGGATCAGCTGAGGCCCTGTAGCACTGCCTCTTTGCTCTCCCTCTGCCTAAACTTGCTTCCCTCACTGTTTTCCTTGGGTGGTACCTGAGAACACCCCCCAATAAACCACCTACACACAAATCTCACTGTCAGAATCTGTTCCCCAGGGAACATGACCTATGCCAGCTAACATTACGGTCACCCATACTGTACTTTTAGGCAATATCTTCTAAAATAAGTTCATACTTATATAAATTTATAAGTTCATACTTAAATAATAAAATCCCATATCAATCAAAATCTAAGCATACCTGATGGCCACATTTAAGACACAGCCAAACTGAAGGATTTTCTTCTGTTTCTTCTTCAGATTTATCTTTTACTTTATTGTCTGTCTTACAATCTTGGCAAATGTTCCATTCCACATTCACTAAAGCCTTTTTCAAATTACCTTGTTCCAATCCTTTTCTAATGTGTCTGCACATAGGTTCTATTAAAACAAATAATAAAGGAGTACGTGAGGTAAAATATGACTTTCTTCAGTTAATCTCAAAACTTACACTTGATTTGAACTTCAAAAATGAATTTATAAACAAATTTTTAGATAACCTGAAAAGTTAAATTTTTGTTTGATATTTGATTGTAAGATGATTATGCAAGAAAGAGATTTTATACAAATTTTGAAGTCCTAGGTATAACTACCACCACCCCAAATCACTTCAATTTATTTATCACATCTATTATTCTCTTTATTTTAAAAGGTTTGTAGAGGAGGTCCCTCATTCAGTCAACAATACAACTACTGCACACCCGGCACTGTGATAGATGCCAGGGAACCTAAAAAGTGACCAACTCACAGCTCTTTCTTTAAGCAGCACACATTCTAGCAGGAGAAGCAAATAAATAAATAAATGTACAAGAATCTCTGAAACATGTTATAGTAGCACAAGAAGGTTGAAGTCAACGAAAGTTTCACAGTGGAGGTAATGTCTGTACAATTTTGGAAGATATTTACAGTAACAAAAACTCATATTAATTAAGCACTTAACTATGAGTGTGACACTGTGCTACATTATCTCATTTAATCCACACAACCACCCCAGAAGGAAGACTCTACTATGCCCAATGACACATGAGAAACCTCAAAGTTAGTGCCCAAGGTCACATAACTACTGAGCAGCTATGCCAGAATTTGGATTCAAGTCTTTCTTATTTCACGCTCATAGTTTAAACTATGACCTCATGGAGTGAAGAACAATCTGAAAAGGCCACATCTCATGAACAAAGGGATGGTGGTGTGAAATGTAAAAGTGCATGCTGTCTCCTGAGAATGGCAGTCACACACGTTTAAAAACGAGCAGCTGGACCTGAAACTGAAAACCCCCGCTGGGGCTAGATCACTAACAGGCTTCGCAAGCCACTCTAAAGGGCTTCAGTTCTTTCAGGGCCCCTGGAGGTTTAGAAACTCATCAAGTGACACAATTAGCTTTATGTCCACTGAGTGTGCACCAAGAGAATATAAATGCAAGTGAGATCATGTGAAAAACTACTAAATCCCAGTAAGTCGTCAAAAAAACACAGACTGAAAAAAGAAAATACTCTTTTTCAACTAGCAAATCAGGAAAGATTTTTACAAATGATACTAACCTGTGTCAATAAAGGTTCAGAGAAATGGGCACTTTGTTACGCTGCAAGGGGGCCTGTAAATTAGTAAAACATTTCTGAAGGGCAATTTGGCAATAGATCCAAAAGAGCCTTGAACATATTTATACCATTTTATTCAGCAATTCTAATTCTAGGATCTGTACCAAGAAGATAACCAGATGTGCACAGTTTTAGCTATAAAAATGCTTACTATGACTCTATTCATAACACTGAAAAGTTAAAGATTTATCTACATTTGTAACAGTAGGGGATTACCTAAATAAATTATGAAATGTGCAACCATGGTCTTTTACATCAATGGAATAAACATCACGCCATTAAAAATGTTGTGCAGACTATTAAATGACATGTCTATACAAAGATTAAGTTAAAATGCAAATTACAGAATAATGTACACTTTGATCCCATTTTTACATATTAAAATAGATGTCCATTTAGGGATACAAACAGTACTTTAAAGATTTAGTTGGTGAAATATACCTAAAGATTCAGAAGAATCATCAATTGGAACAGTTTTTCCCTTTGTCCGTTTCTTTCCCATGTTGGCACTTTATGGATTACTTACTGACACAAAATAACAATCTAGAAAACAAGATAAAGTTAGCTTGACAAAAAAAAAGTATGTTTTACAGTTCTCTCGGAGACAGTTACATAGCTAAACCACATAATCTTGTGTGTCTATTAAGTTACAAAAACCATTCACATGTATCATCCAGTTTTCAGTGAGAACCCTGAAGTAGAGTATTACCTCTGTTTTTCATAGCCTAGGAAACTGATTCTTAGTAAGGTTAAAAGGTTTTCAATAAATGTAAAGGTCAGGAGAGAACCTACACCTTCTTACACAGATCTTGAAAAGTCTCAGCCCCTTATATTATTAGGAATTCAACGTCTCACTAGATAAATGTGGAATGGTGGTGGCACTTTGAAACAAGATAATTTCTCGTCCTTCAAAGCCATCTTTCTTAGCTCCTGCAGGGAATGCAATTTGATTGATATTTCTCAAAGAAAATTAAAAATAATTCTGAAAACAATCTCCTAGAGGGAGTTAGAAAATTCACAAAATAATTCAAAGCCAAATATAAAAAGTGACACACGGTTCTGCATTTTTCCACACCAGGATTTCCTATGGATGTTAGCTGAAAATTGATTACATATGCATTCTCAACCATTTACATTATATTCTTGACAAAATCAGTTTGGACTACTATGATAAATCTAGTTCATATCAAATCACCTCCTTAGTCAACAATTAAAAATTAGAAAACATGAAAAATACTGAAAGTACATACAGGTCTACCTAATAGCGATTATGAAAAGTATATTTTACATACATTAGAATAACTTAGTGTCAAAATCACTTAAATGACTAAAATAATTATTTTACCTGGGATGCTTATTAAAATTCTGATTGCATAAATGGAAAGTAGGACCTGGGACATACGTTTTTAAAACACTTCCCAATTAATTCTGATACTTAGCTGTCATCTTGCTCTGGCTTGGAGTATTAGAAGTATTCCTCCTTTAGCTCTTAATGGGTTAGGGTAACTAAAGGTAATTCCAAAAGGTTTGTATGAAGAATGAGTGGCAAATTAAATAACTGTTAACCTTTTCAAAGATAATATAAAACGTAACAGTTTCATGTTTACAAAATAAATGAATTAGCTACTAACAAAAGAACACAACTATATGGGTATATATAAAATGAGGGTATATTTTATGTAATTTTCTCACCCCAAAATAATATTTAACATAATTTATCTTATCTAGAATTGCAGATTTTAGGGGAAAAAAACAGCATCCAAGTTCTTGCCTCCAATCCAACTCCCTCTAATCTGTGCTGCATTCCAGTACCAGACATATCTTCCAATAACGCCATTTTTGTCGTATCACTCTCGATTCAAAGTATTTAACAGTTTTTCAAACCACCCTCCTATGCTGGGCACTCATGGTCCCTTATAAATTGTCCCCACCGCTGTGGTAATCCTGACTCTCATTACTTCTCAACAAAGAACCACTAACGTTTGATCATATAGTGCTTCTGATCTTCAAAGCCTTTTCATAAGTATTATCTCATTTGATTTTCACAAAACCCTTTAAATGGAGCATTTCGCTAAAGAAGGCAACTCAAGCAAAACGATGAAAGATCACAGGGTGGCAGAGATGGAACTAAAACGCCGATATTTTGGTTCCAAGACAGAATCAAGCCAGTCTCTTCGGTATCCTCCACTCCAAAACACCCTGCCCCTACCTCTAAGCCTTTGATCTCCAGATAGGAGTTCTCTCCATCTATCCAAATCTTCCCAATTTCTCCAAGATTTCCATTTCAATGGAGCCTTAGGCAACCATTCTACTCTAAATGAACCACTCAACTCTACTTCCCCAGCTAGTGTGCACTATTCATCTTGTACCCTAATCAGATACATAAGTGGGCTGCTTCTTAAATCTTTAACCTTAACATGTGTTATTTCTCTATCTGGAATCTGAAGTTCTAGGAGCAAGAAATGGTTTTCGGCATTACTTCTGAACCGCCTATAGCATTTAGCATAGTGTTAGTACATAGTAGGTCAAGAAATACTTCTTGCATTGAAATAGAAAAAGAGAATAGTACCTGAGGCATTAAGGATGATTAGGTGCAAAGGTAGGTACATAAGAATGAAGCACACAAGTTCCGGTGAAAAAGAGAAAGGTAAAGAATGAAGAAATCTTCAGTAGTGAAGACAGCACTAGCAAATCTGGTCTGAGGACTGCAGTAGCCCAGACTCCAAAGTAAAACTTGAAAGATGAACTGTAATTGCTGCAGGCAGAGGACAGTAAGGGGGTTGCTTCAATGATGTGGAAAGAGCTCCAATAAATTTTTTTTAATTTATTTTATTTTTATTTTTTGGCTGTGTTGGGTATTCGTTGCTGTGTGCGGGCTTTCTCTAGTTGTGGCGAGCGGGGACTACTTTTCGTTGTGGTGCGCGGGCTTCTCATTGCAGTGGCTTCTCTTGTTGCGGAGCACGGCCTCTAGGTGCGCGGGCTTCAGTAGTTGTGGCACGTGGGCTCAGTAGTTGTGGCTCGCGGGCTCTAGAGCGCAGGCTCAGTAGCTGTGGTGCACCGGCTTAGTTGCTCCGCGGCATGTGGGATCTTCCCAGACCAGGGCTCGAACCCACGTCCCCTGCATTGGCAGGCGGATTCTTAACCACTGCGCCACCAGGGAAGACCCTCCAATAAATTTTTGACAACTATAAAGGGCATCTAATGAGTCGTTGAGAAGAGAGTACTGTGAGTACCATCAGCTATAAAACATCAATAAATCTACAAAATTTTTCAGACAAGTCTTCAGATGAGCGTTACTTTTTGCAGGACTCCACACAAAATTGAAATCATAGCCGGTTTTGCCGGCTCTCATATTATCCAGTTCCCTTCCCTCTCCGCCCTCCCAGTCTTCCCATGCCTGCTCGGTTCCGTTAAAAATGCAAGCGTTTGGAAAACTTTGCAAGACTAGAACACGGCTTTCAAGTTTTGAGTAGATTTATCCTACCCTGGGAGCACTGATTTGGTTAGGTGACAGATGCTGCCTATCCTACTAACCACCACACGGACGCGGCAGCGAACTCAGCCCCAACCCACAGGGTGCCCCTAGCCGCGTGGGCCCGCCACACCTCCCCTTCCCTTCCAAACTGCTCCGCACCCACGGGGGGGGGGACCTCGGGGTCCACCGGGTCGAGGAGGGCGCCAGCACCAACAACTCATTGGTCAGCTCCTGGAACTGACAGGACATGACGCCAATGAGAACGCGGTACCGGGCCGAGGCCAGGGAACGTGCTTAAGGACGAGGGCCTTCGAGAGGAGAACGAAGTCGGGCAGGAAATTCGGACTCCCGGCGCGCAGGAAGTCGTGCGAGTGATGACTGCGAGGCAGTGGGAGCAGAACTCACCCACGGCGACAGCGCCCATAACTGCATCCCCTAATGGGCCCTCGGGCTGGTCAGCCTGCTCCGTCTTCCTCCCGGTGACGAATTGAAAGCGACAGAGCGGAAGCCAGCGCGACCCCTAGAAAGCAACAACTTCCGCTATGCAGCATTATGGGAAGTGGCTTTGGCCCCAGGGTCCGGCGGCACGGACGCCAGTTAATCAGCGCCTGCGCGGGGCTCACACCGGAAGTCTGAACGCGGCAGTCCCTGGAAGTTTGGCTGTCAATGAGTATTTCCCGCTCGCGTGTGGCTATGGGGTTATTGAAATACTTCTAAAGTGTGGGTACCTGGTGGTGGTCAGACATTTGGAGTCTCCAGGATAGTTACCTTACTCAAACACATCGCATCTGAAGGCTGGCTAAGAGGGGGACATTTAAAGTTCACGCATTTTCCCCTAATTCTGTCCAGTCGATTTCTAAAGTTGAGTATGTAAATAGTCTTGAACTAACCTTGCCGACACAGGGTAAAATTTACAAATATTTACTGTTTACTCGTTAGAAATAGGTAAGTGCCAAGCCCTCTGTAAAGTGAAAGAAACATGGGCCTCATCGCCCTGGACTATTGTCTTATGCAGAAGACACAATAATTGCTAGGAAAAAAAGACGCAGGTGCCAACAGAAAAGCAGGCAAGGGATATAAACAGGTAATTCACAATAAAAGAGCATTATGTGAAGAAATATTCATCCTTATTAGTAATCTGATAAAACTAGGTTAAGAAAGTGGCATCCTAGGGACTTCCTTGGTGGCACAGTGGTTAAGAATCCGCCTGCCAATGCAGGGGACACGGGTTCGAGCCCTGGTCTGGGAGGATCCTACATGCCGCGGAGCAACTAAGCCCGTGCGCCACAACTACTGAGCCTGCGCTCTAGAACCTGCGAGCCACAACTACTGAGCCTGCGCTCTAGAACCTGTGAGCCACACGTACCTAGAGCCCGTGCTCCACAAGAGAAGCCACCGCAATGAGAAGCCCACGCACTGAAACGAAGAGTAGCCCCAGCTTGTTGCAACTAGAGAAAGCCCGCGCGCATCAAGAAGACCCAACACAACCAAAAATAAATAAGTAAATAAATAAAAAGAAAGTGGCATCCTAATCTGTCCAATCGGCCAGAGTAACGATGGTTAAATCTGGGGGGAAACTGGCTCTCCTGCTCTTTACTGCTGATATAATTTAAGTTTTCTTCATTCAGCACATAGGCTTTTTTTTTTTTCTATTCTAAAACAGCCTTAGGGCCATTGTACCACCTGCTTCCTCTTCCTAGAATGCTGTTCCCTTTTGATCTTATTCTAATTTTATTCACACTTTAAAAGTCACTTCCTCACAAAGAAATTGGCTGAGCAATCTAGGAAACATAGCTACCCGATCACTCACATCACCTTATTTTACTTCTCCACCCAGCAATTATCACTATCTGGTATTTTTCTTTCATAGTTACCTACATTTACCTCCTCCCCCAGCCTATCCCCTTGCCTCCATAGATACACAGAAACAAGCAAATATAAGCTCTTTGAGAAATGGGACATCTTTGTCTTGTTCATGGCTGTATCTCTAGTACCTGGAAGTGTTTGGAACACAGTGCTTAATAAATACTTATTGAAGAAATATAGTCATGAGAAATGCTTGTACAAGAATGTTCATAGCAGCCTTATTCATAATAGTCAAACTGCAAACAGCCCACATCTCCATCAAAAGAGGAATGGAAGAACTGTGGTATAGTCACAGTGGAATACAACTAAGCAAAAAAAAAAGAAGTTACTGATACACACAAAAACATGGATGACTCTTTAAACTATACTGAAAGAAGCCTTACACAAATGTACCTACTGTGTAATTCCATCCATATGAAATTTTGGAACAGGCAAAACTAATTGTGGTGGGAAAAAAAATCAGAGTAGTGGTTGCCTCTTGGGTTGGGTGGGGACTGACCGGGAGGAGCATTTAGGAACTTTCTGGGGTGCTGGTAATGTTCTATATCTTAACAGGATTTGAGTTACAAAGGTGTTTGCATTTGTCTAAACTCAGCAAATATACATTTAAGATGTTCATTTCATTTTTACTTCAAAAAAAAAACTGATAGGGATAGAGTAGGATAATCAAATAGCTCAGAAACCCCATTAGGGGATTGTAGATAAAGAGGGAACTTTAGGGGGCTTTGGGAGACCACAGTAAGTTAATGATCACTCAAGAATGCAGGTTTGCCTAACCACAAAACCATGCAACAGAAGAATGAGGCATGCCTCAAAACAATAAAACAATGGTAGCATGAGACCCACATCCTGCCCAGTGAGCTCAGTAAGTTAATGACCCCTAGGATATGCTCTCTGCACACATAAAAAACAATAATTTATGGAAAGGTGACACTTCAAAGTGAAAGACCCTCATTGTACTGAGACCTGAAATAATTTTTCCACAGTGCCATGACAGTCCCAGCTTGACCATGTAGGGACAAGAAAAACTCCCCTGCCCAACCTGGAGGAGGAGCTGATGATGGAAACATGACATCTACTCAAGAATGAGGAAGAAGCTGGTCTTTTCCCCCTCCCCACTTTTCGTTTGATTATAAAAATGTAACCCACGAAGTACTCGGGGCAGCACAACGCTCGCCTGCCCGCCTGTAAGCCTCACAAACGTCCTATTCTAATAAATCACTTCTTATCCATCACTTTGCCTCTGGCTGAATTCTTTCTGCTCTGAGACATAAAGGAGCAGAGCTCCTGGGAGCGCCCCCCCCCAAAAAAAACGCCACCTAGCAGTTTCAATAGTACCTGACATCAATGGATATCAGTTTACAAATCTTATAAATTTATGAGATTTCTACAATGAATATGTAACGTAAAGGAAAAAGTGCATTGTGTATATTTAGTTCGTGAAGAAAAACATTTTTAATTACTCTCGTGTTGGAGTCGCGTTCAAACTGTCCTTTTATTAACCGGGACAAATTTCTGTGCATGCACAGGGTCCTTCCTAAGGTCGCCAAGGCCAGCATCCACGCTCACCTGTTCCTATTGCCTTGCTACTCAGCGTCCTTCAGGGACCAGGATGATCGTTACTGATTGGGAAGATCTTAGGAATGCAGAAAGTGGGACCCCACCACTACCTACCGAATCCCGATCTGCATTATATCAAGATCCTCGAAAGATTCCGCTGCGAGTTCAAATTTGAGGAGTGTTATTTTAATGGACCATTTCCTGACTCAGGAAACTTGCCGGCTATGCGTCTCACTGACAGTGGCAGCAGCTGGGAAACGCCAATCCGGTAGAACAAAAACTGCGCGACCGAGAAGAAGGAAGCTGTGCCCAGGAATCCCACTGGTCTCTGCTCGGGCTTCCGGGATGAGCGGGCCTGCGAGTGCGCATGCGCCAGCCTGGAGGACTCGGTCTCACTTTCCCAGGCTGCCGGGCCAGAGCGGTTTGTAGACTTCCGGTTGCCTAGCCCTAGAATTCTGAGGCTCCCTCCGGATGAGAATTGAGCTGTCCGTACTGCCGGGAAACTCGGGGTTACAGCACCGAGGGGGTCCATGGCTCGAGGTGAGTCCTTGTCCACTGGTGCTCAGCGGGATTAGGGGGGTCCGTCGCTGCAGCGGCCCCTTCCACGTCCCGGGAGCTTGGCGACCTGGTGGCACCGCCTTCCCACGACCTTCTCACCGCTCATTGGTTAGAGCTGGCTTCGGGGTTTCCTGGCCCCGCCCATCCCTTTACCCTCCCCGCACCCCCACCCCAACCCTCACCCTCACCCCCACCCCCACCCCCGGCCTGGTCAGTCGTTAGGGGCGAGGGCCGCTGCGAGTCTGGCTTCGGTAGTGGCCCTGGCAACCTTCTGAGACGGTTAGGAGTCGGGCAGCGAGACGCGCTCCGCCCTTAAAAAAAAAAAAACTTGGGGAAAAAGGATTCCGCTCGGGAAACTCAAGATTCATTCTGCGTTCTTACAGCATTCATTAAAATCTCGAGTCAGAAAATTCTCATAAGGGTGTTTCTGGGACTGAAATCTCATCTACGAAAATAATTTGACAAATCACTTACTTGTGACATTACTGTAGTTGTCCACCCGTAGGTCTATTAGTCCCACACTTTGCTGGTTCCATTTCATCTTCCAGACCTCCAAACTCAATGAGGCCTCCTCCCAAATTCACTCACTCCCTGACTGAGTAAACAAACGTGCCTTTAAATAAATGTCGATTACTCCCCAAATTATATCTTCAGCCGGATCTCATAGCTGGACATCTCTGCTTAATAGGTGTCCTGATAGGCACTTCATTACCTAGTATGTCTAAAACCAAACTTCACATTTCCATCATCTTCCCCATCTAAGTAAATGGCAGATCCATTCTTCCAGTTTCTTAAAGCCTTGGAGTTATTCTTACATATCACATATAATTCATCAATAATCCTATTGGTTCTATACTAAATCTATGTCCAGAACGTGAACAGTTGCTTACCACTTCCATCGCCATACCTTAATCCAAGCCACCATCACCTCTCCTCCTATCATTGTGGTGCCTAACCTGGTCACCCTGCTTCCATCCTTGTTCCCCTACCCTCTTCCCAGCAGTGAGTGCCGGCCTCTTCATAAGCCAAAGCCCTCCAGTGGCCTTCCATATCAGTCAGGATAAAATCCCAAATCCTAGCCATCCCTATGAGTTCCAACATGAACTGCCCCATATTTCCTTTCTAACCTTGTGTCCTAAAACCCTTCCCCTGGCTCATTCGGCTCCAGCCACCTGGTGTAGCACCATCCTGCTTCATGGACTTTGGACATGCTGTTCCTTTTGCCTGGAAAACTTTTTGCCCAGTTAAACACATGGCTTTCTTCTTCAGTGCCTTCAGGTCTCTCCCCTGCAGTCACCTTAGCAGAGAGGCTGTCCCTGGCCACCCCGTGTAAAATTCAACCACCCACCCTGCAACTTGAGCCTTACCTTCTTTATCTTCTTCATAACCGTTATTCACTGGACATACATATATGTGTGGGTTTTGTTGTCATGGTCTTCTCCCACTAGATTAAATCTCTGAGAGCGGAGTTTTTTTGTTACGTTTGTCCATTAGAGTCTTAGTGTTTGACAACACAATAGGTGCTCAAGAAACATTTGTTGAATGAATATAATAATAATAGCAAGTACTTTATGGCACTTAATCTGTTACCAGGCACTACTTTAAGCACTTTCCACACATCCTCATTTAATCCTCGCAGCCACCCTGTCATTCCCATTCTGGAGATGGGGAGACTGAGGCACAGAAAATTAAGCCACCTGCCTAAGGTCACACAGTTGGTAATTGGCAGAGCCAGGAGTTGCACCTTGGCAGTCTGGTAACAGAGTACATACTTAAACCACTATGATAAAAAAACCAAAGTAAATTCACCTTCTCTAATAACCATGTAACAAGTTGTTTCCTAGTTTCCTCAACTCCAACACGACTAGAAAAGATACGGAATTCCAATAATCCAAGAATTTTAAATATTTATGAAGATATTTTTAATAACTGAGCAAATGCTTAATTAAGTTAGGATGTCAAGTGAAAATAGTAGGATATAAAAATATACAAAGTCACTAGAGAGTAAAGCAAACATTATATTTAAAGGAGGGAGGCATGTGCAGTTCTAACTGTGTAGAGAAGAGCAAATATCATTAGGTCTGGAAAAAATGTTTGAGGGTCAGAAAGGTTTGGGATACTATGCATACTAAACCCTCTTGTTAGAAATTCATGGTGCATATTGGCATCTAACAATAAAGACTCTGAGAAATCACACACAAAAAGTGTGCCATACAATTTATTGTCCTAGACTTCTCTGGTGATCCAGTGGTTAAGACTCCATGCTTCCAATGCAGGGGGCACGGGTTCAATCCCTGGTTGGGGAAGTTCCACATGCAGCGAGGTATGGCCAAAAAAAAAAAAAAAAAGTTTATTGTACAAATGGGGTCACTTTTGTCTAGGATAAATACTAAACCAGTCAGGACAAGAAGATGACCCATGGTCACCCTAAAGAAACCTATTGAGCTTTGTGTCATTCAGCATTTCAAGAACTTATTTAAGCACACAATGCTTTATGTATTTTTTTTTTCCCAGCATGGCATTGACACCCTGGTAAGGCGTTTTAAGGACATGAGTTGAGAACCACTGGGATTGGGAATGATTAGGTGGTGTTGGCATTGGTTTATACTCTGATCTGTGGAGACTGCCTATCGTATACATGACGTTATTTTCATATTTTCCTGATTCGTGTCCAGTTAATCCTAGTGAAGTTAACACCCCACCACATTAATCATTCCCATAATCTTTGGTGTGTTTTTGACAGGACCCATTGCAGCTACTGACCTGACACCTCTGAGTAGTTTGCATTTCTTTTTAAGTGGAAGAACTTTTTTTGCTCTTTAAAAGTACCATAGAGTGAACTAGCTAAATTGTTGGCCAAATACCATTTTCTGATGTTAAAGAAATGACCCAACTATATTGGATGAAATAAAGAAGACTTGAATAAATAGAGAGACATGTTCTTAGAGGGCTTATAATGAATGATGCAAGGCACCCTTTGCGAAGTAGATCCGCTCTCAATACGCTGGCATTTTGTGATACTGTGTCTTTGAAACTAACAACCAGATGGTGAACTGGGATAAATTCTCTCTGTTACTGACCAGGGATCTTGGCCTCCTTAATCAACAGAAATTGATAAGAGGCCAGACAAGAAATTCAGGCAGAGCTTTATTGGAACCCCTGCTGCAGCAGGAGGGAGCGAAAACAAGTAACAAGTTCCCTTGCTCACTCCGGGGGCAGGTGGAGCTGTTTCCTTATATGGGGTGAGGATAGCGGTGGGTCCAGGGGTCGGGGTGGTCTGCCCACCCCATTGGTAGTGCTGTGTGGGTTTTTGGTCTTTTTGTATGTTGTTCATAATTTGCCCCAGTTGCGCCTGCATGTAGTCATTTTTAGTCCTTTATAGTTTCTTTGTATTTTTTTGCTCGAGGAGACATTTGTCCGCGTGCAAGCACTGCAGCAAAAGGTCCCAGGTCCCAGCCTGTCTCAACTCTATTGGGTAGCTGTCAGGGTCATCAGCCAGTATGCCTTTCCCCCCGGGAACCTAACACACCTCCACCCCATTCTCCCAGACCACAACACTGTTGCCCAATCACCGATTATGTGAACTTTTCCCTGATAGTTGGCGCCCTCTTGCTTGTCTCAGTATACTTCTGTTAGACACTGCATACAATCAGTATAATGACAATGTGGAGTGTGAATTGATGGTTGATGGAGAGATATTAGAGGCGGAGGCCAGGTAAGGGGAGTCATGGTTCTGGAAGGAAATAGATACATACTCAACTTTGAAACTTTGAATAGGCTGTTTAATACAGGGGCTATTTACAGAGGTGTGGCCAGGTTTAAAGGAACCATGACTATCCCTAGGCTGTAAGTTCTGCTGGAGCTAAAGAAGAAGGGCTGCCTGCAGAAGCTTGGTCATAGAGGGTCACAGCCATTGTCAGAATACCACCAAAGCAGGGAAGGAGTAGTGAGGAAATACCCTAGCCTCTTTCTCCTCCCATCCTCCCACTTCCTGCCAGAGCATTGGCTGAACCTAACCACAAGAAAGGCAGAAGACTTGGGTGCTATAGGCTATAGAGGTCAGCTGTCCAGAGTCCAGGGCAGGGAAAAGAAGGACCAAGAATGAATTTAGAGGATAATCAGAAAGTAACCAGCACAAGAAGAAATATTCTAAATGATGAGTCCCTGAATTAGACCTTGGTAGTTGGGCTTGTGAAGAAGGGACAGGTTCAGGCCTATGCTGTTTTTCTTGTGCTTTCCTGCCTTGCACACCTGTTCTCTCTCCCCACTATGCCCCCTCCTCCCTTGTCTAAGTCTTACCCTTCCTTCAAGGCTCAACTCATATCCTGCTGCCTTCCTCAAATCTTTCCTGATGACCTATTTCATTGATTATGCTCTCATCTTAATCCTCATGATAATACCTTACTGGTCATTTAACACTTGGCCTTTTTACCTTCATTGTTCTATATTTTATTAGATATAAGTCCTGATCTTCGAACTAAATAGAAAGTTCCAAGAAGGAATGAAGGATGAAACTCTACATATAGTAGCTGCTCAATAAACCTTTACCAACGATTAAAAGGAATTCCATGAAGGCACCACTAGCTGAAATAATGGTGTTTGATTTCACGGAGTAAATTCTTATTGAGAAGGTAAGCCATGTTTGCCTCTGCAACAGTGGGATTGAGCTCTTCTTCTCCATTCGGAAGAGTAACCCTTATTTTTTTTCTGGTGAATTTAGAAGTACTACATGCTAATCATAAAACATCAAACAATATAGAAGCACACAAATTAAAAAGTGAAAATCCTTCTCTTCTTCCCTCTACCCACATTTAGCCAACTGTTAATAGTTCGGTGACTTCTCTTTGTGATTTTTTTTCAAATATGTGTGATGGTATAAGAATGAATAGTAATATCATTATCTATTGATTAAGATTATTTATATTGCTCTACAATCTACTATTTTAGGTAACCATATAAAATGAACATCAATGTTAATATCCATTTTTTAAATTATAATATTCTACTGTTTGGGTATACAGGCATACCTCATTTTATTGCACTTTGCAGATACTGTGTTTTTTACAAATGGAAGGTTTGTGGCAACCGTTGAGCACGTCTATTGGTGCCATTTTTCCAACAGCATTTGCTCACTTTGTGTCTCTCTGTCATATTTGGATTGGTATCCAGAAATCCAAGGGTACCAACCAGAAAAAAAAAAAGAAAAATTTAAGCCCTAACAAAAGCCTGCTCTATCTAATAAGGTATCAAGAAAAGTACAGTCTAGCAAGACAGAAAACATTTAAATAATAAATACTGTATACCAGGCAAATCCCATGAAAACACTGTGGCCTCTCCCCTACTAACACCAGCAAAGGGAGCCTAGATTCCATCTTCACTGAGCTGTAATAAGCACCTAATGCCCACCCCTTGTCAGAAAGGTGCCGAAATGTCTGAGTTGGGACCCAGGACTTTCTTCCCTGCTAGGCAGTAACAAGGACTGCACTGTAGTGTCAGTGTCAGCCCCATGTCAGGTCCATGTCAGACCACATGAAGAGTTTGTACGTCCACGTGATGCAGCAATAACAAGGGACCCTCTTTTATCCTTCTGGGGTGTTGTCAGAGAGGTCTAGTGGAAAGTCAGAGCTCTCAACACCACTTACCATTTACAAAGCCACCCCTAACCCTGGTGTTAGTGGAGGCCACCTGGGGAGCAATAATGAGGCACTCCTATCACTCCCAGCCAGGGAGGTATCCTTAGAGGCCTACAGTGGCACTAGAACTCCCATCCTCACCCAGCAGTAATGAAGAACTCTCTCCACTCCCCCACTCACCTTAGATGTCAATAAAAGCTGAGTAGGGAACCTGGATTTCTTTCACACTTGGTAGTAATGAAGCAGCACCCACCTCTTCCCCTCCTGAAGCATTATCAGAAAAAGCATGCTAAAATGGACGATTTAAATAATATCCAGAGTCTCCTAATACCCCAAGTGTCCAAGTTTCAATCAGAATCGCTCATCATACCAAGGACAATGACAATCTCAAACTAAATGAAAAAAGAAAATCAATAGATGCCAATACCAGAATGACAGAGATGGGAGACTTATCTGACAAAGATTTTAAAACCCCTATCATAAAAGTTTTCAACAAGCAATTACAAACACACTTGAAGCAAATGAAAAAAATAGAGTCTCAGTAGAGAAACAGAAGATATAAAGAAGAACTAAAAAGAAATGTTAGAAATGAAAAATACAACAACCAAAGTTAAAAACGCAGTAGATAGAATCAACACCAGAAGGAAAGGAGCAAAGGAAAGAATCAGCAAACTGGAAGTTACAACAAAAATTACCCAATCTGAATAACAGAGAAAATAGACCAAAAATAAATAGAGTTTTAGGGACATGTGAGACTATAACAAAAGATCTGACATTCATGTCATCCCAGAAGGAGAGGAGAAAGAGGACAGAACTGAAAATGTACTTGAAGAAATAATGGCTGAAAATTCCCCAAATTTGTCAAAAGGTATAAACAGATTCAAGAGACCAGATTAATGTCAAGCAAGATGAACCCAAAGAAATCCACATCAAGACACATCATAGTCAAACTTCTGAAAACTAAAAGAAAAAAGTCTTGAAAGCAGCAAGAGCAAAATGAACCTTAGCTATAAGGGTAAACAATTCAAATAAGAGAGCATTTTTCATCAGAAACTATGGAGACCAGAAGGAAGACGTATAATACTGTTCAAATGCTGAAAGTAAAGAACTATCATCCCAGAATACTTATATCCAGTGAAAATATGCTTCAGGAATGAAGGAGAAATCAAGACATTCTATGATAAAGGAAAACTAAGAGAATTTGTAACTAGAAGACTTACCCTAAAAGAATGGCTAAAGTAAGTTTTCTAAACAGAAAAGAAACAATAAAGGAATTATGGAGGAAATATCATGACTGAGCAAAAATATGAATGAATAAAATGGATTTTCCTTGAGCTTTCTACATCATATTTGATGGCTGAATCAAAAATTATTACACTGTTGTTCTAAATATATGTAGAAGAAAAATTTAAGATCACTATATTAATGGAGGGAGGTTAAAGTAAAAGTGACATAAGATTTCTGTATTTTACTGACACTGGTAAAATATGATACCAGTAGACTGTTATAATTTGTATATACATATGTGTGTAATTATATATATATAATGTTATGTATATATAATTTAGAGTAACCACTAAAAAGGCTATAAAAGGAAATACGTGGGGCTTCCCTGGTGGCGCAGTGGTTGAGAGTCTGCCTGCCAGTTCAGGGGACACGGGTTCGAGCCCTGGTCTGGGAGGATCCCACATGCCGTGGAGCAACTGGGCCCGTGAGCCACAACTGCTGAGCCTGTGCATCTGGAGCCTGTGCTCCGCAACAAGAGAGGCCGCGATAGTGAGGGGCCCGCGCACTGCGATGAAGAGTGGCCCCTGCTCGCCGCAACTAGAGTAAGCCCTCGCACAGAAACGAAGACCCAGCATAGCCAAAAATAAATAAATAAATTTATTAAAAAAAAAAGAAATACATGCAAAAACATTACAGATTAACCAAAATGGAATTACAAAATGTTTTCAAAAAGGCAGGGAAAAAAACCCAAAGAAATGGAAAACAGATAGAAAACAAAATGGTTGACTTAAGACCTAACATGAATATTGCATTAAATGTAAATGTCTAAATACTATAATTAAAAGATAGAGATTGCCACACACACACACACACACACACACACACACACAGAGTTATCTCATCCAAAATGTCAGTGGTACCAATATTAAGAGACGCTGAACTAGAGTCTAATTAAAGTCTAGACTCTAGACTTTCAACAAATTCATGTTTTCTACTGCATACACACTGCTGCTTTCCAAGGTAGCTGGTGTTGACAGTACTGAGCCTTTCTGAAGTTCTGCAGCTCCCTTCCCCACCTGACCAAGCAGTTAACAGAGGGAAGAAAGCTGAAATTTGTTAGTTATAATTCATTCACCCCTTTCCATCTTCCAGAATTTTGTTGACAGCTTTTATCTATTATTTCCTCTCCCTTTGTATTTAAGAATCTGTTCCTTTACTATAGTTTTAATGGGGGAAAAAGAGAGAAAGAGAAATAAATACATGTGCTCAACCTTCGTGTTTTATTAGAAAGCCCCACACTTTTTCTTGCAAATGAAATTAAAATCAATTTATCAAATTCTAAAAATTTTTTTAAATCATATTTTGATTAGCAGCTTGGTAACCTTTATAACCTTGGAGTGGGGAAGACTTTTCTAACAAAGATTCAAAGTCCAGAATGTGTAAAAGAAAAGGCTGGTGAGTTTGCCACCTTACAAATAAAAACTCATGAATGGCTCACACAGACACAGAACACCATAAAAAGACTATTAAGAATTTTTTTTAAAAGAGGGGACTGTGTAAAAATTTTAAACTTCCATGTAGCAACTTTCTGGAAGGCAGCTTGGCAATATCTACCAAAATTTTTAAATGCTGTACCAACCAGCCACCTCTACAAACTGATTCTTGAATATACAGTATTCACAGTTCAACATGCTTATGTGTATGTATATATATATATATATGTATATATATGTATATATATACATGCACATATATATATGCACATATATGTATATATATATATATATATATATATATAAACTACCATTATAGAAGTGTTCATAATAGAAAAAATCTGGAAGCAACCCAAGTGCCCATCAGTAGATAACAAATGCAATAAATTATGACATATCTACATGAGTCAGTATGACAGTCAACCACTAGAAAGAATGAGATAGAGCAATATGTGCTGACAGTGAATAGATCTCCAAAATATATTCGGGGGGAAGAGGGATAGGAAGTAAGGAAAAAAGATATGTATGTATGATCCCCTGTAGATACATTTTAATTATATATTTCATTCTCTATGTTTATTTACACATTATACCAACATGTGTTTTCCATATATGTATAATGCCTAAAATGTTTTCTGTTTCTGAAACACCAAAAACTCTGCCTCGGATCAGGGACTTGGACAGATAGGGGAAGCAATCACCAGCAGCAAACAGTATCTTCATTTTTTAACCTTTCTCTGCCATTTGAATTTTATAATCTTGTACTTTTTTTTTAAATGTTAACATGGGTTACTTGAGCTGTGGGATAATTAGCCTTTGTTTTCTCTTTTTCACATTCTTCTACTTTTTTTAAAAACTAACAAATATTAAGTTAAGAGGGAAAAATTAACCATCCACATAACTAACTCTCTTATTCTTTTCATTCTAACTTTCCAAGGTAACCAATCAGAGCCTCTGTCCTTGTTATATCATTGATATGGCGTTTGACTACATAATTAGTTTACTTCAATGTAATTGCTCATTGTGGCAGCTCAAGACGCCACATCAACTATCTAGAAACAGAGGAATTTGGTGCCTGCTTATTATTAGAGTTTTATGGCTCACATTAGATTGTCCCTTTCTTTGGGTCCTTAGCATATTACATCTGAAAGTAGAATAACCAGAAGGTACTCTGATTAAATTTCATATTTTATGAAGAAATCAAATTTTCAATAAGTATCCATATTCAGTAAGTACCCATATTGAGTTCTCCCAAGATTGTATAATACTTGTAAATGTCTCTATTATCCTATCTTCCTAGAAACCTACAGATATCCAAAAATGATTGAGATTGAACAGGCAGAGGCCCAGCTCTCTGAGTTGGACCTGCTAGCCAGTATGTTCCCCGGTGTGAATGAGCTCATAGTGAATGACCAGCTGGCTTTAGCAGAACTAAAAGATTGTATTGAAAAGAGGACAATGGAAGGACGATCTTCAAAAGTTTACTTTACTATCACTATGAACCTGGACATATCTGAGGAAGCAATGGTAATTCAATTTTACTTTTGGAAGCGTGTTTCATGTTTACTTTTGAAACATGTCTCAACTTAAAACAGCACTTACGGCACTTTTTTCCCCTTTTTTTTTTTTTTTTTTTTTTTTTTTTAATCAGGTGATGTTTTCTCTGGCCTGTGTTCTTCCCTTTAAATACCCTGCAGTTCTGCCTGAAATTACTGTCAGGTATGGTACAGAAACTGGCCAACTCTAGAGGTCAAAACTAATCTGAGAATAAAAGCAATTCTCAAGTTTGTTCTCTGTTCCAAGAAAATTGATTTAATTTTTTAATCCCGTATCTTTTCCATCAGATCAGTATTATTAAGTAGATCCCAGCAGGCTCAGCTGAATACAGATCTGACCACATACCTACAAAAGAATTGTCTCGGAGATGTCTGTATATTGAATGCCACAGAGTGGGTTAGAGAACACGCTTCTGGCTATGTCAGCAAAGACACCACACCTTCCCCTGCTCCAGGAAGTACAGTCCAGCCAGTTGACCTCATTCTCACAAGACTCTGGATCTACAGCCATCACATCTACAACAAATGCAAAAGAAAGAACATTCTAGAGTGGGCAAAGGAGCTTTCCCTATCTGGGTTTAGCATGCCTGGGAAACCTGGTGTTGTTTGTGTGGAAGGCCCACAAAGTGCCTGTGAAGAATTCTGGTCAAGGTTGGCTTTCACGACTTTTGTATGCCTTGTCAATAATTTTAGTACTAAACACGACACTAGAGATGTGGAAATCAGTATGTATGGGCACTCAGTCTAAAACAGCACTCACATATGATCAGCATCACTCCCTTCGCCTAATACAGGGCGCAGAGAAGATGTTCTGTAGATAGATGTTAAATCGAGCCCCTGCCCAAGATGGTGTCTACCGTCCCCTCCATGTCTATGGATCTGATTCTTCCCTCATCTTAGTGATGCTGTAAGTTGTGTGAACCCTGTGAAACAAGGGGGTTTCTAATCTTCTCATTTCTGAGAAGTCCCTTTGGGAAGTCGAGATTCAGCAATTTCCACATTTCTAAAATGCTAATATGAGGCAGTGATAATGGCAGTAAGTGAGTTTGGGGGTGGGTTTATAACCAGAATCATATTTGATTAAAATAAAATCCATGGGAGATAAAAGTAGATTTCTTTACTTCTAGGAAAAGGCACTGAGAAATCTGTTTTATAACTTCTATTTTCAGTGCTTTAGAATACACAACACATTTTCAAAATTTCTACTCTGAAAATTTCTTTCAGACTCAGAAAATTAAACTGGAAGAGAATTTTAATTCGCCATCGAGAAGACATTGCTTTTGATGGTACAACTGAGGAAATGGAAAGACAAAGAAAATTTTCAGCTTTTGAAGAAAAAGTATTCAGTGTTAATGGAGCCAGAGGAAACCACATGGACTTTGGTCAACTGTATCAGTTTTTAAATGGCAAAGGATGTGGGGATGTTTTCCAGATGTTCTTTGGTGTGGAAGGACAATGAGCAGAGGAGTAGTTGAAAGTGTTTTGCTGCTGTTGGTCTTTTGACTTTCTCCCCGACTCTTTCTTGAAAGATTAAGTAATTTCACTTTAGTCCCATTCTAAAATGTTAAGGGGGAAAAAGAGGAAAAGTAGTATAGCTGAAATGCATCTGTTAAAAATATTCATGATTGAATGCAGAACTGAGTTTTATAATCTTAAAATTGTTGATAGACATGTCTTGACATATAAACTACCTATTTTGAGAGAGAAGTTAATTATATTTGAGGACGATAGTGTTGGTGATAACTTGCCACTTATTCCCAATCCCCTTCCCCTTTATCTGCCTCCACTAAGAACCTGGGAAAGTTTAATGCTCACTCTCTCCAGGCTCTCTTGCAGCTGGGGGGGTGGGCAGGGAACCTTTGGGAAAACTTTTGCTTCCCTGATTAAAATGATAGATGCAGCTAGGGCACATCTTCCCTCTCTTTCAGTCTGAAATACCAAAGTGATGGCTGGAGCTGCAGTAGTCCTTTCAACCACGAGGGAAGGAAGGGCCAAGAGAGCCACAGAGATGCCAGTCCTCAAGCTGTTAAACTACTGATCGAACACTAGCCGCTGCCTATCTCTAGACAGCTTATTACGAAATAAAACCAGTTTTATGTATATTTCTCTGCCTGTTACTAGCAGTTAAAAGCAAGTTTGCCAAATAGATTTTTTTCAAAGCATAAGTTTTGCATCTGCCCCAGGCATTTGATACAAAGGTAAGTGAAATTTTTCTTAAACGGAGTTTTCAGTTCATCTCTATTTTTGTATACTTATGCTCTGCCCCTGCTCCTTGGCTCACCTCACAGAAGGCTTTGAAGCACGAGCAGAGCTCAAACTTTTTAATAGGCCTCAACTATTCATCAAACTGGTAATTTAGAGCATTCGTTTTTGGAAAATTGGATTTTGACAAATTTTTCTCTCTGGAAGTGGCTTTCTGTAAATTTATTTTCAGCAAATTGACCTAGAGTCAAGTAAACACACTACCTGGATTTTGAGGCCCTCCATAAATCAGTTTCCAAAGTGTTTATTAAATATTTACTAATTGCTAGCACTCAGCTTGGTACTGTGTGTTGGGTATTCCTTGAAAAGTCAGACTTGGGTAGAGGGGTGGGCGTGGGGGGACATAATGCATTGTTTATCTTAGTAAAAAGTTGGAGGCAATGTAGGTGCCCATCACTAAGTGAATCAGTAAATACATTATGCTACATACTATCCAAGTAAAAATCAAAAGTAATAAAGTAGAACTAACAAGGCAATGTGGATAGATCTTAAATATAAACACAAATAAGAATCCAAATGGTATTCATAGCACAGTGCCTATACTGGCTGCAAATCTTATGTGCTTCCTCAGATTCCCTCCATGCTGCCCACCTCCCCAGTGCCCTGTCAGTTGCCCTGGAAATGCCAGTCCTTCCTCCGCTGCCACCACACAGCCAGCTGAACCAGCTGGTCGTTTAGTTTCTGACTCACTCCGGCCACTTCCAGATTTGGGTGAAATACCCCACAGAGCATGAGACTGACATCCCTAGAGGCCACCAAAGGGGCCAGGTGATGCACATGTTACTTTCAGCAGGACTAAATTGCTATAATTTTTTTAGTCTTTGTACGTTATTTTAATAAAAAACACATTGTTATGTGTAAATATATAGATCTCAAGTGTAATATAAAAACATAGACTACAATAATGTAGCATTATAAGTTTTCTTCCCAGACAGACCTGTCAAATTTAGACATTGGACTATTAACACAGTGACCAAGAGAAGTACAGATTTTCCAACCTCATGATTAATAAATTTTTTTGGAGAGTGGATGGAAGTATTAGAAAACAGCAAATTAGGTGGTCCTGCCTACATTATATAATGTAAGAGACACAATAAAAGCTGTAAGAAACTATAATTAAATGTTAGAGGCAATATAGCTTTCTTAGACTTTTACCAATGATTATGTACTTCATATATAGACATCCTTAAATGTAAAATTGTTCAGTATGTATCTTTATTCCACAGTGACAGTTTGTCATGTATTAATCTGAAAAATATCTTGAACTGGAATCATCTATAAAGAAATAATGATAAACCCTTAAAAGAAACTTTTAGTCCCAAATCAAATCATGTTTAAAAATTAAAAGATCTATAGAACGCAAGAGTGGGGGCAGGAAACATTGACTACATGTCCATTTTTATTTGTAAAAGTAATTCCTGTACAAACAATAGTATTATTGAGTCAAGTAAAACAAAACAAAATTTAAACATTCTAAAATTAATCCCACAAGCCCAAATGTTCAGATTGGAGTAACAAAGTCAAAGCCAGTCCTACCATCTGCACATTAATTTGATAAACTGCATTAAAACAAACAAACAAAAAACTGCATCTGCTGCGGTGAACAACTGATGATTACTTTCGGCACTTGTATAAAAATAACTGTGGCACCGTTTTGTTTTTGGTTTTGGTTTTAGAAAGCTGTGTATCAGGGAAGCCCAACATAATGTATCATTCGTGAAATTCCATTAAAGCTACAAGGCAGCCAAGAGTTAAAGGCATACAAGGACAGGTGCACGTACATAACTTGCCAGTCCGCTGCCCACCGAAACACTGATTACAACTACATAGTACAAACTGGGCCCACAAAAATTCTGCAAAAGGGGGTACAAGGAGCATGTGCTTCCACTTAAGCACAATCTGGCAATCTGATCCCACCGCGTGGAGTAAGGATGGAGGCCTTAATGCCCTTTGCGGACTGCTTCGAGGAACAGGGCCTGGCGAGGGAGGATTCCGGCTCATAATGAAAGGCAGGTGCCCGGCTACCTATGGAAACCGGGGTCCCGAGCGGCTCCCAAGAGCGCTGGGCCTTAACAGACATCACGGCCGTCTTCTACAACCCCGCACCTCCCCCGTGCAGGACCGCCGCACGTGCAGCTACAGAACGCAGCTGGGAGGGGCCCTAGGACGCTTCACGCATGCGCCCCGCCTTCGTCGGTGCGCCCCAGAAGCACTAGCCCGTGAGGGTCGGAGACGTGGTGAGCGCTGGGCAGTTGGGCAGGTAGCGTAACCGCAGTTGGGACAGCTGGATTCGGATCTGGTGAAAGGATTCTGACCCTGGCTGAGTCCTGCGCTTGTCTTTCGGACAGGCTTCCTGCAGCCGTGCCAGTTGCAGCTCTGGTGCTGAGATAACGGTTTTTGTTGTGTGGTGGTTGTTGTTGTTGTTGTTTTTTAATACTTATGTTTTACTCTCTTGGGATTTCCCGGATGTTGCTAACAGCTGGGATGATTGGAGGAATGATGCTCTCTGGGGCCTGGGTGGCACCTTCGAGGTTCAGGGTGTCTCCCGATTTTAACCAGGGAATTACTGAAATGGAGGCTTAATTTTTTTAATATTAAAATTTTTTTTATTTGGTTTTAAACGGATACATTTTTTGAAAGAAACTTAAGTAGTTTCAGAGAAGTTTAAATGACATGTGTTCTCAACAATATTGTCTTCCTGAGATAGTTTGAAGTTCTAATTTATGATTCTTTAAGTAACACTAAATTTAACCCAAAATGCAATATGCTAGGAAAAAGTGATTTTTTTCAGAAAGGAAATTCTTAAGTTTATTGGCCTAAAGTTCTTATTTTACCTGAGTTCTTTTTTAAAAATTGATTTTGTTGAAGTATAGTTGATTTACAATGTTGTGTTAACTTCTACTTTACAGCAAAGTGATTCAGTTATACGTATACATACATTCTTGGAAAAAGTAATTTTTGATACACCATCACTTTTGTTCTTAAAATATTTTCAAATTAACTATTTTCAAATAGTTCCTAAATAATAATTTGCTTTGGATGACTGAATATAGGAATTTTGCTCATACTGTATGGAGGCTTAATTCCCCACCCCACCCCCCCACCGGGGTGTTTGGCATTTTGGATTTTGTAAACTTGTTCTCTTGCTTTCCCCCGCCCCCCAAATATATGTAAATAAGTGTAAGCAATATATTTTTACTAGAAAAGATGACCATTGAGAAAATGTACACATAACTGGATATAAAACTCACCCATAATCTCCTGCCCAAGAAGACAAATTTTTGTTTTATGTTTTATTTTTTAGTATATTACTTTTGCATATGTGTATATGTTGTCTTCCTTTTTTAAACAAGTCATACTGTACATGCTGCTTTGTATCTGCCTTCTTTAATTAAACAATAGGTTGTAAACATTTCCATGACATTAAATATTTTCAAGACTGTGTTGTATTCGGTTGTCTGAGTGTACCATAATTGATTTCAGCAGTTCACTGTTTTGGTCGTGAGATCATAACATTTTTGGTTTGGTTTGGTTTGGTTTAGTTTAGTTTCAAAAACGAAGCTGCTCTGAGCATCCATTATTATCTCTTCAAGGTAGATTTCTAGAAGTGGAAATTCACTCAAACTCTGGATTTGTTTTGCCAATTGCACTTGTGAAAGGTTGAGAAATGAAAATTACAAGACCTCTAGAATTTCCTTTGCCTTAGATTTTTACCAACACTGATTATTATTTTGCCAGTTTAATAGATGGAAAACTCTACATTGGTTTATGTTATTTTCAATTGACTTTTAGTGTGGGCTAATACTTTTTACACGAGTACTGGTCAATTTTATTTCTTCCGTGGTGAATTGCCTGTTTATGCCTTATTTATACCTAAATAAGAAGCCTTAAAATAGTTATTTGTAAGAACTTTTTTTTAACAGTAAGCATATTAACACCTAGTTAATGTTGCAGATGTTTCCCAAGCTTGTCTATTTGTTTTTTCTGACATAGAAAAAAAAAAAAAAAACACTTTCAAATTAATGTTACTTAAATGTATCAGTCATTTTCTTTATGGTTTTCTGTCTTTGGAGCATTGACTGGGAATGCTTTCCCTACTCCAGGATAATTTAAAAGTATGTCTATATAACCTTATAACTTTTTTTTGTTTTAAAAAATCTTATTGTGAAGTAGATATGTAACATTCATACTATTTATCTTATTATGAATATTTACCTTATACAAAAAGGTAAAAAGAAGTAAAAAATGAATAGTCATAATCTTACCAACTAGTTTAAGAAAACTTTACCGACAAGTAAAACTTTACCACTCTACTACACGAGTGTGGTTGAAATCCTCTTGTGTACTTCTGCTGATTACAATTCTGTTCCTTGGCAGTATTAACTCCACCCTAAAGTATTTATCATTCCCATATATTTCTTTTTTTTTTAATTAATTAATTTATTTAATTTTTGGCTGCGTTGGGTCTTCGTTGCAGTGCACGGGCTTCTCATTGTGGTGGCTTCTTTTGTTGCAGAGCACAGGCTCTAGGCACGTGGGCTTCAGTAGTTGTGGCACACAGACTCAGTAATTGTGGCTTGCGGGCTCTAGATCGCAGGCTCAGTAGTTGTGGCACACAGGCTTAGCTGCTCTGCGGCATATGGGATCTTCCTGGACCAGGGCTCGAACCCATGTCCCCTGCATTGGCAGGCGGATTCTTAACCACTACGCCACCAGGGAAGTCCCCCCATATATTTCTTTGTACTTTAATGACGTGTGTGTGTATCCCCGTGCCACATTTTATGGCTTCATTTTTAACATTCAGTCATCAGCAATTCATTTTAGAGTGCTGCATGAAGTAGGTACTAAAGTTATTTTCTCAGAAGGCAAGCAGTTGTTCCAATGATATTTGCTGGATAATCCATATTCTTCAGACATTTGAGATGCCACTTTTATCAGAGCCTGAATGTGGGTTCTGGATTTGCCATTCTATTTTAGCTTATTCCTAACAACACTATTAGGATTGCTACGGCAATATCTTGAGTTTTGAAGTTTAGAAGGACAAATCATTGTTATGCCTGCTTTTCAAAATATCTTTAGCTATTCTTTCATGTTATTCTTTCAGGTGAGCTTTTGAGATAGTTTTGTGATATCTGAAAACAAAATCTTACTGAGAATTCTTTTGGGAGCACATAGGTTACAGACTTAACTTTCAAGATTTGACATCTCAGCTATTGTAATTTCCCATCCTCTCTCTAGTTATAACTCTTTAAGTTTTTGTAGCTTTTTTCCTCTACGTACTGCACCTATATATTAATTTTTATGTATTTTGGATTTTATAATTATCTTTAATTAGGTCTTTTATTTTAGAACTTGTTTATTATTTTATAACATCAAAATTGATGTTACAATCTGATAGGACAGATTTCTCTCTTCATTGTTTACCAAAAATATCCTTTTGATTCTCCTTTTATTCTTCCAGATAAACTTTTAAATCATGTGTCCAAAGTTCATTAAGACTTGGTTTACATTAGAGTTATGGATATTTTGATTAGAATTGACATAATATTACCACTTTGGCAGGCACTGTTTAGAGTACTCTGGTGTAAGAGGGTCTCATCTTCAAAAGAGACAACCACTGGGAACTGTTACGTAACGGAGACTATTTTCGAATGCCCAAACCAATTATAAAATGGCGTTCTAGGAAAATCAAACAGAGACCTGCGTGGTTTGGAATAGTTTGAGGGTTTACATCAAGCGATATGGATCCTTGTTATGAAATGTGGGCAGTGTCAAGGAAATAGAAAGAAATGAAATCATGAGATATTTCGAAGTAAGAATAGTAAACAAGGGCATGGATAATCACCCTGGTCCTTTCCCTCAAGTTGTTTTTCCCTGATAACAGTCCCTGCACAGAAGTCAGTCCAGTTTCTTGACTGGCCTTTCCAAAGGCCATGCTAATTCCTTAGTTCACTGACTCTGCCCCTCTCTAGTGCTGTTTAGAGTGTTCTTCCCTAGGTCTGCTCTTCCTAATTTTGTCCAAGCTTTGGGCTGAAGTTGTCATCCAGGAAGTCTTTCTGACTATTCCAGCACATTACTCTCCCCCTCCTGTAGCATTTTTGATATGTGACACCCAAATTATCAGTGAATTGCCTGATATCTAGTACTATTTCTTATGGTAAGCTGTTTTCCAGCTATACTGTCTAACTCTTAAGAGGACACTGTGATTTGTGCAACTGATAATGTAAGGTATTTTATACAAACAACTTGATTAAATATTTATTTTTATTTAAAGTTACATAATTAATACATGAATATATTCTCCTTGTATAAAATAAAATCTTACAGGGAAGGCTTAATTTCCTTTGACTATAACTCTTAACCCTAATCTCTTTTCTTGCCACCTCTTTCCCCTAAGGATTAACTTCAATTATCAGATTGGTATGATAATTGCATACCAATTGCAGCCTTTTTTTCTGTGTATTTACATAATATATATGTATCCATATAATATTGTTTTATAAATTTTTTAGACACAAATGGTATTATGCTGTACATATTACTCTATTTGCTTTTAATTTAAGAATGTCTTAGAATTCTTCCCATGTATGTACAGATAAACCTCTCTTAACTGCTGCCTAATAGTCCATAGAACAGATATAATTTACTTAGCCATTCCCCCAATGGATAGACACTACGTTGTTTTCAATTATCTTGCTATTATAGTGTTTTAGTGAACATCCTGCAGCATGTCTCTGGATGCATTTTTTAATCAGGGTCCAGTCAGGAAAACAGAAACTTCACTACTTATTTAAAGAGAAAAAAATGTAACATGGCAGATTGGTTAAAAACAAGTATAAAAGCAAAAAGAGAATCCTGAGGTAACACGGAGGTGATTACTGCACAGCAGCTACTATCACTAGGGCTAGAAAAGGAAGGAAGGAAAGAAGAGGTTGGGGTAATCCGAATTTAGAAGTTTGGAGGAGGGCCTGGAAAAGCTGGGGCTCAGTTCAAGCCTATGAAGAGAGGGTGGTTCCTGGCTGGAGCTGCTCTCTGGAGCTCAAAGAAGGTACTGCGTGATGCTGGGGCTCTGACTTCTGAGAAGGGGGCACCACAGGCCGTCTTAAGAGCTCAAAGGAGGGGGCCCATGGAGCTAGGACTCATACCGAGGAGGTGAAAGGTCCTGGCTGGCTGCTGCTGGTACAATGCAGCAATGGTACGTGCAATGAGGTTGACTCTGATTGTCGAAAAAAAAGATGGAGACGGAAAACAACTGCTGCCTAAACCAATTGCTGCTACCAGGGCAAAGCGCTGCTGCTGAGATGATGTTAACAGTATGGAGCAAGTCCCTTCTTCCTCTTCTCTTTCCGTCTCCTTCTAGTCCATCGTCCCCCGCCCCCCCCCCCCCCACGTTGAAGGAACCTAACAGGAAGCCAGTTGACTAAAGGAGAAATAGTCTGCAGAGCCTCCGTATCATGGAGTTGATTATAATAGGGTGAGTGTGTGGGCATGAGAGATAATAACCAGCAACATGTGCTTATGTTTCTCTACTCTGATTCTGAGGAGCAAAATCACTAACTACAAAACCTGTAAATTTCAAATTTTAAGAGAGACTACCACACTACCCTCTTTTCTAAAAGCTGCACATAACACTTTTGATATGGGGGGGAAAAAAACGCGGAGGGGGGCGGATTTAGAGTTGCCTAGAGCACTACTTTGCAAATTTTAACAAAACCTGGGGAAATTGTTAAAAATGCAAAATCTAATTTAATAGTCCCAAAGTGGGCCTGACAGTCTGCATTTCTAAGAAGCAGCCGGGTGATACTGATAATTGCTTTTTTGCGTGGGGGGGTGGGCTGCGTTGGGTTTTAGTTGCGGCATGCAGGATCTTCCTTGAGGCGTGCGGGATCTTTTCGTTGTGGCACGCGGGCTCCTCTTCAGTTGTGGCCTGCGGGTTTTCTCTCTCTAGTTGTGGCTCGCCAGCTCCAGGGCGCGTGGGCTCTGTGCTTTGTGGCACGCTGGCTCTCTCGTTGAGCTGAGCGAGCTCAGTAGTGTGGCACGAGGGCTTGGCTGCCCCTCTGGCATGTGGGAATCTTAGTTCCCCGATCAGGGATGGAACCCTCGCCCGGTGCACTGGAAGGCGGATTCTTTACCATTGGACCACCAGGGAAGTCCCGATAATTGCAGGGAAGTCCCGATAATTGCATTTTAAAAGGTCTAACATTGTCCCATCTTCCTTCAGCCACTACTGTGTCATTGCATTGCTACCCTTGTATGAAAATACCTCCCTTATGGCCCATGCCGATCTCCTACCCGCTAAGCAGGGAACAAACCTTCGCTGCAGGAAAGCGAAGAAGCAGGGTTTGGCGCTATTGGTCCAATGCTTGGCTTCCTATTGGGCAGGGGTTACGTCACTCAGATGGGCGTGGCCACAAGTGTGACATTTCCCGCCACGGATGGCCAGGGACGCGGCAGGAGGCGGGAGGGGAAGTGGGGCGGCATGTGGGCGGGGTGGGTGACGGAAGGGGAGGGCCAGGGGAAGGCGTTCCTGTGGGCCCTTTTCCGGTGCAAGGGGCCGGAAGTTGTGGCTCGGTCGTGTTAACTCGGGGGCTGCGGGGTGAGAGTGCCGCTGTGACCTCGAGCATGGGCGGGAAGAACAAGCAGAGGACTAAGGGGAACCTGAGGGTGAGTGTGGGGTGGCCCAGCCAACCTAGGAGTCCTCGCCTCGCAGTGGCTGGCTCCGCCCGGCGCAGGGCCGGAGGATGTGTGGAGCGCGGCTGTGGGGAGGCGTGTGTTTGCGTGTCGAGTGTGACCTCTCTGTTGTGTGTGCGTCCCCGCGGGCGGGGTGGGTTATCTCTGAGCAGACTGGGGAGTCGTGAGAGAAAAGATGTTCCGTGCCAGAGCTGTCCCCACCCGAGCATATTCCCCCCCCCAACATTTTCATTAAGAATTGGTTCCGTGTCAGCTTCAAGAGGAAGGTTACCTGGCCAGGGTGGCAGGGGTGAACAAGGGAATTGGGGGGGAAGCAGTTAAGGTGAGCCTGGTGTGCACGGTATCTCGCATCATGTCGCTCCTTCGCTCAGAAACCTGCTGTGGCTCCCCACATCCCTCGGGGTAAAGGCTAAAG